>NC_084777.1:0-697500 GCF_028858725.1 Colius striatus
GGGGCTGCGGTACCGGCTTTTCGCCACGGAGCGAAGGCACCGGGTAAATTGTCAGGGTCGACGCTGCAGCGCGCGGCTGCGGAGCTGCACTAACTGCGGGCACTCTGTCAAAGCCCTGGAGGTGGTGGGGCGGTGCATCTTCAGTTACATTACCCACAATAATTGTTAGAAGGCAAGGCAATTTTGGTAGAAAATAAGTCCCCCTGTGTTCCAGCTTGTCATGGGGTGTCAGAGGGGCCGGGGGCGGCTGGGCTTAGACTCTGACTGATATCCACATCAATCTTGACAATCGATACTGCAGGACAACTATAATCCAGTGAATGGAACACGAGTAGTCAAAAGCCAAATTACAACTAATGTTAACATACCAAAGACAGTTCTGTATACTGCAGAACTCACCGGCTGATACTAGAGCTGCCAGAATGTTCTGAACTTAGCAGCCAGCTTATTGTAAAAGGGATTCAAATTCCTGTTGTATGGAACCAAGTATATTCCCAAATGCCAATACCAAATAAAGACTCGGTAACAACAGAGCTATTATGAAGCAGGTATTCTTTAATGTGGCGCCGGATGCTCGGAGGATCCTTCCGCCAAACGTGCGTGCGGAAAGACTGAAGTATGCTTCTTTTATATGTCAAAACGTGAACATTCGACACTTTTCAAGGGGTTATTTGCTATAAACGTGCCTATTTAAACATCTTTACAGTTCATCACTTCACAGGAATTGCATCTATTTCACATTTTTGCAGTCGCTGCGGTGGTCACTTGCTTCCTCTAGGGGGTCTTTCTGATGGTCTTCCTCAGTTATCTGCTGGATGAACTCCTGGATTCTGCTCACTTCGGCACAGGCACTCCTTTTGTTATCATCGCTCGGTTATCTTTCTCTTCCCCTTGCTGGTGGCTGTCTCTGCAAAAATGCCTCGTGGTCCATCACTATTTACGACTTCTTAGATTAGGGAAGAAAGAGTTAGTTTGGAGAAGTATCTGAGGGTCAGTAGATGCATTTGTTTTTCACCTTGATTCTTCTACAGACTGAGCATATGGTTGCCATGAAAGTCAGTAGGTTTAAACATTTGTTCACTTGGTAACGCTCATTTAGCAGCTTCAATATAAATAATGAAAAAAATTAGGAGTGGCAAATGGAACAAAAGCAGGCACAGAAGGAACAAATAAAATCAGTGGATATTAGGCAAATAAAGGGAAAAGGTTACGAAATGGGATCAGAAACTAAAATGGATCTAGAAAGAAAAAAAACAAGGAAAGGCAAGGGAAAAGGAAAACAAATAGAGCAAAGACAGCAAATGGATACAAGGCAACAGACAAATTTAAAGGCAAAGATGACTAAGGAAATAATAAAAACATTGAAAATTAGAATCGGTGAACTACAATGGATACGCAGAACAGAAATCTAAGCAGCCCGGGTTCCGTTCTTTGGGAACAGAAGGCCGGGGCTTCAGCCCCGCAGCACTTCACCCTCTCGCCCAGACCCAACCGCAGGCGCTCACCCCGAGCCCGGCAGCTGGAAACGTGGCCCGAGGCACAAAGGAGATGGCGAATGGTTGTGCCTTTACGTCCGGCAGAAATGCCAGCGGTGAGTCTGCTCTGAGGCCCCGTGCCCTTTATATATAAAATAAACTGAGAGATTTGTCTATTCCAACACTTCGCACCCTTGTCTATAGTTTAAGTAATTCTTTTCAACTCCCCCTGCATAACATGCTTTAGTTTCCGTGCTTTTAGTCTGTACCACCTGTGTTGCGGTGGAGCTATGTCCCAAAGAGGATAGAATGACAGAACAGAATTAGGCCCTGCGAGAATCCCTTCTCAAAAATGTCTCTGGTCACAAAGCAAATTGTTTACTGTAAGCTCCTGAAAAGTTGGTTGGGGAGTCGAGTGCTGAATTACTTTATTTTCCCCACAACAATCAACAATAGAAAGTGGGAGAAGCAAAGAAAAGAATGAGAGGGAGACAAAGAGGGAAAAGGTACGATAGTCACCACCACCTCCTGTCCCGGTGCCACCCGCAGCTCTGGCCCCTCATTGTCCCTGTGCCCACACCGTGTACCCCCACCATCCCTGTGCCCACACCATGTCCCCACACCGTCCCTGTGCCCACACCTTGTCCCACACCATCCCTGTGCCCACGCTGTGTCCCTCACTATCCCTGTGCCCACGCTGTGTCCCTCACCATCCCTGTGCCCACACCATGTCCCCACACCGTCCCTGTGCCCACACCTTGTCCCACACCATCCCTGTGCCCACGCTGTGTCCCTCACCATCCCTGTGCCCACACCATGTCCCCACACCATCCCTGTGCCCACACCATGTCCCCCTACTATCCCTGTGCCCACACCATGTGCCCTCACCATCCCTTTGCCCATACCGTGTCCCACACCATCCCTGTGACCACACCATGTCCCCTCATTGTCCCTGTGCCCACACCGTGTCCCCTCACCATCCCTGTGACCACACCATGTCCCCTCATTGTCCCTGGGCCCACACCGTGCCCTCACCATCCCTGTGACCACACCATGTCCCCTCATTGTCCCTGGGCCCACACCGTGCCCTCACCATCCCTGTGCCCACATCGTGTCCCCCTACTATCCCTGTGCCCACACCATGTCCCCTCACCATCCCTGTGCCCACACCATGTCCCCTCATTGTCCCTGTGCCCACACCATGTCCCACACCATCCCTCTGCCCACACTGTGTCCCCTCACCATCCCTGTGCCCACACTGTGTCCCCTCACCATCCCTGTGCCCACACACCATGTCCCCTCAACATCCCTGTGCCCACACTGTGTCCCCCCACTATCCCTATGACCACACCGTGTCCCCCCACCACCCCTGTGCCCACATCATGTCCCCTGATTGTCCCTGTGCCCACACTGTGTCCCACACCATCCCTGTGCCCACACTGTGTCCCCTCACCATCCCTGTGCCCACACGGTGTCCCACAACATCCTTACGCCTACAGCGTGTCCCCTCATTGTCCCTAGGCCCACACCATGTCCCCTCATCATCCCTGTGCCCACACCATGTCCCACACCATCCCTGTGCCCACTCCGTGTCCCACACCATCCCTATTCCCAGACCATGTCCCCTCATTGTCACTGTGCCCACACCATGTCCCACACCATCCCTGTGCCCCCACTGTAGCCCCCCACCATCCCTGTGCCCCCACACCATGTCCCACACCATCCCTGTGCCCACTCCGTGTCCCACACCATCCCTATGCCCACACCATGTCCCCTCACGATCCCTATGCCCACACTGTGTCCCGTCACCATTCATGTGCCCACATCGTGTCCCACACTATCCTTGTGCCCACAGCGTGTCCCCTCATTGTTCCTGTAAGCACACCATGTCCCCTCACCATCCCTGTGCCCACACTGTGTCCCCCCACCATCCCTGTGCCCCCACACCATATCCCCTCACCATCCTTCTGCCCACACCGTGTCCCCTCATTGTCCCTGTGCCCACATCGTGTCCCACACAATCCCTGTGCCCACATCGTGTCCCCCCATCATTCCTGTGCTCACACTGTGTCCCCTCATGATCCCTGTGCCCACACCATGTCCGACACCATCCCTGTGACCACACCATGTCCCCTCATTGTCCCTGTGCCCACACTGTGCCCTCACCATCCCTGTGCCCACACCATGTCTCCTCATTGTCCCTGTGCTTACACCGTGCCCTCACCATCCCTGTGCCCACACCGTGTCCCCTCACAATCCCTGTGCCCACACCGTGTCCCCCCACCGTCCCTGTGCCCACACCATGTCCCCTCATTGTCCCTGTGCCCACACTGTGTCCCACACCATCCTTGTGCCCACACCATGTCCCACATCATCCCTGTGCCCAAACCATGTCCCCTCACCATCCCTATACCCACAGTTTCCCCTCACCATCCCTGTGCCCCCACACCATGTCCCCTCCCCATTCCTGTGCCCACACCGTGTCCCACACCATCCCTGTGCCCACTCCCCTCACCATCCCCTTCTCCCCTCACCACCCCCGTGTCCCCTCACCATCCCCGTGTCCCCTCAACATGCCCTTATCCCCTCACCACCCCCATGTCCTCTCACCATCCCCTTGTCCCCTCACCACCTCCGTTTCCCCTCACCAGCCCCATGTCCCCTCACCAACCCCTTTTCTCCTCACCACACCATTCTCCCCTCACCATCCCCATGTCCCCTCACCATCCCCGTGTCCCCTCCTCTCCCAGGTGTCCCCTCATCACCCCCGTGTCCCCTGACCATCCCCTTTTCCCCTCACCACCCCCGTATCCCCTCACCTGCCCAATGTCCCCTCACCACCCCTTTGTCCCCTCACCCTCCCCTTCTCCACTCACCATCCCCCTTATCCCCTCAACATCCCGGTGTCCCCTAACGATCCCTGTGCCCACACTGTGCCCCTCACCATCCCCGTGTACCCTCTCCACCCCTGTGTCCCCTCACCATCCCCTTCTCCCCTCACCATCCCCTTGTCCCCTCACCATCCCCATGTCCCCTAACCTTCCCCGTGTCCGCTCAACAAGCCCTTCTCCCCTCACCACCCCCATGTCCCCTCACCCCCCCGTGTCCCCTCACCACCCCCTTCTCCCCTCACGACCCCCGTGTCCCCTCACTCTCCCCTTCTCCCATCACCATCCCCGTCTCCCCTAACCATTCCCATGTCCCCTCAACATGCCCTTCTCCCTTGACCACCCCCATGTCCCCTCACTACCCTCGTGTCCCCTCACCATCCCCTTCTCCCCTCACCACCCCCGTGTCCCCTCACCATCCCCTTCTCCCCTCACCACCCCCTTGTCCCCTAACCAGCCCCTTCTCCCCTCACCACCCCCGTGTCCCCTCACCATCCCCTTCTCCCCTCACCACCCCCTTGTGCCCTAACCAGCCCCTTCTCCCCTCACCCCCCCCGTGTCCCCTCACCTCCTCCATGTCCGCTCACCCCCCCTGTGTCCGCTCATCCCCCCGGGTCCACTCACCAGCCCCATGTCCCCTCAGCATCCTCTTCTCCCCTCACCAGCCCCTTCTCCCCTCACCGTCCCCGTGTCCCCTCACCGTTCTGTGTCCCCTCACCGTCCCCTTGTCCCCTCACCACGCCCTTGTCCCCTCACCACCCCTGTGTCCCCTCACCATCCCCTTCTCCCCTCACCATCCCTGTGCCCACACCGTGCCCCTCACCATCCCCTTGTCCCCTCACCATCCCCTTCTCCCCTCACCATCCCCGTCTCCCCTCACCATCCCCGTCTCCCCTCACCATCCCCGTCTCCCCTCACCAACCCCTTTTCCCCTCACAACGCCAAGTCCCCTAACCCCCCCCGTGTCCCCTCACCCCCCCGTGTCCCCTCACCACCCCCTTCTCCCCTCACCACCCCTTCTCCCCTCACCACCCCTTCTCCCCTCACTACCCCCGTGTCCCCTCACTACCCCTGTGTCCCCTCACCCCCCTCTTATCCCCTCACCTCACCCATGTCCCCTCACCCCCCTCGTGTACCCTCACCATCCCTGTGCCCACACTGTGCCCCTCACCATCCCTGTGCCCACACCGTGCCCCACACAATCCCTGTGCCCACACCGTTTCCCCTCATTGTCCCTGTGCCCACACCGTGCCCTCACCATCACTGTGCCCACAGCGAGTCCCACACCATCATTATGCCCACACTATGTTCCCTCACCATCCCTGTGCCCACACCGTGTCCCGTCATTGTCCCTGTGCCCACACCATGTCCCACACCATCCTTGTGCCCACACAGTGTACCCTCACAATCCCTTTGCCCACACCGTGTCCCCCCACAATTCCTGTGCCCACACTGTGTGCCCTCACCGTCCCTGTGCCCACACCATGTCCCACACCATCCCTGTGCCCACTCCGTGTCCCCTCACCACCCGCTGTGTCCCCTCATCAGTCCCATGTCCCCTCGCCATCCCCATCTCCCCTCACCATCCCCATCTCCCCTCACCATCCCTGTGTCCACACTGTACCCGTCACCATCCCCATGTCCCCTCACCTGCCCAATGTCCCCTCACCCGCCCCGTGTCCCCTCACCAGCCCCTTCTCCCCTCACTATCCCCTTCACCTCTCACCACCCCCATGTCCTCTCACCTTCCCCTTCTCCCCTCACCACCCCCGTGTCCCCTCACCAGCCACATGTCCCCTCACCCCCCCCCGTGTACCATCACCATCCCTGTGCTCACACTGTGCCCCTCACCATCCCCTTCTCCCCTCACCATCCCCATGTCCCCCCCCATCGTGTCCGCAGCCCCCCGTCGCCCCCCATCATGCCATGCCTGTGCCCTCAAACAATCCTGAAGCTGCTGGTGACGGGCTGGGCGCCCTCTCGCACGCGGGTGCTGATGCCCATCCTGCAGTACCCGCTGTACTCGGCCACCATCGCCGAGCTGGGGGCCGTGCAGCTCGGCTACTACCTGGACGACGAACGCTGCTGGGCACTGGCGCTGAGTGAGCTGCGGCGGGCGCTGGCCGAGGGCCGCCGGCACTGCTGCCCACGGGTGCTGTGCATCATCAACTCCGGCAGCCCCACCGGTACCCTGCGGCACCAAGGGCTGGGACGGGACCCCAGGGGTGGGACGGGACCCCAGGGGTGGGATTGGATGGAACTGGATAGGACCCCAAGGTTGGGATGGGATGGGACCCCAGGGGTGGGATGGGATGGGATGAGATGGGACTCCAGGGGTGGAATGAGTCCCCAGGGGTTGGATGGGATGGGAATCCAGGGGTGGGATGGGATGGGACCCCAGGGGTGGGACGGGATGGGATGGTACTGGATGGGACACCAGGGTTGGGATCGGACCCCAGGGGTGGGACCTCAGGGGTGGGATGGGATAGGACTGGGATGGGACCCCAGGGGTGGGATGCGACCCCAGGGGTGGGACTCCAGAGGTGGGATGGGACCCTGAGGTTGGGATGGGACCGCAGGGATGGGAATTCAGGGCTGGGATGGGACCCCAGGGTTGGGATGGGACTGGATGGGACGGGTTGGGACCCCAGGGGTGGAATGGGATGGGACCCCAGGGGTGGAATGGGATGGGACTCCAGGGTTGGGATGGGACCCCAGGGTTGGGATGGGACGGGATGGGAAACCAGGGTTGGGATGGGATGGGTCCCCAGGGATGGGATGGGATGGGATGGTACTGGATGGGACACCAGGGTTGGGATGGGATGGGACCTTAGGGGTGGGACCTCAGGGGTGGGATGGGATAGGACTACGATGGGACTCCAGGGGTGGGATGAGACTGGGATGGGACCCCAGGGGTGGGATGCGACCCCAGGGGTGGGACCCCAAGGGTGGGATGGGACCCTGAGGTTGGAATGGGACCCCAGGGATGGGACCCCAGGGGTGGGATAAGACCCCAGGGGTGGGATGGGACTGGATGGGACCCCAGGGTTGGATAGGTCCCCAGGGATAGGATGGGACCCCAGGGGTGGGATGGGACGGGACCCCAGGGTCGGGATGAGTCCTCAGGGGGTGATGGGATGGGACCCCAGGGGTGGGATGGGACCCCAGGTGTGGGATAGGACCCCAGGGTTGGGATGGGATGGGACCCCAGGGGTGGGATGGGATGGGATGGGATGGGACTGGATGGGACCCTAGGGTTGGGATGGGACCTTAGGGGAGGGACCTCAGGGGTGCGATGGGATAGGACTGGGAGGGGACTCCAGGGGTGGGATGAGACTGGGATGGGACCCCAGGGTTGGGATGGGACCCCAGGAGTGGGATGGGATGGGATAAGATGGGACTCCAGGGGTGGGATGAGTCCCCAGGGGTGGGATGGGATGGGACCCCAGGAGTGGGATGGGACTGGATGGGTCCCCAGGGGTGGGATGGGATGGGACCCCAGGGGTGGGATGCGACCTCAGGGGTGGGATGGGATCCCAGGGTTGGGATGGGACTGGATGGGACCCCAGGGTTGGGATGGGATGTGACCCTAGGGGTGGGATGAGTCCCCAAAGGGGGGATGGGATGGGACCCCAGGGGTGGGATGGGATGGGACTGGATTGGACCCCAGGGTTGGGATGGGTACCCAGGGGTGGGATGGGATGGGACCCCAGGGGTGGGATGGGTACACAGGGGTGGGATGGGATGGGATGGGATCCCAGGGGTGGGATGGGATGGGACCCCAGGGGTGGGATGGAATGGGATGGGATGGGACTGGATGGGACCCTAGGGTTGGGATGGGATAGGACCCCAGGGGTGGGACCTCAGGGGTGGGATGGGATAGGATTGGGATGGGACTCCAGGGGTGGGATGAGACTGGGATGGGACCCCAGGGGTGGGATGCGACCCCAGGGGTGGGACCCCAAGGGTGGGATGGGACCCTGAGGTTGGAATGGGACCCCAGGGATGGGACTTCAGGGGTGGGATGAGACCCCAGGGGTGGGATGGGACTGGATGGGACCCCAGGGGTGGGATGGGACCTTAGGGCTGGGATGGGACTGGATGGGACACCAGGGTTGGATAGGTCCCCAGGGGTGGGATGAGTCCCCAGGGGTGGGATGAGTCTTCAGGGGTGGGATGGAATGGGACCCCAGGGGTGGGATGGGATGGGACTGGATTGGACCCCAGGGTTGGGATGGGTCCCCAGGGGTGGGATGGGATGGGATGGGACCCCAGGGTTGGGATGGGACCCCAGGTGTGGGATGGGATGGGTACCCAGGGGTGGGATGGGATGGGACCCCAGGGGTGGGATGGGATGGGACCCCAGGGGTGGGATGGGATGGATGGGATGGGACTGGATGGAACCCTAGGGTTGGGATGGGATGGGACTGGGATGGGACTCCAGGGGTGGGATGAGTCCCCAGGAGTGGGATGGGATGGGACCCCAGGGGCGGGATGCGACCTCAGGGGTGGGATGGGATCCCAGGGTTGGGATAGGACTGGATGGGACCCCAGGGTTGGGATGGGACCCTAGGGGTGCGATGAGTCCCCAAAGGTGGGATGGGATGGGACCCCAGGGGTGGGATAGGACCCCAGGGGTGGGATGGGATGGGACTGAATTGGACCCCAGCGTTGGGATGGGTCCCCAGGGGTTGGATGGGATGGGATGGGACCCCAGGGGTGGGATGGGACCCCAGGGGTGGGATGGGATGGGACCCCAGGGGTGGGATGGAATGGGATGGGATGGGACCCTAGGGTTGGGATGGGATGGGACCTTAGGGGTGGGACCTCAGGGGTGGGATGGCATAGGACTGGGATGGGACTCCAGGGGTGGGATGAGACTGGATGGGACCCCAGGGGTGGGATGCGACCCCAGGGGTGGG
Source organism: Colius striatus (assembly GCF_028858725.1). Taxonomy (NCBI): domain Eukaryota; kingdom Metazoa; phylum Chordata; class Aves; order Coliiformes; family Coliidae; genus Colius; species Colius striatus. Next base: position 9,286 of record NC_084777.1, read on the forward strand.
ATCCCAAGGGTGGGATGGGACCCTGAGGTTGGAATGGGACCCCAGGGATGGGACTTCAGGGGTGGGATGAGACCCCAGGGGTGGGATGGGACTGGATGGGACCCCTGGGGTGGGATGGGACTGGATGGGACATCAGGGTTGGATAGTTCCCCAGGGGTGGGATGAGTCCCCAGGGGTGGGATGAGTCTTCAGGGGTGGGATGGAATGGGACCCCAGGGGTGGGATGGGATGGGACTGGATTGGACCCCAGGGTTGGGATGGGTCCCCAGGGGTGGGATGGGATGGGATGGGACCCCAGGGTTGGGATGGGACCCCAGGTGTGGGATGGGATGAGTACCCAGGGGTGGGATGGGATGGGACCCCAGGGGTGGGATGGGATGGGACCCCAGGGGTGGGATGGGATAGGATGGGATGGGACTGGATGGAACCCTAGGGTTGGGATGGGATGGGACCTTAAGGTTGGGACCTCAGGGGTGGGATGGGATGGAACTGGGATGGGACTCCAGGGGTGGGATGAGATTGGGATGGGACCCCAGGGGTGGGATGCGAACCAAGGGGTGGGACCCCAAGGGTGGGATGGGACCCTGAGGTTGGAATGGGACCCCAGGGATGGGACTTCAGGAGTGGGATGGGACCCCAGGGTTGGGATGGGACTGGATGGGACCCCAGGGTTGGGATGGGACCCCAGGGGTGGGATGGGACCCCAGGGGTGGGATGGGATGGGACTCCAGGGGTGGGATGGGATGGGATGGGACTGGATTGGACCCTAGGGGTGGGATGAGTCCCCAGGGGTGGGATGGGATGGGACCCCAGAGGTTGGATGGGACCCCAGGTGTGGGATGGGACCCCAGGGGTGGGATGGGATGGGACCCCAGGGGTGGGATGGGATGGGTCCCTAGGGGTGGGATGGGATGGGATGGGATGGGACTGGATGGGACCCTAGGGATGGGATGGGATGGGACCTTAGGGGTGGGACCTCAGGGGTGGGATGGGATAGGACTGGGATGGGACTCCAGGGGTGGGATGAGAGTGGGATGGGACCCCCAGGGGTGAGATGTGACCCCAGGGGTGGGATCCCAAGGGTGGGATGGGACCCTGAGGTTTGAATGGGACCCCAGGGATGGGACTTCAGGGGTGGGATGGGACCCCAGGGTTGCGATGGGACTGGATGGGACCCCAGGGGTGGGATGGGACTCCAGGGGTGGGATGAGTCCCCAGGAGTGGGATGGGATGGGACCCCAAGGGTGGGATGCGACCTCAGGGGTGGGATGGGATCCCAGGGTTGGGATGGGACTGGATGGGACCCCAGGGTTGGGATGGGACCCTAGGGGTGGGATGAGTCCCCAGGGGTGGGATGGGATGGGACCCCAAAGGTGGGAGGGGTCCACAGGGGTGGGATGGGACTGGATGGGACCCCCGGGTTGGGATGGGATGATACCCCAGGGGTGGGATGGGATGGGACCCAGGGGTGGGATGGGATGGAATGGGATGGGACCCCATGGGTGGGATGGGATGGAATGGGATGGGATAGGACTGGGATGGGACTCCAGGGGTGGATTGAGACTAGGATGGGGCCCCAAGGGTGGGATGCGACCACAGGGGTGGGATGGGATGTGACCCCAAGGGTGGGATGGGATGGGACTGGATGGGACCCCAGGGTTGGGATGGGATGGGACCCCAGGGGTGGGATGAGTCCCCAGGGGTGGGATGGGAGGGGACCGCAGGGGTGGGATGCGACCTCAGAGGTGGGATGAGACCCCAGGGTTGAGATGGGATGGGACCCCAGGGGTGGGATGGGACCCCAGTGGTGGGATTGGATGGGACCCCAGGGTTGGGATGGGATGGAACCCCAGGGTTGTGGTGGGATGGGATGGGAACCCAGGGGTGTGGTGGGATGGGATGGGAACCCAGGGGTGGGATGAGTCTTCAGGGGTGGGATGGGATGGGACCCCAGGGGTGGGATGGGACCCCAGGGGTGGGATTGGATGCGACCCTAGGGTTGGGATTCGATGCGACCCCAGGGTTGGGGTGGGATGGGACCCCAGGTTTGGGATGGGACCCAATGGTTGGGATGGGATGGAATGGGACCCCAGGGGTGGGATGAGTCCCCAGGGGTGGGATGGAATGGGATGGGATGGGACTGGATGGGACCCTAGGGTTGGGATGGGATAGGATCCCAGGGGTGGGACCTCAGGGGTGGGATGGGATAGGACTGGATGGGACTCCAGGGGTGGGATGAGACTGGGATGGGACCCTCATTGTTCCTGTGCCCACACTGTGATCCTCACCATTCCTGTGCCCACACTGTGTCTCACATCATCCCTGTGCCCACAGCGTGTCCCCTCATTGTCACTGTGCCCACACCGTGTCCCACACCATCCTTGTACCGACATCGTGTCCCACACCATCGCTGTGCCCACACCTTGTCCCACACCATCCTTATGCCCACACCATGTCCAACACCATCCCTGTGCCCACACCGTGTCCCCTCATTGTCCCTGTGCCCACAGTGTGCCCTCACCATCCCTGTGCCCGCACCATGTCCCACACCATCCCTATGACCACACTGTGCCCCTCCCAATCCATGTACCCACACTGTGGCCCCCCACCATCCCTGTGCCCGGACACCATGTCCCCTCACCATCCCTGTACCCACACCGTGTCGCCTCATTGTCCCTGTGCCCACACCATGTCCCCCCACCTTACCTATGCCCACACTGTGTCCCCTCACTATCAATGTGCCCACACCATGACCCATAACATCCCTGTGCCGACACCATGTCCCTCACCATCCCTGTGCCCACACTGTGCCCCCACACTGTCCCTATGCCCACACAATGTCCCCTCATTGTCCATGTACAGTGTCCCACACCATCCCTGTGCCCACACCTTGCTCCACACCATCCCTATGCCCATACCATGTCCCCTCACCATCCCCGTGTCCCCTCACCGTCCCCTTCTCCGCTCACCACGCCCGTGTCCCCGCACCTGCCCCACGCCCCGTCACCACTCCCTTGTCCCCTCAACCTCCCCTTCTCCCCTCACCATCCCCATCTCCCCTCACCATCCGCTGTGTCCCCTCACCAGTCCCATGTCCCCTCACCATCCCCGTGTCCCCTCACCATCCCCTTCTCCCCTCACCATCCCCATCTCCCCTCACCATCCGCTGTGTCCCCTCACCAGTCCCATGTCCCCTCACCATCCCCGTGTCCCCTCACCATCCCCGTGTCCCCTCACCATCCCCATCTCCCCTCACCACCCGCTGTGTCCCCTCACCATCCCCTTCTCCCCTCACCATCCCCGTGTCCCCTCACCGTCCCCTTCTCCGCTCACCACCCCCGTGTCCCCGCACCTGCCCCGCGCCCCGTCACCACCCCCTTGTCCGCTCACCACCCCCTTGTCCCCTCAACCTCCCCTTCTCCCCTCGCCATCTCCCCTCACCATCCCTGTGCCCACACTGTACCCGTAACCATCCCCTTGTCCCCTCACCATCCCCGTGTCCATTCACCATACCGTTCTCCCCTCACTACTCCCTTGTACCCTCACCATCCCAGTGTCCCCTCACCAGCCCCGTGGCCCCTCACCACCCCCTTTTCCCCTCAACCTCCCCTTCTCCCCTCACCATCCCCATCTCCCCTCACCACCCGCTGTGTCCCCTCACCAGTCCCATGTCCCCTCACCATCCCCTTCTCCGCTCACCATCCCCGTGTCCATTCACCATACCATTCTCCCCTCACTACTCCCTTGTACCCTCACCATCCCCTTGTCCCCTCACCCCACCCGTGTCCCCTCACCCCACCCGTGTCCCCTCACCTGCCCAATGTCCCCTCCACAACGCCTTGTACCCTGACCCGCCTGTGTCCCCTCACCATCCCCTTCTCCCCTCACCATCCCCGTGTCCCCTCACCATCCCCTTCTCCCCTCACCATCCCCTTCTCCCCTCACCACGCCCTTGTCCCCTCACCACCCCCGTGTCCCCTCACCCGCCCCGTGTCCCCTCACCCGCCCCTTCTCCCCTCACCACCCCCGTGTCCCCTCACAATCCCCGTGTCCCCTCACCAGCCCCTTCTCCCCTCACCAGCCCCGTGTCCCCTCACAATCCCTGTGTCCCCTCAACATGCCCTTATCCCCTCACCACCCCCATGTCCTCTCACCTTCCCCTTCTCCCCTCACCACCCCCGTGTCCCCTCACCAGCCGCATGTCCCCTCATCCCCCCCCGTGTACCATCATCATCCCTGTGCTCACACTGTGCCCCTCACCACCCCCTTCTCCCCGCACCACCCCCTTCTCCCCTCACCATCCCCGTGTCCCCCCCCATCGTGTCCGCAGCCCCCCGTCGCCCCCCATCATGCCATGCCTGTGCCCTCAAACAATCCTGAAGCTGCTGGTGACGGGCTGGGCGCCCTCTCGCACGCGGGTGCTGATGCCCATCCTGCAGTACCCGCTGTACTCGGCCACCATCGCCGAGCTGGGGGCCGTGCAGCTCGGCTACTACCTGGACGACGAACGCTGCTGGGCACTGGCGCTGAGTGAGCTGCGGCGGGCGCTGGCCGAGGGCCGCCGGCACTGCTGCCCACGGGTGCTGTGCATCATCAACCCTGGCAACCCCACCGGTACCCTGCGGCACCAAGGGCTGGGACGGGACCCCAGGGGTGGGACGGGACCCCAGGGGTGGGACGGGACCCCAGGGGTGGGATGGGATGGGATGAGATGGGACTCCAGGGGTGGGATGAGTCCCCAAGTGTGGGATGGGACTGGATGGGACTGGATGGGAACCCAGGGTTGGGATGGGATGGGACCCCAGGGGTGGGATGGGACCCCAGGGGTGGGATGGCATGGGATGGTACTGGATGGCACACCAGGGTTGGGATGGGATGGGACCCTGGGGATGGAACCCCAGGGGTGGGATGGGACCCTGAGGTTGGGATGGGACCCCAGGGATGGGACTTCAGGGGTGGGATGGGACCCCAGGGTTGGGATGGGACTGGATGGGACGGGTTGGGACCCCAGGGGTGGGATGGGACGGGATGGGAAACCAGGGTTGGGATGGGATAGGTCCCCAGGGGTGGGATGGGATGGGATGGGACCCCAGGGGTGGGATGAGTTCCCAGGGGTGGGATGGGATGGGACCCCAGGGTTGGGATGGGACCTCAGGGGTTGGATGGGACTGGAAGAGACCCCAGGGTTGCGATGGGACCACAGGGGAGGGATGGGATGGGAGCCCAGGGGTGGGATGGGACCTCAGGGATGGGATGGAACCCCAGGGGTGGGATGGCATGGGACCCCAGGGGTGGGATGGCATGGGATGGGACTGGCTGGTACCCAGGGTTGGGATGGGTCCCCAGGGGTGGGGTGGGAGGGGATGGAATAGGACCCCAGGGGTGGGATGGGAGGGAACCCTAAGGGTGGGATAGGATGGATGGGATGGGATCCCACGGGTGGGATGGGACCTCAGGGATGGGATGAGACCCCAAGGGTGGGATGGGATGGGACCCCAGGGGTGGGATGGGATGGGACTGGCTGGGACCCCAGGGTTGGGATGGGACCACAGGGGTGGGATGGGACCCCAGGGGTGGGATGGGATGGGACCCCAGGGGTGGGATGGGATGGGACTGGATGGGACCCCAGGGGTGGGATGGGATGTGATGGGACCCCAGGGCTGGGAGGAGTCCCCAGGGGTGGGATGGGATGTGATGGGACCCCAGGGTTGGGATGAGTCGCCAGGGGTGGGATGGGATGGGAACCCGGGGTGGGATGGGATGGGATTGGATGGGACTGGATGGGACCCCAGGGCTGGGATGGGACCCCAGGGCTGGGATGGGACCCCAGGGCTGGGGTGGGATGGGACCCCAGGGCTGGGATGGGATGGGATTGGATGGGACTGGATGGGACCCCAGGGTTGGGATGGGACCCCAGATGTGGGATGCGTCCCCAATGGTGGGATGGGACCCCAGGGGAGGGATGGGATGGGACCTTAGGGGTGGGACGGGACCCCAGGGGTGAGACGGGATGGGACCCCAGGGGTGAGACAGGATGGGACCCCAGGGGTGGGACCTCAGGAGTAGGATGGGATAGGACTGGGATGGGAATCCAGGGGTGGGATGAGACTGGGATGGGACCCCAGGGGTGGGATGCGTCCCCAGGGGTGGGATGGGACCCTAGGTTGGGTTGGGACCCCAGGGATAGGACTTCAGGGGTGGGATGGGTCTCCAGGGTTGGGATGGGACCCCAGGGGTGGGATGGGATGTGATGGGACCCCAGGGATGGGATGAGTCCCCAGGGGTGGGATGGGATGGGACCCCAGGGGTGGGATGGGATGCGATTGGATGGGACCCCAGGGTTCGGATGGGACCCCAGGGGTGGGATGGGAGGGGATGGAATGGGACCCCAGGGGTGGGATGGGACCTCAGGGATCGGATGGGACCCCAGGGGTGGGGTGGGATGGGACCCCAGGGGTGGGGTGGGATGGGATTGGCTGGGACCCCAGGGTTGGGATGGGACCCCAGGGGTGGGATGGGACCCCAGGGGTGGGATTGGATGGGATCCAGGGTTGGGATGGGACCCCAGGGGTGGGACCTCAGGAGTGAGATAGGATAGGACTGGGATGGGAATCCAGGGGTGGGATGAGACTGGGATGGGACCCCAGGGGTGGGATGCGACCCCAGGGGTGAGACGGGACCCTAGGTTGGGATGGGACCCCAGGGATAGGACTTCAGGGATGGGATGGGTCTCCAGGGTTGGGATGGGATGGGACCCCAGGTGTGGGATGGGATGGGACCCCAGGGGTGGGATGGGATGGGACTCGATGGGACCCAAGGGTTGGGAGGGGATGGGACCCCAGAGGTGGGATGGGATGGGACCCCAGAGGTGGGATGGGATGGGACTGGATGGGACACCACGGTTGGGATGAGTCCCCAGGGGTGGGATGGGATGGGATGGGATGGGATGGGATGGGATGGGATGGGGCCCCAGGGGTGGGATGAGTCCCCAGGGGTGGGATGGGATGGGACCACAGTGATGGGATGAGTCTCCAGGGGTGGGATGGGACCCCAGGGGTGGGGTGGGATGGGACAGGATGGGATGGGACCCCAGGGGTGGGATGAGTCCCCAGGGATGGGATGGGGCCCCAGGGGTGGGATGGGGCCCCAGGGGTGGGATGGGGCCCCAGGGGTGGGATGGGATGGGAACCCAGGGATGGGATGGGACCCCAGGGATGGGGTGGGATGCGACCCCAGGGGTGGGACGGGACCCTAGGTTGGGATGGGACCCCAGGGATGGGATGGGTCTCCAGGGTTGGGATGGGATGGGACCCCAGGGGTGGGATGGGATGGGACTGGATGGGACCCAAGGGTTGGGAGGGGATGGGACCCTAGGGGTGGGATGGGATGTGATGGGACACCAGGGGTGGGATGGGATGGGACTGGCTGGGACCCCAGGGCTGGGATGAGTCCCCAGGGGTGGGATGGGATGGGACCCCAGGGGTGGGATGGGATGTGATGGGTCCCCAGGGGTGGGATGGCATGGGACTGGATGGGACCCCAGGGTTGGGATGAGTCCCCAGGGGTGGGATGGGATGGGTTCCCAGGGGTGGGATGGGGCGCCAGGAGTGGGATGGGATGGGACCCCAGGGATGGGATGAGTCTCCAGGGGTGGGATGGGACCCCAGAGGTGGGGTGGGATGGGATGGGACAGGATGGGATGGGACCCCAGGGGTGGGATGAGTCCCCAGGGGTGGGATGGGATGGGACCACAGTGATGGGATGAGTCTGCAAGGGTGGGATGGGACCCCAGGGGTGGGGTGGGATGGGAGAGGATGGGATGGGACCCCAGGGGTGGGATGAGTCCCCAGGGATGGGATGGGACCCTAGGGGTGGGATGGGGCCCCAGGGGTGGGATGGGATGGGGCCCCAGGGGTGGGATGGGATGGGGCCCCAGGGGTGGGAAGGGACCCTAGGTTGGGATGGGACCCCAGGGATAGGACTTCAGGGATGGGATGGGTCTCCAGGGTTGGGATGGGATGGGACCCCAGGGGTGGGATGGGATGGGACTGGATGGGACCCAAGGGTTGGGAGGGGATGGGACCCTAGGGGTGGGATGGGATGTGATGGGACACCAGGGGTGGGATGGGATGAGTCCCCAGGGGTGGGATGGGATGGGACTGGATGGGACCCCAGGTTTGAGATGGGACCCCAGGGGTGGGATGAGTCCCCAGGGGTGGGATGGGAGGGGATGGGATCGGACCCCAGTGGTGGGATGGGATGGGACCCCAGGGGTGGGATGGGACTGGCTGGGACCCCAGGGTTGGGATCGGACCCCAGGGGTGGGATGGGATGGGACCCTAGGGGTGGGATGGGATGGGACTGGATGGGAAACCAGGGGTGGGATGGGATGGGACCCCAGGGGTGGGATGGGATGTGATGGGACCCCAGGGCTGGGATGAGTCCCCAGGGGTGGGATGGGATGGGACCCTAGGGGTGGGATGGCATGGGACTGGATGGGAAACCAGGGGTGGGATGGGATGGGACCCCAGGGGTGGGATGGGATGGGACTGGCTGGGACCCCAGGGCTGGGATGAGTCCCCAGGGGTGGGATGGGATGGGATCCCAGGGGTGGGATGGGGCGCCAGGGGTGGGATGGGATGGGACCCCAGGGATGGGATGAGTCTCCAGGGGTGGGATGGGACCCCAGAGGTGGGATGAGTCCCCAGGGGCGGGATGGGATGGGACCACAGTGATGGGATGAGTCTGCAAGGGTGGGATGGGACCCCAGGGGTGGGGTGGGATGGGACAGGATGGGATGGGACAGGATGGGATGGGACCCCAGGGGTGGGATGAGTCCCCAGGGGTGGGATGGGATGGGACCACAGTGATGGGATGAGTCTGCAAGGGTGGGATGGGACCCCAGGGGTGGGGTGGGATGGGACAGGATGGGATGGGACCCCAGGGGTGGGATGAGTCCCCAGGGATGGGATGGGACCCTAGGGGTGGGATGGGGCCCCAGGGGTGGGATGGGATGGGGCCCCAGGGGTGGGATGGGATGGGGCCCCAGGGGTGGGATGGGACCCCAGGGGTGGGATGGGATGCGACCCCAGGGGTGGGACGGGACCCTAGGTTGGGATGGGACCCCAGGGATAGGACTTCAGGGATGGGATGGGTCTCCAGGGTTGGGATGGGATGGGACCCCAGGGGTGGGATGGGATGGGACTGGATGGGACCCAAGGGTTGGGAGGGGATGGGACCCTAGGGGTGGGATGGGATGTGATGGGACACCAGGGGTGGGATGGGATGAGTCCCCAGGGCTGGGATGGGACCCCAGGGGTGGGATGGGATGGGACCCCAGGGCTGGGATGGGATGGGATTGGATGGGACTGGATGGGACCCCAGGGTTGGGATGGGACCCCAGGGGTGGGATGAGTCCCCAGGGGTGGGATGGGAGGGGATGGGATCGGACCCCAGGGGTGGGATGGGATGGGACCCCAGGGGTGGGATGGGATGGGACCCCAGGGGTGGGATGGGATGGGACTGGCTGGGACCCCAGGGTTGGGATCGGACCCCAGGGGTGGGATGGGATGGGACCCTAGGGGTGGGATGGGATGGGACCCCAGGGGTGGGATGGGATGGGACTGGATGGGAAACCAGGGGTGGGATGGGATGGGACCCCAGGGGTGGGATGGGATGTGATGGGACCCCAGGGCTGGGATGAGTCCCCAGGGGTGGGATGGGATGGGACCCCAGGGTTGGGATGGGATGTGATGGGTCCCCAGGGGTGGGATGGCATGGGACTGGATGGGACCCCAGGGTTGGGATGAGTCCCCAGGGGTGGGATGGGGCACCAGGGGTGGGATGGGATGGGACCCCAGGGATGGGATGAGTCTCCAGGGGTGGGATGGGACCCCAGGGGTGGGATGGGATGGGATGGGACAGGATGGGATGGGACCCCAGGGGTGGGATGGGACCCCAGGGGTGGGATGGGACCCCAGGGGTGGGATGGGACCCCAGGGATAGGACTTCAGGGATGGGATGGGTCTCCAGGGTTGGGATGGGATGGGACTGGTTGGGACCCCAGGGGTGGGATGGGATGGGAACCCAGGGATGGGATGGGACCCCAGGGGTGGGGTGGGATGCGACCCCAGGGGTGGGACGGGACCCTAGGTTGGGATGGGACCCCAGGGATAGGACTTCAGGGATGGGATGGGTCTCCAGGGTTGGGATGGGATGGGACCCCAGGGGTGGGATGGGATGGGACTGGATGGGACCCAAGGGTTGGGAGGGGATGGGACCCTAGGGGTGGGATGGGATGTGATGGGACACCAGGAGTGGGATGGGATGAGTCCCCAGGGGTGGGATGGGACCCCAGGGCTGGGATGAGATGGGACCCCAGGGCTGGGATGGGATGGGATTGGATGGGACTGGATGGGACCCCAGGGTTGGGATGGGACCCCAGGGGTGGGATGGGACCCCAGGGGTGGGATGGGACCCCAGGGGTGGGATGGGAGGGGATGGGATCGGACCCCAGTGGTGGGATGGGATGGGACCCCAGGGGTGGGATGGGATGGGACTGGCTGGGACCCCAGGGTTGGGATGGGACCCCAGGGGTGGGATGGGATGGGACTGGATGGGAAACCAGGGGTGGGATGGGATGGGACCCCAGGGTTGGGATGGGATGTGATGGGACCCCAGGGCTGGGATGAGTCCCCAGGGGTGGGATGGGACCCCAGGGGTGGGATGGGATGTGATGGGTCCCCAGGGGTGGGATGGCATGGGACTGGATGGGACCCCAGGGGTGGGATGAGTCCCCAGGGGTGGGATGGGGCGCCAGGGGTGGGATGAGATGAGTCTCCAGGGGTGGGATGGGACCCCAGGGGTGGGGTGGGATGGGATGGGACAGGATGGGATGAGTCCCCAGGGGTGGGACGGGACCCCAGGGGTGGGACGGGACCCCAGGGATAGGACTTCAGGGATGGGATGGGTCTCCAGGGTTGGGGTGGGATGGGACCCCAGGGGTGGGGTGGGACATCAGGGGTGGGACGGGATAGGACTGGGATGGGACTCCAGGGGTGGGATGAGATTGGGATGGGACCCCAGGGGTGGGATGCGTCCCCAGGGGTGGAACTCCAGGAGTGGGATGGGACCCTGAGGTTGGGATGGGACCCCAGGGATGGGACTTCAGGGGTGGGATGGGATGGGACCCCAGGGATGGGATGGGACTCCAGGGATGGGATCTCAGGGGTGGGATGAGACCCTGAGGTTAGGATGGGACCCCAGGGATGGGATGGGATGGGACTGGGATGGGACCCCAGGGGTGGGATTGGACCCCAGGGGTGGGATATCAGGGATGGGATGGGATCCTGGGACTGGGATGGGACCCTGGGGATAGGACCCTGGGGCTGGGATGGGACCCTGAGGTTGGGATGGGACTTCTGGTACCAGGGCTGTGAGCTCCCAGTGCCCTCCCAGTCCCATTCTGAGACCCCCAGTGCTTTACTGGTCCTACTAAGACCTCCAAAACATACCCAAGAACTGGGTTGAGACCCTCCAAAAGCCATAGGAAGTGGGACTGAGTCCCCTCAAATCCATCAGGAGTCGGGTGAAGGCCCCAAAACCCATCAGGAGCAGGGGCTAAGCCCCCCCAAACCCATCAGGAGTGGGGATGACTCTCCTCCCAAATCTATAGGGAGGCAGTTTGGGTCCCCCAAACCTATCAGGAGAGGGGGTCTAAGCCCCCCCATACCCATGGGAAACTAGACTGAGTCCCCTAAAACCCATCAGGAGTGGGGCTGAGCCCATACCCCAAACCCATAGGGAGCAAGACTGGGCCCCCAAACCTATCAGGAAAAGGGATTGAGCCCCCCAAAACCCATCAGGAGCAGGACTGGGCCCCCCAAACCCATGGTGGGAGTGGGACTGGACCCCCCCACTCCGCTATGCCAACCTCCCCCCTTCTCCCCCCTCCCAGGGCAGGTCCAGAGCCGTCAGTGCATTGAGGCCGTCATCAAATTCGCCTTCGAGGAGAGGCTCTTCCTCATGGCTGACGAGGTGAGTGGGACCCTCAGACTCGGGGGGTATGTGAGGTGGACCCCAACATCTAGGTAACCCCACCAGTTTCCCCCCTCCTCCAGGTGTACCAGGACAACGTGTATGCTGAGGGTTCGGCCTTCCACTCCTTCAGGAAGGTGCTGACAGAGATGGGGCCGCCCTACCTGGACTCGGTGGAACTCACCTCCTTCCACTCCATCTCCAAAGGCTTCACGGGCGAGTGAGTGACCTCCCACGGCCACCCCCACCCCAAGGTGGCCACCACAGGTCCTGGGGAGCCACAGAGTGGGGATGAGGATGGTGGAACCCCATGGGCCTCAAGGGTGGTGATGGAAAGAGGCTGGAGGTCCCGTGGGGTTGGGATGGTGATGCCATGGTCCTCTGGAGCCTATGGGATGGGGATGGTGATGCCATGGTTCTGTGGAGCCCACGGGGTGGGGATGGTGATGCCATGGTTCTGTGGAGCCCACGGGGTGGGGATGGTGATGCCATGGTCCTGTGGAGCCCACGGGGTGGGGATGGTGATGCCATGGTCCTGTGGAGCCTATGGGATGGGGATGGTGATGCACAAAGGGGCCCCGTGGGGATGTTTATTAGGGTGGTTCTGACGACAGGGAGCCTCCAGGGGCATCTGATGTCAGAGGGTCCTGGTGCCAGGGGGGAAACTCCTCACCTTGTCCCCCTTAAAAGCCCCTCATGGCTCGGGGTGGACAGTGTAGACCTCGACCTCACAGAGAGTGAACTGCTCCTCCCGGCCCAGGATGGTGACGGTGACGTAGCGGCTGCGGAGGCCGTGGCAGCAGATGGTGCTGAGCGACCCAGGACTGGCATCTGTGATGATGCCACAGCTGCAGGGAGCAAACCACAGAATCATTTGGGTTAGAGAAGCCCTTTGAGCTGCTGGAGCCCAGCCCTGAGCCCTCACCCTGCCACGGCCACCACTGACCCACAGCCCTCAGCACCTCAGCTCCAGGGCTTTGGGGTCCCTCCAGGGCTGGGCACTCCCCCAGCTCCCGGGCAGCCTGGCACAGGGGCTGACACCCCTCTCAGGGAAACAGTTCTGCCTCAGCTCCAGCCTCAGCCTCCCCTGGGGCACCCTGAGCCCCTTTCCTCTTGGCCCGTCACTCACTAGCTGGGAGCAGAGACCGACCTCCAGCTCACTGCAGCCTCCTGGTAGAGATTTCACCACCAAAACCCCAATATTCTATCTTTTTGTCCAAACACCACCACAAAAACACTACTTTTTTTCCCTCAAATCACCTCCCCAATTTTCCCCTCAGAACTCCACCAAAATCCCACTTTTTCCCCCTTAAAACTCCACCAAACCCCAACATTTCCCTTCAAAACTCACAAAAAGCTCACTTTTCCCCTCAAAACTACACCAAAGCCCAACTTTTTCGTCAGAACCCCACCAAAGCACCACTTTTCCCCTCAACACTCCACAAAAACCCATCTTCCCCTCAGAACCCCATCAAAAACCCACCTTTGCCCTCAAATATCCACCAACCCCCCACTTTTTCACTCCAAAATCCACTAAAAGCACACTTGTCATCTGAAAACACCAACAAAACTCCACTTTCCCCCTCAAAGCTCCCCCAAAATCCCACTGGTGCCTCAGAACCCCACCAATCTGCATCTTTTCCAACTCAGCAGAACTCCAACGTCCCTCTTTTCTCCTTAAAACTCTACAAAAAAACCTTTTTCTCCTCAGAATCCCACAAAAAACGCAATTTGCCCTCAAAAACCCACCAAATCTCCACTTTTTCACTCCAAGGTCCACTAAAGCCACACTTTTCCCCTCAACACTCCACCAAAACTCCACTTTTCATCTGAAAACTCCACCTCCCGGAGCCGCGCAGGGACCGCAGCGTCTGGGGCTCAGATCGAACTTCCCGCTGCCGCCGCCCTTCAGCCAATAAGAAGGGAGGAAGCGATGACAGACACGGCGGCAGCCAATGGGCGGGCGAGGATGGCAGGCGGCACCTAGTAACGACGCCGGGCCCGCCTTCCGTGGTGAAACTCTCGCTCTGATTGGCGGAGGGGCGGTGCCGGGGTGCAGTGCGCATGCCTGGAAGCGCGGCCGTGAGGGGCCCGGCGGGAGCGGGGCGGCGGGCGGGAGGTGAGCTGAGGGGTCCCCGGGGACTGGGGGGCGTGAGGGCAGCTGAGGGGTCCCCGGAGACTGGGGGGCGTGAGGGCAGCTGAGGGGTCCCCGGGGACTGGGGGGCGTGAGGGCAGCTGAGGGGTCCCCGGGGACTGGGGGGCGTGAGGGCAGCTGAGGGGTCCCCGGGGACTGGGGGGCGTGAGGGCAGCTGAGGGGGATCCCGAGGATTGGGGGGCGTGAGGGCAGCTGAGGGGGATCCCGAGGATTGGGGGCGTGAGGGGAGCTGAGGGGTCCCCCGGGATGGGGGGCGTGAGGGCAGCTGAGGGGGACCCCGGGGATTGGGGGGCGTGAGGGCAGCTGAGGGGGACCTCAGGGATTGGGGGCGTGAGGGCAGCTGAGGGGGATCCCGGAGATTGGGGGGCGTGAGGGCAGCTGAGGGGGGCCTCAGGGATTGGGGGGCGTGTGGGCAGCTGAAGGGGACCCCGGAGATTGGGGGGGCGTGAGGGCAGCCAAAACTCCACTTTTCATCTGAAAACTCCACCAAAACTGCATTTTTCATCTTAAAACCCCACCAAAACCCCACTTTTCCCCTTAAAACTCCACAAAAACTCATTTTCCTTTCAGTGGACCACCAAACCCTCTCTTTTTCCCTCAGAACCACAAGACACCCCGCTTTTGCCCCAAATATCCACCAAACCCACACCTTACCACTCCAAAGTCCACAAAATCCCACATTTGCCCTTAAAAATACACCAAACCCACACTTTTAATCTAAAAACCCCACCAAAACTCCACTTTTCCCCTCAAAGCTCCTCCAAAATCCCACTTGTTCCTCTTAAGTCCACCAAATCCCCACTTTTCTTCTCAAACCTCCACTTTTCCACTTAAAACTCCACCATAAAATCCATTTTCCCCCTCAGAATCCCATCAAAAATCCACTTTCGCCCTCAAAAACCCATTGAACAGCCAATTTTAACTCCAAGCTCCACCAAAACCCCACTTTTTCCCTCAACACTCCACCAAAACTTCACTTTCCCCCTCAAAGTTCCTCCTAATTCCCACTTGTTCCTCAGAAGTCCACAAATCCCCCACTTTTGCCCTCAAAACTCTGCCAAAACCCAGTTTTCCTCTCAAGACTACACCACAATCCCACTTTCTCCCCACAACACCATCAAAACCCAATTCTTTCCTCTCAGAATCTCACCAAAACCCCACTTTTGCCCTCAACACTCCACCAGAACCTTACTTTTCCCCTTAAAACCCCACAAAAACTCATTTTCACCTCAGATCCACACCGAAAACCTACTTTTACTCTCAAAAATTCATCAAATCCCCACTTTTTCACTCCAAACTCCAGTAAAACCCACTGTTCTTCTCAACACTCCACAAAAAAAACCCACTTTTCCCCTCAACACTCCACCAAAACTCCACTTTTCCCCTCAGAACCCCATCAAAAACCCACTTTCACCCTCAAAACCCCACCGAACCTCCACTTTTCCACTCCAGACTCCACCAAGCCCGCACTTTTCCCCTCAGAACCCCACCAATCTCCACTGTTCCCCCTCACCAGACCACCAACCCCACTCTTTTCTCCTTAAAACTCTACAAAAACCTTTATTCACCTCAGAACCCCACAAAAAAACCCTTTTCCCCTCAAAACCCCAAACCCCCACTTTTCCCCTCAGAACCCCACCAATCTCCACTGTTCCCCCTCAGCACACAACCAACCCCACTCTTTTCTCCTTAAAGCTCTACAAAAACCTTTATTCACCTCAGAACCTCACAAAAAAAAACCTTTTCCCCTCAAAACCCCAAACCCCCACTTTTCCCCTCAGAACCCCACCAATCTCCACTTTTCCCCCTCAGCAGACCACCAACCCCACTCTTTTCTCCTTAAAGCTCTACAAAAACCTTTATTCCCCTCAGAACCCCACAAAAAAACACTTTTCCCCTCAAAACTCCACCAAACCCCCACTTTTCCCCTCAAAACTCCAGTAAAACCCACTGTTGCCCTCAAAACTCTGCCCAAACCCATTTTTCCCCTCAGAACCGCACCAAAAACTTACCTTTACCCTCAAAAATTCATCAAATCGCCACTTGTTCACTCAGAACTCCACTAAAACCCCTTTTCTTCTCAACACTCCACAAAACCCCCACTTTTCCCCTCAGAGCTCCACTAAAATCGCACTTGTATCTCAGAAATCCACCAAACCCCCACTTTTCCCCTCAACACTCCACCAAAACTCCACTTTTCCCCTCAGAACCCCATCAAAAACCCACTTTCGCCCTCAAAACCCCACCGAACCTCCACCTTTCCACTCCAGACTCCACCAAACCCCCACTTTTCCCCTCAGAACCCCACCAATCTCCACTGTTCCCCCTCAGCAGACAACCAACCCCACTCTTTTCTCCTTAAAGCTCTACAAAAACCTTTATTCCCCTCAGAACCCCACAGTAAAACACTTTTCCCCTCAAAACCCCACCAAACCCCCACTTTTCCCCTCAAAACTCCAGTAAAACCCACTGTTGCCCTCAAAACTCTGCCAAAATCCATTTTTCCCCTCAGAACCGCATCAAAAACTTACTTTTACCCTCAAAAATCCTCCAAATCGCCACTTGTTCACTCAGAACTCCACTAAAACCCCTTTTCTTCTCAACACTCCACAAAACCCCCACTTTTCCCCTCAGAGCTCCACTCAAATCCCACTTGTATCTCAGAAATCCACCAAACCCCCACTTTTCCCCTCAACACTCCACCAAAACCCCACTTTTCCCCTCCAAGCTCCTCCCAATTCCCACTTGCTCCTCAGAAATTCACAAAACCCCTCACTTTTCCTCTCAAAACTCCACCTTTCCCCTCAGAACCCCATTAAAACCCCACTTTGCCCCGCCGCCCCTCCCCATCCCCGCCCCCCGCAGCGGGCACCTGGCCGGGCTTCCTCCGCTGCTCCCGGACAAAAGCCGCTTCCCAGCTCTTCAGCAGGGCCTTGACCTCCCGCTGCCGCTCCATGGCGTGCGGAGCGGGGCCGTTCCCCGGCCCGGGGCGATCCGAGACCTCCCGGAGCCGCGCAGGGACCGCAGCGTCTGGGGCTCAGATCGAACTTCCCGCTGCCGCCGCCCTTCAGCCAATAAGAAGGGAGGAAGCGATGACAGACACGGCGGCAGCCAATGGGCGGGCGAGGATGGCAGGCGGCACCTAGTAACGACGCCGGGCCCGCCTTCCGTGGTGAAACTCTCGCTCTGATTGGCGGAGGGGCGGTGCCGGGGTGCAGTGCCAATGCCTGGAAGCGCGGCCGTGAGGGGCCCGGCGGGAGCGGGGCGGCGGGCGGGAGGTGAGCTGAGGGGTCCCCGGGGACTGGGGGGCGTGAGGGCAGCTGAGGGGTCCCCGGGGATTGTGGGGGCGTGAGGGCAGCTGAGGGGTCCCCGGGGACTGGGGGAGTGTGAGGGTAGCTGAGGGGTCCCCGGGGACTGGGGGGCGTGAGGGTAGCTGAGGGGTCCCCGGGGATTGGGGGGGCGTGAGGGCAGCTGAAGGGGATCCCGGAGATTGGGGGGCGTGAGGGCAGCTGAGGGGTCCCCGAGGACTGGGGGGCGTGAGGGCAGCTGAGGGGTCCCCGGGGATTGTGGGGGGTGAGGGCAGCTGAGGGGTGCCCGGGGATTGGGGGAGTGTGAGGGCAGCTGAGGGGGATCCCGGGGATTGGGGGGCGTGAGGGCAGCTGAGGGGGGCCTCAGGGATTGGGGGGGCGTGAGGGCAGCTGAGGGGGATCCCGGGGATTGGGGGGGCGTGAGGGCAGCTGAGGGGGGCCTCAGGGATTGGGGGGCGTGTGGGCAGCTGAAGGGGACCCCGGAGATTGGGGGGGCGTGAGGGCAGCCAAAACTCCACTTTTCATCTGAAAACTCCACCAAAACTGCATTTTTCATCTTAAAACCCCACCAAAACCCCACTTTTCCCCTTAAAACTCCACAAAAACTCATTTTCCTTTCAGTGGACCACCAAACCCTCTCTTTTTCCCTCAGAACCACAAGACACCCCGCTTTTGCCCCAAATATCCACCAAACCCACACCTTACCACTCCAAAGTCCACAAAATCCCACATTTGCCCTTAAAAATACACCAAACCCACACTTTTAATCTAAAAACCCCACCAAAACTCCACTTTTCCCCTCAAAGCTCCTCCAAAATCCCACTTGTTCCTCTTAAGTCCACCAAATCCCCACTTTTCTTCTCAAACCTCCACTTTTCCACTTAAAACTCCACCAAAAAATCCATTTTCCCCCTCAGAATCCCATCAAAAATCCACTTTCGCCCTCAAAAACCCATTGAACAGCCAATTTTAACTCCAAGCTCCACCAAAACCCCACTTTTTCCCCTCAACACTCCACCAAAACTTCACTTTCCCCCTCAAAGTTCCTCCTAATTCCCACTTGTTCCTCAGAAGTCCACAAATCCCCCACTTTTGCCCTCAAAACTCTGCCAAAACCCAGTTTTCCTCTCAAGACTACACCACAATCCCACTTTCTCCCCACAACACCATCAAAACCCAATTCTTTCCTCTCAGAATCTCACCAAAACCCCACTTTTGCCCTCAACACTCCACCAGAACCTTACTTTTCCCCTTAAAACCCCACAAAAACTCATTTTCACCTCAGATCCACACCGAAAACCTACTTTTACTCTCAAAAATTCATCAAATCCCCACTTTTTCACTCCAAACTCCAGTAAAACCCACTGTTCTTCTCAACACTCCACAAAAAAAACCCACTTTTCCCCTCAACACTCCACCAAAACTCCACTTTTCCCCTCAGAACCCCATCAAAACCCTACTTTCACCCTCAAAACCCCACCGAACCTCCACTTTTCCCCTCAAAACTCCACCAAACCCCCACTTTTCCCCTCAGAACCCCACCAATCTCCACTGTTCCCCCTCAGCAGACCACCAACCCCACTCTTTTCTCCTTAAAGCTCTAAAAAAACCTTTATTCCCCTCAGAACCCCACAGTAAAACACTTTTCCCCTCAAAACTCCACCAAACCCCCACTTTTCCCCTCAAAACTCCAGTAAAACCCAATGTTGCCCTCAAAACTCTGCCCAAACCCATTTTTCCCCTCAGAACCGCACCAAAAACTTACCTTTACCCTCAAAAATCCTCCAAATCGCCACTTGTTCACTCAGAACTCCACTAAAACCCCTTTTCTTCTCAACACTCCACAAAACCCCCACTTTTCCCCTCAGAGCTCCACTAAAATCGCACTTGTATCTCAGAAATCCACCAAACCCCCACTTTTCCCCTCAACACTCCACCAAAACTCCACTTTTCCCCTCAGAACCCCATCAAAAACCCACTTTCACCCTCAAAACCCCACCGAACCTCCACCTTTCCACTCCAGACTCCACCAAGCCCGCACTTTTCCCCTCAGAACCCCACCAATCTCCACTGTTCCCCCTCAGCAGACAACCAACCCCACTCTTTTCTCCTTAAAGCTCTACAAAAACCTTTATTCCCCTCAGAACCCCACAAAAAAACACTTTTCCCCTCAAACCTCCACCAAACCCCACTTTTCCCCTCCAAGCTCCTCCCAATTCCCACTTGCTCCTCAGAAATTCACAAAACCCCTCACTTTTCCTCTCAAAACTCCACCTTTCCCCTCAGAACCCCATTAAAACCCCACTTTGCCCCGCCGCCCCTCCCCATCCCCGCCCCCCGCAGCGGGCACCTGGCCGGGCTTCCTCCGCTGCTCCCGGACAAAAGCCGCTTCCCAGCTCTTCAGCAGGGCCTTGACCTCCCGCTGCCGCTCCATGGCGTGCGGAGCGGGGCCGTTCCCCGGCCCGGGGCGATCCGAGACCTCCCGGAGCCGCGCAGGGACCGCAGCGTCTGGGGCTCAGACCGAACTTCCCGCTGCCGCCGCCCTTCAGCCAATAAGAAGGGAGGAAGCGATGACAGACACGGCGGCAGCCAATGGGCGGGCGAGGATGGCAGGCGGCACCTAGTAACGACGCCGGGCCCGCCTTCCGTGGTGAAACTCTCGCTCTGATTGGCGGAGGGGCGGTGCCGGGGTGCAGTGCCAATGCCTGGAAGCGCGGCCGTGAGGGGCCCGGCGGGAGCGGGGCGGCGGGCGGGAGGTGAGCTGAGGGGTCCCCGGGGACTGGGGGCATGAGGGCAGCTGAGGGGTCCCCGGGGACTGGGGGCGTGAGGGCAGCTGAGGGGTCCCCGGGGACTGGGGGGCGTGAGGGCAGCTGAGGGGTCCCCCGGGATTGGGGGCGTGAGGGCAGCTGAGGGGTCCCCCGGGATTGGGGGCGTGAGGGCAGCTGAGGGGGATCCCGGGGATTGGGGGCGTGAGGGCAGCTGAGGGGGACCCCGGGGATTGTGGGGGGTGAGGGCAGCTGAGGTGGACCCCGGGGATTGTGGGGGGTGAGGGCAGCTGAGGGGTCCCCGGGGATTGGGGGAGTGTGAGGGTAGCTGAGGGGGATCCCGGGGATTGGGGGGGCGTGAGGGGAGCTGAGGGGTCCCCGGGGAGTGGGGGCGTGAGGGCAGCTGAGGGGGATCCCGGGGATTGGGGGGCGTGAGGGCAGCTGAGGGGGGCCTCAGGGATTGGGGGCGTGAGGGCAGCTGAGGGGGATCCCGGGGATTGGGGGGCGTGAGGGCATCTGAGAGGTCCCCGGGGACTGGGGGCGTGAGGGCAGCTGAGGGGTCCCCGGGGACTGGGGGGCCTGAGGGCAGCTGAGGGGTCCCCGGGGATTGGGGTCGTGAGGGCAGCTGAGGGAGACCCCGGGGATTAGGGGGTTGAGGGCAGCTGAAGGGGACCCCGGAGATTGGGGGGGCGTGAGGGCAGCTGAGGGGGGCCTCGGGGATTGGGGGGCGTGAGGGCAGCTGAAGGGGTCCCCAGGGACTGGGGGATTGAGGGCAGATGAAGGGGACCCCGGGGATTGGGGGGGGTGAGGGCAGCTGAAGGGGACCCTGGGGATCGAGGGGGGGTGAGGGCAGCTGAGGGGGGTCAGGGGGGGGAGGGCAGCACAGGGGGGCCCAGGGAGGGAAGGGGGGTGTTGGAGATCCTGCTGTAGGCTTCCTTTATGGGGTGCTGGGGGTACCCCTCATTAAGAGGGGTCCTGCCCTGGAGTTCCCTATTGATGGGGAGCTGGGTTAGGAGTGCTATAGGGTGCCCTATTAATGGGGGATAGGGTTAGGAGTGCTATGGGAGGTCCTATTGAGAGAGGGCTGGGTTAGGGGTACCCTATTGATGAGGTGCAGATCTAGGGGTGCTGTGGGGTGCCCTATTGATGGGGGGCTGGATTAGAGGTGCTATAGGATGCCCTATAGATAAAGAGCTGGGTTAGGGGTGCTCTAAGATGCCCTATTGATGGGGGCTGGCTTAGGGGTGCTATAAGATGCCCTATGGATGGGGGCTGGCTTAGGGGTGCTATAGGATGCCCTATTGATGGGGGCTGGGTTAGGGGTGCTATAGGATGCCCTATTGATGGGGGCTGGCTTAGGGGTGCTATAGGATGCCCTATTGATGGGGGCTGGCTTAGGGGTGCTATAGGATGCCCTATTGATGGGGGCTGGGTTAGGGGTGCTCTAAGATGCCCTATTGATGGGGGCTGGATTAGGGGTGCTACAGGATGCCCTATTGATGGGGGCTGGCTTAGGGGTGCTATAGGATGCCCTATTGATGGGGGCTGGCTTAGGGGTGCTATAGGATGCCCTATTGATGGGGGCTGGCTTAGGGGTGCTATAGGATGCTTTATTGATGGGGTCTGGGTTAGGGGTGCTATAGGATGCCCTATTGATGGGGGCTGGATTAGAGGTGCTATAGGATGCCCTATAGATAGAGGGCTGGGTTAGGGGTGCTATAGGATGCCCTATTGATGGGGGCTGGGTTAGGGGTGCTATAGGATGCCCTATTGATGGGGGCTGGGTTAGGGGTGCTATAGGATGCCCTATTGATGGGGTCTGGGTTAGGGGTGCTATAGGATGCCCTATTGATGGGGTCTGGGTTAGGGGTGCTCTAAGATGCCCTATTGATGGGGGCTGGCTTAGGGGTGCTACAGGATGCCCTATTGATGGGGGCTGGCTTAGGGGTGCTATAGGATGCCCTATTGATGGGGGCTGGCTTAGGGGTGCTCTAAGATGCCCTATTGATGGGGGCTGGCTTAGGGGTGCTATAGGATGCCCTATTGATGGGGGCTGGCTTAGGGGTGCTATAGGATGCCCTATTGATGGGGGCTGGCTTAGGGGTGCCCTATTGCTACGCGCCTATTGCTGCGCGCCGCCCTCCGCTCGCCCTGCGCCCCCCTGCACCTGCTCTGCCGCGACTTCCACGCCGAGGAGCTCTCCGTCTCCACCGTCGTCTCCCTGCTGGACTCCCTGGAGCCTGCCGCCGTCCGCAGAGTTGTTTCACGCTTCAACAACCTGGGGCTGGCGGGGCTGTGCGCAGTGCTGCCTCACCTCAGCCGCTTCCCCGCGCTGCGCAGCCTCAAGCTGCCCTACAGCAACGTGGACATGTGCCACCCGGCCCCCGGGCACGGACGCCGGCATCCACTGCTTGGCCGCTCACCTCCGGGCCCTGCCTGCCCTCAAGGAACTCGATTTGTACTCCTCCAGGCTTTCTGGGAGACTCAGGCAGCTCCTGGGGTAAGCTGCCCGCTGGGGGAGGGACTCCAAAACCTTCACACGCTGCAGCGGGAGGGAATGTGTGTGTGGGGGGGGGGGCGGCATTGGGGTATCACCCACACCCTGTGGGGGCAGATTTAAGAGGGGCTGGAGTCCAACAGTAGCTCTGCACTACCTCAGGGGTTGGACTCAGGGGGTTTTGGGGAGAGGGTTTGGAAGGTTTGGCATTTGCCCCTTGGGCAAAGATTTAAGAGGGGATGGAGTCCCACAGCAGCTCTGCCTCGGCTCAGGGGAGGCATAAAAGAGGGGTTTGGGGTGCCTGAAGATGTTTTGGGCAGCCTCAGGGTGTTTTGGGGTTGGGGTTTGGCATTGGGGAACTTTCTACACCCTGTGGGCAAAGATTTAAGAGGGGATGGAGTCCCACAGCAGCTCTGCCTTGGCTCAGGGGGTTTTAGGGGAGTTGCCCAGTTTGGCACTGTGCAACTGTCTACACTTATGAGGAGATGGAGTCCCAGAGCAGCTCTGCCCCAGCTCAGGGGTCTGGTCTCAGGAGCTTTGGGGATACCTCACGGGGGTTGGGGGAGACTTTGAGGGAGCTGAGGGATTTTGGGGGATCCTGGGGGTGGAATTTGGGCAGCCTCAGGGTTTTAGGGGTCTGTGGCTGGTTTGGGGAGGGCCTCAGGGGATTTGGAGGTGGGGGAGCCTCGTGGTGGTTTGGGGGTGCTTTGGGGGTTCCCCACTCTGCCACCCCACCCTGTCCTCCCAGCGAGCTGCAGACTCCCCTGGAGAGTCTGGCGCTGGCCTTCTGCTGCCTGCTCCCCTCCGACCTCATCTTCCTGTCCTCGAGCCTCCACGCGCCCTCCCTGCTCCAGCTGGACCTGAGCGGCCACAACCTCACGTCCCCCAGCCTCCTGCAACCCTTGCGGACGCTGCTGGAAGCCGCTTCGTGCTCGCTGCTGCAGCTGGAGCTGCTGGAGTGTCAGCTGGGGGACACGGAGCTGGAGCTGCTGCTGCCGGCGCTGCGCCGCTGCCGCCGCCTGCGCTGCCTCGGTCTCCTCGGCACCCCCCTGAGCGCGGCGGCGCTGGGCGGCCTGGCCCGGCCCTGCGCGGCCCTGCCCGACCTGCGCCTCGTGGGCTACTCGCAGCCGCCGCGGGGCTCCGGCCACCACACCCCCACGCAGGGGGAGGAGGGTTTCCCGGCGGAGCTGTGCCGGCTGCTGGCGAGCGCGGGTAGAGCAGACGCCGTGTGGGCGACCAGCCTCCAGCGCTACGGAGCCATCGACTACTTCAGCTTGTAGCATCCCCCCCCCAGGGAAGCTTCACCTCGGGGCGCTGTGCCGGGCTCTGGGCTGTGCCACTCGGTTATGGTGAGTTCATTAAAGCCAACCCCACCTTGCCCGATTAACCCAAGTCCTCCTGGGATGCTTGGCAGGAGGAAGTGGCAGAGCTCAGCGGAGGGGATGGAGCTCTTCTGCTTTTAATGGACCAAGGAGAGAGCTGGCTGCTGTTCTGGCACACAGGGCACTGACCAGAGAATTACAGATGGAAAAGCCCTTTGAGCTGCTGGAGTCCAACCCTGACCCCACAGTGCCACAGGCACCACTGAGCCACGGCCCTCAAGCACCTCAGCCCCACGGCTCTGGGACCCCTCCAGGGCTGGGCACTCCCCCAGCTCCCTGGGCAGCCTGGCACAGGGGCTGACACCCCTCTCAGGGAAACAGTTCTGCCTCAGCTCCAGCCTCAACCTCCCCTGGGGCACCCTGAGCCCCTTTCCTCTTGGCCTGTAGCTTTTAACTTGGGAGCAGAGACCGACCCTCTCAGCCACAGCCAGGGAGTCAGAGTGATCAGGTCTCCTCTGAGCCTCGTTCTCTGCAGACTGAACCTTTGCCTCAGGTACCCTCATTTAGCCCAGAGCTTCCCAGTGCATCTTCTCTCCCTGCAGCCCCTCAGTGTCCCTGTGGCAGTGAGTGAGGGGCCCAGCACTGAGCACAGCCCTGGGGCTGCTGCCACCCCACTGCTCAGCCCAGCCAGGCTGCCACTGGCCTTCTTGCCCCCTTGGGCACGCTGCTGGCTCCTTGCCCTCGGACAACCTCAGCCCATGGCCACATCCCTCTGAAGAACCTCCCTTCCCTCTACACACCAGCCAACATCACCACAGTGGCACCCACAGTGTGGCAGCAACACTGTCACCGTGGCAGCACCCGTGGGGACACCCACACTGTGGCAGTAGCACCGTGTGTCACCCACCACAGCTGCACCAACCTCACCATAGCAGCACCAACCTCTCCACAGCTGCACCCACACTGCTGCAGTGGCACCCATCACCTCTAGGCTCATTTCAATTGCCAAAGACCTTTAATATCACAGTGGGGGGACCCACACACAACACCCACATCCCTGGCACCAGCAACGCTCACCTCACCACAGCATCAGCCACACGGTGTGGCTGAGCACCAGCTCTGCCTCCTCCTCCTCCTCGCCCGGGGCCATGCAATGCCCCTTCCCACCCCCTCCAAGCCTCACCCCCGCCCCGCGGCTCCGCCGCTCTCCGCCTCCCCCGCCCCTTCCCCTCCCCGCAGCAGCTGCACCAGCTCCCCCGTGAGCCGATACCTCTTCCCCTCCCACCAAAAGTGAGTCGGGGGCTGCTCCGGCCCCTGCTCGTACTCCAAGCGGGACCCCCACTCCAGAGCCAGCGCCGAGCGCACCGGCCCCGCGCCCCCCGCCCGGCCCGGCGCCGGGTGGTACAAGCGCCCGTTCTCCGGCAGCATCACCAGCGCCTCGGGCCGGAACGGCACGGCCAGCCGCTCCCCGCCGCCGCAGAACGACAGCACGGCGCGGCGGGAGCAGGAGGAGGCTGAGGAGGAGGCGTCCGGGGGCAGGAGGCGGGTGAAGACGATGGGTCTGTGCTCGCAGCGCAGGAGGTTGCGCTCCGCGCCGCAGCGGGACACGAACGGGAATTCGCGCTCGTAGCGGCCGCTGCGGTTCCGCTCCAGCCGCGTGAAGAAGAACGTGAGGAAGGTCACGTCTGCCGGGATGGACCCTCATTAACCCGCGCCTCTCCTTAATTAACAGCCCCCCCTTTTAATTAAGCCGCATCGCCGCTCGTGGTTAGCCCGCTGGGAACGGCCGCTGCGGGGCTGCGAAGGGAGGGTGAGGAAGAAGAGGAGGAGGAAGGCAACGTCTGCTGGGATAAACCATCATTAACCCCTTCCCACAATTAACTCCGTGTGCTCCTAATTAACCTCCAACCCTCCTAATTAACCTCCAGCCCCCCTAACTAACCCCCAGTGTCCCCATGATTAACCCACTTGGAACAACTGCGGTTCTAAGGGAGGGTGAGGAAGAAGAAAATGAGGAGGAGGAAGGCAACGTCTGCTGGGATAAACCATCATTAACCCCTTCCCTGAATTAACTCCCTGTGCTCCTAATTAACCTCCAATCCCCCTAATTAACCTCCAACGCCCCTAACTAACCCCCAGTCCCCCCATGGTTAACCCCCTCAAAACAACCACTGCGATTCTAAGGGAGGGTGAGGAAGAAGAAGATGAGAAAGGCAACGTCTGCTGGGATAACCCCTTCCCACAATTAACCCCCAGTGCTCTTAATTAACCCCAACCCTCCTAATTAACCTCCAACCCTCAGTCCTCTCATGATTAAACCTGCTCAGAACAACCACTGCTAAGGGAGTGAGGAAGAGGAAGGTGATACCTGCCAGGATGGACCCTAAGTAACCCCACTAATCAACCCCTAAACCTCCTAATTAACTTCCACCCTCCTAATTAACCCCAACCCTCCTAACTAACCCCCAATTCTCCATAATGAACCCTCCCATAGAGGCTGCCAGGGTTCAGCTCCAGGTGAGTGAGGAAGGCAACGTTAATTAATCTCACACCCTCGTTAATTAACCCTCCCCTAATTAACACCGGAGAAAGGGGGGTGTTCCTTAATGGGAAAGCGAATTGAAGGGGCTGAGGGAGGTTTGGGGGACCGGGGGGGGGGGGGGGGGGGGGGGTGAGTAGGGATCAGTGTTACCAAGTGCCTGGGAGCAGTTAAGGGCAGGAAGTGGTTAATTAAGGCGGTGATTAATATGCAAATTAGGTTGAGAGGAGGATGTTTTGGCACCTACAAAGGCAATGAAGGGGATGAGAGTATCTTCTCCCCACTCCACAGCCCCCCCAATACAGATGAGACCCCAAATAAAGATGAGTCTCTAATTAAAGACCCTAATTAAGGCTAAAACGCTACTGAATGGTGATGGGGAGGAGGGATTTTGGGGTGATTTGGTTTTTTGGAGGGGTTCTGAGGAGATTTGGGGGGGTTGGGGGGATTTTGATTGCTTTTGGAGAGAGTTGGAGGGGATTTGGGGTTTTTTGGGGGGGATTTGGGGGCTTTGGGGATTTTCGGGGGATTTATTTTGGGGGGGCTGGAGAGGATTTGGGGGTTTCTGGGGGGCTTTTGTGTTTTTTGGGGTGATTTGAGGGGATTTGGAGACTTTGGGGATTGTTTGGGGGGATATTTTGGGGGGTTTGGGTGGATTTTGACATTTTTGGGGGGGTTGGAGAGAATTTGGAGGCTTTTTGGGGGGGATTTGGGAGGTTTTGGGATGCTCTGGGGGGATTTGAGGGGGATTGTTGGGATTTGGGGGCTTTTGAGGTCGGGGGGAGTTGGGGTTTGGTTTTTTGGGGGGATTTGGGAGGCTTATTTGTGGGGGTTTTAGGGTGGGATTTGGGTCTTTGGAAGGGGTCAGAGAGGATCTGGGGGATAATTTTGGGAGGATTTTGGTTTTTGGGGGCATTTTGAGGGGTCATTTTTGAGGGGGAGGATTTGGGGGGCTTTTGGGGGGATCCCAGTACCTTTGAAGCAAGTGATGAAGTTCTTCACTTTGGTGTCATCCAGGAAAAGCTGCAGAAAAAAAGGGGAAAAGCCTCAAAATCCCAAAGCAGGTGCAAGGGCCAAATGGGATCTGGCTGGGATCCATCCAGGGGCCATCTGGGATCCATCCAGGGGCCATCCAGGCTCTGCCCTGGGTCCATTTACAGTCTTTTCATGGGGGTTTTGTCCAGGATCCGTTTTGTCTCTGGGCTGGGATCCATCCAGGTTGTGTCCTGGGTCCATTTAGAGCCTTTTGGGGAGGGGGGGGTTTGTCTGGGATCCATCCAGGCTCTGCCCTGGGTCCATTTAGGGCCTTTTTGGGGGGGTTTTGTCCAGGATCTGTTTTGTCTCTGGGCTGGGATCCATCCAGGTTGTGTCCTGGGTCCATTTAGGGTCTTTTTGGGGGGGGGTTGTCCAGGATCTGTTTTGTCTCTGGGCTGGGATCCATCCAGGCTGTATCCTGGGTCTATTCAGAGCCTTTTGGGGAGGGGGAGGTTGCCTGGGATCCATTTGGGATCCATCCAGCCTCTGCTCTGGGTCCATTTAGGTCTTTTTGGGGGAGACTGTCCAGGATCTGTTTGGGTTCTGTGCTGGGATCCGGTTGGGATCCATCCGGCATCCATCCAGCCTCTGTCCTGGGTCCGTTGAGGTCTTTTTTTTGGGGGGTTCTGCCCAGGATCCATTGGGGATCCTCTCGGATCCTTACAGACACCCCTTTAACCCTATAGACACCCACATATATCCCTAGAGACATCCCATAACCCTACTGACACTCATACAGACACCCCCTTAACCCTATAGACACCCACATATATCCCTACAGACACCCCCATAACCCTACTGACACTCCTACGTACCCCTAGAGACACCCCCATAACCTTACAGACACCTCCTTAACCCTATAGACACCCCCATAGATCCCTATAGGCATCCCCCATAACCATATAGGCACCCACATATATCCCTATAGACACCCCCATAACCCTACTGACACACACACACGTATCCCTATAGACACACACATGACCATACAGACACCCCCATAACTCTGTAGGCACCCACATATATCCCTATAGGCATCCCCGAAGCCTATAGACACCATATATATCCCCCCATAGCCTTCTCATAGCCCCTATAGCCTCCTCATAGCCCCCCATAGCCTTCTCATAGTCCCTATAGCCCCTTCATAGCCCCCCATAGCCTTCTCATAGTCCCTATAGCCCCTTCATAGCCCCCCACAGCCTTCTCATAGTCCCTATAGCCCCTTCATAGCCCCCCATAGCCCCTATAGCCCCCATAGCATCCTCATAGCCCCTATAGCCCCCTCATAGCCCCCCATAGTCTCTTCATAGCCCCTATAAACCCCTCATAGCTCCCATAGCCCCCATAGCATCCTCATAGCCCCTATAGCCCATATAGCCCCCCATAGCCCATATAGCCCCTTCATATCCCCTATAACCCCTTCATAGCCCCTATAGCCCCCCATAGCCTCCTTATAGCCCATATAGCTCCCCATAGCCTCCTCATATCCCCCTCATAGCCCCCCATAGACCCTTCATAGCCCCCCATAGCCTCCTCATAGCCTCCATAGTATCTTGGTAGCCCCCCATAGCCTCAGCATAGCCCCTACAGCCCCTCATAGCCCCCTTATAGCCCATATAGCCCCCCATAGCCCATATAGCCCCCCGTAGCCCCCCACTGACGGGCTCCAGAGGGAACGAGCAGCACCAGCCAGACGCTTTTTATTCACACGCCGTGGGGGGAGGGGCGGGGGGGTGGTGCCTCTGGACCCCTCCCCCCAATCTGGATCCCCCCCCCCCACGCCCCCGGCCCACGCGCGGGGAGGGTCCCACAGCCGCGGGGGTGGGGGGGCTCGGGGAGATGCTCGGAGTCGGCTTCATAATAAATAAAAGGCTGAAACGGAAAAAAAGGGGGAAAAAGGGGAAAAAGAGAGAGGGGAAATACAAAAGCTGAGGGGGTGAAGGGTTAAATGGGAACAGAGGAAGTGGGGACCCCTCCCGGCCCTGGGGGACCCCCCCCACACACCGGTGTCACCCCCCACTCTCCCCCTGTGCCCCCTCCCCCCCACGCCTGGCAGTGAGCAGAGCTGGGAGGTAGCGCTGGGGGTCCCCCCACCCCGGGACCCCCCTCACCCTGTGACATCCACCTCGGGGACCCCCTGCGCCTTGGGGACCCCCCCTCACCCTGGGGACACCCTGCGCCTTGGGGACCCCCCCACCTCGGTGACCCACCTTGAGGACCTCCCCTCCCCCTGGGGACACCCATCTTGGGGATCCCCTCTCACCCTGGGGACCCTCCCTCCCTACTTTGGGGACACCCCCACCTTAGTGACACCCACCTTGGGGACCCCCCCCACCTCAAGGACTCCCACTTTGGGGACGCCTCCCTTCACTTTGGGGACCCCTCACCTTAAGGACACCCTCCCATTCAGTGACCCCCCCCCCCCCCTTCCACCTTGGAGACATCCCCCTCAACTTTGGGGACCCTTCCCACCTTAAGAACTCCCACTTTGGGGACCCCTCCCCTGGGGACACCCACCACTTTGGGGACCCCCTTCCTTGTGACACCCACCTTGAAGACCCTCCACTTTGGGGACCCCCCCCCCTTCCCCTCCATGGCCCCCCCAACCCCGAGGAGAAATCAGCATCTGGATTGATAATTAGGGGCTTCTAATTAATAACTCTCTTTATACATCTCTGGACTCTGATGGGTGTCCTGTCCCACCCCACCCCCTCCCCACCCATGGGTGCTCCTGGGGTGCCCCCTCCCCTGTGGGTGCCCCCCACCCTCACCGTCCCATGTCACCCGAAGGCACTTGGGAAAAGCATTATTCTTCTCCTCTCACCATCCCCGTGTCCCCACACCATCCACTTCTCCCCTCACCATCCTCTTCTCCCCTCACCCCCCCCCGTCCCCTCACCAGCCCCATGTCCCCTCAATATCCCCTTCTCCCCTCACCACCCCCGTGTCCCCTAACCATCCCGTTCTCCCCTCACCATCCCCTTATCCTCTCACCATACCGGTGTCGCCTCACCATCCCCTTCTACCCTCACCACCCCCGTGTCCCCTCACAATCCCATTCTCCCCTCAACATCCCCGTGTCCCCTCACCACCCCCGTGTCCCCTTACCATCCCTTTCTCCCCTCACCATCCCCTCCTCCCCTCACCATCCCCGTGTCCACTCACCCCTCCCATGTCCCCTCACCACCTCCTGGTCCCCTCACCATCGCCTTTTCCCCTCACCACCCACGTGTCCCCTCACCCCCCCTGTGTCCCCTCACCGTCCCCGTGTCCCCTCACCTCCCCCATGTCCACTCACCGCCCCCGTGTCCCCTGACCCCCCCATGTATCCCCTCAGAAACCCCTTCTCCCATCACCACCCCCTTCTCCCCTCACCCTCCCCGTGTCCCATCACCACCCCCTTCTCTCGTCACCACCCCCGTGTCCCCTCACTCCCCCCGTGTCCCCTCACCACCCCCTTCTCCCCTCACCACCCCCCTATCCAATCACCCCCCCCGTGTCCCCTCACCAGCCCCATGTCCCCTCAGCAACTCCTTCTCCCCTCACCCCCCCGTGTCCTCTCACCAGCCCCATGTCCCCTCAGCAACTCCCTCTCCCCTCACCACCCCCATGTCCCCTCACCGCCCCTGTATCCCTTCACCCCCCCCCGTGTCCTCTCAGAAACCTCTTCTCCCCTCACCACTCCCGTGTCCCCTAACAACCCCCGTGTCCACTCACTGTCCCCGTGTCCCCTCACCATCGCCTTCTCCCCTCACCACCCCCGTGTCCCCTCACCGCCCCCGTGTCCCCTCAGAAACCTCTTCTCCCATCACCACCCCCTTCTCTCCTCACAACCCCCGTATCTCCTCACCCTCCCCGTGTCTTCTCACCTTCCCCTTCTCCCATCACCATCCCCTTCTCCCCTCACCATCCTGGTGTCCCCTCACCATCCCCGTGTCCCCTCAACATCCCCATGTCCCCTCACCCCTGCCGTGTCCCCTCAACCCCCCGTATCCCCTCACCACCCCCGTGTCCCCTGACCATCCCCTTCTCCCCTCACCACCCCCGTGTCCCCTCACACACCTCGTGTCCCCTCAGCACCCCTTTCTCCCCTCACAACCCCTGTGTCCCCTCACCAGCCCCGTTTCCCCTCACCACCCCTTTCTCCCCTCACCATCCCAATGTCACCTCACCACCCCCTTCTCCTATCACCAACCCCTTATCCCCTCACCCCCCCGTGTCCCCTCACCGTCCCCTTCTCCTCTCACCGTCGCCATGTCCCCTCACCCCCCCCGTATCCCCTCACCAGCCCCTTCTCCCCTCACCACCCCCTTGTCCCCCCACCACCCCTGTGTCCCCTCACCGTCGCCGTGCCCCCTCACCATCCCCATGTTCCCTCACCCCCCCCATATCCCCTCAGAAACCCCTTCTCCCCTCACCACTCCCGTGTCCCCTCACCACTCCCGTGTCCCCTCACCGTCCCCCGTGTCCCCTCACCGTCCCATTCTCCCCTCACCGTTCCCTTCTCCCCTCACCGTCGCGTGCCCCCTCACCATCCCCATGTCCCCTCACCAGCCCCTTCTCCCGTCACCACCCCCGTATCCCATCACCAGCCCCTTCTCCCCTCACCAGCCCCATGTCCCCTCACCAGCCCCGTCTCCCCTCACCATCCCTATGCCCACACTGTTCCCCACACCATCCCTGTGCCCACATCGTGTCCCCTCACCGTCCCTGTGCCCTCACCATTGTGTCCTCTCACCATCCCATTCTCCCCGCACCATCCCCTTCTCCCCTCACCATCCCCGTGTCCCCCCTCATCGTGTCCGCAGCCCCCCGTCGCCCTCCATCATGCCATGCCTGTGCCCTCAGACAATCCTGAAGCTGCTGGTGACGGGCTGGGCGCCCTCTCGCACGCGGGTGCTGATGCCCATCCTGCAGTACCCGCTGTACTCGGCCACCATCGCCGAGCTGGGGGCCGTGCAGCTCGGCTACTACCTGGACGACGAACGCTGCTGGGCACTGGCGCTGAGTGAGCTGCGGCGGGCGCTGGCCGAGGGCCGCCGGCACTGCTGCACACGGGTGCTGTGCATCATCAACCCTGGCAACCCCACCGGTACCCTGCGGCACCAAGGGCTGGGACGGGACCCCAGGAGTGGGATGGATCCCCAGGGGTGGGATGGGATGGGACCCCAGGGGTGGGATGGGATGGGACCCCAGGGGTGGGATGGGATGGAATGGGATGAGATGGGACTGGATGGGACCCCAGGGGTGGGATGAGATGGGACCCCAGGGGTGGGACCTCAGGGGTGGGATGGGATAGGACTACGATGGGACTCCAGGGGTGGGATAGCACTGGGATGGGACCCTGAGGTTGGGATGGGACCCCAGGGATGGGACTTCACGGGTGGGATGGGACCCCAGGGTTGGGATGGGACTGGATGGCACCCCAGGGGTGGGATGGGATGGGATAGGACTGGATGGGACCCCAGGGTTGGGATGGGACCCCAGGGGTGGGACCTCAGAGGTGGGATGGGATAGGACTGGGATGGGACTCCAGGGGTGGGATGACACTGGGATGGGACCCTGAGGTTGGGATGGGACCCC
Organism: Colius striatus; assembly: GCF_028858725.1. Classification (NCBI taxonomy): domain Eukaryota; kingdom Metazoa; phylum Chordata; class Aves; order Coliiformes; family Coliidae; genus Colius; species Colius striatus. The sequence continues at coordinate 42,526 of NC_084777.1, forward strand.
AAGGATGGGAGTTCAGGGATGGGATGGGACCCCAGGATTGGGATGGGACTGGATGGGACCCCAGGGGTGGGATGGGACCCCAGGGTGGGATGGGATGGAATGGGATGGGACCCCAGGGTTGGGATCGAATGGGATGGGATGGGACTTGATTGGACCCAAGGGTTGGGATGTGATGGGACCCCAGGGGTGGGACCTCAGATGTGGGATGGGATAGGACTGCGATGGGACTCCAGGGGTGGGATGAGACTGGGACGGGACCCCAGGGGTGGGAGCCAGGGGTGGGATGGGACCCGGAGGTTGGGATTGGACCCCAGGGATGGGAACTTAGGGGTGGGATGGGACCCCAGGGGTGGGATGGGATGGGACCCCAGGGGTGGGATGGGATGGGGACCCCAGGGGTGGGATGGGATGGGACTGGATGGAACCTCAGGGTTGGGATAGGATGGGACCGAAGGGGTGGGATGGGATGGGTTGGGATGGGACCCTAGGGTTGGGATGGGTCCCAAGGGGTGGGGTGGGATGGGACCCCAGGGGTGGGATGGGACCCCAGGGGTGGGATGGGATGGGACTGGATTGGACCCAGGGGTAGGATGGGATGGGACCCCAGGGGTGGGATGAGTCCCCAGGGGTGAGGTAGGATGGGACCCCAGGGGTGGGATGGGACCCCAGGGGTGGGATGGGATGGGACCCCAGGGGTGGGATGAGTATCCAGGGGTGGGGTGGGATGGGACCCCAGGGGTGGGATGGGATGGGACCCCAGGGGTGGGATGGGACTTCAGGGGTGCTATGGGACCCCAATGGTGGGATGGGATGGGACCCCAGGGTTGGGATTGGATGCGACCCCAGGGGTGGGATGAGTCCCCAGGGGTGGGATGGGATGGGACCCCAGGGGTGGGATGGGACTGGATTGGACCCCAGGGGTGGGATGGGTCCCTAGGGATGGGATCGGACCCCAGGGGTGGGATGGGATGGGACTGGATGGGACCCCAGGGTTGGGATGGGATGGCACCCCAGGGGTGGGACCTCAGGGGTGGGATGGCATAGGATTGGGATGGGACTGCAGGGGTGGGATGAGACTGGGATGGGACCCTCATTGTTCCTGTGCCCACATCATGTCCCCTCACCATCCCTGTGCCCACATTGTCTTCCCTTATTTTCCCTGTGCCAACACTGTGCCCCTCACCATCCCTGTGCCCACACCGTGTCCCACATCATCCTTGTGCGCACATCGTGTCCCACACCATCACTGTGCCCACACCTTGTCCCACACCATCCTTATGCCCACACCATGTCCGACGCAGTCCCTGTGCCCACACCGTGTCCCCTCATTGTCCCTGTGCCCACACCGTGTCCCCCCACCTTACCTATGCCCACACTGTGTCCCCTCACCATCCATGTGCCCACACCATGTCCCCTCATGATCCCTGTGCTGACACCATGTCCCTCACCATCCCTGTGCCCACACTGTGTCCCCACACCGTCCCTATGCCCACACAATGTCCCCTCATTGTCCATGTACAGTGTCCCACACCATCCCTGTGCTCACACCGTGCTCCACACCATCCCTGTGCCCATACCATGTCCCCTCACCATCCCTGTGCCCACACTGTGCCCCTCACAATCCCTGTGCCCACACCTTTGTGTCCTCTCACTATCCCCTTGTCCCCTAACCATCCCCGTGTCCCCTCACCACCCCGTTCTCCCCTCACCATCCCCATCTCCCCTCACCAACCCCCGTGTCCCCTCACCACCCGCTGTGTCCCCTCACCAGTCCCATGTCCCCTCACCATCCCTGTGCCCACACTGTACCCGTCACCATCCCATTGTCCCCTCACCATCCCCGTGTCCATTCACCATCCCCGTGTCCATTCACCACCCCAGTGTCCCCTCACCATCCCAGTGTCCCCTCACCCCCGCCGTGTCCCCTCACCACCCCCTTCTCCCCTCACCATCCCAGTGTCCCCTCAACCCGCCGTGTCCCCTCACCAGCCCCGTGACCCCTCACGACCCCCGTGTCCCCTCACCTGCCAAATGTCCCCTCACCACCCCCTTGTCCCCTCACCTTCCCCTTCTCCCCTCACCACCCCCGTGTCCCCTCACGAGCCCCTTTTCCCCTCACCCCCCCCGTGTCCCCTCACCACCCCCATGTCCCCTCACCATCCCCTTCTCCCCTCACAACCCTTCTCCCCTCACCACCCCTGTGTCCCCTCACTATCCCCTACTCCCTTCACCGTCCCCGTGTCCCCTCACCCCCCCATGTCCCCTCACGCCCCCCGTGTCCCCTCACTAACCCATTTTCCCCTCACCACCCCTGTGTCCCCTCACCAACCCTTTTACCCTCACCACCCCCTGTCCCCTCACCAACCCCGTTTTCCCCTCACCATCCCTGTGTCCCCTCACCACCCCCTTCTCCCCTCCAAAACCCCCGTGTTCCCTCACCAGCCCCGTGTTCCCTCACCAGCCCCATGTTCCCTCACCATCTCGATGTCCCCTCATCTCCCCCGTGTCCCCTCCCCACCCCCTTCTCCCCTCCACAATCCCCGTGTCCCCTCACCATCACCTTCTCCCCTCACCATCCTCGTGTCCCCCCCCATCGTGTCCGCAGCCCCCCGTCACCCTCCATCATGCCATGCCAATGCCCTCAGACAATCCTGAAGCTGCTGGTGACGGGCTGGGCGCCCTCTCGCACGCGGGTGCTGATGCCCATCCTGCAGTACCCGCTGTACTCGGCCACCATCGCCGAGCTGGGGGCCGTGCAGCTCGGCTACTACCTGGACGACGAACGCTGCTGGGCACTGGCGCTGAGTGAGCTGCGGCGGGCGCTGGCCGAGGGCCGCCGGCACTGCTGCCCACGGGTGCTGTGCATCATCAACCCTGGCAACCCCACCGGTACCCTGCAGCACCAAGGGCTGGGACGGGACCCCAGGGGTGGGATGGCTTGGGATGGTACTGGATGGGACACCAGGGTTGGGATGGGATGGGACCCTAGGGATGGAACCCCAGGGGTGGGATGGGACCCTGAGGTTGGGATGGGACCCCAGGGATGGGACTTCAGGGGTGGGATGGGACCCCAGGGTTGGGATGGGACTGGATGGGACGGGTTGGGACCCCAGGGGTGGGATGGGACGGGATGGGAAACCAGGGTTGGGATGGGATGGGTCCCCAGGGGTGGGATGGGATGGGACCCCAGGGGTGGGATGGGATGGGACCCCAGGAGTGGGATGGGAACTGGATCGGTCCCCAGGGGTGGGATGGGATGGGACCTCAGGGGTGGGATGGGATCCCAGGGTTGGGATGGGACTGGATGGGACCCCAGGATTGGGATGGGATGGGACCCCAGGGGTGGGATGGGTTCCCAGGCATGGGATGAGTCCCCAGGGGTGGGATGAGTCCCCAATGGTGTGATGGGATAGGACCCCAGGGGTGTGATGGGACCTCAGGGTTGGGATGGGACCCCAGGGGTGGGATGGGATGGGTCCCCAGGGGTGGGATGGGACCCCAGAGGTTGGATGGGACCCCAGGTGTGGGATGGGACCCCAGGGGTGGGATGGGATGGGACCCCAGGGGTGGGATGGGATGGGATGGGACTGGATGGGACCCTAGGGATGGGATGAGAGTGGGATGGGACCCCAGGGGTGGGATGTGACCCCAGGGGTGGGACCCCAAGGGTGGGATGGGACCCTGAGGTTCGAATGGGACCCCAGGGATGGGATGGGACTGGATGGTACTCCAGGGGTGGGATGAGTCCCCAGGAGTGGGATGGGATGGGACCCCAAGGGTGGGATGCGACCTCAGGGGTGGGATGGGATCCCAGGGTTGGGATGGGACTGGATGGGACCCCAGGGGTGGGATGGGACCCTGAGGTTGGGATGGGACCCCAGGGATGGGACTTCAGGGGTGGGATGGGACCCCAGGGTTGGGATGGGACTGGATGGGACGGGTTGGGACCCCAGGGGTGGGATGGGACGGGATGGGAAACCAGGGTTGGGATGGGATGGGTCCCCAGGGGTGGGATGGGATGGGACCCCAGGGGTGGGATGAGTTCCCAGTGGTGGGATGGGATGGGACCCCAGGGTTGGGATGGGACCTCAGGGGTTGGATGGGACTGGAAGGGACCCCAGGGTTGGGATGGGACCACAGGGATGGGATGGGACCCCAGGGATGGGATGGGACCTCAGGGGTGGGATGGGACCCCAGGGGTGGGATGGGACCCCAGGGGTGGGATGGGATGGTACTGGATGGGACACCAGGGTTGGGATGGGATGGGACCCTAGGGATGGAACCCCAGGGGTGGGATGGGATGGGACTCCAGGGGTGGGATGGGACCCCAGGGGTGGGATGGGATGGAATGGGATGGGATGGGCCTGGATGGGACCCCAGGGGTGGGATGAGATGGGGCCCCAGGGGTGGGACCTCAGGGGTGGGATGGGATAGGACTACGATGGGACTCCAGGGGTGGGATGACACTGGGATGGGACCCTGAGGTTGGGATGGGACCCCAGAGATGGGACTTCAGGGGTGGGATGGCACCCCAGGGTTGGGATGGGATGGGACCCCAGGGGTGGGACCTCAGAGGTGGGATGGGATAGGACTGGGATGGGACTCCAGGGGTGGGATGAGACCCCAGGGGTGGGACTCCAGAGGTGGGATGGGACCCTGAGGTTGGGATGGGACCCCAGGGATGGGAGTTCAGGGATGGGATGGGACCCCAGGATTGGGATGGGACTGGATGGGACCCAGGGGTGGGATGGGACCTCAGGGGTGGGATGGGACCTCAGGGGTGGGATGGGATGGAATGGGATGGGACCCCAGGGTTGGGATCGAATGGGATGGGATGGGACTTGATTGGACCCAAGGGTTGGGATGTGATGGGACCCCAGGGGTGGGACCTCAGATGTGGGATGGGATAGGACTGCGATGGGACTCCAGGGGTGGGATGAGACTGGGATGGGACCCCAGGGGTGGGATGGGACCCCAGGGGTGGGAGCCAGGGGTGGGATGGGACCCCAGGGGTGGGATGGGATGGGATGGGTTGGGATGGGACCCTAGGGTTGGGATGGGTCCCAAGGGGTGGGATGGGATGGGACCCCAGGGGTGGGATGGGATGGGACCCCAGGGGTGGGATGGGATGGGACCCTAGGGATGGGATGGGATCCTTGGGGTGGGATGAGTCCCCAGGGGGGGGATGGGTCCCCAGGGGGGGGATGGGTCCACAGGGGTGGGATGGGACCCCAGGGGTGGGATGGGATGGGATGGGACTGGATTGGACCCCAGGGGTAGGATGGGATGGGACCCCAGGGCTGGGATGAGTCCCCAGGGGTGAGATAGGATGGGACCCCAGGGGTGGGACCTCAGGGGTGGGATGGGATAGGACTGGGATGGGACCCCAGGGGTGGGATGCGACCCCAGGGTTGGGATGGGACTGGATGGGACGGGTTGGGACCCCAGGGGTGGAATGGGATGGGACCCCAGGGGTGGAATGGGATGGGAACCCAGGGTTGGGATGGAACCCCAGGGTTGGGATGGGACGGGATGGAACCCAGGGTTGGGATGGGATGGGTCCCCAGGGGTGGGATGGGATGGGATGGGACCCCAGGGCTGGGATGAGTCCCCAGGGGTGAGATAGGATGGGACACCAGGGTTGGGATCGGACCCCAGGGGTGGGACCTCAGGGGTGGGATGGGATAGGACTGGGATGGGACCCCAGGGGTGGGATGCGACCCCAGGGGTGGGACTCCAGAGGTGGGATGGGACCCTGAGGTTGGGATGGGACCCCAGGGATGGGAATTCAGGGCTGGGATGGGACCCCAGGGTTGGGATGGGACTGGATGGGACGGGTTGGGACCCCAGGGGTGGAATGGGATGGGACCCCAGGGGTGGAATGGGATGGGACCCCAGGGTTGGGATGGGATGGGAACCCAGGGTTGGGATGGGACGGGATGGGAACCCAGGGTTGGGATGGGATGGGATGGTACTGGATGGGACACCAGGGTTGGGATGGGATGGGACGTTAGGGGTGGGACCTCAGGGGTGGGATGGGATAGGACTGGGATGGGACTCCAGGGGTGGGATGAGACTGGGATGGGACCCCAGGGTGGGATGCGACCCCAGGGGTGGGACCCCAAGGGTGGGATGGGACCCTGAGGTTGGAATGGGACCCCAGGGATGGGACTTCAGGGGTGGGATAAGACCCCAGGGGTGGGATGGGACTAGATGGGACCTCAGGGTTGGATAGGTCCCCAGGGGTGGGATGGGATGGGACCCCAGGGGTGGGATGGGACGGGATGGGAAACCAGGGTTGGGATGGGATGGGTCCCCAGGGGTGGGATGGGATGGGATGGGACCCCAGGGGTGGGATGAGTTCCCAGTGGTGGGATGGGATGGGACCCCAGGGTTGGGATGGGACCTCAGGGATTGGATGGGACTGGAAGGGACACCAGGGGTGGGATGCGACCCCAGGGGTGGGACCCCAAGGGTGGGATGGGACCCTGAGGTTGGAATGGGACCCCAGGGGTGGGATGGGACCCCAGGGGTGGGATGGGATGGGATGGTACTGGATGGGACACCAGGGTTGGGATGGGATGGGACCCTAGGGATGGAACCCCAGGGGTGGGATGGGATGGGACTCCAGGGGTGGGATGGGACCCCAGGGGTGGGATGGGATGGGACTCCAGGGGTGGGATGGGACCCCAGGGGTGGGATGGGATGGAATGGGATGAGATGGGACTGGATGGGACCCCAGGGGTGGGATGAGATGGGGCCCCAGGGGTGGGACCTCAGGGGTGGGATGGGATAGGACTACGATGGGACTCCAGGGGTGGGATGACACTGGGATGGGACCCTGAGGTTGGGATGGGACCCCAGAGATGGTACTTCAGGGGTGGGATGGCACCCCAGGGTTGGGATGGGATGGGACCCCAGGGGTGGGATGGGATGGGATCCCAGGGGTGGGATGGGACCCCAGGGATAGGATGGGATGGGACTGGATGGGACCCCAGGGGTGGGACCTCAGAGGTGGGATGGGATAGGACTGGGATGGGACTCCAGGGGTGGGATGAGACCCCAGGGGTGGGACTCCAGAGGTGGGATGGGACCCTGAGGTTGGGATGGGACCCCAGGGATGGGAGTTCAGGGATGGGATGGGACCCCAGGATTGGGATGGGACTGGATGGGACCCCAGGGGTGGGATGGGACCTCAGGGGTGGGATGGGACCTCAGGGGTGGGATGGGATGGAATGGGATGGGACCCTAGGGTTGGGATCGAATGGGATAGGATGGGACTTGATTGGACCCAAGGGTTGGGATGTGATGGGACCCCAGGGGTGGGACCTCAGATGTGGGATGGGATAGGACTGCGATGGGACTCCAGGGGTGGGATGAGACTGGGATGGGACCCCAGGGGTGGGATGGGACCCCAGGGGTGGGAGCCAGGGGTGGGATGGGACCCGGAGGTTGGGATGGGACCCCAGGGATGGGAACTAAGGGGTGGGATGGGACCCCAGGGGTGGGATGGGACCCCAGGGGTGGGATGGGATGGGACCCCAGGGGTGGGATGAGTCCCCAGGGGTGAGATAGGATGGGACCCCAGGGGTGGGACCTCAGGGGTGGGATGGGATAGGACTGGGATGGGACCCCAGGGGTGGGATGCGACCCCAGGGGTGGGACTCCAGAGGTGGGATGGGACCCTGAGGTTGGGATGGGACCCCAGGGATGGGAATTCAGGGCTGGGATGGGACCCCAGGGTTGGGATGGGACTGGATGGGACGGGTTGGGACCCCAGGGGTGGAATGGCGATGGGACCCCAGGGGTGGAATGGGATGGGACTCCAGTGTTGGGAAGGGATGGGAACCCAGGGTTGGGATGGGACGGGATGGGAACCCAGGGTTGGGATGGGATGGGATGGTACTGGATGGGACACCAGGGTTGGGATGGGATGGGACGTTATGGGTGGGACCTCAGGGGTGGGATGGGATAGGACTGGGATGGGACTCCAGGGGTGGGATGAGACTGGGATGGGACCCCAGGGTGGGATGCGACCCCAGGGGTGGGACCCCAAGGGTGGGATGGGACCCTGAGGTTGGAATGGGACCCCAGGGATGGGACTTCAGGGGTGGGATGAGACCCCAGGGGTGGGATGGGACTGGATGGGACCTCAGGGTTGGATAGGTCCCCAGGAGTGGGATGGGATGGGACCCCAGGGGTGGGATGGGATGGCATGGGATGGGACTGGATGGGACCCTAGGGTTGGGATGGGATGGGACCTTAGGGGTGGGACCTCAGAGGTGCAATGGGATAGGACTGGGATGGGACTCCAGGGGTGGGATGAGACTGGGATGGGACCCCAGGGGTGGGATGCGACCCCAGGGGTGGGACCCCAAGGGTGGGATGGGACCCTGAGGTTGGAATGGGACCCCAGGGGTGGGATTTCAGGGGTGGGATGGGACTCCAGGTTTGGGATGGGACTGGATGGAACCCCAGGGTTGGGATGAGTCCCCAGGGGTGGGATGGGATGGGACCCCAGGATTGGGATGGGACTGGATGGGTCCCCAGGGGTGGGATGGGATGGGACCCCAGGGGTGGGATGAGTCCCCAGGAGTGGGATGGGACCCCAGGGGCGGGATGCGACCTCAGGGGTGGGATGGGATCCCAGGGTTGGGATGGGACTGGATGGGACCCCAGGGTTGGGATGGGATGGGACCCTAGGGGTGGGATGAGTCCCCAAAGGTGGGATGGGATGGGACCCCAGGGGTGGGATAGGACCCCAGGGGTGGGATGGGATGGGACTGGATTGGACCCCAGGGTTGGGATGGGTCCCCAGGGGTTGGATGGGATGGGACCCCAGGGGTGGGATGGGATGGGATCCCAGGGGTGGGATGGGGATGGGATGGGACTGGATGGGACCCTAGGGTTGGGATGGGATGGGACCCCAGGGGTGGGACCTCAGGGGTGGGATGGGATAGGATTGGGATGGGACTCCAGGGGTGGGATGAGACTGGATGGGACCCCAGGGGTGGGATGCGACCCCAGGGGTGGGACCCCAAGGGTGGGATGGGACCCTGAGGTTGGAATGGGACCCCAGGGATGGGACTTCAGGGGTGGGATGAGACCCCAGGGGTGGGATGGGACTGGATGGGACCCCTGGGGTGGGATGGGACTGGATCGGACACCAGGGTTGGATAGTTCCCCAGGGGTGGGATGAGTCCCCAGGGGTGGGATGAGTCTTCAGGGGTGGGTTGGAATGGGACCCCAGGGGTGGGATGGGATTGGATTGGACCCCAGGGTTGGGATGGGACCCCAGGGGTGGGATGGGATGGGATGGGACCCCAGGGTTGGGATGGGACCCCAGGTGTGGGATGGGATGGGACCCCAGGTGTGGGATGGGATGGGTACCCAGGGGTGGGATGGGATGGGACCCCAGGTGTGGGATGGAATAGGATGGGATGGGACTGGATGGAACCCTAGGGTTGGGATGGGATGGGACCTGGATTGGGACTCCAGGGGTGGGATGAGACTGGGATGGGACCCCAGGGGTGGGATGCGACCCCAGGTGTGGGAGCCAGGGGTGGGATGGGACCCGGAGGTTGGGATGGGACCCCAGGGATGGGAACTTAGGGGTGGGATGGGACCCCAGGGGTGGGATGGGACTGGATGGGTCCCCAGGGGTGGGATGGGATGGGACCCCAGGGGTGGGATGCGACCTCACGGGTGGGATGGGATCCCAGGGTTGGGATGGGACTGGATGGGACCCCAGGGTTGGGATGGGATGGGACCCCAGGAGTGGGATGGGAACTGGATCGGTCCCCAGGGGTGGGATGGGATGGGACCTCAGGGGTGGGATGGGATCCCAGGGTTGGGATGGGACTGGATGGGACCCCAGGATTGGGATGGGATGGGACCCCAGGGGTGGGATGGGTTCCCAGGCATGGGATGAGTCCCCAGGGGTGGGATGAGTCCCCAATGGTGTGATGGGATAGGACCCCAGGGGTGTGATGGGACCTCAGGGTTGGGATGGGACCCCAGGGGTGGGATGGGATGGGTCCCCAGGGGTGGGATGGGATGGGATGGGACCCCAGAGGTTGGATGGGACCCCAGGTGTGGGATGGGACCCCAGGGGTGGGATGGGATGGGACCCCAGGGGTGGGATGGGATGGGACTGGATGGGACCCTAGGGATGGGATGAGAGTGGGATGGGACCCCAGGGGTGGGATGTGACCCCAGGGGTGGGACCCCAAGGGTGGGATGGGACCCTGAGGTTCGAATGGGACCCCAGGGAAGGAACTTCAGGGGTGGGATGGGACCCCAGGGTTGGGATGGGACTGGATGGTACTCCAGGGGTGGGATGAGTCCCCAGGAGTGGGATGGGATGGGACCCCAAGGGTGGGATGCGACCTCAGGGGTGGGATGGGATCCCAGGGTTGGGATGGGACTGGATGGGATCCCAGGGTTGGGATGGGACCCTAGGGGTGGGATGAGTCCCCAGGGGTGGGATGGGATGGGACCCCAAGGGTGGGATGGGACCCCAGGGGTGGGATGGGATGGGACTGGATGGGACCCCAGGGTTGGGATGGGTCCCCAGGGGTGGGATTGGACCCCAGGGGTGGGATGGGACTGGATGGGACCCCAGGGTTGGGATGGGATGATACCCCAGGGGTGGGATGGGATATGACTGGGATGGGACTCCAGGGGTAGATTGAGACTAGGATGGGACCCCAAGGGTGGGATGCGACCACAGGGGTGGGATGGGATGTGACCCCAGGGTTGGGATGGGATGGGAACCCAGGGGTGGGATGGGATGTGACCCCAAGGGTGGGATGAGTCCCCAGGGGTGGGATGGGAGGGGACCGCAGGGGTGGGATGCGACCTCAGAGGTGGGATGAGACCCCAGGGTTGAGATGGGATGGGACCCCAGGGGTGGGATGGGACCCCAGGGGTGGGATTTCAGGGGTGGGATGGGACTCCAGGTTTGGGATGGGACTGGATGGAACCCCAGGGTTGGGATGAGTCCCCAGGGGTGGGATGGGATGGGACCCCAGGATTGGGATGGGACTGGATGGGTCCCCAGGGGTGGGATGGGATGGGACCCCAGGGGTGGGATGAGTCCCCAGGAGTGGGATGGGATGGGACCCCAGGGGCGGGATGCGACCTCAGGGGTGGGATGGGATCCCAGGGTTGGGATGGGACTGGATGGGACCCCAGGGTTGGGATGGGATGGGACCCTAGGGGTGGGATGAGTCCCCAAAGGTGGGATGGGATGGGACCCCAGGGGTGGGATAGGACCCCAGGGGTGGGATGGGATGGGACTGGATTGGACCCCAGGGTTGGGATGGGTCCCCAGGGGTTGGATGGGATGGGACCCCAGGGGTGGGATGGGATGGGATGGGATGGGACTGGATGGGACCCTAGGGTTGGGATGGGATGGGACCCCAGGGGTGGGACCTCAGGGGTGGGATGGGATAGGATTGGGATGGGACTCCAGGGGTGGGATGAGACTGGATGGGACCCCAGGGTGGGATGCGACCCCAGGGGTGGGACCCCAAGGGTGGGATGGGACCCTGAGGTTGGAATGGGACCCCAGGGATGGGACTTCAGGGGTGGGATGAGACCCCAGGGGTGGGATGGGACTGGATGGGACCCCAGGGTTGGGATGGGACCCCAGGGGTGGGATGGGATGGGATGGGACCCCAGGGTTGGGATGGGACCCCAGGTGTGGGATGGGATGGGTACCCAGGGGTGGGATGGGATGGGACCCCAGGTGTGGGATGGAATAGGATGGGATGGGACTGGATGGAACCCTAGGGTTGGGATGGGATGGGACCTGGATTGGGACTCCAGGTGTGGGATGAGACTGGGATGGGACCCCAGGGGTGGGATGCGACCCCAGGTGTGGGAGCCAGGGGTGGGATGGGACCCGGAGGTTGGGATGGGACCCCAGGGATGGGAACTTAGGGGTGGGATGGGACCCCAGGGGTGGGATGGGACTGGATGGGTCCCCAGGGGTGGGATGGGATGGGACCCCAGGGGTGGGATGCGACCTCACGGGTGGGATGGGATCCCAGGGTTGGGATGGGACTGGATGGGACCCCAGGGTTGGGATGGGATGGGACCCCAGGAGTGGGATGGGAACTGGATCGGTCCCCAGGGGTGGGATGGGATGGGACCTCAGGGGTGGGATGGGATCCCAGGGTTGGGATGGGACTGGATGGGACCCCAGGATTGGGATGGGATGGGACCCCAGGGGTGGGATGGGTTCCCAGGCATGGGATGAGTCCCCAGGGGTGGGATGAGTCCCCAATGGTGTGATGGGATAGGACCCCAGGGGTGTGATGGGACCTCAGGGTTGGGATGGGACCCCAGGGGTGGGATGGGATGGGTCCCCAGGGGTGGGATGGGACCCCAGAGGTTGGATGGGACCCCAGGTGTGGGATGGGACCCCAGGGGTGGGATGGGATGGGACCCCAGGGGTGGGATGGGATGGGATGGGACTGGATGGGACCCTAGGGATGGGATGAGAGTGGGATGGGACCCCAGGGGTGGGATGTGACCCCAGGGGTGGGACCCCAAGGGTGGGATGGGACCCTGAGGTTCGAATGGGACCCCAGGGATGGGACTTCAGGGGTGGGATGGGACCCCAGGGTTGGGATGGGACTGGATGGGATCCCAGGGTTGGGATGGGACCCTAGGGGTGGGATGAGTCCCCAGGGGTGGGATGGGATGGGACCCCAAGGGTGGGATGGGACCCCAGGGGTGGGATGGGATGGGACTGGATGGGACCCCAGGGTTGGGATGGGTCCCCAGGGGTGGGATTGGACCCCAGGGGTGGGATTGGACCCCAGGGGTGGGATGGGACTGGATGGGACCCCAGGGTTGGGATGGGATGATACCCCAGGGGTGGGATGGGATAGGACTGGGATGGGACTCCAGGGGTGGATTGAGACTAGGATGGGACCCCAAGGGTGGGATGCGACCACAGGGGTGGGATGGGATGTGACCCCAGGGTTGGGATGGGATGGGAACCCAGGGGTGGGATGGGATGTGACCCCAAGGGTGGGATGAGTCCCCAGGGGTGGGATGCGACCTCAGAGGTGGGATGAGACCCCAGGGGTGGGATGGGATGGGACCCCAGGGGTGGGATGGGACCCCAGGGGTGGGATTGGATGGGACCCCAGGGTTGGGATGGGACCCCAGGGTTGTGGTGGGATGGGATGGGAACCCAGGGGTGTGGTGGGATGGGATGGGAACCCAGGGGTGGGATGAGTATCCAGGGGTGGGGTGGGATGGGACCCCAGGGGTGGGATGGGACCCCAGGGGTGGGATGGGACCCAATGGTTGGGGTGGGATGGAATGGGACCCCAGGGGTGGGATGAGTCCCCAGGGGTGGGATGGAATGGGATGGGATGGGACTGGATGGGACCCTAGGGTTGGGATGGGATAGGATCCCAGGGGTGGGACCTCAGGGGTGGGATGGGATGGGATAGGACTGGGATGGGACTCCAGGGGTGGGATGAGACTGGGATGGGACCCTCATTGTTCCTGTGCCCACACTGTGATCCTCACCATCCCTGTGCCCACACTGTGTCTCACACCATCCCTGTGCCCACAGCGTGTCCCCTCATTGTCACTGTGCCCACACCGTGTCCCACACCATCCTTGTACCGACATCGTGTCCCACACCATCGCTGTGCCCACACCTTGTCCCACACCATCCTTATGCCCACACCATGTCCGACACCATCCCTGTGCCCACACCGTGTCCCCTCATTGTCCCTGTGCCCACAGTGTGCCCTCACCATCCCTGTACCCACACCATGTCCCACACCATCCCTATGACCACACTGTGCCCCTCCCAATCCATGTGCCCACACTGTGGCCCCCCACCATCCCTGTGCCCGGACACCATGTCCCCTCACCATCCCTGTACCCACACCGTGTCCCCTCATTGTCCCTGTGCCCACACCGTGTCCCCCCACCTTACCTATGCCCACACTGTGTCCCCTCACTATCAATGTGCCCACACCATGACCCATAACATCCCTGTGCCGACACCATGTCCCTCACCATCCCTGTGCCCACACTGTGCCCCCACACTGTCCCTATGCCCACACAATGTCCCCTCATTGTCCATGTACAAACAGTGTCCCACACCATCCCTGTGCCCACATCGTGCTCCACACCATCCCTATGCCCATACCATGTCCCCTCACCATCCCCGTGTCCCCTCACCGTCCCCTTCTCCGCTCACCACCCCCGTGTCCCCGCACCTGCCCCACGCCCCGTCACCACCCCCTTGTCCGCTCACCACTCCCTTGTCCCCTCAACCTCCCCTTCTCCCCTCACCATCCCCATCTCCCCTCACCAGTCCCATGTCCCCTCACCATCCCCTTCTCCGCTCACCATCCCCGTGTCCATTCACCATACCATTCTCCCCTCACTACTCCCTTGTACCCTCACCATCCCAGTGTCCCCTCACCAGCCCCGTGGCCCCTCACCTGCCCCATGTCCCCTCACCACCCCCTTTTCCCCTCAACCTCCCCTTCTCCCCTCACCATGCCCGTCTCCCCTCACCATCCCCATGTCCCCTCACCATCCCCGTCTCCCCTCACCATCCCCTTATCCCCTCACCCCACCCGTGTCCCCTCACCATACCCTTGTCCCCTCACCATACCCTTGTCCCCTCACCTGCCCAATGTCCCCTCCACAACGCCTTGTACCCTGACCCGCCCATGTCCCCTCACCATCCCCTTCTCCCCTCACCACCCCGGTATCCCCTCATCATCCCTTTCTTCCCTCACCACGCCCTTGTCCCCTCACCAGCCCCGTGTCCCCTCACAATCCCCTTATCCCCTCACCACCCCCATGTCCTCTCATCTTCCCCTTCTCCCCTCACCACCCCCGTGTCCCCTCACCAGCCGCATGTCCCCTCACCCCCCCCGTGTACCATCACCATCCCTGTGCTCACACTGTGCCCCTCACCACCCCCTTCTCCCCTCACCATCCTCGTGTCCCCCCCCATCGTGTCCGCAGCCCCCCGTCGCCCCCCATCATGCCATGCCTGTGCCCTCAAACAATCCTGAAGCTGCTGGTGACGGGCTCGGCGCCCTCTCGCACGCGGGTGCTGATGCCCATCCTGCAGTACCCGCTGTACTCGGCCACCATCGCCGAGCTGGGGGCCGTGCAGCTCGGCTACTACCTGGACGACGAACGCTGCTGGGCACTGGCGCTGAGTGAGCTGCGGCGGGCGCTGGCCGAGGGCCGCCGGCACTGCTGCCCACGGGTGCTGTGCATCATCAACCCTGGCAACCCCACCGGTACCCTGCGGCACCAAGGGCTGGGACGGGACCCCAGGGGTGGGATGGGATGGGATGGTACTGGATGGGACACCAGGGTTGGGATGGGATGGGACCCTACGGATGGAACCCCAGGGGTGGGATGGGACCCTGAGGTGGGGATGGGACCCCAGGGATGGGACTTCAGGGGTGGGATGGGACCCCAGGGTTGGGATGGGACTGGATGGGACGGGTTGGGACCCCAGGGGTGGGATGGGATGGGTCCCCAGGGGTGGGATGGGATGGGACCCCAGGGGTGGGATGAGTTCCCAGAGGTGGGATGGGATGGGACCCCAGGGTTGGGATGGGACCTCAGGGGTTGGATGGGACTGGAAGGGACCCCAGGGTTGGGATGGGACCCCAGGGGTGGGATGGGACCCCAGGGGTGGGATGGGACCCCAGGGGTGGGATGGGATGGGACTGGCTGGGACGCCAGGGTTGGGATGGGATGGGACTCCAGGGTTGGGATGGGATGGGACCCCAGGGGTGGAACTTCAGGGGTGGGATGGGACTCCAGGGTTGGGATGGGACTCCAGGGTTGAGATGGGACCCCAGGGGTGGGATGGGATGGGAGTGGATGGGACCCAGGGGTGGGATGGGATGGGACCCCAGGGGTGGGATGGGATGGGACTGGATGGGACCCCAGGGTTGGAATGGGACCCCGAGGGGTGGGATGTGATGGGACCCCAGGGCTGGGATGGGACCCCAGGGGTGGGATGGGACCCCAGGGGTGGGATGGGACCCCAGGGGTGGGATGGGATGGGACTGGATGGGACGGGATGGGACCCCAGGGGTGGGATGGGACCCCAGGGGTGGGATGGGATGGGACCCCAGGGGTGAGATGGGATGGGACTGGATGGGACGGGATGGGACCCCAGGGGTGGGATGGGACCCCAGGGGTGGGATGGGACTGCGTGGGACCCCAGGGGTGGGATGGGACCTCAGGGGTGGAACCCCAGGGGTGGGATGGGACCCTAGGTTGGGATGGGACCCCAGGGATGGGACTTCAGTGGTGGGATGTGACTCCAGGGTTGGGATGGGACCCCAGGGGTGGGATGGGACCCCAGGGGTGGGATGGGATGCGACCAAAGGGGTGGGATGGGATGCGACCACAGGGGTGGGATGGGATGCCAGGAGTGGGATGGGATGGGACCCCAGGGTTCGGATGGGACCCCAGGGGTGGGACCTCAGGAGTGGAATGGGATAGGACTGGGATGGGAATCCAGGGGTGGGATGAGACTGGGATGGGACCCCAGGGGTGGGATGAGTCCCCAGGGGTGGGATGGGAGGGGATGGGATGGGACCCCAGGGGTGGGATGGGAGGGGACCCCAGTGGTGGGATGGGACCGCAGGGGTGAGATGGGATGGGACCCCAGGGGTGGGATGGGACCCTAGGGCTTGGACCTCAGGAGTGGGATGGGATAGGACTGGGATGGGAATTCAGAGGTGGGATGAGACTGGGATGCGACCCCAGGGGTGGGACGGGACCCTGAGGTTTGATGGGACCCCAGGGATAGGACTTCAGGGGTGGGATGGGTCTCCAGGGTTGGGATGGGATGGGACCCCAGGGGTGGGATGGGATGGGATTGGATGGGACTGGATGGGACCCCAGGGTTCGGATGGGACCCCAGGGGTGGGATGGGAGGGGATGGAATAGGACCCCAGGGGTGGGATGGGAGGGAACCCTAAAGGAGGGATAGGATGGATGGGATGGGATCCCACGGGTGGGATGGGACCTCAGGGATGGGATGAGACCCCAAGGGTGGGATGGGATGGGACCCCAGGGGTGGGATGGGATGGGACTGGCTGGGACCCCAGGGTTGGGTGGGACCCCAGGGGTGGGATGGGACCCCAGGGGTGGGATGGGATGGGACCCCAGGGGTGGGATGGGATGGGACTGGATGGGACCCCAGGGGTGGGATGGCATGGGACCCTAGGGGTGGGATGGGATGTGATGGGACCCCAGGGCTGGGAGGAGTCCCCAGGGGTGGGATGGGATGTGATGGGACCCCAGGGTTGGGATGAGTCCCCAGGGGTGGGATGGGATGGGATTGGATGGGACTGGATGGGACCCCAGGGCTGGGATGGGACCCCAGGGGTGGGATGGGATGGGACCCCAGGGGTGGGATGGGATGGGATTGGATGGGAATGGATGGGACCCCAGGCTTGGGATGGGACCCCAGATGTGGGATGCGTCTCCAGTGGTGGGATGGGACCCCAGGGGTGGGATGGGATGGGACCTCAGGGGTGGGATGGGATGGGACCTCAGGGGTGGGATGGGACCCCAGGGGTGGGACCTGAGGAGTGGGATCGGATAGGACTGGGATGGGAATCCAGGGGTGGGATGAGACTGGGATGGGACCCCAGGGGTGGGATGCGACCCCAGGGGTGGGATGGGACCCTAGGTTGGGTTGGGACCCCAGGGATAGGACTTCAGGGGTGGGATGGGTCTCCAGGGTTGGGATGGGACCCCAGGGGTGGGATGGGATGTGATGGGACCCCAGGGATGGGATGGGATGGGACCCCAGGGGTGGGATGGGAGGGGATGGAATGGGACCCCAGGGGTGGGATGGGAGGGGACCCTAGGGATGGGATGGGATGGATGGGATGGGATCCCACGGGTGGGATGGGACCTCAGGGATCGGATGGGACCCCAGGGGTGTGGTGGGATGGGACTGGCTGGGACCCCAGGGTTGGGATGGGACCCCGAGGGGTGGGATGTGATGGGACCCCAGGGCTGGGATGGGACCCCAGGGGTGGGATGGGATGGGAGTGGATGGGACCCAGGGTTGGGATGGGACCCCAGGGGTGGGATGGGATGGGAGTGGATGGGACCCAGGGTTAGGATGGGACCCCAGGGGTGGGACCTCAGGAGTGGGATAGGATAGGACTGGAATGGGAATCCAGGGGTGGGATGAGACTGGGATGGGACCCCAGGGGTGGGATGCGACCCCAGGGGTGGGACAGGACCCTAGGTTGGGATGGGACCCCAGGGATAGGACTTCAGGGATGGGATGGGTCTCCAGGGTTGGGATGGGATGGGACCCCAGGGGTGGGATGGGATGGGACCCCAGGGGTGGGATGGGATGGGACTGGCTGGGACCCAAGGGTTGGGAGGGGATGGGACCCTAGGGGTGGGATGGGATGTGATGGGAAACCAGGGGTGGGAAGGGATGAGTCCCCAGGAGTGGGATGGGACCCCAGGGGTGGGATGGGACCCCAGGGGTGGGATGGGACTGGATGGGACCCCAGGGGTGGGATGAGTCCCCAGGGGTGGGATGGGATGGGACCCCAGGGCTGGGATGGGATGGGACCCCAGGGCTGGGATGAGTCCCCAGGGGTGGGATGGGATGTGATGGGACCCCAGGGCTGGGATGAGTCCCCAGGGGTGGGATGGGATGGGACCCCAGGGGTGGGATGGCATGGGACTGGATGGGACCCCAGGGTTGGAATGAGTCCCCAGGGGTGGGATGGAACCCCAGGTTTGGGATGGGATGGGACTGGTTGGGACCCCAGGGGTGGGATGGGACCCCAGGGGTGGGATGGGATGGGACCCTATGGATGGGATGGGGCCTCAGGGGTGGGATGGGGCCCCAGGGGTGGGATGGGATGGGACCCTAGGGATGGGATGGGGCCTCAGGGGTGGGATGGGGCCCCAGGTTTGGGATGGGACTGGTTGGGACCCCAGGGGTGGGATGGGATGGGACCCCAGGGGTGGGGTGGGATGCGACCTCAGGGGTGGGATGGGATGGGACCCCAGGGGTGGGATGGGATGGGACTGGCTGGGACCCCAGGGTTGGGATCGGACCCCAGGGGTGGGATCGGTTGGGACCCTAGGGGTGGGATGGAATGGGACTGGATGGGAAATCAGGGGTGGGATGGGATGGGACCCCAGGGGTGGGATGGGATGGGATGGGATGGGACCCCAGGGCTGGGATGAGTCCCCAGGGGTGGGATGGGATGGGACCCCAGGGGTGGGATGGGATGTGATGGGTCCCCAGGGGTGGGATGGCATGGGACTGGATGGGACCCCAGGGTTGGGATGAGTCCCCAGGGGTGGGATTGGATGGGATGGGGCCCCAGGGGTGGGATGGGGCGCCAGGGGTGGGATGGGGCGCCAGGGGTGGGATGGGATGGGACTGGTTGGGACCCCAGGGGTGGGATGAGTCTCCAGGGGTGGGATGGGACCCCAGGGGTGGGGTGGGATGGGACAGGATGGGATGGGACCCCAGGGGTGGGATGAGTCTCCAGGGGTGGGATGAGTCCCCAGGGGTGGGATGGGACCCCAGGGGTGGGATGGGACCCCAGGGGTGGGATGGGATAGGACTGGGATGGGACTCAAGGGGTGGGATGAGATGGGATCCATCCCATCCCACCCCTAGGGACCCATCCCATGCCATCCCTGGGGTCCCATCCCATCCCACCCCTGGAAACTCATCCCACCCCTGGGGTCCCATCCCATCCCACCCCTGGGGTCCCATCCCACCCCTGGGGTCCCATCCAGTGCCATCTCACCCCTAAGGTCCCATCCGACCCCTGGCGTCCCATCCGGGGATGGAATGCGACCCCAGGGGTGGGACCCCAGGGGTGGGATGGGACCCTGAGGTTTGGATGGGACCCCGAGGATTGAAGTTCAGGGGTGGGATGGGACCCCAGGATTGGAATGGGACTGGATGGGATCCCAGGGGTGGGATGGGGCGCCAGGGGTGGGATGGGACCCCAGGGGTGGGATGGGATGGGACTGGTTGGGACCCCAGGGGTGGGATGGGATGGGACCCCAGGGATGGGATGAGTCTCCAGGGGTGGGATGGGACCCCAGGGGTGGGATGGGATGGGACCCTAGGGATGGGATGGGGCCTCAGGGGTGGGATGGGGCCCGAGGGGTGGGATGGGATGGGACCCCAGGTTTGGGATGGGATGGGACCCCAGGGGTGGGATGGGAACCCAGGGATGAGATGGGACCCCAGGGGTGGAGTGGGATGGGACCCCAGGGTTGGGATTGGTCCGTAGGGGTGGGATGGGACTCCAGGGGTTGGATGGAATGGGATGGGATGGTACTGGATTGGACCCCAGGGTTGGGATAGGATGGGAACCCAGGGGTGGGATTGGATGGGATGGGACCCCAGGGGTGGGATGAGTCCCCAAGGGTGGGATGGGATGGGACCCCAGGGGTGGGATGGGACGGGACCCCAGGGGTGGGATGGGACCCAAGGGGTGGGATGGGACCCAAGGGGTGGGATGGGATGGAATGGGATGGGACTGGATGGGACCCCAGGGGTGGGATGGGACCCCAGGGGTGGGACCTCAGGGGTGGGATGGGATAGGACTGGGATGGGACCCCAGGGGTGGGATGTGACCACAGGGCTGGGACCCCAGGGGTGGGATTGGACCCTGAGGTTTGGATGGGACCCCAAGGATTGGAGTTCAGGGGTGGGATGGGACCCCAGGATTGGGATGGGACTGGATGGGATCCCAGGGGTGGGATGGGATGGCATGCGACCCCAGTGGTGGGATGGGATGGGACCACAGGGATGGGATGAGTCCCCAGGGGTGGGATGGGACCCCAGGGGTGGGATGGGATGGGACCCTAGGGATGGGATGGGGCCTCAGGGGTGGGATGGGGCCCCAGGGGTGGGATGGGGCCCCAGGGGTGGGATGGGATGGGGCCCCAGGGTTGGGATGGGATGGGACTGGTTGGGACCCCAGGGGTGGGATGGGATGGGAACCCAGGGATGGGATGGGACCCCAGGGGTGGGGTGGGATGCAACCCCAGGGGTGGGGTGGGATGGGAACCCAGGGGTGGGATGGGATGGGACCCCAGGGGTGGGGTGAGATGCGACCCCAGGGGTGGGACGGGACCCTAGGTTGGGATGGGACCCCAGGGATAGGACTTCAGGGATGGGATGGGTCTCCAGGGTTGGGATGGGATGGGACCCCAGGGGTGGGATGGGATGGGACTGGATGGGACCCAAGGGTTGGGAGGGGATGGGACCCTAGGGGTGGGATGGGATGTGATGGGACACCAGGGGTGGGATGGGATGAGTCCCCAGGGCTGGGATGGGATGAGTCCCCAGGGGTGGGATGGGATGGGACCCCAGGGCTGGGATGGGATGGGACCCCAGGGCTGGGATGGGATGGGACCCCAGGGCTGGGATGGGATGGGATTGGATGGGACTGGATGGGACCCCAGGGGTGGGATGGGACCCCAGGGGTGGGATGGGATGGGACTGCTGGGACCCCAGGGTTGGGATCGGACCCCAGATGTGGGATGCGTCTCCAGTGGTGGGATGGGACCCCAGGGGTGGGATGGGATGGGACCTCAGGGGTGGGATGGGATGGGACCTCAGGGGTGGGATGGGACCCCAGGGGTGGGATGCGACCCCAGGGGTGGGATGGGACCCTAGGTTGGGTTGGGACCCCAGGGATAGGACTTCAGGGGTGGGATGGGTCTCCAGGGTTGGGATGGGACCCCAGGGGTGGGATGGGATGTGATGGGACCCCAGGGATGGGATGGGATGGGACCCCAGGGGTGGGATGGGAGGGGATGGAATGGGACCCCAGGGGTGGGATGGGAGGGGACCCTAGGGATGGGATGGATGGGATGGGATCCCACGGGTGGGATGGGACCTCAGGGATCGGATGGGACCCCAGGGGTGTGGTGGGATGGGACTGGCTGGGACCCCAGGGTTGGGATGGGACCCCGAGGGGTGGGATGTGATGGGACCCCAGGGCTGGGATGGGACCCCAGGGGTGGGATGGGATGGGAGTGGATGGGACCCAGGGTTGGGATGGGACCCCAGGGGTGGGATGGGATGGGAGTGGATGGGACCCAGGGTTGGGATGGGACCCCAGGGGTGGGACCTCAGGAGTGGGATAGGATAGGACTGGAATGGGAATCCAGGGGTGGGATGAGACTGGGATGGGACCCCAGGGGTGGGATGCGACCCCAGGGGTGGGACAGGACCCTAGGTTGGGATGGGACCCCAGGGATAGGACTTCAGGGATGGGATGGGTCTCCAGGGTTGGGATGGGATGGGACCCCAGGGGTGGGATGGGATGGGACCCCAGGGGTGGGATGGGATGGGACTGGCTGGGACCCAAGGGTTGGGAGGGGATGGGACCCTAGGGGTGGGATGGGATGTGATGGGAAACCAGGGGTGGGAAGGGATGAGTCCCCAGGGGTGGGATGGGACCCCAGGGGTGGGATGGGACTGGATGGGACCCCAGGGGTGGGATGAGTCCCCAGGGGTGGGATGGGATGGGACCCCAGGGCTGGGATGGGATGGGACCCCAGGGCTGGGATGAGTCCCCAGGGGTGGGATGGGATGTGATGGGACCCCAGGGCTGGGATGAGTCCCCAGGGGTGGGATGGGATGGGACCCCAGGGGTGGGATGGCATGGGACTGGATGGGACCCCAGGGTTGGAATGAGTCCCCAGGGGTGGGATGGAACCCCAGGTTTGGGATGGGATGGGACTGGTTGGGACCCCAGGGGTGGGATGGGACCCCAGGGGTGGGATGGGATGGGACCCTATGGATGGGATGGGGCCTCAGGGGTGGGATGGGGCCCCAGGGGTGGGATGGGATGGGACCCTAGGGATGGGATGGGGCCTCAGGGGTGGGATGGGGCCCCAGGTTTGGGATGGGACTGGTTGGGACCCCAGGGGTGGGATGGGATGGGACCCCAGGGGTGGGATGGGATGGGACTGGCTGGGACCCCAGGGTTGGGATCGGACCCCAGGGGTGGGATCGGTTGGGACCCTAGGGGTGGGATGGAATGGGACTGGATGGGAAATCAGGGGTGGGATGGGATGGGACCCCAGGGGTGGGATGGGATGGGATGGGATGGGACCCCAGGGCTGGGATGAGTCCCCAGGGGTGGGATGGGATGGGACCCCAGGGGTGGGATGGGATGTGATGGGTCCCCAGGGGTGGGATGGCATGGGACTGGATGGGACCCCAGGGTTGGGATGAGTCCCCAGGGGTGGGATTGGATGGGATGGGGCCCCAGGGGTGGGATGGGGCGCCAGGGGTGGGATGGGGCGCCAGGGGTGGGATGGGATGGGACTGGTTGGGACCCCAGGGGTGGGATGAGTCTCCAGGGGTGGGATGGGACCCCAGGGGTGGGGTGGGATGGGACAGGATGGGATGGGACCCCAGGGGTGGGATGAGTCTCCAGGGGTGGGATGAGTCCCCAGGGGTGGGATGGGACCCCAGGGGTGGGATGGGACCCCAGGGGTGGGATGGGATAGGACTGGGATGGGACTCAAGGGGTGGGATGAGATGGGATCCATCCCATCCCACCCCTGGAAACTCATCCCACCCCTGGGGTCCCATCCCATCCCACCCCTGGGGTCCCATCCCATCCCACCCCTGGGGTCCCATCCAGTGCCATCTCACCCCTAAGGTCCCATCCGACCCCTGGCGTCCCATCCGGGGATGGAATGCGACCCCAGGGGTGGGACCCCAGGGGTGGGATGGGACCCTGAGGTTTGGATGGGACCCCGAGGATTGAAGTTCAGGGGTGGGATGGGACCCTAGGATTGGAATGGGACTGGATGGGATCCCAGGGGTGGGATGGGGCGCCAGGGGTGGGATGGGACCCCAGGGGTGGGATGGGATGGGACTGGTTGGGACCCCAGGGGTGGGATGGGATGGGACCCCAGGGATGGGATGAGTCTCCAGGGGTGGGATGGGACTCCAGGGGTGGGATGGGATGGGACCCTAGGGATGGGATGGGGCCTCAGGAGTGGAATGGGGCCCGAGGGGTGGGATGGGATGGGACCCCAGGTTTGGGATGGGATGGGACCCCAGGGGTGGGATGGGAACCCAGGGATGAGATGGGACCCCAGGGGTGGAGTGGGATGGGACCCCAGGGTTGGGATTGGTCCGTAGGGGTGGGATGGGACTCCAGGGGTTGGATGGAATGGGATGGGATGGTACTGGATTGGACCCCAGGGTTGGGATAGGATGGGAACCCAGGGGTGGGATTGGATGGGATGGGACCCCAGGGGTGGGATGAGTCCCCAAGGGTGGGATGGGATGGGACCCAAGGGGTGGGATGGGATGGAATGGCATGGGACTGGATGGGACCCCAGGGGTGGGATGGGACCCCAGGGGTGGGACCTCAGGGGTGGGATGGGATAGGACTGGGATGGGACCCCAGGGGTGGGATGTGACCACAGGGCTGGGACCCCAGGGGTGGGATTGGACCCTGAGGTTTGGATGGGACCCCAAGGATTGGAGTTCAGGGGTGGGATGGGACCCCAGGATTGGGATGGGACTGGATGGGATCCCAGGGGTGGGATGGGATGGCATGCGACCCCAGTGGTGGGATGGGATGGGACCACAGGGATGGGATGAGTCCCCAGGGGTGGGATGGAACCCCAGGGGTGGGATGGGATGGGACCCTAGGGATGGGATGGGGCCTCAGGGGTGGGATGGGGCCCCAGGGGTGGGATGGGGCCCCAGGGGTGGGATGGGATGGGACCCCAGGGTTGGGATGGGTTGGGACTGGTTGGGACCCCAGGGGTGGGATGGGATGGGAACCCAGGGATGGGATGGGACCCCAGGGGTGGGGTGGGATGCAACCCCAGGGGTGGGGTGGGATGGGAACCCAGGGATGGGATGGGACCCCAGGGGTGGGATGGGATGGGACCCCAGGGGTGGGGTGGGATGCGACCCCAGGGGTGGGACGGGACCCTAGGTTGGGATGGGACCCCAGGGATAGGACTTCAGGGATGGGATGGGTCTCCAGGGTTGGGATGGGATGGGACCCCAGGGGTGGGATGGGATAGGACTGGATGGGACCCAAGGGTTGGGAGGGGATGGGACCCTAGGGGTGGGATGGGATGTGATGGGACACCAGGGGTGGGATGGGATGAGTCCCCAGGGCTGGGATGGGATGGGACCCCAGGGCTGGGATGGGATGGGACCCCAGGGCTGGGATGGGATGGGATTGGATGGGACTGGATGGGACCCCAGGGGTGGGATGGGACCCCAGGGGTGGGATGGGATGGGACTGCTGGGACCCCAGGGTTGGGATCGGACCCCAGGGGTGGGATGGGATGGGACCCCAGGGGTGGGATGGGATGGGACTGCTGGGACCCCAGGGTTGGGATCGGACCCCAGGGGTGGGATGGGATGTGATGGGTCCCCAGGGGTGGGATGGGATGGGACTGGATGGGACCCCAGGGTTGGGATGAGTCCCCAGGGGTGGGATGGGATCCCAGGGGTGGGATGGGGCGCCAGGGGTGGGATGGGACCCCAGGTTTGGGATGGGATGGGACTGGTTGGGACCCCAGGGGTGGGATGGGATGGGACCACAGGGATGGGATGAGTCTCCAGGGGTGGGATGGGACCCCAGGGGTGGGGTGGGATGGGATGGGACAGGATGGGATGGGACCCCAGGGGTGGGATGGGACCCCAGGGGTGGGACGGGATAGGACTGGGATGGGACTCCAGGGGTGGGATGAGACTGGGATGGGACCCCAGGGGTGGGATGCGTCCCCAGGGGTGGAACTCCAGGAGTGTGATGGGACCCTGAGGTTGGGATGGGACCCCAGGGATGGGACTTCAGGGGTGGGATGGGATGGGACCCCAGGGATGGGATGGGACTCCAGGGATGGGATTGGACCCTGAGGTTAGGATGGGACCCCAGGGATGGGATGGGATGGGACTGGGATGGGACCCCAGGGGTGGGATTGGACCCCAGGGGTGGGATATCAGGGATGGGATGGGATCCTGGGACTGGGATGGGACCCTGGGGATAGGACCCTGGGGCTGGGATGGGACCCTGAGGTTGGGATGGGACTTCTGGTACCAGGGCTGTGAGCTCCCAGTGCCCTCCCAGTCCCATTCTGAGACCCCCAGTGCTTTACTGGTCCTACTAAGACCTCCAAAACATACCCAAGAACTGGGTTGAGACCCTCCAAAAGCCATAGGAAGTGGGACTGAGTCCCCTCAAATCCATCAGGAGTGGGGTGAAGGCCCCAAAACCCATCAGGAGCAGGGGCTAAGCCCCCCCAAACCCATCAGGAGTGGGGATGACTCTCCTCCCAAATCTATAGGGAGGCAGTTTGGGTCCCCCAAACCTATCAGGAGAGGGGGTCTAAGCCCCCCCATACCCATGGGAAACTAGACTGAGTCCCCTAAAACCCATCAGGAGTGGGGCTGAGCCCATACCCCAAACCCATAGGGAGCAAGACTGGGCCCCCAAACCTATCAGGAAAAGGGATTGAGCCCCCCAAAACCCATCAGGAGCAGGACTGGGCCCCCCAAACCCATGGTGGGAGTGGGACTGGACCCCCCCACTCCGCTATGCCAACCTCCCCCCTTCTCCCCCCTCCCAGGGCAGGTCCAGAGCCGTCAGTGCATTGAGGCCGTCATCAAATTCGCCTTCGAGGAGAGGCTCTTCCTCATGGCTGACGAGGTGAGTGGGACCCTCAGACTCGGGGGGTATGTGAGGTGGACCCCAACATCTAGGTAACCCCACCAGTTTCCCCCCTCCTCCAGGTGTACCAGGACAACGTGTATGCTGAGGGTTCGGCCTTCCACTCCTTCAGGAAGGTGCTGACAGAGATGGGGCCGCCCTACCTGGACTCGGTGGAACTCACCTCCTTCCACTCCATCTCCAAAGGCTTCACGGGCGAGTGAGTGACCTCCCACGGCCAGCCCCACCCCAAGGTGGCCACCACAGGTCCTGGGGAGCCACAGAGTGGGGATGAGGATGGTGGAACCCCATGGGCCTCAAGGGTGGTGATGGAAAGAGGCTGGAGGTCCCGTGGGGTTGGGATGGTGATGCCATGGTCCTCTGGAGCCTATGGGATGGGGATGGTGATGCCATGGTCCTCTGGAGCCTGTGGGGTGGGGATGGTGATGCCATGGTCCTGTGGAGCCCACGGGGTGGGGATGGTGATGCCATGGTTCTGTGGAGCCCACAGGGTGGGGATGGTGATGCCATGGTCCTGTGGAGCCTATGGGATGGGGATGGTGATGCACAAAGAGGCCCCGTGGGGATGTTTATTAGGGTGGTTCTGACGACAGGGAGCCTCCAGGGGCATCTGATGTCAGAGGGTCCTGGTGCCAGGGGGGAAACTCCTCACCTTGTCCCCCTTAAAAGCCCCTCATGGCTCGGGGTGGACAGTGTAGACCTCGACCTCACAGAGAGTGAACTGCTCCTCCCGGCCCAGGATGGTGACGGTGACGTAGCGGCCGCGGAGGCCGTGGCAGCAGATGGTGCTGAGCGACCCAGGACTGGCATCTGTGATGATGCCACAGCTGCAGGGAGCAAACCACAGAATCATTTGGGTTAGAAAAGCCCTTTGAGCTGCTGGAGCCCAGCCCTGAGCCCTCACCCTGCCACGGCTACCACTGACCCACAGCCCTCAGCACCTCAGCTCCAGGGCTTCGGGGTCCCTCCAGGGCTGGGCACTCCCCCAGCTCCCTGGGCAGCCTGGCACAGGGGCTGACACCCCTCTCAGGGAAACAGTTCTGCCTCAGCTCCAGCCTCAACCTCCCCTGGGGCACCCTGAGCCCCTTTCCTCTTGGCCTGTCACTCACTAGCTGGGAGCAGAGACCGACCTCCAGCTCACTGCAGCCTCCTGGCAGAGATTTCACCACCAAAACCCCAATAATCTATCTTTTTGTCCAAACACCACCACAAAAACACTACTTTTTTTCCCTCAAATCACCTCCCCAATTTTCCCCTCAGAACTCCACCAAAATCCCACTTTTTCCCCCTTAAAACTCCACCAAACCCCAACATTTCCCTTCAAAACTCACAAAAAGCTCACTTTTCCCCTCAAAACTACACCAAAGCCCAACTTTTTTGTCAGAACCCCACCAAAGCACCACTTTTCCCCTCCAAGCTCCTCCAAATTCCCACTTGTTCCTCAGAAGTCCACAAATCCCCCACTTTTGCCCTCAGAACTCTGCCAAAACCCATTTTTCACCTCAGAACCACACCAAAAAATTACCTTTACCCTCAAAAATCCACCAAATCGCCACTTTTTCACTCCAAACTCCACTAAAACCCCTTTTCTTCTTAAAACTCCACAAAACCCCCACTTTTCCCCTCAAAGCTCCTCCAAACCCCCACTTGTTCCTCAGAAGTCCACCAAACCCCTACTTTTTCCCTCAACACTCCACCAAAATGCCACTTTTCCCCCTCCAAGCTCCTCCAAATTTCCATTTGTTCCTCAGAAGTCCACAAACCCCCCACTTTTCCTCTCAAAACTCCACCAAAACTCCACTTTTCCCCTCAGAACCCCATCAAAAACCCACTTTCGCCCTCAAAACCCCACTGAACCTCCACTTTTCCACTCCAGACTCCACTAAAACCCCCACTTTCCCCTCAGAACCCCACCAATCTCCACTTTTCCCCCTCAGCAGACCACCAACCCCACTCTTTTCTCCTTAAAACTCTACAAAAACCTTTATTCCCCTCAGAACCCCACAAAAAAACACTTTTCCCCTCAAACCTCCACCAAACCCCCACTTTTCCCCTCAAAACTCCAGTAAAACCCACTGTTGCCCTCAAAACTCTGCCAAAACCCATTTTTCCCCTCAGAACCACATCAAAAACTTACTTTTACCCTCAAAAATCCTCCAAATGGCCACTTTTTCACTCAGAACTCCACTAAAACCCCTTTTCTTCTCAACACTCCACAAAACCCCCACTTTTCCGCTCAGAGCTCCACCAAAATCCCACTTCTATCTCAGAAGTCCACCAAACCCCTACTTTTCCCCTCAACACTCCACTAAAACCCCACTTTTCCCCTCCAAGCTCCTCCTAATTCCCAGTTGTTCCTCAGAAATTCACAAACTCCCCTTTTCCTCTCAAAACTCCACCAAAACTCCACTTTTCCCCTCAGAACCCCATCAAAACCCCACTTTCGCCCTCAAAACCCCACCGAACCTCCACTTTTCCACTCCAGACTCCACCAAGCCCGCACTTTTCCCCTCAGAACCCCACCAATCTCCACTGTTCCCCCTCAGCAGATAACCAACCCCACTCTTTTGTCCTTAAAACTCCACCAAAACCCATTTTTCCCCTCAGAACCACACCAAAAACCTACTTTTACCCTCAAAAATCCACCAAATCGCCACTTTTTCACTCCAAACTCCACTAAAACCCCTTTTCCCCTCAACACTCCACAAAACCCCCACTTTTTCACTCCAAACTCCAGTAAAACCCACTGTTCTTCTCAACACTCCACAAAAAAAAACCACTTTTCATCTGAAAACTCCACCAAAACTCCACTTTTCCCCTCAGAACCCCATCAAAACCCCACTTTTGCCCTAAAAACCCCACTGAACCTCCACCTTTCCACTCCAGACTCCACCAAACCCCCACTTTTCCCCTCAGAACCCCACCAATCTCCACTTTTCCCCCTCAGCAGACCACCAACCCCACTCTTTTCTCCTTAAAACTCTACAAAAACCTTTATTCCCCTCAGAACCCCACAAAAAAACACTTTTCCCCTCAAACCTCCACCAAACCCCCACTTTTCCCCTCAAAACTCCAGTAAAACCCACTGTTGCCCTCAAAACTCTGCCAAAACCCATTTTTCCTCTCAGAACCACACCAAAAACTTACTTTTACCCTCAAAAATCCCCCAAATGGCCACTTTTTCACTCAGAACTCCACTAAAACCCCTTTTCTTCTCAACACTCCACAAAATCCCCACTTTTCCCCTCAAAACTCCACCAAACCCCCACTTTTCCCCTCCAAGCTCCTCCAAATTCCCAGTTGTTCCTCAGAAATTCACAAACCCCTGACTTTTCCTCTCAAAACTCCACCAAAACTCCACTTTTCCCCTCAGAATCCCATCAAAAACCCACTTTTGCCCTCAAAACCCCACCGAACCTCCACCTTTCCACTCCAGACTCCACCAAGCCCGCACTTTTCCCCTCAGAACCCCACCAATCTCCACTGTTCCCCCTCAGCAGACAAGCAACCCCACTCTTTTCTTCTTAAAACTCCACCAAAACCCATTTTTCCCCTCAGAACCACACCAAAAACCTACTTTTACCCTCAAAAATCCACCAAATTGCCACTTTTTCACTCCAAACTCCACTAAAACCCCTTTTTCCCTCAACACTCCACCAAAACCCCACTTTTCCCCTCCAAGCTCCTCCAAAGTCCCACTTGTTCCTCATATGTCCACAAACCCCGAGTTTTCCTCTCAAAACTCCACCAAAACTCCACTTTTCCCCTCAGAACCCCATCAAAAACCCACTTTTGCCCTGAAAACCCACTGAACCTCCACCTTTCCACTCCAGACTCCACCAAACCCCCACTTTTCCCCTCAGAACCCCACCAATCTCCACTTTTCCCCCTCAGCAGACAACCAACCCCACTCTTTTCTCCTTAAAGCTCTACAAAAACCTTTATTCCCCTCAGAATCCCACAAAAAAACACTTTTCCCCTCAACACTCCACCAAACCCCACTTTTCCCCTCCAAGCTCCTCCAAATTCCCACTTGTTCCTCAGAAATTCACAAAACCCCTCACTTTTCCTCTCAAAACTCCACCAAAACTCCACTTTTCCCCTCAGAACCCCATCAAAAACCCACTTTGCCCTCAAAAACCCACTGAATCTCCACCCTTCCACTCCAGACTCCACCAAATCCCCACTTTTCCCCTCAGAACCCCACAAATCTCCACTTTTCCCCCTCAGCAGACCACCAACCCCACTCTTTTCTCCTTAAAACTCTACAAAAACGTTTATTCCCCTCAGAACCCCACCAAAAAAACACTTTTCTTCTCAACACTCCACCAAACCCCCACTTTCCCCCTCAAAACTGCTCCAAACCCCCACTTTTCCCCTCAAAACTCCAGTAAAACCCCCTGTTCTTCTCAACACTCCACCAAAACCCCACTTTTCCCCTCCAAGCTCCTCCAAATTCCCACTTGTTCCTCAGAAATTCACAAACCCCCCACTTTTCCTCTCAAAACTCCACTTTTCCCCTCAGAACCCCATCAAAAACCCACTTTCGCCCTCAAAACCCCACCGAACCTCCACTTTTCCACTGCAGACTCCGCCAAGCCCGCGCTTTTCCCCTCAGAAGCCCGCCAGTCTCCAGTTCCCCCTCAGCAGACCACGCCCCCACTATTCCCCCCCCCCCAACCTGCAGAGAGGCCAGTGCAGGGCTGCCAAGGTGCTGAGCCTCAGATCGAACTTCCCGCTGCCGCCGCCCTTCAGCCAATAAGAAGGGAGGAAGCGATGACAGACACGGCGGCAGCCAATGGGCGGGCGAGGATCGCAGGCGGCACCTAGTAACGACGCCGGGCCCGCCTTCCGTGGTGAAACTCTCGCTCTGATTGGCGGAGGGGCGGTGCCGGGGTGCAGTGCGCATGCCTGGAAGTGCGGCCGTGAAGGATCCGGCGGGAGCGGGAGGTGAGCTGAGGGGGACCCCGGGGATTGGGGGGGGGGGGGGGTGAGGGCAGCTGAGGGGTCCCCGGGGATTGGGGGCGTGAGGGCAGCTGAGGGGGACGCCGGGGATTGGGGGGGCGTGAGGGTAGCTGAGGGGTCCTCGGGGATTGGGGGGGCGTGAGGGCAGCTGAGGGGGACCCCGGGGATTGGGGGGGGTGAGGGCAGCTGAGGGGGACCCCGGGGATTGGGGGAGCGTGAGGGTAGCTGAGGGGTCCCCGGGGATTGGGCGCGGGTGAGGGCAGCTGAGGGGGGCGCCGGGGATTGGGGGGGTGAGGGCAGCTGAGGGGGGCCTCGGGGTTTGGGGGGGGTCAGGGCAACTGAGGGGTCCCCGGGGATTGGGGAGGCGTGAGGGCAGCTGAGGGGTCCCCAGGGACTGGGGGGGGGTGAGGGCAGCTGAAGGGGACCTCGGGGATTGGGGGATGTGAGAGCAGCTGAGGGAGACCCCGGGGATTAGGGGGTTGAGGGCAGATGAAGGGGACCCCGGGGATCGAGGGGGGGTGAGGGCAGCTGAGGGGGGTCGAGGGGTGTGAGGGCAGCACAGGGGGGCCCAGGGAGGGAAGGGGGGTGTTGGAGATCCTGCTGTAGGGTTCCTTTATGGGGTGCTGGGGGTACCCCTCATTAAGAGGGGTGGGTCATGGGTCCTGCCCTGGGGTTCCCTATTGATGGGGAGCTGGGTTAGGAGTGCTATAGGGTGCCCTATTAATGGGGGATAGGGTTAGGAGTGCTATGGGATGTCCTATTGAGAGAGGGCTGGGTTAGGGGTACCCTATTGATGAGGTGCAGATCTAGGGGTGCTGTGGGGTGCCCTATTGATGGGGGGGCTGGATTAGAGGTGCTATAGGATGCCCTATAGATAGAGGGCTGGGTTAGGGGTGCTCTAAGATGCCCTATTGATGGGGGCTGGGTTAGGGGTGCTATAGGATGCCCTATTGATGGGGGTTGGGTTAGAGGTGCTATAGGATGCCCTATTGATGGGGGCTGGCTTAGGGGTGCCCTATTGCTACGCGCCTATTGCTGCGCGCCGCCCTCCGCTCGCCCTGCGCCCCCCTGCCCCTGCTCTGCCGTGACTTCCACGCCGAGGAGCTCTCCGTCTCCACCGTCGTCTCCCTGCTGGACTCCCTGGAGCCTGCCGCCGTCCGCAGAGTTGTTTTACGCTTCAACAACCTGGGGCTGGCGGGGCTGTGCGCAGTGCTGCCTCACCTCGGCCGCTTCCCCGCGCTGCGCAGCCTCAAGCTGCCCTACAGCAACGTGGACGTGCGCCGCCCGGCCCCCGGCACGGACGCCGGCATCCGCTGCTTGGCCGCTCACCTCCGGGCCCTGCCTGCCCTCAAGGAACTCGATTTGTACTCCTCCAGGCTTTCTGGGAGACTCGGACAGCTCCTAGGGTAAGCTGCCCGCTGGGGGAGGGACCCCAAAACCTTCACACGCTGCAGCGGGAGGGAATGTGTGTGTGTGGGTGAGGGGGGGGTGGCATTGGGGCATCACCCACACCCTGTGGCGGCAGATTTAAGAGGGGATGGAGTCCCACAGTAGCTCTGCACTACCTCAGGGGGTGGTCTCAGGGGGGTTTGGGGAGAGGGTTTGGAAGGTTTGGCATTTGCCCTGTGAGCAAAGATTTAAGAGGGGATGGAGTCCCACAGCAGCTCTGCCTCGGCTCAGGGGGCTGGTCTCAGGGGTTTTGGGGGGAAGGTTTGGCATTTGCCCCGTTGGCAAAGATTTAAGAGGAGATGGAATCCCACAGCAGCTGTGCCTCACTTCAGGGGGCTGGTCTCAGGGGGTTTTGGGGGGGCTCAGGGGGTTTTGGGGGGAAGGTTTGGAAGGTTTGGCATTTGCCCCTTGGGCAAAGATTTAAGAGGGGATGGAGTCCCACAGCAGCTCTGCCTTGGCTCAGGGGAGGCATAAAAGAGGGGTTTGGGGTGCTTGAAGATGTTTTGGGCAGCCTCAGGGTGTTTTGGGGTTGGGGTTTGGCATTGGGGAACTGTCTACACCCTGTGGGCAAAGATTTAAGAGGGGATGGAGTCCCACAGCAGCTCTGCCTTGGCTCAGGGGGTTTTAGGGGAGTTGCCCTGTTTGGCACTGTGCAACTGTCTACACTTATGAGGAGATGGAGTCCCAGAGCAGCTCTGCCTCAGCTCAGGGGGCTGGTCTCAGGAGGTTTGGGGATACCTCACGGGGGTTGGGGTAGACTTTGGGGGAGCTGAGGGATTTTGGGGGATCCTGGGGGTGGAATTTGGGCAGCCTCAGGGTTTTAGGGGTCTATGGCTGGTTTGGGGAGGGCCTCAGGGGATTTGGAGGTGGGGGAGCCTCGTGGTGGTTTGGGGGTGCTTTGGGGGTGCTTTGGGGGTTCCCCACTCACTCTGCCACCCCACCCTGTCCTCCCAGCGAGCTGCAGACTCCCCTGGAGAGCCTGGCGCTGGCCTTCTGCTGCCTGCTCCCCTCCGACCTCATCTTCCTGTCCTCGAGCCTCCACGCGCCCTCCCTGCTCCAGCTGGACCTGAGCGGCCACAACCTCACGTCCCCCAGCCTCCTGCAACCCTTGCGGACGCTGCTGGAAGCCGCTTCGTGCTCGCTGCTGCAGCTGGAGCTGCTGGAGTGTCAGCTGGGGGACGCGGAGCTGGAGCTGCTGCTGCCGGCGCTGCGCCGCTGCCGCCGCCTGCGCTGCCTCGGTCTCCTCGGCACCCCCCTGAGCGCGGCGGCGCTGCGCGGCCCTGCCCGACCTGCGCGGCCCTGCCCGACCTGCGCCTCGTGGGCTACTCGCAGCCGCTGCGGGGCTCCGGCCACCACACCCCCACGCAGGGGGAGGAGGGTTTCCCGGCGGAGCTGTGCCGGCTGCTGGCGAGCGCGGGTAGAGCAGACGCTGTGTGGACGACCAGCCTCCAGCGCTACGGAGCCATCGACTACTTCAGCTTGTAGCATCCCCCCCCCAGGGAAGCTTCACCTCGGGGCGCTGTGCCGGGCTCTGGGCTGTGCCACTCGCTTATGGTGAGTTCATTAAAGCCAACCCCACCTTGCCCGATTAACCCAAGTCCTCCTGGGATGCTTGGCAGGAGGAAGTGGCAGAGCTCAGCGGAGGGGATGGAGCTCTTCTGCTTTTAATGGACCAAGGAGAGAGCTGGCTGCTGTTCTGGCACACAGGGCACTGACCAGAGAATCATTACAGATGGAAAAGCCCTTTGAGCTGCTGGAGTCCAACCCTGACCCCACAGTGCCACAGCCACCACTGAGCCACGGCCCTCAAGCACCTCAGCCCCACGGCTCTGGGACCCCTCCAGGGCTGGGCACTGCCCCAGCTCCCTGGGCAGCCTGGCACAGGGGCTGACACCCCTCTCAGGGAAACAGTTCTGCCTCAGCTCCAGCCTCAACCTCCCCTGGGGCACCCTGAGCCCCTTTCCTCTTGGTCTGTAGCTTTTAACTTGGGAGCAGAGACCGACCCTCTCAGCCACAGCCAGGGAGTCAGAGTGATCAGGTCTCCTCTGAGCCTCCTCTGCAGACTGAACCTTTGCCTCAGGTACCCTCATTTAGCCCAGAGCTTCCCAGTGCATCTTCTCCTCTCCCTGCAGCCCCTCAGTGTCCCTGTGGCAGTGAGTGAGGGGGCCCAGCACTGAGCACAGCCCTGGAGCTGCGACCCCTCAGTGTCCCTGTGGCAGTGAGTGAGGGGCCCAGCACTGAGCACAGCCCTAGAGCTGCAGCCTCCCCAGGGCCCAGCACAGGGGACAATCCCTGCCCTGGGGCTGCTGCCACCCCACTGCTGAGCCCAGCCAGGCTGCCACTGGCCTTCTTGCCCCCTTGGGCACGCTGCTGGCTCCTTGCCCTCGGGCAACCTCAGCCCCTGGCCCCATCCCTCTGAAGAACCTCCGTTCCCTCTGCACACCAGCCAACATCACCACAGTGGCACCCACAGTGTGGCAGCAACACTGTCACCGTGGCAGCACCCGTGGGGACACCCACACTGTGGCAGTAGCACCGTGTGTCACCCACCACAGCTGCACCAACCTCACCATAGCAGCACCAACCTCTCCACAGCTGCACCCACACTGCTGCAGTGGCACCCATCACCTCTAGGCTCATTTCAATTGCCAAAGACCTTTAATATCACAGTGGGGGGACCCACACACAACACCCACATCCCTGGCACCAGCAACGCCCACCTCACCACAGCATCAGCCACACGGTGTGGCTGAGCACCAGCTCTGCCTCCTCCTCGCCCGGGGCCATGCAATGCCCCTTCCCACCCCCTCCAAGCCTCACCCCCGCCCCGCGGCTCCGCCTCTCTCCGCCTCCCCCGCCCCTTCCCCTCCCCGCAGCAGCTCCACCAGCTCCCCCGTGAGCCGATACCTCTTCCCCTCCCACCAAAAGTGAGTCGGGGGCTGCTCCGGCCCCTGCTCGTACTCGAAGCGGGACCCCCACTCCAGAGCCAGCGCCGAGCGCACCGGCCCCGCGCCCCCCGCCCGGCCCGGCGCCGGGTGGTACAAGCGCCCGTTCTCCGGCAGCATCACCAGCGCCTCGGGCCGGAACGGCGCGGCCAGCCGCTCCCCGCCGCCGCAGAACGACAGCACGGCGCGGCGGGAGCAGGAGGAGGCTGAGGAGGAGGCGTCCGGGGGCAGGAGGCGGGTGAAGACGATGGGTCTGTGCTCGCAGCGCAGGAGGTTGCGCTCCGCGCCGCAGCGGGACACGAACGGGAATTCGCGCTCGTAGCGGCCGCTGCGGTTCCGCTCCAGCCGCGTGAAGAAGAACGTGAGGAAGGTCACGTCTGCCGGGAGGGACCCTCATTAACCCTCGCCTCTCCTTAATTAACACCCCCCCCTTTTAATTAAGCCGCATCGCCGCTCGTGGTTAGCCCGCTGGGAACGGCCGCTGCGGTGCTGCGAAGGGAGGGTGAGGAAGAAGAGGAGGAGGAAGGCAACTTCTGCTGGGATAAATCATCATTAACCCCTTCCCACAATTAACCTCCAGCGCTCCTAATTAACCTCCAGCCCCCCTAACTAACCCTCAGTCCCCCAATGATTAACCCACTTGGAACTGCTGCAGTGCTGCTAAGGGAGGGTGAGGAAGAAGAAGATGAGGAGGAGGAAGGCAACGTCTGCTGGGATAAACCATCATTAACCCCTTCCCACAATTAACTCCCTGTGCTCCTAATTAACCTCCAATCCCCCTAATTAATCTCCAACCCCCCTAACTAACCCCCAGTCCCCCCATGGTTAACCCCCTCAAAACAACCACTGCGATTCTAAGGGAGGGTGAGGAAGAAGAAGATGAGAAAGACAACGTCTGCTGGGATAACCCCTTCCCACAATTAACCCCCAGTGCTCTTAATTAACCCCAACCCTCCTAATTTAACCTCCAACCCTCCTAATTAACCTCCAACCCTCAGTCCTCTCATGATTAAACCTGCTCAGAACAACCACTGCTAAGGGAGTGAGGAAGAGGAAGGTGATACCTGCCAGGATGGACCCTAAGTAACCCCACTAATTAACCCCTAAACCTCCTAATTAACTCCCACCCTCCTAATTAACCCCCAACTCTCCATAATTAACCCCAACTCTCCTAACTAACCCCCAATTCTCCATAATGAACCCTCCCATAGAGGCTGCTGGGGTTCAGCTCCAGGTGAGTGAGGAAGGCAACGTTAATTAACCTCACACCCTCGTTAATTAACCCTCCCCTAATTAACACCGGAGAAAGGGGGGTGTTCCTTAATGGGAAAGCGATTTGAAGGGGCTGAGGGAGGTTTGGGGGGGGGGGGGGGGGGGGGGGGGGGAGGGGAGTAGGGATCAATTGCTCCCAGGCACTTGGTAACACTAAGGGCAGGAAGTGGTTAATTAAGGCGGTGATTAATATGCAAATTAGGTTGAGAGGAGAATGTTTTGGTACCTAGGAAGGGGATGAGAGTATCTTCTCCCCACCCCACCGCCCCCCCAATACAGATGAGACCCCAAATAAAGATGAGTCTCTAATTAAAGACCCTAATTAAGGCTAAAACGCTACTGAATGGTGATGGGGAGGAGGGATTTTGGGGTGATTTGGTTTTTTTGAGGGGTTCTGAGAAGATTTGGGGGAGTTGGGGGGATTTTGATTGTTTTTGGAGAGAGTTGGAGGGGATTTGGGCTTTTTTGGGGGGGATTTGGGGGCTTTTGGGGGGATTTATTTTGGGGGGACTGGAGAGGATTTGGGGGTTTCTGGGGGACTTGTGTTTTTTGGGGTGATTTGAGGGTATTTGGAGACTTTGGGGATTGTTTGGGGGGATTTGTGTTTTTTGGGGGGATATTTTGGGGGGTTTGGGTGGATTTTGACATTTTTGGGGGGTTGAAGAGAATTTGGGGGCTTTTTGGGGGGATTTGGGAGGTTTTGGGATGCTCTGGGGGGATTTGAGGGGGATTGTTGGGATTTGGGGGCTTTTGAGGTCGGGGGGAGTTGGGGTTTGGTTTTTTGGGGGGATTTGGGAGGCTTATTTGTGGGGGTTTTAGAGTGGGATTTGGGTCTTTGGAAGGGGTCAGAGAGGATCTGGGGGATAATTTTGGGGGGATTTTGGTTTTTGGGGGCATTTTGAGGGGTCATTTTTGAGGGGGAGGATTTGGGGGGGTTTTGGGGGGATCCCAGTACCTTTGAAGCAAGTGATGAAGTTCTTCACTTTGGTGTCATCGAGGAAAAGCTGCAGAAAAAAAGGGGAAAAGCCTCAAAATCCCAAAGCAGGTGCAAGGGCGAAATGGGATCTGGCTGAGATCCATCCAGGGGCCCTCTGGGATCCATCCAGGGGTCATCCAGGCTCTGCCCTAGGTCCATTTAGAGTCTTTTTGTGGCGGTTTTGTCCAGGATCCATTTTGTCTCTGGGCTGGGATCCATCCAGGTTGTGTCCTGGGTCCATTTAGAGCCTTTGGGGGAGGGCGGGGGTTGTCTGGGATCCATCCAGGCTCTGCCCTGGGTCCATTTAGGGTCTTTTGGGGGGAGGGTTGTCCAGGATCTGTTTTGTCTCTGGGCTGGGATCCATCCAGGTTGTGTCCTGGGTCCATTTAGGGTCTTTTTGGGGGGGGGGTTATCAAGGATCTGTTTTGTCTCTGGGCTGGGATCCATCCAGGTTGAGTCCTGGGTCCATTTAGAGCCTTTTGGGGAGGGGGGGGGTTGTCTGGGATCCATCCAGGCTCTGCCCTGGGTCCATTTAGGGTCTTTTTGGGGGGGGTTTGTCCAGGATCTGTTTTGTCTCTGGGCTGGGATCCATCCAGGTTGGGTCCTGGGTCCATTTAGGGTCTTCTTGCGGGGGTTTTGTCCAGGATCTGTTTTGTCTCTGGGCTGGGATCCATCCAGGTTGTGTCCTGGGTCCATTCAGGGTCTTTTTGGTGGGGTTTATCCAGGATCTGTTTTGTCTCTGGGCTGGGATCCATCCAGGCTGTATCCTGGGTCTATTCAGAGCCTTTTGGGGAGGGGGAGGTTGCCTGGGATCCATTTGGGATCCATCCAGCCTCTGCTCTGGGTCCATTTAGGTCTTTTTGGGGGAGACTGTCCAGGATCTGTTTGGGTTCTGTGCTGGGATCCGTTTGGGATCCATCCAGCATCCATCCAGCCTCTGTCCTGGGTCCATTGAGGTCTTTTTTTTTGGGGGGTTCTGCCCAGGATCCATTGGGGATCCTCTCGGATCCTTACAGACACCCCCTTAACCCTATAGACACCCACATATATCCCTAGAGACATCCCATAACCCTATTGACACTCATACAGACACCCCCTTAACCCTATAGACACCCACATATATCCCTATAGGCCTCACATCCCCCGGGCAGAGCGGCTCCGAGCCCAATGCCCACGTGCTGAGACTGACACTGCAAGGAACGTGGACGCTGACACACAAATAGCAGACGAGACCCGGTGACAGAATGCCGAACTGGAAATGCCATTTAGCAAAAAGGCTCGTGGGGCCGAGATGCTGAAGCCAGAGGACGCTGGAGCAGCCCCACACAGGGGCAAAGGTAATGGCCTGGGATGAGAAGTTCCTGTCCAGACAGATGATGGATGCATGAGAAGTCTGGCTTCAAGGCTGAGAAAGTCACAGATGAAGGGAACTAGACTCTCTCTGAAAAAGGATGACTCGAGAATGCA
The DNA here is from genome assembly GCF_028858725.1 of Colius striatus. NCBI lineage: Eukaryota > Metazoa > Chordata > Aves > Coliiformes > Coliidae > Colius > Colius striatus. Next base: position 82,374 of record NC_084777.1, read on the forward strand.
GCGGCTGATGTCATGGAACAGGACCAATAGAAAACTTCAAGATGTGAAACCGATCCATGGTTTCTGATGTCAGAAAAGCGGCGGCAGATCGCCACCGGAATGGTGAGAACGACGATGAGAGACACCCGAGTCACGTGCCATGCTCCTTGAACACAAGGAGGATTTCAGGACCTGAGGAAGTTCTGAGACACAGAAAACAGACTACAGGACAACATACACAGAGGCCGCAGCCGCCCTGCCCGGCCTATGTTAGCTGTCTCCTAAAAGCTCACCCTAGCCCTTCCCTTTCCCAAGGCAGATGGTTCCCAAAGAGCCTCTCTCCTCTGCTCCCCTAGAACCCCCACCTTACGATGCCTGACACGGTCTGCCCCTCGTCTCCCCCTCCCCGATCCCGTCCCTCAACTTAACTCTTGTATAGTCTAAAGCCGATCTTCGCTAAAACCAGGGTCTGCCTGCGGGTGCCACGCTCCTCTTGGGCATCTGCAAAGATATAAAAAGAAACCCCACAAATGGGGCAAGTGGTGAGCATTGGGGTGACAGATGTCAACCTCCACTCTGACAGTCATCCCCGATAGCCCAAGAGGTTTGCTTACCTGTTTGTTCCAGAGTCCAACGCTGCTGCTGTCATACCTTAGGCGTCTGAGACTCAAAGAAAATAACTGTGGCGCTTCTTCAAAAGCACCAGCCCCGACACCCTCCTCGCAACCGGCCTGGCTCACCTCAAATGCTCCGGAGGCTGTCCTCACGGCCCCTGAAAAACAAAGAAAATGCTTCACTGCTTTGCAGCAGGAGAGTTTTAAACACCAAGGGGGATCACATCTGCCTCACCTTTTCAGCCTCCTCCTCAGTGTGTGGCTTCACCTCTCCGAGATATCTTATAGCATCTGCAAAAAACACAAACAAGAAACTAAAACACATAACGAGATACTGAACCAACCCACAGGGATCCCCGTCTCTGGCTCCTTTACCTTGGCCTCTAGCCCTCCACGTGGGTAATTCCATCCTGCTGCGTCAGGCTCGGGGACCTCCTGTGAGATACAAATGAGGAAATCTTGTAACTTCATCACCAATGGCCCCTGAAAACAGCTGCTTTAGCCCCCTGGTCTCTGCTCACCTGGCCGAGTCCTCTCCGGTGCCAATTACCTGGCTCTCTCGTGCCTTCGAACCTTCAAAACAGAACACAAACACAGCATTATGTAGCGGTACATCTGCCCATCCCCATTTTCTTTCTCTCCCCACGCCATCGCCCACTTTCTCTCGGCGATCCGCTCGATCCCCAGGTCACTCTCTGGAGTGCAGCTTTTTTCTCTGCGTCTGTGAAAACAGATAGAAAACAAACAACCTAAGAGCCCAACCACAGATAAACAGTTCCAGAGCTTGACACTCTACAAAGCTGTTCAGAATTCAACTCCAGCCTGTCATTACAGCAAATCCCCTAACGCTGGGCCTTACACTTCCCGGGTAGAGCGGCTCCGAGCCCGATGCCCAGGTGCTGAGACCGACACTGTGAGGAACATGGACACTGACATACAAATAGGAGACAAGTCCCAGTGACAGAACGTCAAACTGGAAATGCCATTGAGCAAAAAGGCTCGTGGGACTGCGATGGTAAAGTGAGGAGGCTCTAAGGCAGCCTCATGCAGAGGCAAAGGTAATGGCCAGGGATGACAAGTTGCTGTCCAGACAGATGATGAGTGTGGCTTCGAGACTGAAGAACGCGAAGATGAAGGGAACTAGACTGAAAAAGGATGATTTGGAAGCGCAGTGGCTGATGCTGTGGAACGGGACCAATAGAAAACTTCAAGAGACAAAAATCAATCCAAAGTTTAAGCTTCTTATGCAATAAAAGCAGCTCCAGATCAGTACCGGAATGCTGAGAATCATCCTTTGAGACAGTAGCGATGATATCTGAGTCTTGAGCACAAAAAGGATTAGGGGACTCGAGGAAGTCCCGAGACACAGAAAACAGACTCCGGTATATGACACACAGAGGCTGGAGCCGCCCTGCCCGGTGTACACTGGCTGCCTGCTAAAAGTTGACCCTCTCCCCTTCCTTGCCCAGAGGAGATGGCTCCCAAATGGCCGCTCCCATCTGCTCCCTTTAAACCCCAAACCTGCAATCTCTGACCCCATCTCCCCCTCCCTGTACTCTGCTTTCACAGGGCCAAAGGGTCGATTCTGATCACGTCAGCTGACGTGTTCCTGCAGTCACCGGGTTCCTCTTAGACATCTAAAGAAAGACACAAACCACAGACAAAACCCATGGGCCGCATCTCTGGCACCGGCCCCTCCTACTGCTCGGCCTCTGCGAAGGGCTGTGGCCATCCATTCACCTCCTTTCACACCCAGACCCTGTGACCTCCCTTCCCTTGCTGCGCTTGGGCCCCCAAACTTGAAAAGCTTTTTTCCTCCTCGGAGCTCTCAGGAAAAGAACCCGCTCCTGCCCGACATCCCTGTCCTTGGAAGTCACAGCCCGGAACTCTGTTATTCTGACTGGAGTCAGTGGGCGCTTCTCATCTTCCATCTTCCTCTGGAATCTGGGTCTTGCTCAGAAGGCACTAAGTAAATGAATTTCTGATGTCGGTTCATCCCTGAGGACTCTTCTGCAAGCTGCTGAAGAAGTTCTGAGTGTGACAGAGGGTTCTGGGCAATGTGAAATAGACAAGAGCTGTTCACCTGTATACTGACAGGTGCTCTACATTCCCTGCTGGCTGCTTTCACAGAATCACGAGGGACTTCAAAAAATCACGTAGTCCCGCTCCCTGACAGAGCGGGAACTCCTAGAGTAGGTCACAAAAAACACAGACACGTGCATAGGAGATACATACCGTAAACCTGTTGAGATTATTTTACATTCCGTCCAACTAAAGAGATTGATATCAGCAACTTCTACAGCTTAAAACAAAAGGGTTGAAAAAGATAAAGTATTTCATTCAGTCACGTCAGAATCTTCAAGAAAATGTGACACACCTGAAAAAAAAGAGAAAGCATTTTGTTAAATTCTCTCAATACCTCTAAATGGGAAATCCAAAATTACTGACCTGAAAAATATCCATTGAATTGTACTTTGTACTAAACACTTGACTTCGAGCAGTCCTGAAGGTTGCCTCTCAGCCAGTCATCTTTGCTCATTTTAAGAGCAAAATGCATCTGCTCTGAATAACTTAACCTCAGTTTGGATTCTAACTGAGAAACTAGCAGATCACTTACTCTATAGCAGCCCAAGAGCCCAATGAACTCTCTTGCCAGGGCCTGTGGCTCTTATACACCAGGTCCCTCCCACTGCTCTCAGTGCTGACACCTGGGAAAGGGGAGGGGAGACTGCAGGAGTCATAAAAGCTTCCAGGTGAAGAAGGCAATTAGGGTTCTAGCGTGTAGAGTGTTGGATAGAAGAAGCTGTCCTGCCTGAAAATTATGATAGTATTTTTATAGCACCAATATGCCTCCACTGTTGGCACTGTGACCGAGTAAGGACTGAAACTTAGCTGTCTAGGAATAGCTGTCAAGGTAGAAAAGAAATAGCTCTTCTACTAAACTGTAGAGAAGTAGGTTGTTTTGGGTTATAGCAATTAAGAGTTAACATAGAAAACTGAAGTGCTAGAGGCCACAAAAGAGGAAGGAAGCCTTACTGCACACCAGATTGCCATGATGTTTTTTCTGGGCTCTGTAGAGCCTGGTAGGATCTCTCTGCCTTTCATTGTGCCCTGTGGCTTTTTCTGAGAATACTGTGCTGCAAGCCTGATTTGGGCCACAAAGCCCCATTAATTCCCCCAAAGCTCAGTGAGGATGTTGAAAATCGAATGGAGACTATGAGACACCAATTTGCACCACAGAAACTACAATAGGGGCAAGAAACAAATGAAATGGAGACATAAAAAATCTCCACTGGAGAAAGCACCGAGCTGTTACAAACATTTAAAACCAGATAGTAAAAAAAAGGGTTAGCATAAAAATTGCAAAACAACAAGACAGAGAAGTTCATGGGAAAACATAAAATAGAAGAACAGCAGCAAAATGAACAATGACATTCTAACAGAATTCTAAACTGCCCAGTCAAACCAGCAATAGACTCTGCCCTGCAGCATGGACCTGTTCAGGCAGTGGCAGGGGCTGAGGGGGGGCTCGGGTTGGGATTTGTTTCCTTTTTCTTTTTTTTTTTTTTAGATTTTTTGTTACTTTTTTCCTACTTTGGTAGGAACTGTCCTTGTAGCGCGTGTTCTGGGGGGGCTGACGAGCACTCGTGGTCCCCTGGAGGACTTCCAGCGCATAGAGTGCACCTGCTGGAAAACTGAAAGTCGCTTCCTGGATCTAAAGAACTTCCGCAACGTAAACCGTCACTTCCGGAGGACGGAGGGTCGCTTCCGGGCTCTTGGGACTTCCGGCCCGTAGAGCATGACTTCCGGAGGACTGACAGTCGCTTACACGCTCTGGAGGACTTCCGGACCATAGAGTGGTGGTTCGGAGGACTGAGCTATCTCTCTAAATTGTACTCAAATTCGCTCCTTTTAACCCTAAATTTACGCTCTGTCTCCTAGTACGTATACAATTAAACCCAATACCATTGCTAATAGAGCTGTAACCCTAATAATTTACGAAATATAGCTGAAAAGATCCCCGCGGCCGGTGTTACAGGCGCCGCTGCGCATGCGCAGCTGCAGCGCTGTCACGGGCGTCACTGCGCATGCGCATGTCTCCGGTCGCAGGACCGCAGCTTGTCCACATGGCGGCGATACCGAGCACCAGCTATTACCGGGCGCGGCCGTTCCGGCTCTTCGCCACGGGATGGCGCTACCGGCTATCGGCCATCGACAGGGGCTGCGGTACCGGCTCTTCGCCACGGGATGGCGCTACCGGCTATCGGCCATCGACAGGGGCTGCGGTACCGGCTCTTCGCCACGGAGCGAAGGCACCGGGTAAATTGTCAGGGTCGACGCTGCAGCGCGCGGCTGCGGAGCTGCACTAACGGGCCGTAAGGCGGGCACTCTGTCAAAGCCCTGGAGGTGGTGGGGCGGTGCATCTTCAGTTACATTACCCACAATAATTGTTAGAAGGCAAGGCAATTTTGGTAGAACATAAGTCCCCCTGTGTTCCAGCTTGTCATTGGGTGTCAGAGGGGCCGGGGGCCGCTGGGCTTAGACTCTGAGTGATATCCACATCAATCTTGATAATCGATACTGCAAGACAACTATAATCCAGTGAACAGAACACGAGTAGTCAAAAGCCAAATTACAACTAACATTACTATACCAAAGACAGTTCTGTATACTGCAGAACTCACCGGCTGATACTAGAGCTGCCAGAATGTTCTGAACTTAGCAGCCAGCTTATTGTAAAAGGGATTCAAATTCCTGTTGTATGGAACCAAGTATATTCGCAAATGCCAATACCAAATAAAGACTCGGTAACAACAGAGCTGTTATGAAGCAGGTATTCTTTAATGTGGCGCCGGATGCTCGGAGGATCCTTCCGCCAAACGTGCGTGCGGAAAGACTGAAGTATGCTTCTTTTATATGTCAAAACGTGAACGTTCAACACTTTTCAAGGGGTTATTTGCTATAAACATGCCCATTTTTTTAACATCTTCACAGTTCATCACTTCATGGTCTTTCATTGCCAAATTGCGTCTATTTCACATTTTTGCAGTCACTGCGGTGGTCATTTGCTTCCTCCAGGGGGGGTCTTTCTGATGGTCTTCCTCAGTTATCTGCTGGATGAACTCCTGGATTCTGCTCGCTTCAGCACAGGCACTCCTTTTGTTGTTACCTTCAAGTGGCTTCACCACCCAGTTATCTTTCTCTTCCCCTTGCTGGTGGCCGTCTGTGCAAAAATGCCTCATGGTCCATCACAATTTACGACTTCTTAGATCAGGGAAGAAAGAGTTAGTTTGGAGAAGTATCTGAGGGTCAGTAGATGCATTTGTTTTTCACCTTGATTCTTCTACAGACTGACCATATGGTTGGCATGAAAGTTAGTAGTTTTAAACATTTGTTCACTTGGTCACACTCATTTAGCAGCTTCGATATAAATAAGGAAAAAGGAGTGGCAAAGGGAACAAAAGCAGGCACAGAAGGAACAAATAAAATCAATGGGTATTAGGCAGATAAAGGGAAGAGGTTATGAAATGGGATCAGAAACTAAAATGGGTGTAGAAAGAAAAAAAAAACAAGGAAAGGCAAGGGAAAAGGAAAACAAATAGAGCAAAGACAGCAAATGGATACAAGGCAACAGACAAATTTAAAGGCAAAGATGACTAAGGAAATAATAAAAACATTGAAAATTAGAATCGGTGAACTACAATGGATACGCAGAACAGAAATCTAAGCAGCACGGGTTCCGTTCTTTGGGAACAGAAGGCTGGGGCTTCAGCCCCGCAGCACTTCACCCTCTCGCCCAGACCCAACCACAGCCGCTCACCCCGAGCCCGGCAGCTGGAAACGTGGCCCGAGGCACAAAGGAGATGGCGAATGGTTGTGCCTTTACGTCCGGCAGAAATGCCAGCGGTGAGTCTGCTCTGAGGCCCCGTGCCCTTTATATATAAAATAAATTGAGAGATCTGTCTATTCCAACACTTCGCACCCTTGTCTATAGTTTAAGTAATTCTTTTCAACTCCCCCTGCATAACATGCTTTAGTTTCCGTGCTTTTAGTCTGTACCACCTGTGTTGCAGTGGAGCTATGTCCCAAAGAGGATGGAATGACAGAATAGAATTAGGCCCTGCGAGAATCCCTTCTCAAAACTGTCTCTGGTCACAAAGCAAATTGTTTACTGTAAGCTCCTGACAAGTTGGTTGGGGAGTCAAGTGCTCAACTACTTTATTTTACTCACAACAATCAGCAATAGAAAGTGGGAGAAGCAAAGAAAAGATTGAAAGGGAGACAAAGAGGGAAAAGGTACGATAGTCACCACCACGAGTCCACAGGACCCCTGGCAGTCGCTTGTAGGAAAGCTCCGATGCTCTGTCCGGTCTGGTGGGGGAAGAGAAAAAAGAAAGAGCGCCCCTCTGCTGGTTCTGCTCTTACATACGCTCCTCTTGCTGGTGCCGTTCCTAATAGAGCTGTAACCCCGATACTGAACCAAATCCAGCTGAAACCCAATCCTCTGGACCCTAAGCAGTCATTACAACTGCTGTTGCGTGAGTGGCTCCCAAGCAGCATTCTTCCATGATGAATCCCCTTTTATTTTTGCTTTCACGAAGACAGTATTGCGAGTAACAAGAGAAGGATGGGGAGATGTAGGAGAGTGGAGAGAGAGGGAGTGCAGCTTGGAGGAGGATGGAGAGGTGTGGTACAAGAACCACGGGAACACAGAGATGGGACAAGAATAAGGGGAGACAAGGAGGGAAGGAGCAGGATGATGGGGATAACGGAGAGATGGAGTGGAGGCATTGTACAGTGTTGAGGAACTGGATAGAGAGACAAAGAAAGCCAGAGAGTCGAAAACCTATGTCAAAGAGTCAAAACCGATGTAAAATAAAAAGGACAGGAAGCTGGATAGAGGCAGCTATAGAGAGAGACATTTAAAAGCAGGAGTCAGAGGAAAGAATTCCCGCAGCACATAAGGTGGGAAGGTTGCTTGAGGGAGATACAGGGACTTGAAAGGGAAAACAGAAAAGTGATTTGCTATAGGAAACTGAGGAAAGAAAAAACAGAGCAGGGAACTAAACAAATGGAGACAGACAAAATTTTAGAAGACACGGGGTATGGGACAGGAAAGAATTAAAAAACAAGGGTATGGGAACTAGAGCAATAGAGACATAAAAAGAAAGCTTAAAAGGCAATAGCACAATGAAAACTGGAAACAAAAAATATGGGCTTACTGGTGCAGATAGTAATACACTAGTTGGCCCTTTTCACCTGTGCTGCCAGGAGAACGAGGCCAAAGGCAGCCCCCAACCTGAGCCAGGTGCAGTCTGGAGCATCCCTGGAAAGGAAGTAGCAGCCGAGCTCTCAAGGCCACCTCTGAGAGAGGAAAATTCTGAGGGTTAGCCGTAGGGACCACTGTAGCTCTCCTCTGGCAGGAAGCCCTCCTCCTGCAGGAGCCTCTGCGAACAGCTCCCCCATGCCCACCCCCATGCTGACTGCACCTGCGGTTCTAGTACAACACAATGTATTTAAGGGCCGTCTCACTGCTGGTTTGGGGGTAGGCTGTGGCTATGGGATGAGTTTTAGGGGAGGAACTGTAGCTGGGCATCTGTGTGGACTGAGCAGGGTTGAAGAAATTTTGTTAAGTGGGGGAGGCACACAATGCCTTTTCCAGGGGGTGGGAAGGTCTCCAGGTACCCAGAGAGCTGAGAGAGGCCATCTTCTGCCTACCTTCTTGCTTCCTCTCCACCATCTCTCAGGAACTCCCTAGCAGCTGCCCTCACGGAGCCCAGCTCCAGCTGATCATGAACCTGTCAATGGCAAACACTCCCGCAGCTCAAGGCTCACAGGCAGGCACACCCCAGCAGCACAATGGCTGGGGACTGCAGCTGTGATACAAAGGTGCCTGCAGTGGCAGCAGCCACAATGGCCCACCCCGGGGCTCCTTCAGCCCTAGCCCCCGGCTAGAGCCACTGTCTCTTACAACCACAATGCAACCCACCTCCCCTGAACTCTGTAACAACCACTCACCCTGTACAAAAGACTACGAACACAGGCATTACTGCAAGGGAGATTGTTTATTCATTCGTGTGTTTAAGTCCCAGGAGCAAGTCTGCTCTGGTGATTGGTACCTATATGCTCTCTCTTCCCCAGGGAGAGCTCATCACTCTTTACTGAAGCAGCAGATACTGAGAATGAAAAAACAGCAAAAGAAATGATCTCTGTAGTAAATCTCTCTCCTGGAGGTCTTGGCCCTACTCTTTTTCTTTGATTCCTGTGTTCTTTCACCTGACGCAGCTTGACTGTAACAGCCAGGTAAGAATGGAAAGTATATTGGCCAGCATCTCTTTTCTAAAATGTTAATTAAGTTATAAATTTTTTAAAAATAAATGTAACCTCATTATTCCACTTTTCTTTTAGGGCACATGTTACAGTGAATAGATGTATGATGGACCCTAGCTCTTGTTCATTTCAGACTACAGTACTTTACCTTTGTGTTGCTGCTACTGCTTCTGGGATGCCTGACCAGGGTGTAACTCTTGGTCCCAACTGGAGATGAATAGCTGGCTTTCATGGGTGTTAGTGTCAAGCTGGATAGGAAGACATTTAAATCACAAGAAGTGGTATAGCTCTTAAGAGAACATATTTTAGAATTCTGGAAAGACCACTGCTTTTGAAAAGGGGATTAAGAGGTCCTGGAGACAGCAAGAATACATTCTTAGTCAGAAAAGGAAAGCAACTATATTCAGTAGTGTAAAGGCATAAACTGCAGCAGGTATCTGAATGCCTAACAGATGCCACAAAACACAAACCAATGCTGGATTATAGTCCTTGCCAAAGATGGTTAATGCTTAAGACACAAACACCACTCTCACAGGTATGATATAGCATGTAGTGAATGACATCTTTGAAACAAAACTTCTAGAGAACTCAAATGAAACAGTAATCCGGAGCAGTATATAATTATGTACTGCCTTCTGTCTTTTTGATTTCTTGTCTGATGAACCAACTTTGGAAAAGCCATTAGTCTGCACGTGTGAAAGAAAGAAGCGAGGTCAAGTTAATGGTTTATTACATATGAAGGAGCAAATATTCTGTTACTCCATCAGAATGGTGACAAATGGCACTTACAACTGTTCCAGCTGTGACAGGACTGTTTCTAGGGCTTAAACCATGACACCAACACATCTAAAAACACAAACCATACACATTATTACATTACATTGAAAACAATTTTAATACATCAGCATTTAAGACAAATGGTAGATAAAGAGGTTCTGATCACAAACGTGGCAACACCTTATTATGCAATTAATAATTTACAAAGCAGTCTGCTAACATTCAAAGACTTAGTTAAAACTGACATTCCAGGTTGATAACACTTTTTGCATAAACTTAGACACATGACATTTTCCATTCAACCCATAAATATCTAACAGACCTACAGATAAATAAGCAGAAAATAATACCTCAAATTTTCTCTTCAACTCATGTGCTAAATATGATTTCCAGCTGCAAACTGGAGTCACTCAGTTCCAGGACAGCAACAAAGTGGAGCAGCTAGGCAGTATACAGGCTGGTGAAGTTGCTGTACTCAATTAGTAAGAAAAAATACTTTCTAACCTGCATGCAAGTACAGATGTTGGCTGAAGACATATGAGCTTTCCCGTATTGTTAATACTATTCTCAGGGTAAAACCAGGGTAAGCCTGAGAAAATACCCCTTTAACAGAGTTATCAAGCACTACGCATGTGAACCGTGGTGTAAATTTTTAAATAAGGACAACAGTGTGGTACTCATTGTCGTACACAAAAGGCAACAAAAATAACTGTGAAATACCTTAACACTTGCAGATGGGACACACTCAAACCCATCTCCCCCCAAGTATGATCACATTGTTTAGATGCCTATATATATATATACCTAAGATTTTTAATCACTTAAAACTTGTGGTACAAATTACAAACACATACACATATATATGTATATACATACATATGTGTGTGTATCTATATATATATTTAAAACCAGATGCAAAGGATTTTATATCTCAAGTACAGACTAAGCCAACAGCTCTGGGACAGCTGCTGCATCTGCAATCACAAGTTAAAGACCCACATCTTTAGAAAAATACACGTGAATTTGAATCTGTGGCTTGGTCAACTATACAAAGAACAGAAGAAAGTAAATGTCTGGAGCAGCAATACTGACCATATGTAACTAGTTTTTAACGTATTACACTTCACATGGGTGTTACCTGTCCCCTGCCTTATTAAGAATTGTTTAAGTATTTATTCAGTTGACTGGCCTAGTACTAAAAAATTAAGATATATATCTAATTTAAATTGAATCTACCAATTACAAATTCTTGCACTTGTATAGAAATAATCACATGAAGGCTGACAGCAAACCTGCTGTTCGTTACGTGTGCCACTCGCATCCTGTACAGTATGCATTGCAAAAAACCAAACAAACCCAACACTAACCAAAATCACCCCTCCACCCCCAAAAAACCCAAATCACCAAAGAAAACGCCCCTCACCCCAGTCCCAAACCATGAATCGGAACAGGCCCTACTCGTTTCTTGAAAACCAGGGCAATGAAAGTAACCATCTATTCAACCTAGAGCCCGGATCTCTGGCTAGGACGATTAGCATCTGGCCCTTTCAAATTGCGTATGGGTCTTTATATCTCCTTAGAAAGAAGTGTTACTTTCAGACATTTACAAAATTTGTGTACTACATTGCCAGTCAAAGAAGGAGTTGGACAAAATAATTCTTAGTCTGCAACAGTCCCTAAATACCAACTGTACAGATGTTGGGAAGGGCTCATCAAAGCCTCAGCCTTAAAAGCTGCATAGCATATGAAGGAATTAACTGAGCTCATGCATCATGGGGCTCTTGAGTCCTAGTCACACTTAAAGCACTGTGATGGTTTATATGCATGCTGTAATGCAAATGCAGGACAAAGACAACGAGGAGATCAACATTTTGAACGGACTGAAAATGACAAAACATGGCACTGAACAACCTGACACTGATGCTACTTTGAATGGAGGTCTATGGGTGTGTTGATTTGCAGTCGCTGACCCTTTAGCCTCAACTAGCCTGTGATTCTACCCACGTGGCACTACTCATGGAAAGGCACAAGCACATTCTAAATTAACTGTCTGTACCATGCAGTGCTTGGACCAAAGTAAATGACATTTCTATAATTTAGTCAGACTAAGGCATAGTGCTGAAGTGGTAACAATACTATCAGCCAGAATGAGGTAACATTTCTTTCAGAAACTTTTCTGTTAGAAGATTCCAAAATCATTCTTCAGTTGAGCTTCATTCGGTAGTAAGGGTTCAACTTGGCGATAGTTTCCTTCATGGGCGGATTTTTTTCCCATCCATCTGGAGTGAGATTTTTTCAGTATTCATATTAGAAAAATACCCATCTTACATAGCTGTAGATTAAAAGATTTTCTCTTCTCTCATCTGTAAGATGGTCAGCCAATAACAAGAATGCAAGCTAAAGGCAGCTTCCACTTAAGGTGTGAAAGCAGGAGGAGCTGTGCTCAGGGAGGACATGGCTACACATTGTGCCTGAGACTACTTCCTAAGTTTTAGTAAGTATATGCATACACATGCTGGGAAAGCAGATGAGAAACAACATGGCTCTAAGGCTGGAGTGAACAATATAGCTGTCTATCTAAGTACCCTTCCAATGAGCCTTATCATCCAACACCAGTCCAAAGCAGGAGAGGTTGCATAGAAGTAGAACCTTGCCCTTTTTTAAATGACGCATAAGAGGTTATATATTAAATACCACTAGTTGCTTTTGTATTGTTTTTCAATATCACTCCAAATGTTTGGGATTTAAGACTGAGAGAAACAATGGCTAGAAGCTCAGACTCATTACACTAAGAGGCATATAACTCACAGTGCTCTGTTGAGACTGTTAAGAGCTCACAGAAACCACACCCTTGTACAAGTGATACTGCTCCCTATGTGCCAGCAATTTCACATTTTGTGTGGTATTTTTGTCTTTTGATAGAAAAAAAGGTGACAAAGACCCTCATGGAATTTGGGTTTTTTGGCCCGTGTCAAACAAAATTGGAACATTACCATGTCTTTTGCCTTCTACCTATACTCAAGGCTGCTCTCGTACAGTAAGTAGGTAGTAAACTAATACACATGGATCCTAAAGCCTTAGCTGCCATTTCTAGGTGTCATATAAACAAACCTAACGGTACCAGATCACTCTCAATTTCTTTGGCTAGTTCTAGTATTATCCCTAAGTCCCTACAAGACATGCCAACTAATCGGAGAAGCAAAAACTCAAGAAGCTGCAGCCTTTTAAAGGCACTTACTACATACATTAGGAAAGAAGACAGGTAATTTTTTTCTAGGGTTCAGATCATTTCCTGTCCTATATGAGTAATAGTCTGCAAGATCAAGTAGTTCCCACTGTAACCTGCGTAACAGCTTGCATTTGACCCAATATGTCAAGATATAGCATAACATTCAGGCGGGGGGTGGCGGGGACAGGGCAGTTGCTGGGATTCCCTCTTCCAACTATACCAACACCTTGTTCCAGATAAGTGCCATGAAGCTAGTCTGACCTGTTGTTTTCCAGTTTTAGCAAACAAATTTAACCTGTATTTCCTACTTGCTGTTAGTATTTGCTAGATGTCATCAATGCTGTGGTTACAGACAGACCTTCAAAGGTTCTTCCACACACGCACGCACTCACACACTTCACACTAATACTTTATAGACATTGCAGTGATTCCAGTTAAAGAAAGTAACTCTTGCTTTATGTCTCCTTTTTCACATCTCATTTATGACAGAAATGCTGCATCTGGATGCGCCCTGACTACCATCAGCCGGTGGTCAAGCTTTCTGACAAGCTTTCCCCATTCTTGTTGGATATTTTAAAGTTTTACAATCTCTGTATATTGCTTCAACTTCTATCAAACTGCCATGTTAAATCATGCTAGAATAGCAAAGGTGAGCATCTGCAATATATTTAGAATCTGATATCCTAAGAGTGCAAAGCAGAGCTTTCAGTTAAAACTGTATTTTAACTAAAGCCTTGGTTTTGCAACACACTGCTACACTGCTTCAAAAACACAGAGATAACAGAAACTAAATACTACACTGAGAAACCCACTTATGGAAAAAGGTAGTGCTTCTGCTTTCTAAAAATATTTAACTGCAAGCATTGCTTCCTAAAGTGGATTCGAAAGCCCACCAATTTTTACAACTTCCAGGAGAACAGGCAGCACATGACACTATCAGCTTTTTTTTTTTTTTTTTAAAACATTAGCTGCCTAGATAAATAGGACAAGGAAAATTAACAGAATCTCTGAAAATAACATTTTCTCTTGAAAAGAGAACAATAGCCACTGGTTAATACCGCTTCTGCTCCTAGATTAATTACTGCTGAAAAGATTGCGTCTTTCCTTGATCAGCCACTCCAGTTGAGAGTCAGAAATAACTCTTTCAGATAAGGCCTTGCATATTTTCTTAGGTGGAGCAAATCAGCTGTCACATGCAATGAACTGGGCAAAAAATATTTTGCAAAAACAGTCTTACATTTGGACAGACCTAAGCAAAAGGTACACGTCTCCAGATGGTCACGCTTGGACAAAAACTGATGTTATAACACGTGAACGGTATTATGAAATAAAATTAAGAATACAGAAGTATTTCTACATACAAGAACAAGAAATATTTGCTAATAAAGCTAAAATCTTCACATACAAAACCCAAAACCTTTTCCACAGTATTACCAAAAGTTGAATTTTTGGCATAGAGGAAACGGTTAAAAAAAGTAATCAAGCTTTAAACATGAAACTCTGTCCTTTAACATAGCAAAAGGTCTGATTATGTCATTATAGAAAACTAGCTTCTTAGCAGTGAAACTTCAGCCTGATCCAGTTAGAAAAATATTGTCTGCAATAATGACTCACACTGTTGGTGCAAGAACAGACGACAGCTGATGCTGATGCCTGCATAGGAATCTCTGTGTAGTCAGAAAGAAAATCAGTGGCTGTCTTTTCTGCCTGTAATGGGAAAATCTGTAGGTGCACTATAATAATAATTTTCCAGTAGCTGGAGAAATACAGTCAGTTTGGTTGGTTTTTACTTCCAATTCTTAAGGAATATTTTGAAAGTTTGTGTTTTCTATAAAAAGTCTTTGTGTTCAAAGAATCACAATGCCAAAACAGTTTTCAGGTTTCTGCAATAAATGTGCATGGATGGACCAGAGCAAAGCAAGCAGCATCTTCATATCTTACCCAATTTTTTACAGAACATCCTTGATTCTTCAGTGACCACATCACAGCTGCATCATTTCAAGGACAGACTGTTTTGGTTTTGGTTTTGTTTTGTTTGCTTCTGGGTTGTTTTTTCTTTTAAAGACTGAAAACCCAAAAGGAGCGATTAGCATTATAAAGTTCCTCTTCACAGACAACATGCACTGCTGTAAAACAATTCATGATAGTATACTAACAGCAATTAACTTAGCTGAGTATCTTTCAACTGCTTCAAATTTAAGCCACTCAGAACATGTCATACTTTTTGTTTCAGTTTCAGCCTGAATCTCTCATTGATTACCTACCGTTAGAATGCCACAAAAAGTAACCATTCATTAACTGAGAAATTAAAACATATCTATGCCACAGATACAAGCATGACCAAATCAGACTGACCTAGCCAGAACAACATGGGTTCTATAAAGAGTAATCACCAATTCTTCCAGCCACATTTTACCACTAGAAGCAGTGTTTGTGACATTCTCATAGAGCTCACAGAGTTGTAAGAAAATACGAAGGAAGAAAGGATTTAAGACTGTCTTCACTTCAAGTCAATGATGTCTTCATCGTATAAAGAAATCAGTTGAAATGGATAGCTAGATGGTGAGCTCTCATCCCCGTTTGCTAAAGTGTTGGGATGTGATCTAGTGGAATGATGATGTCCTTCAGAATAGCTTTCAAAAGAGCTTGAGATTATCCTGTAAAGAGGAAGACTAAAGTTAACAAAAAAAGCCACACAGATGAGGGCAAGTAGGAGCAATGCCTATTTCTCATTTCAATCAAGCTAAGTTCAGATACAGACTAACGAGTTTCTCTTTTGCTCTGCTGCAAAAATCATCAAAAGGCAAAGTTAATAAAGCCCTCCTGCCCCAATAATTTCCAAACAGTGAAATAAATCATATATAGGCTTATATTACAGCAGATCTTTTGTTTGTTTTGTTAATCTCAGTCTACTATATCTTGACTGAATTCTGACACTGCTATAAATATAGGTTATGTAAACAAGAGAATGGCAGTGACAGAGGTAAGCAGAGCCAAACAGAGCAATGCTATGGTGTTTCTCTGCAAAATTTACTCTGGAAATAGCAACACAGAAGCATATGGAGAAAACTGCATATGTCTGCACAGTGCAGCCATAGTAGTCCAAATCCTAATGACAGGCTCAACTGCAGCAGGTCCCCAGAAAATCCTACTTAGTCTTGCTTTGCTCATTAACATGTCTTTAGCAAAAAGTGTAATTGTTTCAGTACTTACCCTGTTTATATACTCTAAACAAACAAGTTAGCATGAAATTCACATTGGTGTACAAAGGTCTCAGTCAGTCCCAGGCCAACTGAGGGAGCAGGAACAACCAAGTCTAAAAACATTTACAGTCTAACTTAGGTTCTTTTCTAAAGCCGGTATACTTACCTGTCACTACTAGTTGATCTTACTGCTCCCTGCTTGGGGTCTGACTGTCTTCGAGGAACCTTTTTTTCCTTCTGTGCACTTTCTGTCTTGGGTATAGGCTCATCCAAGAGGCCTCAATAAAAGAATAAAAGACTTAACAGTCTCAACATAAAATAAAGCATTCATGAAAATGTTACGGTATCTGTCGCTGGCTTCCATTATTAACTACATCGTTTCTAGCCAACTTAGAATATGGTCACTTTATATGGGGCTAGGCTATTTGCAAATAACGTTTTATCGCTGTTCATACTACTTATTTATGAATACTGGTTGCATGTTACAAATCTGACTATGATGGTCTGAAGATTAGAAATAAAAAATTGGCAACCGATATGTACACTGAAGAACGAGGAGAGTTTACCCAGCAATTCTTTACGTGTTCTGCTTGCAATTTCTTTAATTTCCATACGAGACAAGGATAGCGAGTGAGTAACTGCAGGAGAGGCAATGCCACTGGATGTTGTAGCAGTGATGACCTTGGGAGCCAAAGGTGATTTCAGAGGTCGTTCAATGCTTCGCCCAACCAGATTACTGAGAGGAATTTTGTACAGGTTTTTGCATGGAACGTCACCTGAACCACCAAAGGAAAAAAAAAAAAAAGGTTACACTTTCACAATAGACCCAGTTATTAATGTTTCCAAGTGAAAAGTTATACAGAAAAGTTATACTTTTAAAAGTTTAACTCGAGTAACAAAGATCTTTCTTGCCCCAGAAATGTTTCAACATAAATAGAAGGAGGAAGAAAGACAAGCACATTGTGCAGACTTGCAATTTGACTTGGAGAAAAACAGCAGATTGACTTTTGGTGATGTGATGGGTCAGCAGTGGAACCACGAAGTAAATGTACATGTCCTGAGGCCGGTATTCCAGCTATTACACCGTGACTCTGCATTCTGCAATATTTCCCATGTATTTTAATATGCTGCAAGTGTACCTGGGCCTGAATCCCAAGTGGATTAAATTATGGCTCCTCTTCTTAGGTGACAAAATATCATGTGTTTTCCTAATTCATACAGAAAAACCCCAAAACTTACCATCTGATTGTTCACAGACCACGTTACACTAAATCAGCCACGCAAACTCTTTCGAAGTTAAAATGTCTTACTTTTGGTTCACAAAAAAGCTTTAACCATCCTATGGTAGTTTAGCTTCTCTTAAATGAAAAGGATGGTGTATGTGAAATCTCAATTTCTCCAACAATTTTATATACCTCTTTTTGCATTACTACCCTTAGCCATATTGCCAAAGATTCATCAAGCTACCGAAGCTTAATTCATCCCCTCCTACAGAAATCACTTCTTCAAAACAGAGCTACCATGCATTCAGAAGAGATACTATGGGAGGCAAAGCTCAGACAGGCACTTGAAATATGTGAATACACAGAAAATCTCTGATCTTCCAGAAGCAGCTATGAACTCAAAGTCTTTTACCTAATCAATTTCACCTTACTAAAGATGAGATGCACTACGATGTGACAGCTGTTGGAATAATCAGAGATCATTATTCAAGCTGCCTAGAAACCACGTTACCTTCTAGAGAGGAAAGAGGACATTCTGGCATTTCATAAGCTGTCAGTGTTTCAGGAGAACTCCTTGAACTCATTTCCTTAGAGCTGCTGTCAGATGATCCACTTACTGCAGCAGTAGCTTTAAAATAAATATCTGACTGAAACGACAAATAACTCCTCATTAGTACAGCAAGTTTTTTAACCACCTTCTGAGTAGGAGCTCAAATGTTTATCCACTATGTTACATTGCCACTATTGCTGTATCGCTAAGTCTACTGGGGTTGGTCACGGAAATGTTATCCCACTGTAAGAGAAGGGAACATCTGTGGTGTTGAGGACAGCATTTGTCCCATAGTCATATAGTCAAATATCTCAGGTCTGCATTACTGTGAGCAATAAAGGACAGTAAGGTCAATTCTGATTCTCTTTGTACTTGATATAATCTAAGAGCACACAGATGAACAGTTGCTGCAGATGAAGTAGCACGTTCCGGTTTTGGGTTGTTTGTTTTTTTGGCTGCAGCTGCTTGCAATGTGAATTAGATCTCAGCACATCACAGAAACTGTCAAATATGATTTTCCTGTGTCTTACCCTTGATGCTACAAGTTGAAGCTCGGGCACAACTGCTGTGTGGACTAAGTTCCCATTCACCACTAATCGGATCTCAATGGAATCAGTAGTGAAGGCAAGGATATAAGGGAAAGCACAGACTGCAATGAAACAAAAATTAATTGACAGGGGAAAATGGTTAATGTAAATGTTTCTTGGATGCTCCATGAAAGCTGTTCTTTGGTATCTGACCCTTTCTGGCAACTCCATTTCCTATGAAAAGGGTTGTTCACCATACTCCTGAACACACATCCAGGCAGGTTTTGAAAACCTCTGAGAAGAAGACTCCACACCCGCCCTGCACAGCCTGTGCCAAGGCTCCCTCATCCTCACAGCAGAGGAGTTTTTCCTTCTGTTTAAGTGGAACTTTTTCTGTTCCAGCTTATGTCCATTACCCCCAGACCTGTCACTGGACACCACAGAAGAAAGTGTCGCCCCGCCCTCCTGGCATCCGCCCTGTAAGTACTTATAAGTGTTAATGAGGTCCCTCCTTAGCCTTATCTTTTCTAGGCTCAACATCAGGTCCCACAGCCTTTCTTCATAAGAAAGATGCTCCAGTCCCCTGATCATCTTGGTGGCCCTGTGCTGGTCTGTCTTTAGAAGTTCCCTGTCTCTCTTGAGCTGGGGAGTCCAGAACTGGACACAATACCCTAGATGAGATCTCCCCAGAGCAGAGTAGAGGGGGAGGAGAACACTTCTTAATACATCTCAGAATGCCATTGGCCTTTTTGTCCACAAGGGCACACTAATGGCTTGTGTTTATTTTGTTATCAACCAGGACTCCCAGGTCCCTCTTCACAGAACTGCTCTCCAACAGGTCACATCCAGTCTGTACTGGTGCATGGGGTTGTTCTTCACCCGGTACAGGACTTTGCACTTGTCACTGTTGAACCTCATGAGGTTTCTCTCTGCCCAATTCCCAAGCCAGTCAAGATCTTGTCGTGTGGTGCTCCTGTGTAACCTGATCTAGGTAAATCTGCTATAGCGTGGGGCTTGGACTACATGATTTCTAGAGGTCACTTCCAACCCCTACCATGATATGATTCTACAATCGAGCAACATGAAGCCTCAAGAAAACTTCACCCTCCAAGCCTGGCAGAATGTAGACTGAATGGAAAATGAAAAAAAAAAAAACAACCAAAAAAAAACAAGGAAGAGAAAAAAAAGGGAACGGAAAACCAAATTTCATCAACTTAAGAACTTGGCACCAAGACTCCTCTTTTTAAAATTACCATATGCAGAAACTTAGCTAATGTGGCATCACGAATGTAACATGCTTATTCCAAGCACACATACCGTAATTCCACTAAAAGCCAAGCGCAAGCCCAAATGGAAATAAATAAAACAGCCATTAGTAAAAAGAGGTATTTTCTTACCAACAGCATAAGGAACTTGATTCCAGCTGAAGTGGAAGTCATAAGCTGAAGGCTGAATCAGTGGAGAACCTCCATTGAAAGGATATACCTTTCTGTACTGGCAAACATCTTTTAAAAAAAAACAAAAAAAAGAAGCATCCGTCACCTTACTCTGCAAATGACAAACACCAACTTTTAGGCAGATTTTGCAGAAGTGTGGGCATTATACACATAAGCAAGCATTTATCTAAAAGTCTGTAGCTAAGCAGGTACGGGAAGTGTGTATCCTCTGTGAACAGAGGATTTGAAAGATCAGAATAAAAGACCTACATTTCCATAAGTTGTTGTATTTCATAAAGCAATATTCTGTAGTCAGCAGTTCTTTACCTTGTCTATGGATACAGGAAGAGCCAAGAAACCTTCAGAAAGCAACATTTGCTTAAGTAGACCTTACTTAAGCAAACATTCTTTGCTTACATTCAGCTTACATTCTTTGAAGACTGTTACACACGTGGGATATTACAGACACCCAGACTACATTAATCATAGAACTTTTGAGTCTACTTTTCAGCTGCTGTAAGTCCACTGATTCTGAAATTAAGTCTTTCTAGGAGTCAGACATCAATGGTGGCTTATACAGCTTCTGACTGGCAATGCATTAAAAATGAATTTTTCATTTGTTAAACCTAGATGATGGGTAACTTTACCTTCCACAACCAACAGATTTTTCTTTACACACATGCCTTTTTTGCTGACCAAGCATTTATTAAAGCTCAGGATTTAAGAAGTCTTATCAGCAAACAGTGAGAAAGTTTAAAGACAAGATGCAATTGCAATAATCTTTTCTCGACAAGCTCACATGAGCTTGTTTACTGCAGGCTCCAGATGAACATCTATGGCCCTCTCAAACATGTGCTGCTTTTAGTGCTTTTCTCTTTGTTAGGCAAAATTCATTATTTCCCTGTAATTCATGCTTTTGGACTGCATCAAAGTTTATATACAATAAGTATTACAGATGTTCTTCTAAATATAAACCTAGGACACTGCCAAATCCTGCCTTTTCGCTAAAGAACAAATGTAGCCTTCCCTATGACACCATGCTAGAAATAGCAATTCAAGTTGCTGTAAGCCTGTGCAGCACCTTGATTCTAACTTTAAGTTTAGCTCAGTTTGTTAGCCTTGGCTCAGTGAAGGGTCTGTTAGAGGGGAACTGATTCGGTGCAGAAATATAGGTGGAAATTCAATATGCTCTGTCAGATAGCTTTTCACTTCTGAAGCAGTGCTAAGTGAACCAGAACCAGGCAGGATTTGGCAAGCTACCAAAACAAATAAGGCCTCATGGAGAACAAAAAGACATAGACACACTTAAATGGTACCAATCTGATAGCCATTGCTGTGACATAGATATTATTCATCCTGTCTTGATCAGTGTTCACTTTCGGGAGTTAAATAGGACATGCCTTCTGCAACAGAGAAAGCTGTGCCTTCAGCATGGCCTCATAAAGGATGCTTCAGGCAAAAAGCTTCCATTTTCTTGAGGATTGGAAGAAAAAAATACCTGTGTACTACAGAGAAGAGCGTATGTGTGTTATATCCAGGATCATTTTATAAAAGGAGACTGAAAAAATTACTGAAATAATGCAATTGTGTCAAGAAGCAGGCTGAAGAAAAAGCACAGACAGAATGGGACAGCATACAGTGGAAAAAGTGGAGGAAGGATAAATTGCACATCTTGAAAACACCTAGTGTGTAATTACCTAAACAATGAGCTAGATCCGAAGAAACAGCACTTTTACAATTAAGGGGTAAAATCTATATACCTGAAATGAAAATCTAACAACTAGTACATCTAAATTCAACATACCACACAATAATACAATTGTATACAAAACTGAATACAATTCCATTTCTAGTCTCTCTAATATGCATTTACATTCAAAAGAACAATATATTGAAAAGCTTTTCATGACACACTGAAATTTATTTTAAAATACAGACCTAGACTCGGGGGGGGGGTGCGGGGAAACAACAAACAAAAAACCCAATCATGTTGTAGATTGAGGGATTGCCATTTTTGGAGCTTCTTCAATACTTACAGTTATAACACAACAGTAGACCAGCTTCACCATCTTCATATACATCAATAGCTGCAACAAAATTAACCTGCAACAATAGCAGGAAAGGGTAGTGAACAGGCAGAGGATACTAAGGTTACTACATCCAGGCTTTAACTAATAAGCAATACAATCAAGCGAGAGAATACACAGCTACTGAGCAAAAAACAAGGGGAAAAAAAGAAAAAAGGTAGCAGTCTCTTTTATGATTAAGTCTAAGGATGCCCACAGGACAGAAATCACAGAATCACAGAATGGTATGGCTTGGAAGGGACCTCTAGAGATCATCCAGTTCAATCCCCTGCCAAAGCAGGTTCACCTCGATCAGGTCGCACAGGAACATGTCCAGGCAGGCTTTGAAAACCCCCAGAGAAGCAGATTCCACACCCTCCCTGGGCAGCCTGGGACAGGGCTCGCTCCCTCACCCTCACTGGAAATAAGTTTTTCCTTAAGTTTTTCCTTATGGAACTTTTTGTGCTCCACCTTATGTCCGTTACCCCTTGTCCTGTCAATGGACACTACAGTAAAAAAGACTCGCCCTATCCTGCTGACATCCACCCTTTAGGTACTCATAAGTGTTTATAAGATTCCTCCCTCAAGTCTTCTCTTTTCTAGGCTCAACAGCTCCAAGTCCCACAGCTTTTACTCAAAGGAGAGATGCTCCAGTCCTCTGAACATCTTGGTGATCCTGTGCTGGACCCTCTCCAGAGGCTTCCTGTCTCTTGAGCTGAGGAGCTCACAACTGGACACAGTGCTCCAGATGAGGCCTCACCAGGGCAGAGTGGAGGGGGAGGAGAACCTCCCTCGACCTGCTGGACACATTCTTGTTA
This sequence comes from Colius striatus, assembly GCF_028858725.1. Taxonomy (NCBI): domain Eukaryota; kingdom Metazoa; phylum Chordata; class Aves; order Coliiformes; family Coliidae; genus Colius; species Colius striatus. The sequence continues at coordinate 105,127 of NC_084777.1, forward strand.
ATACACCCCAGATTGCCCTTGGCCTTCTTTACCCTTTATTTGATATAACATTTCCTACATCCACTATTTCAGTTGCTGCTTTGTTAATCTGGGCACAAGTCTCCTCCAGCAGAGCTCTATTCTGCTGTATTCACTTCTAAACAGTACTGAATATTCAATACCAAACCTAGAGTTTAAAGCAATAAAATCTTATGTAACTTATTTGGCAACATGAATTTTGGGAAATGAGGTGATTTCAGGACAGTTGTGAATCAACTTCATATGCTAAACATAACAATTCATATGAAAAGCTGAAATCCCAAAATCTCTAATGTACATCACGACTAGCAGAAAGATCAGATGCACCAATTACTGGTTCAAAACCATTATCACACAGGTTGACTGGGATATACTTAGGAATTACCGAATAGGCTGAGAATCGATGCTGAATATACCACAGTATTTTTTACGTAGCATTAGGCTATCAGCATCCCCATGCTTCAACTCTGTACTTGTCTTTTACAGGTGAACTAAAGAACTCAAAACAGCCATAAAAAGTAAGGTAAGGTATCTGGTTAGGAAATGTGACCTTATCAGTGAAATAGTTGAGATTACATTGGACAAATGCTTCTCAGACCACCACATTTACTGCTTGGGCAAAGAGAGGGATTGGAGACCAATTCCACAAACAGCGGTTCTTTGACTTTCCTTTGTGCAATAAGCTAGATGTTCACCTCTTGATTTAAGATTACTGTATAGGTCAAGAATTGTTAAACAGACCAGAAAATGTATGTATCTTTACCAAAAGCATTTTGACCCATCGCTGGTAGTGACCGAAAGGCATTTCTGCTCTGTTACCCATGACAATGATTTGGTGTCTCATTTCAATATCACAAAAGTCATGGGTTCAGCTCAAATTAACTGTCTGCTTTCTTTGTGTGCTCAAACAAAATAAGGGTTCCTGAAGAAAAGAGGAATAGGGGTGTGTCGGGAGTGTGTGTACTTTTCCATCCCTATTCTTTGCTTGTAGTTCTTCCTCATCCAAGTTAAGACATATTTCCAGTGCTGTGGGGAATCTTATAGTCTGTCACCCATGCTAGGACTACCAAACCACTTCATCATCAGATCTGAATAAAAATGCAGATGATAAAAAAATAAAATAACCTATCGACAAGAACCATCAAATGAAAAGAGTAGTCCCTTATCTCACTATTAGGATGAGTCACTTAAAAACAGCCACCAAAAAGATTAACTGTGCAAAATCTTCCTTTTTTTGATCTAACGCTATATAGCAACATCCGTATTTAGAAATAATAGACGTTATCAGGACATTTGCCTACATCCCAGCCCTATGTCCTAGTTGGAAAGAGTCAGTTAATTTACTGGATGACCGGGCAGGAGTTTTTTAAACAAAACTAAAAGCTTCATGTAAACATTTTAGCCTTGGTACCTGCAAATAGGCAAATCTGAATGAGATATTGGTGGCCAGCAACTGAAGCTATTTTGCTGACATTTCTTAAACAATAAAACACTGAGACCACAGAGAAAAAGCAAAAACTAAACCACTGACTAAGAAAGGAGAAAAATTAATTTATGCTGACCGTGATATTCCAGAGCATGAAACAAGGGCTCTTTCCTAATGTGTCATACTTTGTAACTACCTCTTTTGGGAGAGAATATTATCACATATTCTAAAAAGAATGAATATCTCAAGGTGCCCTAATGCAGGTTATAGAAGTGAAAAGTAAGAGACATGAGGACCTCCATAAATTATGCTCCCAGGAGGTCATCACAGGATGCACTGTGTCTGCCAAAAATTAACGTTCAATGTGGTTCTACAAGAAAATAGTTTCAATTATGAAAACTTACCTTGTTTGTTTCAATGTGATGCAATCTATAGGACTCTCCAGTACTCTCATTAACTAAATCAAACTGGTGCCGATAAGCTACACAGATCATGTTGTCACTGTCTCCAGTAGGTCCATCCACCAATGTCATAACCACTGGAGGGTCAGAAAGGCATATTTCCTATAATGTAAATAATATAATTATTCTTTTTTTCAAGCTCATACTGTGGGTGCTGCAGGTACTCCATGAATTTAAAGGGATGTTCTCTAAGCACAGAAACATGATAAAGAACAAGCAGAAACCTAATTTTAAAAATCTGAACAATTTCCAAACTTCATCATATGGATTCTCGCTTTCATTTGTCTGGAGGTTCTGCGTGATAAAAATGCATGCTCTTCGTCTTCTCCTCCTACCTTCAATCCCTTCCCCCCACCTTATGCCCAAATAGAAAAGTGCTACTCAGTCTGTTAGGGTAATTAGTGATTAGATTGCACCTACCCGGATGTACTGGAACTCCTCTACTGGAGATTCAGATGGTGACACGGGAGAGCTGCTGGTTAAATGGTTGCCTGGATTGTATTTCTTTGTGACGAGAAGTAGTTTGTTCCGAATAGCCACAATGATCCTCAGTTCATTGCCATGGTGAGTATTAATGGCATACAAATGGCAGCCTGAGGAAATAATGCTCTAGATTTAAACTGTTTAGGGTAGGGTCTCCTCTTTTTGTTCCATATTTCTATGATGATTAGTACAATGGGGTCTGACGCATTACTTAGCAACACAGAATTAAAAACCTCCCAATAGGATAACATTAACTTCTTGAAAAAGATAAAAGGCCGTATACAAGCCTTGAAAAATTTCCCCATACTCCTTTTGCAAGTAAAGTCTAAATACATGGATTTTCACTATTCTGTAGGTGCCAGCTTTCCAAAGCAGCTTGCTTCTGAAGACCAGAAAATGTTTGTGTCTACTAAAACAACTGGCAACATCTAAACCAATCTAAGCACTATTATTTAATGGAGATTTGACAGTATTCTTGCATCTTAAAATGACCTTTATTTTCATCTTGCACCCCTGCATAATTCTTCTCATACCCACAAATCCTGAAAGCAACGCACTAACTTTTCTCTAGAGCTTTTCATCAACAGTGCTCACCAAGTAACAAGTCATTTCTTTAAAGCTCTAAAATGCAACGCCGGACCACACCAGACGTATTTTCACATATAAGCTTAACAAAGTTTGAATTGACTGTCCAGAGTAAAAACTACAAGTGAACACCTACAACCACCTCAAGGGAGCTAATAAGCCCCTGGCAGCTTCAAGCATCATACCACAGTGGATACTTTTAACACAGGCTCATGAAATCACCTTTTGTTCTCTCCAGTTTATTTTCTCTGCAGTCGTATTTGCTTCTTATCGTTTGCTTTGTTTCTATACCTTTTTGGATAGCACTTAGTCTGAAGACAAAAAGACGGGAGTCTTTCCCTGAAGGATGAAGACAGTCAGGAAAGATTAAGTGGAAAAAAATGATGGCAGTAGCTTGAAATCAATACTGGCAAACAGAAGGAGCACCTAACAAAGAGAGTAAAGACAAACAAAGCATACTGCTTCCCTGGGAACAAGCTGCAATGCCATACAAGACTGCTTATGAATTCTTGAGGCTTCAGTTCAGTAGCTGAGTTTCTCATCAGCTGGTACTACAGTAAAGAATGATATTAGAGCTTCAAAACGCTATTTCACACATACAAAATTTTGCAAGATAATGAAAACATAATACATAAAAACCACAGAGTCAGCGTTAACTTTAGAAGCTCCCATTTCCCCCACATTTTTGCACCACTGAACAATCCTAAAATTAATTCAAAGAGATTGCCAGTTCCAACAGTGGCTGAAGAAAGACCATATTGACCAGTTTCAGGCTTGTCTTGAAGGAAGTATGAACGATCGCTTAAGGATTTCCCCAGCCTTTTAGAAAATAACAGCAGTTGCTCTATGTGCTTCCTTATTCTAAATGAGGCATACAATGTACTTGCCACAGATAGCCACGACTGCCTCACAAGACATACACACTGAGGCAGCACCAGCCATATTCACATGAGAATGAAAGACCAGGGACCTCTCCTACCTTTGTCTGTTCGGGCAACTAAAAGATCCAGAGCTTCCAACACATGCATCTGCTTTATTAGGAGAGTTTTATCAAATACTTGCACCGACGGTTGACCATCTAAAAAAAGAAACACAAATATTTATTCAAAATCCTACTAAAATTTGATAGATGCTACTTCTAACCTATCTTTCTTGTAATAAAAGCCTTGTTCTTTTACTACAAAAATGAAAAAAACCTGTGCAAAGTTGGTACGTATACCATAGCATCACAGTCAACACAGGAGGGTCTTATCATGGCCACGAATCAGATTATGCAACTGAAGACTAAAAGGGACCTTCTTTTGGAAAGTTTGAGAATTATCACTGAGAACTAACTTCACTCCCTCTGTCCTGAAAGCCTTATGTGGCACACAGAAGATAAAGGGGTTAAACTAGCAACATCGTTGTTAAGGAAGAAGCAGGTTTGCATTGTCACACAAGCCTTTGGCTTCATGCTCATAGTCATCAAGGGCTAAGAAGCCTAGGCAAGCCATTTAAACACTTCTTGAGATTGCATGACACTTCACAGTCTTTTCAGACGGTCAAGAAAACAGCATCCAAAATAACAAAACATTCAGAAATCTGCATTAACATTGGGTCCCCAATACGGCTTGATTCTGGTGCAGAGAGAATTTTTGCAACTAGGTTACATTTGTGTAGTAAATTAATTTGGCTTAGTAACTATTGCTGTAGGTGAAGACCGAACAATACCTGAACAAAGCTTGTGAGTATACCTTTTTAAGAAAATGGACAGATACATAAAAATTGACACAAAAACGCTGGATCGTTTACTAACCATCTATTAAAAAGATGCCAGCATCTGTAGAAACCAGCAAGGATGGACCCCAAGAATCTGCACACACAATCTCATGAGGAAAATTACTGCAGAAAGATTGAGATTCCCAAGGCTGTGAAATAACATAAAAGGACATGTTAAGTATACCAAGATATACAGATCACACAGGCACAGAATGTGATGGACAATGGCAAGTACGAACACGTAAATGCTTTTGGTAGAATACACTTCCAAGCAGTACATTTTTTTATTTTGAAATATAACAAGTTAGTAAACTTTCTTGCGGAGGAAATACTCCCCGTATTTATTTGGTTTGGAGACTAGTAAGTCTAAGAGACATTCCTGAAACACTAGAGTTAACACACATGCAGCTGATACTCACTGCAACCCTGCAATGGGTCGGATAAATAAAATATGTATTTTATTTTTAAAAACATTTTACTTAAAATGTATGTTCCACCATGCACACGCAATTTGCTTACATTTTATGGGTCACCTTGTGATGCTTAGTCATTAGCCCAGCGTACAGTTAAAACTGCATTTCTGCCAGATTTTCTTTGGTCATAGGTTCTCTCCACTTTCCTCCCAGAGTCTGCCCCCTCCACCCCAATTTAAAGAATAGCTGAAGTCTCTGAAATTCCAGATGCACTTCTAAAGCTTTTGTATGCAAGACGCATGCAGAACACCCTTGAATAAAATCCGGTACTACAGGAAATAAAAAACACAACTGAGTTTTGTTTTAAACTTGATGCAGAAGTTAAAATAAACAACAGTTGTGTATGGAAAACGGCATTTTCATCAAATATGCTCAGATATAAAAATATCCATATGTGCTTTAGGTTGAGAAGTCCTTCTGCCTTTAGGCTCATCCTTTATTAATTCGACACTGGCTGCGGAATCACTTTGACGTTATGCATTTCATCTTTGCTGCCACAGCATCTAATTACAAAAGTAAATAAACTATGCAGAACTGATATGCAATGCCATACTTGATAGCATTTAATTTTTTCATAACTCTCCTCAGACACACGAGACTCACCTCCTTTTTACAAAAGCTTGTGCTTGCCAAGTTAGCTGTGGCATCTCCTTTCACAGCGGTTTTCAATTTCAACGCCTAATACAAACAGATGTTTTCTTTAAATTAAGTTGCCAGCAATACCCAAGCTAAAAGCTATAAAGAAAGGACATTTTAGGACTGCTAAGTAACTCCATTTTGGAATTACTATCACATTTTAAGCAATTCAGAAAGAAGCAGAATCAGCAGAGGGCTGCTAGATATCTTCTCAGCCACAACATACTTTGGGGTTTGAGGTTTTGGGGGAAAGGGGCTATTTGGTTTTTTCTTTTGGAAACGGAATCTCCAAATCATAAAAGAAGTGTCAAACACGTAACAGAGAAAAGCGTTCACCTCAAATCATAGAAGCTAGTCATCTATACAATTCATTCTATAAGCTACCCAGACGGAGGATCCCTTTATCAATTATATAAGCAGGCCTTTCAATCACAAAACTGCATAACAAATTATTAAACTATATACATATACACACAACACATTGCCAGGGATGCCAAGGACACGGTGTCACAAATTCTTCACGTAGAAGTAAATAGAAGCTAGATGACTTTGAAAGGGCTAAATCTGGGGAAATACTGTACAAACTTAGTTTAGGTGACATACGTAATAGGTCTATTTAAGGTATGCCATACATCTTAAACACTTACCTTTACAGCAGTGTTCCTATACAGTGATGACACATGGAATTGTCACAGCATTCTTTAATGTGAAGTTTAGAAGTTACCTAAATCAATTTTATTGCCCTACAGTTCGCCTAACACCATGTGTGGTCTCTTCAAAGTGGCAGTAACCAACTGCACGCACTGAAGAAACTGTTTGCACGCTTGCATTGATCATGGCTGAGGTTTTACGCAGACACACAAAATACTGCGTTGCATTAACATATTAATTCTATCCCACCAGTCGGCAGAGATCACCTTGACAATCAACAAAGAATTTACATATATTACTGAGCCAGTCATCAGTGAGTTACTGTCTAAAAACTCAACTGACTCTAACCAAGAGACAGGTAACGTAACAGACTAAGCAAGAATGTCTAAGAGATACTTGGAATACATGTAGAAATGTGTACAAGCCTATGGTTTTTAACTTAGGCTTCCCTCAGGGAAAAGCAAGATTTAAATTTGAAAAGAACCTTCAAGAAAAACACAAATAGGTATTCTAATCAATACATACAATTAAGAAATGGGACTCAACTAGATTTGCTATGCGAGTATCATATCAGCATTTAAATTGGTGGAGGTGGAGGGGATCAAGCCTATAGGATTTTTATGCTTTCAGTAACTGTTTTTCTTTGAAGTCTGTAAAGTAATTAGTAAACTTGAGAAATAAATCATTGGTAATTTCTGTCTGATACTTCATTGCTACTTTTGTCTTTTTGGTTTGGTTGATCACTTGTTTTTTTTCACACTCACCTAGAACAACTAACTATTCAATGTAGTTGGGAAAAAGACGGGCAAGGCACAGAGGAATAGACTTTCCAGTCCTGCAAATGCAACTTTTAACAGCCCTGAGAGTCTTTTGGAATAGCTCTTTAACACCTGGCTCCACTCTGTACCTTTAACTTCAATCTGGTACTTTAGACTCTTCCACCTTACTAGCTCTCATTAAAAAATGGGAGGGATGGGAGGAAGCCCGGGTTTTGTTGGTGGTGTGGCAATTTTTGGTTTGCTTTTTTTTTTCCCTGTTTTGGTTTTCAGCTAACTCCTACTGAGTTAAATCAGCTCAGAATAGAAGTGTTCTTAAGATAACCAGCAGAACCATGTCACCAGTCCAGCATCAAGAAGGGACAAGGAGGAAAGGACAGTGGAACTGATGAGCATAGATTTTTTTTTTCTGCTGCAATCAACTGTCAGATCAAATCAGACTATCTACTCCTCACTGAATCAAAAGGTCAGTAAGTCCAAAAGAGACGGAAATCAGCATTCAGAGATGTGTGGTAACTCTTGATTTAGGAGAAAATTTCTTCCTGGGTAGAGTAAATAATTTCCAAGGAATTAAAACTTAATAAAACACATAGAGGAAATTAATGAAAGATTACTTTTCTCCAAAGCACAGAAAAAGACAGAGCACTCTTCTGCCTCAGGTGTTGCAGATCAGTATTTCTATTCATATTTTACCTTAACATAGCTTCAACTAATGTAATACTGTGAAACTATTTCTGACTACATAGAACAGCATTAAGTGTTAGGATAACTCTGCTAAGTAATGAAATTCTAACAGAAGGGATGATACAGTCTTCGTGAACATAGGTGCATACTTCCTAAATTGATCCTACCTGACCAAGTCGGACAAACTCTGCTTGCCGAGCTTCCTCTTTTTTCCGTGTTGATTTTGGGGACTCTGGTAATACATCACTGAAAGACCTTCTATTGAGCATGTTCTAAAACAGAAAGTATTTCTTCTTAATCTGAACAAGAACTTGTCATAGTCTTTTATTCTGAATTAACGTCATGTGATATCATTTATATTTTCTTATTTTATATATTTTCTTTTAGTGATGAATCAAACTGTACAGTTTCTCAGAGAACAGAAATTGAAACTTTTCCAATCCTTGAGTGCTTTACTTCATGACCTGACATTGTTGATCACCGTCATGTTCTATTCAATCCAAACAAAGACCACAGACACGAACATACAGATAAAAAAGTTTAAACAGATCTGTTTATCTGAGAGAAATAAACAGGAGGGAAAAAAAGAAATATCACCCCATCAATTTTTGAGACATTGAACTTTTTAGTTAGTAAAATTCACCTTAAGTCTTTTCTGTGATTCTGGGATCTAAAGTTGTCATTGATATCCAAGGGTGAAAATGATCCAAAATCACATATAATGGAATAGGTAACTACGGTTTTTATGGTGATGACATCAATACCTGCATGACTACTATCATTCCTGTACATATGTGTTCTCTTGCTGTAGGTAAGCTTGTATCGTTATGTATGCTGTTGATACTGTAAGTTTGACATCGTTACGCTTCTCCTCACCCCGGTTTAAACAAATGCACAAAGAGTCCCACCCTGAAAGCACTGTCTATCAACTCTCTTAAAATTGTAAATCAAGTTATATGACAATTGGTATTTAGCCTACTGTGTGCAATTCAGAAGAACCAAACGTTAAATCTACTAGTGAGAATAGGAGGGCACGTGAAGGATGCAGAAACTTACATTTACCTTGTGTAGATCAGGTATCAGGTCTTGGTATAAAGAGCGGATCAGCATGTCTAAAGTGCGCTGACGTTTCTGAGAAAATGTTGGCGTTTCCAAGGTGGCTTTCTCCCCATTTATTACTAAAATATTAATGGAAAAGAAGACACATTACCTAAACCAACTTTGACAGCTTCCACTACTCTAGTTTCCCTCTGTACAAATATTTTCTGTTTTCCTCCTGGTAACTTAGAGTAGCTTCCTTTTTGCGCATTTTTTAGTGAATAAAGATCCCTGAAGCTTAAAAGGTAAAAATTAGTAACAGGAGAATTCTACAAGACATCCTCGTAACATCCTAACTAATAATAAATGTAAGGCAAACTACTAATCAATTTGAGTACTAAACCAATTTAAATATGCAAAATGAGATTAGTCATGTTCCTGTCAGGTAAGCGTCTCATTGTAATCATCGTAACCAGCTCTCAACGATTTCTTTCCTGCCAATTTAGAAGTGCAAGCAAAGATCAATGAAAACTGCAACTGAATCGTTACAGAATTTAAAAGTTCTTAAAGGTGCTGAAAGCTACTTACGCAGTATGCATTCAGGGAATCTTGCATTCTGAGGCTTTCAGAGCTGCTCATCTTACACCAAATATCAAATTACACTAAAAATCAAATTACTAAATATCAAACAGCACCACAAATTCTTTCAGATCCCCGAGTCCTTTAAGAAAATACACAGCTAAGTATGGATGCATATTCTGCCAATGAAAAAGTTGGTTTGTGTCTAGTAGCCTGAGAAGCATAAGTGCACATAAATGCCTTTTTTTTTTTACCTTGACCAACAGTTTGATGGAACTGAAATACCTAACCTAACCCTAACCTATGACACACACTTGGAAAAAAAAAATAAACAGAACAGCAGCAGACAAAAAAAAGGTGTTTACATTTTAAGCATCGCTAATTTCCATTTATTAAAGCACTTACTAAAGTTGTGTTTCTAGCAAAAGAAAAACTGACTTACATTTCACTAACACAAAATCCCTGAATTCCTGGTGATTTGTAAACACAGGTGGAGATGGAAGGGGCGGCCCAAAGAGAGGAACGCTTTCTTCTGAAAATATTTTCAGCCTATTGAAAGAACAAATCTGTATCTATATAAAGAGTCACATTCAAAACCCACCATTTCTTTATACACTACTCAAGGTGGAAAAAAGAACTGGAAAGTGTTCTCTGGGAATGTCTTAGGTAAGAATCCCCACAGATCTACAAAACCATTCACTTGAAATTATTCACTAGAGGAAAATTCTGCTTTCATTACACAAACTAACATTGGAACACAAACAATTACAACAGAGCTTTTAATGGCACTAGCAAAATCTAGTCCTTTTCAAAAAAATATAGTGTCCTTATAGATTTCCACCTTACCTATGTATTCACCACATGAATGAAATATTTGATTCTTACTGAATAACAGGGGCTTACTACAGCTGAATCTGTACCTTGGAAACAGCAAATATATTTGCACTGAGGAAGAAAGAGTGAAAATGTCTTCCATGACAGCTGGACCTGCTGAGTTCTTTTGATCCACAATGAATCCGGCATAACAGGGATGAATGGCAGGTATAAAACCCGTGCATACAACACTTTCATCAAGCCATAGCTTCTTTAAGGTAAGAAATCATTCCTTCAGATTTCAAGTGACAGTCTGCACAATTTTCTTCACTGTAAGATAGCAGTCGGACAAAGATTTTACAAGTGGCAAGTGCAGCTGACACAGGTCAACTGCAACAAGTGGTAACATTTTAGTTTCAATTCATTTCTACTGATATACAAACCAGTCAGAATTTGTGGTTGACCGGTATTGAGTCAAATGGATTCTAACAGATTCATCTGCTGTTTTCTTAATGAAAGCTTAGAAACTGCACATACAATCTGAAATGCAGTATTTCATTGGCATGAACAGCAATTAATATCGGTTTCACAGATTCAACACACAATTTCAGACACTCCCTACGTCTATCTTATACCATCCACATAAAAAATAACCACTTATCACTACAGCAGGTGTGAAATGTTCTTTGGCTACAGCAGAACGAGTTAGGACAAGGAAAACCACAACAGAGCAACAGAGTCCTCAATGACATAAAATATAAAATCATCTTAAGCAGAATTTCAGGGTCAGATCTCCCAGTGGCATTGCATGTAACAAATAAAATCTCTCGCAAAAAACCTACAGTATCCTCTGTGTCTTTTGACAGAAATTTTGGCAACTTGGATGACCATCTTCCCCCCCAAAAAAAACAACAGAAGGAACAAGAGTCCCACGCGAGCCTAAGGTCAAGGGGCAGAAATTTTTGTAGCTGAAATATACTATAATGTATTAAGTCTGTCATACACAGTAAAAATACTACAATGGAAAGGTGTGTTAAGACTGGCAAAATGAAGCAACTAAGGAATAAGATGGACTGATTTACTAAAACCAGACAGTTATTCAGAGCAAGACTGACAAATTTATCTTATTTACTGCTACTCATTTTTTCCCAAATAAACAGCAATGTAATAAGCATTTACCATTGCTGGCCTATCTACTGTTACCTTAAAATTCAGACAACATTCACTTCTTAAAGGCTTGTTGGAATCATGAATGTTTTGTGCCTCTCAAAAACTTAAGAATGCTGAAAAGCAGAATCTAATAGCACAAATAATTGAAAAAAAAAACCTGTAACAAGATGCTCACAACATCTTAACACGAAATAAAAACAATTTTCTTTTGTTTTTTTTTACTGCCCTACAGACATTTTGCAAAACAAAGAAAACTATAGATAAGTAGGGAAAAAAATATGGGCAAACTGAAATATGCTGTTGGATTATTCTCTGTAACTAAACTTAACAGCACGCTAGAAAAAGAAATTTCTCCCGTCTTATTGATTCAAGTGTTAAGTTTCTTAGCTACATTGAAAAATAAAGTTATTTCCAGTGAAAAATAAATTGATATGTACCTGCCTGTATATATATACACACACATATGTATATCACCCTGTGGATGATTTCAAGTAACATTCATAAATGAGCAGGTGGAGTTGCAGTTGCACAAAATCCACCAAACTCTTACCGCTAACAATGAAGTTTTAGCGCAATGCAAGAAGGCTCAGTTAGTCCTGTATCTTTGAGATACAAAAACTTCCAGTAATCTATATTGCAGCAAGAAGAACAGACTCTTAGATGACCACAAAGACTCCTCAGCCTATGACGCATAAAAACCTTCCAAAGCAACACAGAGTTTGCACACGTTGGAGCCACATGATTGGATCTGAGCAGCAGCTTTTGAAACCATGGATCATGGCTAGTCTGTATAGTGCATAGAGGGAGAGGCTAAAAGAATGCCTTCTACACTGGTACTGTATTTCTTGACTGTCAAAGTGTTCAAAACAAGTAGCAGTGCCAGGTGATCAGTTCCAGGGATATTGTGGGCCTCTTTCACAATCTGCCTGAGTCCTCACATTTTTTGAATTGTCAAAGAAAAAGGAAGCAAAACTAATCTACCTAAGGACTCTGTATTCCTAGAGGCCATTTCCAAGTTTAGTTTCTCTCTTTCCAGTACAAACTAACTAGTAGGTCACCTCAAAGGAGCAGGCTCACTGCTGTCAACCTTCAGCTTCATCCTGCAAAGTGGGGTAGAATGATTCACAAATAATTTAAAATTTAGCTAAATAATATCCAGTGGCATGCAGGCTCACACAAACATTAGAAATTTGCATTCAAAGTCTAACGCATCGACTTCATGCTTTCATCTTGCAAAATTTTCAGCTTTGAGTGTTGTATGTATACACATCCATATTCCAGTTTGAGACAACTTTACTTTTGTGCCCTAAAATTTCTTTTCTGATGCTGGACAAACCAAACATTTTGGTTTCCTAATATACATTCTTTAGACTTGGGAGACTTCAGCATCTGAGCTGGCAGTGACTTCAAACACAACCAATCCACTCAGGCATACATCCAAAAGAGAACACAACTCTCTCATCTCCTTTTGACCTCGTCCAAGTCATAAATGACTTAGCACATTTTCAATAGAAGAGGGATCTCTACAGACATTGCTAGCATTTTGTAAAGGAGAAACTATGGCAAGTCTATGTCCTCTACTGAGAACTGCAGCACACGCTGTTAGCTAAACAGTGGTTCTTTTATTCCTCTTTTCTGCTTATTTGATTCAAGCACAAGGTGAACCTCTCTTGGACAATGACATCCCACTGCCACTTTGCATTTTCCAGACAGACAGATATCTCTGGCATCTCACCATTAACCTCAAGACAACAGTTGGGATTAGCTATTTGGTTAAAGCCACTTGGTTCATTAAAGCCTAGGCACAAGGCTGCAGAAATGCTTGATTTTCAGATTCTGGTGAGATCTAACAGATTCAGACTTGGACGTCATATGCCTCCAAATGTGAGTGTCGCAAGGCTAACTGAAAAACAAATGTACACAGAACACACTATTTACCAGCAAAACTCCACTAGGTTTTTAGGTATGTGATGTCTAACTGTATAAGCACTCTATTAAATCCCTAAAAAAGGAATTTGTTTGCTTAGCTATATCTGAACCCAGACCTGTGAAGACCCACAATCCGTGGCTATCGCAACATGACATCTCATTAACTTTCATCCTACGTGTAGTACACCATGTCATTGATTTCAGCAGGTGAGAATGTGCCAGGCATAACTGTCATAATCTTGCTTAATTTAATTTAAAAAGTAGTTTTGTTATTAGCTTATGCCTGTTCCAGAATTACACTTTTTTGACGGTTAGAAACATGCAACTTATTCATAGCCAGCTTAAAGCCATCTGCATCCAGGTCTACATTGCTCTACAATTTCCCAAGTTCATTTGGCTTCCTGGTGTACAAAGAGGTGTACAATACAAAATATTTTCTCATTACCGCTAAACCATCAGATATTCTGTGTTAAATTATTTGTTACAACCAGCACCTACCTGTAACTATCGTTCTGCTTATTATATCTCACTAAGGCAAAAATATCTGCCATGTAGTTAAGGAAGTTAATCTGGTATGAATGAAGCTCACATCTGTTTTAATACACTTTTTTCCCTGCAGCAGATTGCAGATTTCATAAAGGTAACAGATATTAATCAATGTAAATGTATAAAATATACTAGACTGTAGACATTTCACTGTTTATAAAGGAGGTCCCATACAAAATTTTATTGTGTTCTGTTGTGCTTCAAAAATTGAGGTAGCACCATAAATGCAGACTTCAGACTTCCTGCCAATAAAAAGCATAAAACACGCTACATAATTTTGCGCTTTGTATGTTTGTGTGTGATACAGTTGTGATTCGAAATTATTTTCATTAGGAAAAAAAGTATCTGAACTTTCCTTATACCAAAACTTCCACTGAAGAAAAAAATTTCGATTAAACGTCGCTAAGAGAATTATAAGAAATAAAGTGCAAGTATACAAAAATGTATTACCAGTCTTGACCCATAACTTTAGACAAATCTGAGAAAAAAAAAAAAAAAGAAATTGGAGAAAGCCTCATGCTTGCCTTACAAAAATTTGTTATGGAATCAATTAGAGGCTTCTTGCGTTGACAGACTTCCTTAACATCGTCTCTTAAGTTTACAGTCCTTACAAATAGTGTCAAAGAAAGTGAGAGTCTGAATAACTTCATTAGTTGAATGGGCTTGTTCCAGGTAACAGTAATGATATCTTTGCCAATAGCTGTGATCAGCACTATTGGAGACTGCACAATAAAAAAGCTTAAGATGGAATTCAATTATTTCAACATAAGCATCCAGTGATATTTAAGAGAGTATACTGCCTAGTGTCTAGCTGTGATTTCAAAAGGGACACAGAACTCCTATAGACCCTAAGTCATATATGCCAGACCTTTATAGTCACTTCAGATATGCTGGGCCATCTAAATTGGTGCTGGATGCCTTTATTTGGGCAATTCAATCCTGTCTCACAGATAAAACTTCAAACCCTTACAACAGCTATCATTGCTGCATAGGACAGCACAGTGGGATATCTGTATGCTAATTTTTCCCATTGTAGAAGTATCAAAAAAGGGGTGCTATGGTATGTAGAGAAAATAAGTAAAAAGTGCTAATGCAGATTAAATGAACTTAGAGATTTTACCACATCTAACACGGATCAGCGTCAGCCCCAAGTTTTCTTGCGGACACTTTTATCCCTGGCTACTCTCAATTCAAAATAACAGGAAAGTGGTACAACTCCATTGACCCACTGTGGATTAAAATTATCTAAATGACAACACTTCCTTGTGGATTTAGGACACATCTGCCCCTCCAATTCATTATGATACCAAGAACAATGAACCTCAAAATGTTGGTCAAAAATCGAGGAGACTGGAGTGTATCAATTACATCACAACAAGTCCTCCTAGTAGCAATGAGGGAAGAGTTATTCCCTTTTTTACTAACGATGACAGTGTGGTGACGAGGTACATTGACTTGGTAAACGTTTCTTAGTAACAATATTTTACTTCCTCAAATATCTAAAGATACAGGCAAAAGTAGCAAGAAAGTTCTGACAACAGTTAGTCGGTCTGAGAACTAGGTTTAGAAGTCATAAGCTATGCAATCCTTTTTAAAAAGTCAGCAACGGAGCATGGATAGAAATAATTCTTCTTTCTGTCCATTCCAATTCCATCCATTCTTTCATTTCCTTCTACCCAGCCGAAGAGACTCTCAGACTGGGATCTACTGACCACTAGTGTGACTTCATGATAATCCCATGCAATTGTCACCTGTTTTTTGGAATCATAGAATAGTAGGGGTTGGAAGGGACCTTTAGAGATCATCTAGTCCAACCCCCCTGCATCACATTGTCTTTGCTGTGTTTTCAACCAAAAGTTTGAAAAACACTCGATGCCAAAAATCTGGAAAATATGTGGGTTCATCATCTAAAAGAGTTGAGAAACACTGATCAAAAATACATAAATACACAGCAGCGAAACATTAAAATATAATATTCAGTAGTTAACTCCACATGAATTCACATCACTAACATAAATATATTTATGATTTCGTATTTTATGAAAATGTATGAAATTAATTTGTGAAGTGATCCAAAGAAATTCATTCAATAAAAATATTACTTAAAATTCACACTCTTGCTTTGAACTGTGGCTCAACGTAAAAATTGCTTTATGGGGCAAACATAGAGACTCTTAGTCAAGCAGTTGAAGGTAAAGAATGCAAGAATGCAACCATCTTTCTCGAACGGCTTTCACTTCTGTAAACAGCAGGAAGGACTTGGATAGAAGTAATATTCATATTTAAAACAAACCACCAAACAAACAACGAAATGACTACAAAATGTAAGGAAAAAGATACGTGTAAAATGCGAGCGAATCATGGAAGGCTTGAATGCCGGAGAAGACTCTTCGCCTTCCTGAAACACGATAGTGACAATGTCATTTCCAATGTGCCGCTTCCTTTCTACCTGGATTTGGGGAAAAAAAAAAAAAAAAAAAAAAAAGACAAAATTACATAAAAGATATCAATAAATACTTTAACAATTCCATGAGAGAATGATAAAACAATATTCCTAAACCACAAGCATTATAGTCATTATGATTGAAGTCAACGTAAAATTATTATTTAACTATGAGCAAGTAAACCTAGCGCTGCTACGGTGCACACAAAGTCCATGTCCTCCATTATGGTGATGGTCACAGAGCTGAATGCAGTATATGAGCGTACTGACAATTCACACACAAGTCTAATTCCCAGCCTTTCACAAAGCTTTGAGGTAATGATTATTGCAGCAGTGAAGCTCTGTAAGTCATCTCAATACCAAATACTCGATTGCTTTTCAGCTAACAAATTTTTACTTTCTTTGTGTCTTTTCTACCTTAATAAAGATATGATGCATTATCTTACAACAAAGGTCATGAAATTGTCAGCACTAGGTATAATACTAAGGGGAAAAAAAAAACCCAAAAGTCTTACATTTCTAAAACGTTAACAAGTATTAACAAGCAAGAAACCCAAGAAACCCCCTATTTTCTTTTCAAGTTTTGAAGTTCCAGATTCAATAAATACAAAATTTAACAAAAAAAAAAAAAAAAGAGAGAGAGAACCATGTACCTGCTGTTTGTTCTCTCTAGAATATGGTAGCATGGTTGAAACATGGAACATAATTTCATGCCCTTGAAAAACTGTATAGATGGAACAGGTTCCTGTTGTATCATCTGCAGGGGAAGAAAACATTCTCAGCAAGAGTGTCCTTTAAGTTTGCTAAAGATCAAAAGGTATTTCAAGTGCTTCTACCAAACCTTCTTCAGTCACCCTTTGTTTCGATCCATTTTAAAAGAAGTCACCGTGTGTTTTATGTTGGTCCAAACAAGAACAACGACCTAATCTTGTATAATCACATATTTAAAACCTAGAACATCCTTCACCTAGCCTCCGTAAATCACACACTGTTCTTCAAGCCACAATGCCCTATTATCATGAAGCAAGTAACACATTAGGTCCTTTATGACACTGTTCACCTTGAAAACAGGTCATATAAATGCTTTTACGCAACTGCATTCCTTATTGGTGATTTAAGCTAACTTGACTTTTTCCTGGTGAAGCACAGCACCTAACATGCACATAAGGAAATCTGTTTTGGGATCGTATTATTTCTACAATATATATAATAAGCATATACATGAGCAAAAACATGTATATTGCAGCTCCCCCCCACCAACTTTTTTGCTTCAGATGAGCTCTTACTTTTAGTGTCCAGTCCTCCTCTGTATCCTGTCCAGCCTTTCAAAGTAATTGTGTCACCCAAGAGATGCAAAAATCTTTGAAAACTTTCACTTCCAGTTTCTACATGTGGAAGGGATAAATGTTAAAACAGAACAGCACGTGTACTAATAAAACACCTATAAAAAATAATCAAAAAGGAACAGGTCCTGCTCCGGGACATGAGGGACAAAGTTTCGGCCGAATTAGTTTCTACTCATCTCATCCAAGCCTTCTACCTTTACAGAAACAGAATCCCAGCCTTGGAGAACAGGCTAACTCCAAGACACTGTTCAATCCCATAGAACATCTGCAAAAACATGAAAGAACTAGAAACAACAGTGACTTTTTGCAGGTA
Source organism: Colius striatus (assembly GCF_028858725.1). Lineage (NCBI taxonomy): Eukaryota > Metazoa > Chordata > Aves > Coliiformes > Coliidae > Colius > Colius striatus. Next base: position 123,255 of record NC_084777.1, read on the forward strand.
ATACAAGTTGCTTCCTTTGACTGCTTCCCTTCTTACATTGTATAGTCTATTTCTGTAACAGAAATTTCAGTATCTTCCAAATTGCAATGATAGGTTTCCTACAGCAATGTTAAGATTCTACTCCACAATTTTTCACCCAACGCTAGATTTGTGTGGAGCCATCTCTGGTAACAGGGAAGCGGCTGTAAAGGTGACTCCTGTAAGAATGTGCTCTAAACTTTCTGTCTGTTCTGTTTCTAGTAGGTAGTCAAATAAACTGTTCTTACTTTCCTCTAAGTCAAGTGGTCAAATCTGTTTTGCCTGGAACTGTAACTGGCAGTGAACACTCTCTGCCCATGTATCAATCAACAAGGTCTTTGGTTATCTTTTTTCCTCCCATCTTCCTGGGACCATCAGCACCTCTGCCATCCTAACAAAGGTGGGAGTGTATGGAGGGAGCGAGCAAGAGGCTGCGTGGTGCTTCGTTGCTGGCTGGTCCTGAACCATGACGAATGCAAACCTAACAAAAATACTGTTCACGCAACAATCGCCTCCCTTATGGCTTCCTTGTCTAGACACCTGACATTTTTTTTTGTTCTGATAAATAAAGCAATTAAGAAAAAGGTGAAAAACTCACCATTGCTGAACATTTCATCATCTGTAAGCTGCCCATCCTTAGCATAAAGGACTCCAAATTTGAAGTTGACAGATCCCTGAGAAATAAACAAATATCACATGATAAACATGCAATCAAAAGACCTAGAACAATGCTTTCTCTAAGGACATTTATAGATGTACCTTGTGGACATTTCATATGAAAGCCATTACATGCTCAAGTAGACGATACCTAATAATTTACCTTTGACCACAGACAATGAAACTTATTATATTCTAAATTTATGATATATTAATACAGTGAATTAAGTTGGTGCTTAAATTTATTTTTCATCTCATAAGTTGCAGAGAAATACTACATACTTTTACTGCAAGAAGTCATTGATTTGTAAGTTGTCACAAGTATGCCAGTGCAAATATTTAAAATACAAATCTATATTCGTTGAACAGGTCAGGTAGGAGCGGTAAGTTTACATTTACCTCTTGCTCTTCAAGAACCAATAAATCCTGTAAAAAAACCACAATATCTTTAACACACTGATATCACAGATAACACAAATAAAATTGTAACATCCTTGTATATTTAAGTTTTGTGTTGAAGTGGCCAGTTGAACTGATAAAGACAGTTCATGTGGTAGCATCATGTAACCCTACTCACCGTGAATCTGATACTGAAACAAACAAACTAGTAGCATTTATACTTAATGAAATTTTTTCCAGAAAATAATACAGAAAAACAACCCAACAAAAAAAGAAGTCACCTCCTACCTTTTGTATCTCAGGGTGAAAAATTTCCCTTGGGCTCTTTTCAAATTTGTCAAGACTCATAGCACTAAAATGCAAGTGAAATACTGGTTTATGGAAGGGCAAGTATATACCTCAATATATCTCAACTCATTTAACTACTAACTGGTTGCATGAAATGTTTTACAGACCGGCCATTTCTTTCCCACGATAGTAACCCTCCAGACTTCATAAACTTATTTTGGGTTTTACAAACAGAAATTAGTAATATCCTGCACGGAGATTCAGTTTAAACTTACTGTATTTACTTACAAAGCATAGAGCTTGATTCCATCACCAATCACTTTGGCTTTACCATATAAGCATCGTGAACATTTTAGGAGGACTCAATAACCTCTTTCATAAACATTTTTTCCATTCTAAAAGAATTCATGGCAAGTCAAAAAAAACCTCAAGCAGTTCAGCATCAAATTCACATGCCAAAGATCCACAAATAGAACAAAGTACTTAAATAAGAAACAAGATCACCTGCCTCAATAAATAGAAGTATTAATTTATAGGATTTTTTCCCTACCTCGTATTTCTGCATTGACTATTATTTTTGCCCATTTTTATCCCCAGCAATTATTGATAGAACTGCGCAGCATGTCACACAGTGCTAAATGCAGTCTGTCTGGAGCACAGTGAACCAACAGGGTGGTCAAATCTGATGCATCTTGCCATCATTGCTTATGCTAGATCACAATGCCCACAGCATTTGCTTTAGTTTCTTTTGAAAGGGATTAAAAAGTTCCCATTGATTTAGGGGAAAAAAAAAAAAAGTTTACTAATGTAACCAAAGAGACAGTCTACACCTACATTCACATTGACTGAACGGGGTGAACTGTCACAGGAATATTAGTTGGGCCTAAAGGGAAGGTTCAAGAATGGCAAAAGCAAAATAATAGTCTGGGAAGATTTTAGTCCAAGTGAGCAATAGGAGATGGCATTTATCCAGCTGACTGCAGGTGCCACAGACTCTGAGAGAAGTGGGGAAAAAGGTCTGAAACAAGCCAGCATTTTCCTATGTAAAGTACTGGACTACCACAGAAAGGAACACATAGAATCAGATAATCACTTAGGTTGGTTTCAGCAAAAGCGCTAACAAAAGACAAAGTTTCTCCACTCTGTGATGCCTGACCGAAAATGTACATGTGGGTGAGAGTGGAGGGAAAGGCTGGGTTAGAAAGGGAGGTCAGGATGGGATGTTTCAGTGCCTGGTGGGCAGACACAGAAGACGCCTTCTTCCCAGGTGCTGGGTTTGTGTGGAGCCACTTCTGGTAATAGGGAACGTCTGCAATGGAGGCCTCTGTAAGAAGTTGCTCAAAACTACCCCTGGCTGCAGAGTTCAGCTCACCTCCTGAGCTGAGCCAACTGGGCACCTCTGCAATCACTGTTTGAGGAGAAATAGCGAGAAAAGCAGGATTTTTGGTGGTGGTAGGAGGAGTGAAATGAGGGAGAAATGACCTTGTAGACCTCCAAGGTCAGTGAGGGAAGAGAAGAGGTGTACCTGAGCAAAATGCCCTGCATCCCTTGGTGAGATGGCAGGCTGTGCCCCTGCAATCCATGGAGGGTAACAGTGAAGCTGAGATCTGTCAGCAGTTCATGGAGGACCTCACACCGGAGAAGACAGCTGTGCCCAGAGCAGGCTGGGAGAAGGAAGTCTCTTGGCTCCACTGATAGCGTGTATAACACTGGTTTATTTCCCTGTTTGCTTCCTCCTGCTAGGGCCACACAATAACCACCTCTCTAGTCAAAATCTCCTGTTACTTAGGCCTCTTTCTTGCCTATCTAATTAACAAAGATATCTGTTCCCAATCTCTGCAATGCCACTTAGCACCTGTTTAATTGGAAAACAGTCCTTCTGCTGAAGAAAAAGTGCTAACAGTTTTTCTCCATTTTAAGTTGCCGCTTTATCTGTTAGAGAACAGGCTTAAAATTCACTTTTTGCTGCCTTCAGTGATTACGAGTTCTAAATCTGTTTTCACTGGTTTTATAAACCTATTGCAAAAACCATGCAAAAAACCATAAAGACAAATATTTTAATTTATAATATATTTGGAAATACATACCTTAATATAGATTTCACTGACAGTGTTTTTGTGGGACTGTATGGGAGACATATTTTCTGAGTACCCTATAAAGAAAAAATGCTAGGAGATATTACAAGACACACTGACTTTTTCTGTATATTCAAATAGAAATATTAATAAAAACAATGACATAAAAGAACTATGCTAGGTTTTTTAGCCACATTTACTACCTGCTTGAAAAAAAAAAAAGTCACAGATTGGGCGAAACTATTTTTTATGTATTTTTTACTACCTTAGCACATGGTATGAGGGCTGCCAAAACTAGCAGACATGAACTACTTAAAAAAAAAAAGAGAGAAGCATGTATACAAGAGTTTTAAATCAATTGCTTGGATAAAAGGCTCTTATGGAACATGAAGTGAAAAAACTTCATTGAACAGTATTAGCAAGACCATAGAATCATAGAACGGTAGGGGTTGGAAGGGACCTTCACAGATCATCTAGTCCAACCTCCCTGTAGAAGCAGGTCAGTCTAGATCAAGTCGCATAGGAACATGTCCAGCTGGGTCTTAAAGACCTCTAAGGAAGGAGACTCCACAACCCCTCTGGGCAGCCTGTTCCACTGCTCTGTCACCCTCACGGTGAAATAGTTTCTTCTTATGTTTAAGTGGAACTTTTTGTGTTCCAGCTTCATCCCATCACCCCTTGTCCTGTTGCTGGCTACTACAGAAAAAAAGGGATGTCCCAACCTCCTGACACCCACCCTTTAGATATTTGTAAATATTAATAAGATCTCCCCTCAGTCTCCATTTTTCTAGACTAAACAACCCCAGCCTCTCTTCGTATGAAAGATGCTCCAGTTCCCTGATCATCTTGGTGTCCCTGCACTGGACTCTCTCCAGAAGTTCTCTGACTCTCTTGAGCTGAGGAACCCAGAAGTGGACACAGGACTCCAGATGAAGCCTCACCAGGGCAGAGTAGAGGGGGAGAAGAACCTCCCTTGACCTGCTGGCCACACTCTTCTTGATGCATCCCAGGATGCCATTGGCCTTCTTGGCCACGAGGGCACAGTGCTCGCTCATGTTTAGTTTATTATCAATCAGGACTCCCAGGTCTCTCTCTGCAGACCAGTATCACACCTGGCTCTTTTCTAAACACTGTGTAAGAAAATCCTGAAAGTAGTATCAAGTCATGGTCTAACTGGCTTGCAGGACGTAATCAAGAACAACATAGGCAACATTTCTAAAAATAACACAGGTAGGATCAATTACAAACTATCCGGCACAACAGATTTCTGTCAGAAGGTTTAGTAGAATGTTATCTAAAAAGCTAGTTTTGTTCTAACTACTATGGTAGAATTATATATTCTTATTGTATAAACTGAAAAATATGTATTACCTGTAGAAATCTTGAACAAATCAAACAAATGTATAATAAACATATCCAAAACAAACAAGAAAACAAGAAAGTCAGAGCATCAGTTAAATATTTGGTTTCTTACTGTTTTTCTCCAAAGTATTGAATGGTATTGAGGAACACGCTGATTATTTTCGTCAGACAGCACAACAGACAGAAAGAAAGGGTTCTTCTCTGTATCAGTACCTATGTAATTTTGATGAACTGTTAGGGGAAAAAAGGACCCATCATTAATTGTTAAGAAGATATACAGATGCAGAGACACATACACAGAAAGACATGTATAACTGTAAATATACGTATTCATATGCAAAAATATATACTTATCTACATAAATACATATATAGATACAGATATGTAAAAAAAAAAAAGCCACAGCCTTCAAGGCCAAGAAAGGTTTTAAAACATCTTTTTTTTTGTATTAGGGGTTCCAACACTTTAAGAAACCCATCCTCTGTCTTCAGGTTAAAAATACATGAGACAAGAACTTGTCTTCTATACAGGACAGAAAATGTTTTAATATTAAATTAATACAGTACTTTTTTTCCATATTTAAATAACAGCACCTCGAGCTACATTGCACTTTAATTGATCAAAACTTCAAGCCATTCGCAAAAAGATCATTACCTTTCCCTAAAAAATATTTTAAATACCATCTTGTATGATACTCAGGGTTTTCCAAATGCACATCTGTTCTGTGCCATGTACCCGGAGTGTAGTCTCTATCCTGAAAAAAAATTGAGAGACCATTAGATCAAATGCTGAGAAAAAAAAAGTAGAACATAATTTAGCAAAACCCAACAGTGGCTGAGTCACCAGAAGAGTTTAAGCTGTACACTGTTTTTTCAAAAGCAATTAGTTTTTCTGAAGTCAGTTGTTGAGCAGTGCTGATGCAAACAGGCATTGGTAACAATTTACTGTAATAGTTTACTGCTAATATTGGTTAAATACAAGACCTTTCATGCATTTCAACAACACAATGCCCTCTTTCTTTCAAAACTGAGATGATATTTACACCTGAAAACATTTTTCAAAGGAAGATAAAAAATTAAGATAAGTAGAAACCTAAGTGTCACTGGACACACTAAGTTTCAGGGATACAATGGAAGTTTAAGAGTGCAGGAATCTGGAGGGAATGACTCGCTCAATCTCCACTTAACTTCTTTAGCTCTTATCTAAAGATAAGCATAGCTGTCAAAAGACAACTAAGGGGGAAAAAACGGTGAAGCTATAACCTCATTACACCAAGGAGTGAACTTACAAGCACAAAGGTCAGCTTGAACATATTAATATGACCAGGAACACCGATACAATATTATGAACTAGAGACTATAAGGTGATATTCAGAGGATAGGAGATGTATTTTTCTCCTAACATTATAATGTGAGCAAAATGTTACCAAAACTAAACAAAATGTGAGCTTTTCTCTTTAAAAAATAAAAAAGTGGAGATTGCAAACTCTTGAAAGTAGAGCTAAGATAGACTTTGGAGGAAAGAAACCCCACCATCTCTTTCCTTCTAGATTCTTATATTCTCACATTATTTAGCATTTTTCAAGCCCTCTTCCTTAGAAATTGATTGCAAATACATCTTTCAGCAATGTATTTCAGCAATAACTGAAGATCAATTATCTCTTCAGCTTTCTATTGAGCTCTTTTAGCCACTTACCTCGCCAGAGGAGCCATTTTCCACACGGAACCGTCCAGCTCTTTGAATGGCTCCATCAGCATCACTAGATATAAGCTGTAATAGAGTTTTAAGATAGAAGTTCTAGTTCCAAAAATAGCCATGTGATGAGAAATCAAAGCTTACTATAGTATCTTCTTCTCCCAGGCATCATGTGACTACCGACCAAGAAGGGATTGGGCACAGGTATTACTAATTTGACTACAGATTTGGAACAACCCAATTATAACTCTAAGGAGGCATAAGTGAGAAAGCTGTTCACTTTTTTGGTAGACCCCAGTACTAATCAGAAATTCTCGTGTCTCAGGTTTTGGTTGCACCAACACACAGAATGGCTACAGAGGGACTTGTTTACTTTATAGAAATCAATCGTGAAGCCCGGTCCCGTCAAAACAACGGGTCTTACAGACATGATGATTTTTGTCTTTTCAGCCTTGCTAAGCCTAAAACTCTACCTTGCTGGCAGTATTACTGGATCTAGCAGCCTTTTACTAGATTTTATTTATTGATGTTCTCAGGAGACAAAGCACAGCAAGAATCTGCCTGGACTTGTTCCTATGCAACTCGATCTAGGTGAACCTGCTTCTGCAGGAGAGTTGGACTAGATGATCTCTAAAGGTCCCTTCCAACCCCTACCATTCTGTGATTCTATGATTCTAATCTCCGAATATAATACGCAGTGATGATATTGAACAACATAAGTCCTGGTCTGTTTGCAGCATCAACATCAGAAAATATGGGCTGTTTCCAGATGAAGACTTCAATAGTTTCATAATGTCATAGTTTGATATGACAGTCATTTCTGGTAAGGGGCTCTGGAAAGATTGACTGGTCTTTTTATAAGGGAATCAGAGGATTTGCAAAATTTATAGATAAGGAAAGTGCAGTGCCAACTTAACCTTTGAATTTGAAGAAAACGCAGAATAATTGACAGATTTTAGGGTAGTTTTCAAGGTCCTTATTGCTACTAGTTCTTTTAATTTTAAACTCTCTTCCCCTATTCTTAGGCATGTACACATAAAATCACATAGATCCATAGATATGTACACATACAAATACACAGAGAGGTTTTAACTCATATAATTGCAAGTACTTCATTCAATGCTTCCCTAATATTCTGCAATCTTCACCTTATAAGAGGAAAAAAAGGCTCAATTTCCATCTGGGTGTAAACACGATATTTATACAGCATTTCCTGTCCCATTATTAGGAAATATTAATAAATAAGGTAGTAAAAAGATTTCCTAGCATGGGTTTAATATATCTATTATTAAGTCACTTTTTTATCACCAATAACTCTCAAGTCCAGCTTAAAAAGCACATTTTCCAAACTAGATCCAATGTTTTTTTAAACCTGGAAATTACAAGGATTTGAGCTCTGCCTTTTAAGCTGCTACATTGACAGGACAGGCTATGTAAACTTACAAGTTCCACAGATCCGTAATGCTTTCTGCTAAACTCTCCACGTCTGCAACCCAGATCTTCAGAGATAGAGCTGGAATAAAAATGTTTCATCAGTGTACACATATCAACTAGACTTAGATCTCCTGCAATGTTATATTCTGTCATTAACAAATATAATTCCTGCTGAACAAGGTTTGTGGTGCACAAATTCACTACCGCAGGGAACACTCTTTACAACGTGCACGTTCTCTAGCCGCCATTGCAGTCTGGCTTTCATATTATTTCAAAAGGAAAAGAAATCTCTGTGTCCTGCCTGGAAGCAAAAGTTATGATTACATTGAGTATTTACTCATTATGTGATCAGATGCAATTTTTAGAATTCCTGTATTTTGAGATACATATGAAATTTTGCAGATGCTTCACAAAACAAAAGGAACGCCTCATCTGCAATGTATTTTAAGGCATTATGTGTTTTCTACTTTTTTTTTTACTTTTCCAGAAAATTCAAGTACTCATGGTAATGCTCCCATTTTCTTTGTGTTCTACTTTTTTTCTACAAAATTAATTTTTGTGGCTAGGTGTGATAGTTGCCTTAGAAACCACTGTATAAAGAATTCCAACCAATGAACACTGATCACCTCAGTATTGGTAGTGAAACATTTTGGAAATAGGACTCACTAAGCTCTGAAATTCAGTCTTTGACCAAAGGAAGAAATGTATGTAAGATGACAATTCAAGGAGTAAATTCAAGACAATTCAAGGAGACAATTCAAAGGTAAAATAAATAAACATTAAAATCCAACAACGGTCACAATAAATCTTTTCAAGTTTTGGGAAACTCAGGTCACTGTTTTGTGCATTTGACATATGGACAACTCCTAACACAAACAGGATACAAATTAGAAAGTCAACAAAAAGAGCATCTGGCCTACTGTACTTTAAATGAAGCCATGTCCACACGGATACTTTTCAGAGACTTTCATCAGTCATGCAATCGCTCCACAAAACAGGAGAAAAAGCAAGCTACGGTTTATAAAACAAAACTACTTTCTGCCTTGTGGCAAAGCTAATCTCAGATTGCATAAAATGAGAAGAAAATGCCATCTCATGCATTACCTGCATGATACACCCAGGCAGTTATGAAAACATTTTAGAACTATCTGCATACAAACGTACTTCAGTGATATTCCAACTGAGTGAAAGACAAATACTATGAGGAAAAGTATGCTGAGACCCGAGCATATTAATGCTGCAGTAGCTAAAAAAGTGTGTTTTTTAAATAAAACATAAAAAATAAATTACTCAAAACCAAACCATGTATAACTAAGACATGGATGTAGGTATACAATGCACGAAAGCACTAATGCAACAAAGTACGGGTTATCACGTTAAAGGAGGATGCAACATGAAAGCCATGACTCTACAAATACAAAAAAGTCAAAATATGTATTACGGTATATGCCTGTCAGCCCAGGCAAACAGCCTGGAAAGTCACGCCCAAAACATGGTGGTAGAATTAAGAGCAGACCAGATACACTGGTTTGATTTTAACTAAGATCATTAAGATTAAGATACATCTCAACAACAACAACTGCAGTAACATTTCTCAAACAGAATGTCACGTGAAAACAAAAGACAAAGTGAAGTGCAGCGCTAAGCTTGAGTTTTACCGTACAAATCTATTTTTTTTTTCTCAACATGGAAAAGATCACTGCCCTCCACGCTCAGTCTGGTATACTCAACATTGCTTCTAGATAAGTTCTGGAGGCTGGTTAGCCCAAGGAAAAGTTTACCTTCAAGACCTCCTGATGTTTGTGAGAGAGCAGATGTTGAATGACACCATCTGATCTATACGGTATTTCTGGTTTATCATAACTTTGCAAATACAAAGCTTTTCACATATCTACGTATGTGCAAAGTCTACCAAACTCTATTCTCTGTCACATGAATAGAGCCTCTATTCCAGATCCTTAGAAATAACATTTTATCTAACTAATCCCAGCATGATTATTTGACTGTTTTTAGCATTTCTATAACGACAAGCCGTAAGTAGTTGCCTTCAGGAGGCACTCCAACATACTGCAGTATATCACATTTCACTAGCTTTGCTGGCCCCAGAATGACAAGGAACATGGCAAATAGCAGCCAACAGCAGTACACATAACATAACAAGGAAACATCACTGTCATATTCTGCAAGGAAACTGGCAGAGGCTTCCCACCGCTTTTCATCAGGTCTCGATAAGAAGTTACCGTAATAGCCCAGAGAGCCTCCAGTGCAATCCCACAGTCACAGAAATCTATGGTGACACAGGTGAAAAACAAAGACACGATATCCATGCATGCCTTGTAAGGTGAACCCACAGGACTCAATTCCAGCCCACATACCCAAGATCTATCCCTACTAAGAGTACAGAGATTTCAGATGCAGCAAGACTGGGTACATGCATCAAATAATGCAGAGGAAACACCAAGAGCAGGTGAGTTTAATGAGTCAACCTATTTTTTAGACCATGCAATATTAAAAACATAAACCCAGAAAAAGTATAAAGAATAGTTTGTGCACCTGAAAGGTTCAACAAACTACACCCCGATAATTTAAGGAACAATATTGTATCACCACAAACCAAACCTTTTGGTATCAAACGCATTTTCCCAACACTACTCTTACTGTTTAAACAACGTGAGTCTGAGGAAAATGTTGATTAAAACAATTGTGTTTAAATATTAATATTCTTATCAACTTGCACACCAATTCAAAGTAGCTAAAACATATCTTTCAAACACAAGAACAGTCCTTTTGAAAATCTGAATTACACGCAACAGCTAATCTGATTCTTCTCAACCTACTTCATATCACACTTCTACTTCACAGCACCATTATCGTATGCTTTGTATCAAGCACTTAAATCAGAATCTCACACCAACAAAAATGCTACACAGAGCCTTGTAAAAGTTAAACAGCTTAGCCTCAATTTATGCATATGTAAGTTTCACATTATCGCGCCCCAACGAACTCCAGGCTGCATGTCTTTGTTACCACTAAGATTAGTGCTCATCAACTCTCTGACACATCGTAACACCTAATTTTTAAAATATGCTGTGATTAATATTATTTTTTTTCTTATTATTTTCTTCATTGGATCACATCCTTCCTCAGTTCTGACCTGATCTACATCAGAAGTTTCCATCCTGTTAAGATGAGCTGCCAGCATTGAAATACTTCAGTTTGTTTACCAGACCAGTTTGGATTAATAATTTGAGTTATACTGCAAAGTATTCTAATATTGTTAAGCCTTTCTTTACCTAAAAATAAATAGCTGACATATTTGTACAGCACTCAGGATATATTCCACCTCCCTTTCCCATTTATCTGGGAACACAGGTGCTGTTCCATACACATACAGGAACGATGGAGAGAGGACCAGCTTCCTCTCATTTCAACAGAAGCCCCTACAAACCTTAACAGACCTCAAATTCAAATGACAAATCAAGTTTAAACCTATTTGCTATTTTTAAAAAATAAGCATGTGTTTTGAGGATTCTAGTGTCAAATCATACGTTTTGTCTTTCAGGAGTTTGTCGCTGGTAAGCGCTTCACCTGCGAAGGGTGGGAGGGAGTGTGCAGACTGCCGTCTACCTGATCACAACGACGCGGCTGCACGCGCCTTGGGCTCTCCATTCTCATTACCGTCTAGATCTTCACCTACCAGTATCGGTTAACTGGAGAGGCAGGCCCGAGTACATGCGCGCTCCGCAATGGGTAACTGCGGTCACTATGCCAGCGGTATCTGCTCGCACGAGCGCTAACGCTGATCAAGAAGCGAAATCGCCTCTGATGACGCTCATCTGGCTCCGCCCACGACACCTGCAGCAGTCCCCGAGGGAGGTGGCTGCAGCTCCGGGACTCCCGTTGCCTCACCGGCAGCGGCCCCTCCGAGCGGTAGCCTTTAGCGCTGTCCGGCCCGGCACCGCCGCTTCGGCGGCCCCTTTAGCCCTGCGGCCGGTGGAAACACAGCACATTGACCAAGCGAGCCTGAACCGCACCGCACCGCGCCCCGCCCGAGCTCGGTCCCCGCCTTCCCGGTTCCGGTACCGCTGAGTGAGGCCGAGGAACCGGGTGGAGGCCGTCTCTGCGCTGCTCATCTCCATGCGGGCGGCGAGCTGGAGGCCTCAGCCCCCCTCGGCGTCGCTCCCGCGACTCCGTCCCGCGCAGGAGACGCGGCGGGAGCTCCGTGCACACATCCCGCTACCCCGGCGCCAGCCCCGGACCGCGAGCCACTCAGACGCCGCGCCGGCCGCCGCCACGGCCCGCCGGGAGCTGTAGTCCCGGACTGCGAGTGAGTGCCCCGCCCTTGGCGGCCGGGTTGCAGAGCTCCGCCCTGGGAGCGAACGGGTCCTGCGCCCTCACGCAGCCAGGAGCCTCAGCCGGCATCGCTCTGAAGGGTCGGGCCCGGTCCAGCGGCAGCTGACTTCGGGGTTTGGTAGGGAAGGGAAGTTGGCTCCGGGAAGCTAGGTCCTGTGGAGCTGTTATCGCGGAGCGGGTTGCTAGTTAACAGGTTTGCTCCTATGCTCTCCATCCGCCCGTGCTCTTTTCTGCACCGTAGACGTCAGTCTTAATGCTATTACAGCAGTAAAGGCACATAAAATGTTTTCTCGACCTGATCACCTACAGCTCAGAATCTTTACAAGTGCAGTTGGCTTACTGACTGACGGTCTCTGTCATGTTCAATTGGAACTGTCCAGCACAGCCAAACATTAGTGGGAAACAGGTGACATTTCAATTCAGTATTATTTCTCTAACAAAGTCGAAAAGTGAGACACCACCTGGGCAGTCCACTTCATCGCAACTGAGTTTTAAACGATCTGCACCTGTGTGACCTTAAAGTCTAACACAAAACAATACAGCAGCACTCTCAAGCACGTGAAGCCCTTCCCTATCTCTTCTCCTTTTACGCAGATACACACTATTGTTTACCTTTTTCAGAGGTGGTTTATGCTTGTCATACGACATACACCCTGAAGTGAGGTCTGGACCCTCACATTGGGAATCAAAGCATGACAAGCTAATAGAAAGTAATTTGAATGTATGAGTACTTATTTTAAAACTTTGCAGTTGGAATTGAAACCAGTATTGCTATCAACTACTGTGACTGAAGATGAACCAATGTTTTGCTAGACGTAACAATTTATATCTTGGGCTATCTTAACTTGAATTATTGTATTTTCTTCATACAAATTTCTTAAGTAATTTCAGTAGCTTGTATGCTTTGTAATGAACTACACTGTTATAATTTATTATTAAATACTTCAGCATGCATGTAGTAAACTGTACAGTTATACACAATCATATAATGTAGTATATTCTTATCTTTCTTTACAACAACTATTAAAACAATCAGGTAATATATTAAAACTCTATTTTGAGCTTTGACTGTAATGCAGTTTCCCTAGCATTAAAAGTCAGCCACTAAAAAAAATTTAAAAGAGTGACAGAGGACGGCAAAGGCGGTAGAAACCACCAAAACGCAACTTTTAATTAATGCTGATCCAGGCTGGACTCAAGCTGGTGATGTACTGCTGAGGAATTCTGCAGGCACTAGTCTTGCCTTAAAGAATTCAGACAACACAAAATGCTTAAGTTTAAGCTAATTATACTTAACACAGAAGTTTGGATCTTCTATAAGCAAAGCTTCAAACATACTGACATGGGGGATAGCTTCACAATCGAGCCTCTGGCAGCAATTCTGTCTAAGTGAGCCTGCACCCTCAGTTTACTTAATCACAGCATCACCTTTGGCTCTCAATTCTGTCACTGCACTTAAGGAGTCACATTGTCAGCTGCACAATAAAGTAAATGGGGGTTAAGAAAGGCCATAAAAAGTCTTTCAAAAATGGTAGGGAGAGACTCTTTTTGGTTAAGCAGGGAATTAATAGAATACAGTTGGATTGCCACCTTAATGACAGATTGATTTGAGCAGTGTATAAGCATGAATAAAGTGATCAAATGCGTTTGGAATTCAACATGCTATTATTCTAACCTCACATCATAATGCAGGACCATCTAAAAGCTACACGTCCCACAGCTGCTCCGTTTGGCAGATGGTACCTCAGGTCCAAACCAAAAAATCATACCCATACACCCAGCCTTGCACCAAAAACTAGCTGCTAGTCCTAGAGAAGCGTATGTCTGGCCACAGGCAGTTGATGTCTGCATCTAAGTCTGCAACATAGTGCTCGATGAGCTGTTTTTTTCTAAGTTTTTATCCCCAGTGCTAAAATACAGTGAAAATTCCATGTATAGGGCACCACTGAAGTAACATCTCTTCATGCTTTCTCTTGTGTACTGCTATAGAATTTAAATTAGAAACATTTAACAAATTTTGGAATAACTTTGCTTCGTTAACTACATTATTGTGCTTTCACTTGATGTTAAATGTATGGATATGGGTCAATCCTCTATAATCTGTCCCCTTATAAATCCTCAAAGATGACAGGAGATAAGAATCTGCACTTCAGCAACTACATCTTTGTTTTTAAAAAACTAAACCTAAAAAACCCTACACGCAAGAAGATAACTGGTTAATTGCTGAGAACAAGGCCGTTCAGTTAACTGTATCACTAAATATTTCTTGTGGTTATCTCCCATGCATGGAAAAGATCTTCCAGGTTTGGAAATCAGTGGAAATATTTTACTGTGTTAAAATAAATTAACACACATTAAAGAACATGTTATTTGTTTGTTGACTACCTGTATAGAGCTCATCACATCACAACTTAAATGTCCAAACACAAATCCAACCATTTCAACTAATAACACTGTAAACTCAAAGCTTATGGATCCAGAAATACCCTAAAGAATATAAATATGCATACTCAGTAAAATAACTTCAAAGGAATTTCTATAGTAAAGAAATAAAAATCTTTATTGAAAGAAATATCAGCAGTAACCTTTACTCGGTATTTTGCACTCAACCACAACTTTTCTTCTTTCTAGATATCTGGCTTGCTGTACAAGATTGCCAAAATAAAGAGGCTTCATTTCTCTTGTTCCTTTAGAAGAGCCTACTTCCATGGAAATAATGAACCTTTCACTTCAAGTACTTAATTTCCACTTTAATGCAGTTGCCATTTATCCCATTTCTCTTCCCTTCTGTGCACAAGGTATAAATGGATTTAATATGAATACATGCACTCGTTCAAACCTCAGTATTTTTTCTATGGTGCCCCTCTGTCATCCTGAAGAAAAACAAATTTTAACACACAGCTACTCTTTCAAACAACAAATAAACATACCCTTTTTCTACTTTGCCAACTGAAACAACAGCTTTTTCCCAGTCAAGTTCTTCCAAAGCATGCTTACTGAAATGGAAACCCTGAAAAATTTCTGGGACTTCGGTCTTATGCTGTACTGAAGTCTAACAGCATGCTAAAATTCCAGCCAGGGTGGAATGCAAGCACAGACCTTACGCATCAAAAACAACCACAATAAATGAAGTTTGGAGTTTTTTAAATGTCTGGGGGTGGAAAAAAATAGGGCATTTCTGTAGTATGCTGTCATTTCAATGCTGCAATAAATCTTGAATACGATAAAAACCACAGTATTCTTTACAAAAAGAGCTGCCTCCCTTACAACATGCTGACAGCAGCTTTTCCAGTTTTCGCAAACAGCAAGCACACAACATGGAAATTAGAAAGGTAGTAGCAAGTTAAGAAAACAGAGGTCTAAAGACATATGATGCAAATGCATTGGCTTGGATGCTGTCTAGCTCAAATTTGGGTTTTCTGTCAGCAGCTTTTATCAACTATAGGTGGTTCTACTATTCTGTGGCAGGATGCAACATGTCTCTGCACTAAGACGGTGGCAGACGCACAAATAGCAGAATTACCTTAGCTTTATTTGTAATTACTGCTGATTCTATGTCAAGTTCTATACTTCTTCCCCAAAAGAAAAAACACAACCACCAACACATAATATAGAAAAACAGACTTTATAGGCATATGTATTGAGAAACAGAGAGAATATTTAAAGAAGGGGACAGACAAAGAAAGCCCATAGGCTATGAACTATAAAGAAGACAGTTTGAGAAAGAGAATTATGGGAAGAAGAAGTTACTCACTGGAAAATATATGGGATTTAAATAAATATGAAGGTTCATGACAATGAACTTCTACTTTATTTAATTTCAAGATTTACACTTCCCTTAAACTGCTTCCACCTTTACAATAGCGTGTGTCATTGAAATCCCTTTTGTATGGATCTATAAAGATGGATGAAGGGCTCGATTCACCAGACATGTGACAACTGTACTGTCAGCGATTTCAAACAGGATCTATTTCTTTCCTCAAAATTCTTCATAACTACTTTTGGCAAGGCATTGTAAAACCAGTTTACCTACCAACAAACTTCAGGACAGATGAGATCAGCACCTTGCAGACAAATAATGTACTTGAAAATGATTGTAGGCAGGAATACGGCTGGTCTATTTCAGCCTGAGAAGTAAGGCTACAATCAGGATTCAAAATAACTCTATCAATCCATATTATCTCCTTGACTTTCACAAAGTACCACATGCTCACTTTTAGTTTCACTTTAAAAGGATGCATATAGCAAAACCATTTTGTAACTCTCCAGTGCTAATGTATCTCTCATGTTCTTCTCAAAAACACAGTACAATGTACTTACATAGCATATAACGATCACGAAAGAGAAGGTACGTTTGATTTCTTTTTATTAGACAAAATAAAAACCACTCATCTTTTGCACAATTGGAGAGCTTTAAAAAAAAAAAAAAAACTAAAAAAATCCCCCAAAACAAGTCTAGAAGCAAAGTCCTCAAAAGCAGACTAAGCCACAAATATTGAAGATCCAGTTTTTTAAATGTCTGCAAAAGTTTTAATAAGGTTATGAAAGCTACAGGCACATACAGGACTAGAGTAAGATGTCTCCAATTCTACTTAAGTCCATATAGACAGCATTTTCTATCATCTCGTTGGTTTTGGACCTTCAAATCTATTTAGCCACTTAGGGACTTACGTAGAATTCAGATCACTCAAATCTCAACCAGAAGGGCTGCATTACCTTCCATCCAGACATTTCTAGTGCAAAGCCAAACTTTACTCACCATTACTGACTCCAAGATTTTCCCTTCATACTGTGTATTCAATGGACCTGTCCAGACCTGAAGTGGCATTGGTTGGTCACTGCCTAGGAAACTTTGAGATCCTAGACTCAGTGTACCATACTTGCCAACTCCGAAGGCTTTCACAAGGCCAAAGTCCAGCCTGCTTGCAAAACAACCACATAGAATAGTACTCATGAAAGCTATTAAAATACATATCTATATATCTGCTTGGTGAAAGAATAGACAAAGACCTTAAAAATTACAATGATCAGTACAGAGAAAGTAGGAAAATAGTTAATGCTTAGCAAAAGTGCTTTCCAGAAAATCCTGCAGTACTAGCAAAGACAAGAGACCTGGAAGGAGCAGACCCTCAGCTTCTTCTTACTACCCTGCTGTACACTGACCAGTTAATAGATTGTAAAGGTATAAACATTATTTCAGCTATCTGCAGAGTTTGAAGAATTTAGTATATGAATGACAGTTCTGACATACTAGAAAAAAGAGTTCTTGTAATGACACAGCTGATGCAAAGAGAAGTAAAAATCAAAGAAAAATCCAGTAAAGCAAATAAATCTGAAACCAGAATGATAGCTGTTAGGAAGAAAAAACAAACAACAAACAAGTGGAACTCCAACATGGGGATAAAACATCAACAGATAATTTTAAGAAGGCTAACATATACAATGTGTAACTTACAGAGAAAAAAGCCATGACCACAAAACTGTATTTCCTTTGGGGAAAAAATAGAAAGGTATATTACATAGCTAAAACAAAGTAATTCTCTTCCAAAACGCACTGGAAACTTCACAAGATTGACTGAACTCCAGTTCTTTTTGCAGGTAACTGAGACAGTCATTTCCATAAAATAAAGTATTCTCAGTAATTAACATATTTTAAATACTCCAGTAAAGCAGCAGATCGAGAGAACAAACAAACCCAAACCATTGTGTCGGCTAAAAAAAAAAAAAAAAGAAAAACAAAAACAAACAATGCCTTGCTTTTTAAAAAAGTCTCAATTTCCCAAAAGGAACTATTCGTCTGTAGACTTCTTAGTACAGTTTTGAGGGATTTCCAGGTCAAAAGACAGGAATTTCTTTTCCCATAGACAAGACTGGCTTATGTCTCCCATATGTGCACGTGCCTGTCTGTACACACACATAAAGACAACTGAATATATAGAGAACGCAAACGTCTGGGGGAAAAAAAAAAAAGAAAATGTAGCCTTATCAAGGGTTGGAGGTTCACCCAGACCTCATTCGGACGAATTCTTCAAAGACTTTGTTTGTTGGTTTATTTAAGGCAAATCTCTCGAGGCGTTTTCTCCATTCTCTCACGTTTTAGGGTCACCATCAGATGGTCGGGCAGGCCGTTGCCAAGGGACGAGGAGAACGCGCACCCCATCTGCCCTTTCGGGGCTGGCGGCTTCGGCACCAGCCGGCCTCGCCGCCCCCTGCAACCGAGGGGCCGCCCGGCACAGCCACGCCCGCGGCCCGCCCGCCGCCCGCGCTCCCGGAACGGCGGTGCTTCCGAGCGCCACCCCGCCGTCATTGCGCCCGCTTCTCTCGGACAAGCCCAAGCGGGTAGTTAGTTACCAGAGGCCTCTCAGAGGCGCCGGGCACCAGCAGCAGCTGGCGGTGAAGCTGCCCGGCGCACCTGAGAAGGGCATCGGGACGCCCTCCCGTCGATTGCGGCGCTCCCCTGCTGACGCCAACCGGGCGAGCGCACGGTGCCTCGCCCTCGCCTCTTCCGCTGCAGCGCGGCGCCTCGGCAGCGGACCGCTGGAGCCCCGGCGCGCGTCGGCTGCCGGGTCCTAAAGCCCGCGGGTCCATGGCGCCGGCGGCGGGCAGGGCGCAGCATTGTTAGGCAGCTCGAGAGAGGGAAGCGAAGCCCTGCTTCTGTCATTGACCTGGCCAGGGTCAGTTTCCCATTAGCTCAGTCCCTCCCAATTCCTAGAGATTTAGAGACCATGCCTTGGCTGGACACAGCATTCTCAAGGGTCTGAACGTCAAGCTGATACCATAAAAGCTGGCCTGAGTAAACTCCTTAAGATTCCATTTGGAGTTTTCTAAAACGGGCATTCTTTTATCCAAAGCTGTGGCAATGGAGACACAAGGGGGTATTTCCTCTGAAGTGTGTCTGTCTTATCACACTAAGATAGCTATCTTTATTGTTGAGTTACGTATTCATCATACTTCTCAAAAAAACCCACACATACTCATTTTAGTTCTCAGTAATTATGTACATACCCCCCAGCCCCTTGCACATGCTCCATGGTTTGAGTCGGGGGTCTTTTGGAGTCTCTGGTGGTTGCATCCACTGTTTGACCCACGCTAGTTACAGGTGTATTCAGGAAGATCTTGGTAGATGCTGATGCATCTTTTCCTAAATTATTTATTACCTCCTCCCCTTATCTTCCCTTTCTTCCATCTTCTGGGTTAGCTTGTTAATACTTACTTATGTCTTCCTACTGACTACGGGGTTTCCATTATCTACATCTGTGCCCACTAAATAAGCACCTTGCCTCAATTTCTCTTTAGGTCTGCAAGTAATTTTTTTATCAGTTCTTCTCTCAAGGTTGCAAATGTTGGGTGCTGTAGCAGTCACAAAGCAGCATTCACTAGAGAAAGAACTAGGGCTCCACTTAATGCAGAAGCATAAATGAAGTAGATGTGACAATGCACTGAGGAAGTGGTGCAGAGTGGGCTGTCATACTGGCTCTCGTACAGATGAGAGGCACACTTCCAGGGACGGTGTGCTGAATGGCCAGTACACAGGCACAGTCTCCTGGCTTTCATTCTCCTACTTGTGGCAAGTGAGAGGGTAGGCAAGTGATAAATGACTGCTTGTTCTTCCTTTCCATTTTGGGTGACTGCATTCTCATGACAGGAGAAACACTTTTAGCACTGCAGTCTCAGTCTGTGCCAGTTTCTGTGAGTACAACCATCTACTGAAGCCTGGAGTTAGTTGGGTACCTAAGTGAACCTGATGGTCTTTGAGGGCTATGTGATATAATCGTAATGAAATGGAGCTGGAGGAGGTGACAAAGGCAGTGCAGAGTTGGTCTTAACTGTGAGAACAATTACAGGCCTTGGAGTAGGGAGTATTTCTGCGAAAAGGTACGTTTGTGTGTGATGCAACTGCTGGAAAGCTTTGGCATCTTCCTTGGACTCAGTATTTCACTTCACGAGATCTTTCTGCCTCACTAAAAAGGTTGGGTAACTGCCCCCTGTGGCATGGTTTAGGCTTAGCCGGGAACAAAGAATCACAAGCAGAGGCTCATTCGCTCCTTTGCCTCTTATCAGGACAGGGAAAAGATAAGTAACTGCTGGGGGGGGGGGGGGGGTGCCCTTTGGAAATCCCAGAGGGCAGGGCTCACTCACCACTTAAAAGTCCTGGGGAAAACAGACACGACTACTCCACTTGGGAAATAAACCAAAACAATTTAATGCACCACCAATCAAAAACCTAACAAACACAAAACATTACAGAGTGCAACTATGATGAAGAGCACCACCAGCCCTTTAAGACGGCACCTGATTGCAGGGTCTTTACATCCTTCTTCACTGAGCAGTGCAGGGGGTGGGAATGGGGGTTGCAGTCAGTCCTGTTTGGATAGCTCCTGCTGCTTGTCTCATTTCAGGGTGGGAGGACTCCTTGATAGTCCTCCCTGCTCCAGCTCGTTGTCTCTCATACACTAGGCAGCCCTGCATGGACCACTCCAATGGGCTGCAGCTCCTCCCTGCCTTCTATGTAGGTCTCTGTGGCCCGAAAGCACCCAAGCATGACCTATACCGTGGCCGCCTCCACAGAGTCTCCTGTGCATCTGAGTACTATCAACTGCTCTAGCACGGGGTCCTCGTGGACCTGCAGCCAACTCTCAGTCCTGCCACTGCCCTCTTATGAGTCACAGGGAGACAGCTGCTCTCTCACTACAAGCTGCAAGAGGGTCTCTGGTCTGATGCACCTCCTCCTCTGTTTGTGGTCTATATGGTTGCCTCCATCTTGTACCATTCCCTATTCTGTGGCAGATCTCCCGTCCTAAATAGTGATGGCAGAGGCGCCAGATTGGCCTGGTGGGGCTGGAGGTGGGTCTGACTCAGAGCCAGTTAAAGTTTTGCGAACTGCTTACAGGCGGTCTACACTGCAACTCCCTCCCCCTATTACCAAGCGAAGTGCAGCTCCACACAAACCCATCACAGCCTGAAATCAGCGATGATGCAGTGTGTATCAATTTGATCCTTTGCAGTCTCAGATTTTTCAGATATAATTTTTTTTTCAAATATTTTTTCATGCCTGCAGCCCATCACAGTCATATTTTTTTTCTCTATCTTTCTGCCTTGGTACTGTCACTCTTCTCTCCCTGTCTCTAATGTTTCTTTATCTGTCCTCTGCTGCCTGTCCATTTTATTCTCTCTGTCCTCCATCTTCCCCCTTTTTGTTTCTGTATCTCTGTGCCACTGCCTGTCTCATTGTTTTTCTTTTTTCCCTTCAATTTCTGTGGCTCGTTCCTTGTCTTTTTCTCTCGATCCTGCCATCTTTATTCACCTTACTCGTCTACTCTCATCCACTGCTATGGAAGAAGAAACCAAAAAAAACCCCACAAACAAACAAACAAAAAGCAAACACACACGCACACAGACCCAGAAAAAGAAATCTTACTTACTCGAACAAGTGAAGTAACAAGTGAAGGCTAAGCCTGTTAGCATTCATCCAAAATAAAACACCCAAACATTCTGAGCAAATATAGTAACTATATATCCAAAACCATATGGTATTAAGCACAGTATTAGATCATGTTTGTCCCTGATTTATCCACAAGATGGCCTCCTAGATTCTTCCAGCAGCAGCTCCTAATGTTATTAATGACTTTAAAAAAGCATATAAAAAAATATTATACGTATATGAAAGTGACAGCTATTTCATTAAAAAATCTGGAGAAGTAAATGGTAGCTTCAAAAAAATGTGCAGGAGTGCACAGCTGTTTTGAAAGTCAAAATAAACATTAATTTCTTAACCAAAACATAGTCTAGAAGCACATACCACAACAGGAAGCAATTTTTGTATTGCATACAAATTTATTTCAATGAAGAAAAAAAGACCCGTAAAACAGTAACTGTTTCTTAATCTGTTTACAAACCTGTCCATTCCGAAACAGGCATATCAAACTGTTTTAAAGCCCTGAAGAATTTCTTACCTTGACTAACCTGAAGGCAGTCTATATCCAAAAAGCAACTATTCCCCATGTCGACTGACTGCACTAATTTACTAAGAAGTTTATTTTCTATGATTCCGTAACAGGTCATACTAGTACAAGTTCTCCCATAATATGAGAAATGTGAGAATAGTTGGATGACAGTTAAGCACAAAAAATACATTCAAATAACAGGAGCATTTATGCTGAAAGTGTTAACAGTTACTCAGGAAAGATTAGAATCTGAGTTTAGAAAAGAAAGTAGATTTAATTACCAAGATCTGCATTTATTCTTGTTCTTAAGAGGAGTAAGACCTCATCACATTTGATTTTTGAGTGAAATCAAATAATGGTAATGCATCACACAGAGACTTACCCTAAACCATGAGGCCTGATTGCTGTCCAGACTTAGTTTAGGATCGTCCATTTTCCTCAACTCTGGAAGAACAGGCGAGCTATATAGCCTAGAACAACGCCAAAGCTAAGTGGTCTCAGGACAGCAGTTTCTTGTACAGCTTCTTGTTCAGGTACAGCTTCTTCCTCTGCACTGAAGCAGAAGAGGCCAAGAAGGATCAGGTCGCCTCCACCTCCTGCTTCCGGCTCAAGCGTGCCAGGCACCGTGCTCGACCCAGAGCTCGCCTCGACTACCCCCTCCCATCGCCCGAGACCAGTCAACGCTGGCCCGGCCAGACCGGCTTGTCGCGGCACCCACGCTCACCTCGAGTCTGAGTTCGAAGGGGAGTAAACCAGCAGGTAACGGGACTCCTCTGCAGCCACGGCTCCTGTGACGAGCGCCTCGCACGGCAGCCCCGGCCGCCTCTCCGCTGGCGGCCGCTCCAGGCCGAGCGCTCGGCGGCCTCCCCGGGTGAGCGGAGCGAGACGCGCCCTCGGCCGCGGCTCCCGACGGAAGCGAGCAACGTGTGGAAGCGGGGAGTGATGACGTCCGGGGAGCGCGCCGGAAGCTGCTTGGCTACGGAGAGCGGTGGGGTCCGGGGAGGGTCTTCCCTCCGGGTGCCGCGGGTCGCCCGGCGCAGGGGCCGCGGCGAGGGGTTTGCCCTGCCCGTCCCACGCCGAGCGTGGCCGAGGCGCCCAGTCCCGTCCGAGGGTGACCTCCTGCCGCGGGTGCCCGCGGGCTGTGGCGGGGTCGGCGGAAGTGCCGGGAGCTTGTCCAGCTGCGGAGCGATGGCCGCAGGGAAGCACCAGCCCGAGCCGGGCTCGGAGGGGCCGCGCGAGCCGTGGCGGCTGCCTGCGGGAGGACGCTCCGCGCCCGGACGCTACCTGAGGTGAGCGCCACGGGACTCGGGCGAGCGGCACGGCCGCTGTTGGCAGCAGCGGCGCTGAAACTCTCCGGCCCTCGCCCTGCCTTTTGCGTGCGGAGGTACATGAGGGCGGGCGGCGGGAAGCGCATCGCGGGCGCTGCGTAACACGTAGAGAATGTAGCTCTGAGCGCCGGTTTCGGAGCCTCACAGCAGCCCTTGATTTCAGTATTGGCGTTACGCGTTAAATACCACAAGCGCTTCAGAGGTTGCCTATTTTTTGTTCGTAGGGATCTTGTTAGAAATTTTTGTTTGGTTTAAGAGAATACATGCCTGTTAGAACAGCAAATATAATGTGCCAAATGTGCAGAGGAAAACCGGTAAGTGCTGTTGGAAGTAAAAGTTACTGTACGAACTTGTGACTTGATAGGAGCAGCAGTTTCTGTGCATTTACCACCCAGAACCTTCTTGTGTTTTTATCAGCGTTTGCATGCCATGTGCAACCTTTCATAGTGAAGACTATACTTTTCTGTACTACTCTGCCATGTTAAGAGGTGTACTCCAAGATCTTATTTTATGAAGGAAAATGTTTGTATAGTAATAAACATGTTATTGACTCTCACTCAGATTCCTCAGTTCTTTGTATTTGGGAACTTTGGAATTAGATCTTCCAGAGGAAATAAATATGGCTTTTCAGTTGTTTGCCTGATGCTTATCTTGTCCAAGTATATTGTAGGAACTTCTGATGCCACAGGATATTACAAATACATACAGATTGCATAGTTCAGGAGGTAGTTCAAACCTTCAATTTCACTGTTAATTCTTTTCATTAGAAATAAAGAGAAAATGGGAAAAAAACCCCAGGAATGTAAAATAAGTAGTAGTATGTAGATCAAAACAGTAAAAAAAAAATGTCAAAAACTATATTAGACGAGCACAATCTACAGTCTTTACATGGGTGAAATAGAAAGATGGCTGTATCTTCTTTAGAAAAAAAACTACAGTTACCTGCTTTGTGTTTAAAATAGTTCAGGACAAAGGTATGATTAAGTTCTGTCAGTAACTAGCTTATCAGTCTGCTTACATGCTTTGGTTTCTTCCCTTTTTCGGTATAATCCATGAGTAAACTGTAAGACAGTGTTTATTTGTTATAATAGTTTTACAATTTAAACTAACCCTTATCTTACTGGGTTCAGAATTTGAAAGCACAAAAAAAAGGTGTTAATATTAAAAATGAATGCTAACATTCACTAGCTCCATACAATCCACTTCTAAGTCTGATGCAGGTCCAAAGCGCATGCAAATGCTTAATCCTAACCTAATGAATATTTCAAAATGTGTTTGGTCACTTCACTCTATGTGTTAACATGCCATTTGCAATACTGGTGTACCAGTAATAAAGATGTGATGCTTACCTTGTTTTCTGAATGGAACTAATACAGTATTTTGATGTATCACAGGTAAATTTTTCCATAACCTTATGGAGAAAAAGGACTTTGAAGCATGGCTTGATAACATTTCTATTACATTTCTTTCTCTGACGGACTTGCAGAAAAATGAAACTCTGGATCACCTGATTAGCTTGAGTGGAGCAGTCCAGCTCAGGCACCTCTCCAATAATCTAGAGATTCTCCTCAAGAGGGACTTCCTCAAACTTCTTCCATTGGAGCTTAGTTTTTATCTGTTAAAATGGCTTGATCCTCAGACCTTACTCACATGTTGCCTCGTCTCTAAGCAGTGGAATAAGGTTATAAGTGCCTGTACAGAGGTGTGGCAGACTGCGTGTAAGAATTTGGGTTGGCAAATAGATGACTCTGTTCAGGATCCTCTGCACTGGAAGAAGGTTTACCTAAAGGCTATTTTAAGGATGAAGCAACTAAAGGACCACGAAGCCTTTGAGACATCCTCTTTAATTGGACACAGTGCCAGAGTATATGCACTTTACTATAAAGATGGACTTCTCTGTACAGGTAGGAAGGACAGAAAACTTCCAATTCTTTGTTTTCTCTTCCTCTCCCCCTCCAGTCCCCACCACCCCATATGATTACTGACAAGTTGCATTTGTTTTACCAGACAGATTATTTTCACTGTGCTAACATAGTGTCAGATCTTTTTTTTTTTTTCTTTTTTCAATTTCTGAACCATCTGGCACACTAATACACTCACTAGTCACTTTAATAGGAAAACAACAAGACTAATTTCTTTGTTGGTTAAAAAAACAATAATAGCAGGTATCATGTTTCAGATTAGTAGGACCATTTGAGAAGTACAGATATGTTAGTTATCCTGTTAGAGGATAACTGCCAGGTACAGGGGCCTTGTATGTGTTATGTGATCACCGCAGTCTCCCAAGTTCTGGCAGGGAAAAGCCTGTCTTCTTCCTTGAAACAAGACAATTTCTCTGATACAGGCTGTAAACACTTTCAGTTCTTAACATGTTATTGTATGAAGACCCATAAGCTAGATTTCACCTTGGTACTAGTAAAGATACAGGCTGCTAGATTTACACCTTCCTGAAGACTGCAAACTTTACAATTTCAGTTTGAACTGAAAAATAGAGCTAGAACAAATAAGAAACCGTAAGTGTGAAAGAATAGTAAAAAAGTTACAATGAACTGCCGTCAGAGCATATTCCAAGGATTTTCCAATCACTTGAGGTGACAATGCTATATAATAAGTTTGGAACACTGGTTAGGTAGTCCCACATTTGTCGGTGTAAGATGGTTACTAGACACAGACAAGTCTAGCTGGTCTTTCCCATCTCTGCTCAACAAGGAATGTAAGTATCCCAGAAAGCAACATTTTCAAAACTTTCTGAAAAGTGGCATGCTTTGGTGCTGAAACAACCAGGAGAAGCAACAGGTGTGAGGATCTGGGGTTTTATTCTGCTCTCCAAAAGTCAGCAGTCTGGACGTACTGTTTTTTGCTTGTTTGTTTGTTTTCTAAAAAAATTTAAAAAAAACTTTGGGGAGAGAAAGGAAATTGGCAGGAGATAAGGCCTGCATTCATGCACTGGTTTCTGCGATCTGACAGTCTCCTTTCTGACCTGAAACAAACTAAAGCTTTCAGTGCAGTCAGTGGCTCTGCAAATCTGAGTGATGTATCATGCAAAACTTCCATGCATCTGTTTCAGTAGACAGTGTCAATCAGAGGCAGTCCTAGAATCTATGGAAAGTGCTAAAAGGATATGAGAAAATTGGAAGGCCAGATATCTAGTAGCTTAATTAACATGAAAAGAGGCTTTGCTATAGTGCTGAGACTTAGAAGTAGGGCGTATTCCTCATTCAAGCAAGTTGAAAGCACTATTTAATGAGAAGATCAACAAGGGAAAATGCAGAGCTCTGCACCTGAGGAAGAACTCTATGGCTCCAGAATATGCTGGGGCCCACCTAGCTGGAAAGGAGCTTGGCAGAAGAGGTCTAGGAGAGTTCCAGTGGATGCCAAAATGAATACAGGCCACCAATGTGCCCTTGCTGTATTTGGGGCTGCTTTAGGAGTGTTGCCAGTAGGTTGAGGGAGGTGCGTCTTCCCCACCACTCAGCACTGCTGAGGCCACACCTGGAATACTGTGTCCAGTTCTGGGCTCCTCAGTACAAGAGAGACATTGACATGCTGGAGAGTCCAACAAAGGGCTGTGAAGATGATGAAGGGATTGAGGCATCTCTTGTATGAAGAAAGGCTGAGAGACCTGGGACTTACGCTGAAAAAGAGAGGGCTCTGGGAGAATCTTATTAATGTATGTAAGTACCTGAAGTCAGCGGGCAAAGGAGATGGAGACAGGCTCTTTTCAGTGGTGCCCACTGATGAGACAAGAGAAAGTAGATACAAATAAAACACAGGAGGTTCCCACTAAAACACTTTTTTACTGTGGGAGTGATTGAGCATGCGTTGCCCAGGAAGATGGTGGAGCATCCATCCTTGGACATATTCAAAAGCAATTTGGTCATGTTCCTGGGCACCTGGCTCTAGGTGGCCTCACTTTAGTAGGGGGGTTGGAAGAGTTGACCTCCAGAGGTCTCTTCCAACCATAACTGTTCTGTGATTCCATGAAAATACTATGTTTAAAACGAACGTGGATGATGAATGTAGGATTGGAAATATTATTTACTCTTTGCTTCCAATTACCCTGTTCTTTTATATTCTAGGATCAGATGACTTATCTGCCAAACTGTGGGATGTCAGCACAGGTCAGTGCATATATGGTATCCAGACACACACTTGTGCTGCAGTGAAGTTTGATGAACAAAAGCTTGTAACAGGGTCTTTTGATAACACAGTAGCCTGTTGGGAGTGGAGCTCTGGAGCAAAGACACAGCATTTTAGAGGACATACTGGTGCAGGTATGTTGAACTTTTCACTTTGTAATTTGTCCTACAGGTCAAGTAGCGTATAGCATCATCCAACAAACTATAATTTAGCACGATAGCACTTTTTAGACTCTGTCCCAAGTCACATTTTGGAGTGGGGTGAGTGAGAGCCTCACCACAGAAGCGCAGATCTCTCTGGCCTTCAATAATGCCAAGGCTTAGCCAAGTAGTGTTTTCCAGTACCATGGAAATAATATTAAATGTCATGCTTATTGAGTACTTTTAAGTCTACCAAAAAGATGCAAACACTAGGTAGCAGGGAGCACATGGCAATAGCAATTCTTTATATCCCCAGACTGGAGATGGGCTTACAGGAAAGAGCACAATAGCACCTGGGAACCTGTATCTGCATTTTCATCTCATAATTAACTTCTCTGTCCTCTACCAATATCTTCATGTGTTCCACTGTGAGTAATAAAATATATCAAATGTGCTAATCTTGCTGGAAGTGACTTAACAGAATTCTTAAAACAGGAACTAGCTGAAGTTACTCTTTGCCATAATCCAGCCATAAAGCAACCACTGATACACATGCTCATAATTTAGACAAAAATCAGTAATTTTGCAATGTACACATAGGAATCCAGAGCAACAAATCACATATATAGTTGAAGAACAACAATCACTGCTGTGTTAATACACAAATTGAGAGGCTACTAAACATAGACAGAAGATACTAGTTAGTGTTTCACAGAAAAACACATGCATAGAGACTGGTATTCCTTATTTAGTATCCTCTTTGCTTGTAGTTTTTAGTGTGGATTACAATGATGAACTTGATATTCTGGTCAGTGGCTCTGCAGACTTCACTGTGAAAGTATGGGCCTTATCAACAGGAACGTGCCTGAATACCCTAACTGGACACACAGAATGGGTCACTAAGGTGGGAATATTGATTTTTAATTAATCTTGCAAAAGACTTACTTGCCTTGCAATAAGTTTGTAATGTGTTCTAAATTTCCTTTTCCTAATCCAAACCCTTCATCTAAGTGTAGAATCTGAAGAAGATTAGGAAATAATGCAAAATAACATTTGAGTTGTAAAAACAGTTAAAGAAGCTCTAATTAAATCTTTCACACCCTTGGAGATACTTCTATTCCAAAGCAGCTGAAATAATATGAGGAATCAGTGTTTGATTCGAAGACTGAATAAAAGCAGTGGCTCCAAAAGAAACTTAACTAAAAAATTCTGTAGAAAATCTAGTGATCTTGATAACCAAAATCTGAGCATGAGAAGTATCCAAAGTGTATAAACAATATTTTCTTTCAGAACTTCACAGGTGAGGGGTGATTCTAGAGGTTATTCACTTATTTATACAGTAAATTGTCACTAGTAGTAACAAGAACAATGTGAACTGTAGTTTCCGTTCAGTTGCTAAAAGTATTTGTATTGCCTTTATACAAGAGTATAAGGTGCAGGTTGTCAGTGAAATGAAAAATGCAAATCACGGTTTGGTTATTTAACAACATAAACATAAACCATTATATCCTTCACTTACAGGTAGTTTTGCAGAAATGCAAAGTCAAATCTCTTATGCATAGTCCTGGGGATTATATTCTTCTAAGTGCAGATAAGTATGAAATCAAGGTATGTACATATCATACATGTATCATTTTGGTACCCAGGGAAATAAAATGGCTTGAGGGCTTTGCTGTTTTCTCCCATATTCCCTGACTGTAAAGTTGTGTATAAAACATCCATCTCTGTGGAAGCTAACTTTTCAATACTTTCAATCATGTTTAGATTTAAATAATAGCTCTACATGAATGGCAAAACAAAAAAATAACTGCTTTCTGTCTATGCTTAACCTGCTCACTTGAAACTCCAAGTAGTGTTACTGTTGGGGACTTCATGCTTGGAGAGTGTCACGAATTGTTTGTGGCTATGGAAGTGCTTCAGAACTGAACCATTGTTACCTTCCAACCCTACCAGTCTGTGATTCTGTGATTTCTGTCCCACTGGATGGTTGGGTTTTTTTTTTTCTTTTTTTTTTTTTCTGTTCTTAAAAGTACCCATTTTTACTGGAATTTTTTAGGCTAGAAACAATACATACTGCAATACTTCTGTAAGTCAAACCACTTACAGAATTGATGTTCCTACCTAAAAGGGAGAAATACTTCTGAAAAACACATGCATGCATTTACCCGATTCTTAAAGACAGACTGTAAGGCTTGCTCTCTTTGTGTAATGGTTTGGCACATGAATGTCTTATGGTCTTAAACTGTGTTTAAATTGTAGATTTGGCCAATTGGAAGGGAAATAAACTGCAAGTGCTTAAAAACACTGTCTGTTTCTGAAGACCGGAGCATCTCTCTACAGCCCAGACTGCACTTTGATGGTAAATACATAGTGTGCAGTTCAGCACTAGGATTATACCAGTGGGACTTTGCCAGCTACGATATTCTCAGGTAAATCTTTCTGTTTAGGATTTAGTCTTCTATAAATAAATAATAAGTAGAACATATTGGTTTTAACAACATGCTTTAGATGTAGGGCAAAAGAACCCTGATAAAAATTCTGTGAACATCCCACTTTATACATATTGCCAGGCTTAATTCTAATTTACCATCTATTAATAAAAATCATTTGATTGCTGTTTTAATTTCTGGCCACAGGCTAGTCTTTTTTCATATTTTCATTCCATAAGCTGAAGAGTTTCAATATAGAGTTAAAACAAACTGCAGTGCTATAGTTGTGAATATGAAATTGGAGAGACTAGAAGTTATTGTTACCATGGAGACTGTTCCACAGAGAAGCAGGCAGCCATTTATGGGGATCCTTTATTGGGACAAGGAATTAAAAAGATTTCTTTTTTTTCCTCGTAGCGGTACTGATCATTCTCAATAAAACTGTGGAATGATAGTGAAATCTATCAGACTACAGTGAGGTATCAAACAGCGTGGCATTTTGTTTCCATAAAAGAATGAGGCTGTAGCTGTTAGAAATGGTGGCATGAAGAACTGTAACTTATAAAAAAAGTCCAAAACTGCATTTTAGAACTGTTACCAGACCCTTAACTGACAAGACCTGAATATCTGTAGAGTATCTACCATGGAAGGTCTACTCCAAAAGAAGTGCTTCTTATAAGTAAGAATGAGTAATTTCACCTCTTATTTTACCCTCTCATCTTTCAAAAAAAGAAAAATGTTCTCTTACTGCTGAGAACAGATTTTTATCTCCATACATTATTGTGCCGCAGTTCTGGGCTTTATGTAATACTCTGATCAAATGCTCAAGACAGTTGTGGAAAACTCACTCTCTTCAATAGCCAATCCAAGTTTTAGTTATTAAGACGAAAATATCCTAAAGGTGTAGGGGAAGTAACAAATACTTCTATTTCTCCCTAAGATGAAGATGCTTAACTTACGCTGTCAGTAAAACAGCATTCTGGAAAGGACTAACTTTGAATGGTTTATTATCCTCATATCACAAAAAGGCATTTTTATGTTTTATTTCCAGCTTTTAGAAGAGTGGTCAAATACGAATAAGAGGTTTTACCTCTTAAAGATATTGAGGCATGAAACTCCTATGGAATTGTACTGTAAAACACAAGTGCATTTGCTCTTTTGTGTGTATCTGGAAATAAGACTTTTTAAACTTGTGCTGCGCAGAATCCCTTTCAAACCCTAACCTTATGTTCAGAGGGTCTATCTTGAATGCACAGTCAGAACTGAAACCACAGGCCTGACTGTAGCTAAGTGTCCAAGTGCCTAATTTGAAAAAAAAATTGCATGCAATTCTTTCTAAATGCTTTGAGAATTATGAGTTTAGACATTTATTTTCTACAGATGTGTAAGGATTTGGTTTAGTAATGCAGGCTCATGACTACATTGTCATTGTTTCTAACAATGTTGTCTTGTCTTCTAGGGTTATCAAACCTCCTGACTTCTCAAATGTGTCTTTGCTGGGCTTTGGAGAGATATTTGCTCTACTGTTTGATAACAGATACCTGTATATAATGGACTTGAGGACAGAAAAACTGATAAGCCGCTGGCCTCTACCAGAGTACAGAAAGTCAAAGAGAGGTTCAAGCTTTTTGGCTGGTGAAATGTCTTGGTTAAATGGACTAAATGGCCAAAATGATATGGGCTTGGTTTTTGCCACCAGTATGCCAGACCACAGTATCCATTTGGTGTTATGGAAAGAACATGGCTGAAAAACTCTCAAATGCAGAATCTTCAGGAATAGATGGACTATCAGCAGTGTGTCCATAAAATGGGACTTTGCATGAACCAAAGTTGCACACCTAATGGTATCATCATGCAATGCACAATCATTTACTTTTATTTGGGCATTTGGGAATGGGTTGTTTTGGACATAACACAATACAGCATGCTAACAGTATTCATCACAATATTTTGTCTGTACTCATGTTTAAACATATCTGTTTGGGCTCCGAACCATAGCTTGTAATGTTTAAACCATTCAAATCCACCATCATCTGAAATGAAGTAGCGCTTGACTTGACTTCTGACCTATTTTTTTTTTTAAACGAAGGTGAAGCTACTATTTTCGAACTATAGGCTTTTGTACAGGTAACAGCAAATACTGGTTACAGTGCATGGCTGCTTAAATCAAATGAGAAGATAGCAAACCCTTTCTCTAATATAATTGTCTTCAAAACGTTTCTTCTTTTTAATAGCTTTAAGTACTTAGCCTTTGAAATAGAAGACTCAAGTCCTGTAACTAGGATCAGATGCTAACAATAATGACTCAAGTTTGGGAACATGTCAATATGAACTCCCCTCAGCAAGAATGGTACAACTTTTCATTTATCTGATAGAGCTTGTGATCACAATTAACCTTAGAGAACCTCTGACAGTATTCATCAAATTTGCTGATGGCAACTCAGAATGGCTTGATCGGTGTTCTGTAGTCTATCTTTCTTACAGTTGATGTAAGAATGTAATTTAGTTCACAGGTAGAAATATAATGATTGGGAAGGTAATGTTCAATCTCTACAGCAAGTCACACTTCTATTACATGATGTCTAGCAGCCATTCACTTTTTCCAAAAGTTGCAGTTAGTATTATTATGCACTTAAAGTAGTTGCTACATCCAGATTTGGAAAGTGGAGGCAAATAACTGTGAGAGTGTTACATCTCTGGGAAAAAAAACTACAGAAGTCTGAAGCAAAGCATAGGAGTAGAAAAAAGTCTTTTGCTTTTATCATCATAGGCGACCTAATGTACACAAGTTAACTACTGAGTAGCAAATCCTTTCCACAGACATGTGTGGTATTTGACATGTACTTAAAAAGCTGTATCTATAACACCACATGCTTTAGAAATGCTTTAGGTTGATTTCCCCTCCTCCCTTACAATAAAATCTCCTCTTAATAGATTTTGGGGGTTTTTGGTTTGGTTGGGTTTTTTACAGAACTTGAAAACATGAGTTTTCATGAAGATTGGCTCCTGTCCTAGAAAAGATAAAACTGACTAGCATTACTGTTGTTGGCATGATGATTTTTTCCTTCCCACTAACCAAGGAATCCGAGTTTCACACTTGATAGGGAAGTAGGGCACAAATGCCAAGATTCCCAGAAGTATGCAGTATGAGTTACACCAACGAAGTTTTTGTATGCAAGATTCAGTAGATGTGGGAATTGCATAAAGTCACAGCGGCAGTGTCTCGAATACAAGGCCAGTGTTTAGAACCTGGTTTTCCACCTTTACTCACAAGAATTTACTTTGATTTGTAATCAAGGATTTTACCACTTCAAAGCCAAATTCACAGCTTTCAATTCAGACTATGCTGATGGAGGCACAAATGATGATATAAGATCTTTGGTTACCTCACTCAAAAGTGAAGAGAACTTATATAAAACAGAAAGCTTTAAATAACTTGTCTAGAAACCCAGTTCTTATCATTCTTAATATGGAAGCAGCTATACAGTGTATGAAGTGTGCAGCAACCCAGCTTATTCTAAAGGAACCATGTGATGGGCGACCTGTAAAAAACTGCAGTAGCCACACAGTTAAGTTTCCAATGATACTAATTTGGATAGGAAGTGGAATCCATAGAAAGGGGAAGCAGTCAATATGCCCGAGAATATGCTATTCTGAGGATCCTCAACAAAGCAGATAAGTGGGCTGACAGAAATCTCAGTGAACTTTAACCAAAACAAATGCACCATCTTGCACCTAAGACAATTACCCAACAAAACAGGCAGGCTGGAGGCATCTAGATGAAAAGCAGCTTTAGAGGAAAGGACTTGGGAATGCTGTTGTACAGCAAATTGAACAGGATTCAGCAATATGCTCTTGTGATAAGGCCAACTGTACACTGAGCTGTACAAGCAAGTCCACAGCTAGGAGGAGCTCAAAGGAAGGTTCTTCAACTCAGTTCTGCTCTCAAGGCCACGCCCGAGTCCAATGTTGAGCTCAACATTACAAAACTGACACGCTGCAGCAAGTCCTATGACAGGCTGCAGAGATGAAGCACAAGATGGCTGAGAAATTAGTTCAGCCTTCCAGAGAGAATGATGGGGGAAGGGAAGGTGTTAGTGATCATGGGGGGTGGGCACTATTACTGTCTCCAGCTATCTTAACAAGAAGGTATAGAGAAGACAGAGTTAGACTCAGTATCATGCAATAGGACAAGGGCCCACGGTCACAAACTGCAAGAGAAATTCCAACTAGCTCTTCCCATCATGAGGGTAGTTAAAGACTCAAAAAGGCTGCCCAGAGTCATTGTGTGTTCGGTTTACCCAGATAAAGTTCAAGGAAACCATGCCACCTTACCCTGCTTTGAGCAGGAAATTGGACTTGCAGATGTCCTTTTCTAATCTACATATCTAAAATTCCAAATGGACCTCTTGCCAAGCAAAACAGTACTACTGCAGCAGGCACCTTTGATGTTAATACAGCTGACACAGATTGTTGATAGAGACTGTGGGAGATGCTGTTGCTACTGTAAAGCAAATGCTATAGTTTGTTAAAAGCCATGAAGTGATTCCTGGAAAGGGATTCTACCACAAGTATTCCACAAGTTGCAGAAAATTTTAAACATATTAAGAACTCTAAAATTCTCTTTTTCTGCATTGTCCCAGAGAATGCAAGCAGAATAGCATCCAATACACACTACACTGTTCTTCTTCCCTTTTGGTTTTATGAATAGTTTCCACTTATTGTGAAGCAGGTTATGATTACTATAAACATAGTTAGTGGCTAATGGTTATTTATAGACTATCTCTTGAAGCCTCTCACATAAAAGTTTCACATGGACATTTGCTAGCTAATGATGTCAATTCACTAATGACAGAGCACAGATATATGCCACCACAAAACAGATGAAGGAATGAAAACATGACAATACCACAAAAATTTAAAAAGCATACCTGTTCTCACACACACACACTTAACTCTCTCACACACGTCACAGTATCACTGCCACCAGATGTCCTATCATGAGAAGGTTCTAATATCTTGCCACATCAGTACAATGCACATAGCTTTGGGGACTTAGCAAACAGGAAAAAAATTGTCAAAAATTGTTAAGTTACAGTGAGCAAATGTTCTTTGCTTTACTTTCCATATGACTTTTTAGCAGAAGTTAGCAACTATCTGGCAGTGTTTTTAGATAGAGGTTGGAAAAGACACAGCTTCTGTACCATTAACACTTACATAAGTGAGCAACATATTTCAACTTACCCATCACAAAGGACTAAAATCCACCTGATGCTTCCTTTCCATGAATAAAGAAACAGTTTGCTATGAGGCTTCAAGGTCCCAGGAAAAAAAAAAAACACACACATACAAGTGCTATGTATCATAAATAGTGGTTCCTCTATTCATCTTTCCACCTGAAAATAGCCTTTTTTTTCAGTTCACAACAATCTCTTTCTTCAACACCAACCTGTATCACTGGCCTTTGTTCTAAAGCTTTCTAACAGGACTCAGCACTTACTGCTTAAGTAATTCAGAACAGCTGTGGGTAACAAAACAGGGATCACTCTTCTCCTTAAACCATTAAAAAATACAATTAAACAGTCATTTGAATCAGCAAAAACTCAAACTGCTATGTTTAGTGTTACGATGCACTACCTTAATTTTTTTTACAATTTAAACTGGTAGATTTTGCTCAATTATTTTCACTATTTATTTGTTTATCTTTAACTCAAGGTGCTACATATGCATTTTTTTATCCAAATAGTGACATAAAAACTGCAAGAATTAAAACCAAAAGTTACTAATTATAGCAGTTGTATTTTTTATACATAGATTGAAAACTGTGTATTAATTTGTGCATTATGTGAACCAGCTGGGAAATACTTTTTTTTTTAATGATGAAAAAAAATATTTTTCCAGAAGTAATACCATCTGCATTGATCCTTGGTATCATTGAATGACTCAGCGATCTGCTAAGAATTCTCATTTCCATTACAAAGAAATATCTCAAACAAGTGACAGTTACAGTGCTACAGCTGGTGTGTTTTCCTCTGTAATTTATTGTTAATGCCAATAAAGGTCTTCATCTGTGAGATGCTGTCCCAAGCCACTTTTAATAGACACCTCTAATCACAGCTGTGTTTTTTTATCCACCAAGTACTTCAGAGATACAAGAAAAAAAAAATCAATTAACTTCTTCTTCAAGTAGTTTACAAAATCATTGTACTAGCTAAACAATATATGAAGATGGGAAAAGAAAATGAGAGAAAGCTGAAAAATGGGTACATTAGCTTTCTAATTTCTGCATGGTCACTTCCTAGGCCCTGCATAATGCTAGTTATAGCCATTCAAAAGAGCTATCTTCTCCCTATCAACTCTCACATCTGAAAAACCTGCAGTAGAGACTTTACCTCAACAACCCAACTCTTTATTGGCACTTAATCACTGTGTACTCTTACAAAATACCATGTCTCATGTAATAAGTTAAATGCATTTACATTTGCACAGTACATAAAAGGGCTGTTCTCTTAAACCTCTAAAAGATGTAAACTTCACATGGAAGCAATTTTAATATAACTTTTAAATTCTATTCTCTGCCTGCCCACAGTACAGGTAGCTCTCCACATTCCCTCCTTATAACCAAGGTTTCACTTTTGACCTTGCAGTATAGTTTGATGTAGCACCTTGTTAACATTCATGATTAATGACGAGTTGTATCTCCACAGCGTTGTATCCCTTATGAGGGATTCTCTAGGAAGGTTTCCTTGAAGGGGCACCCGACAGTGATAAATGAGAGCAATGTCCATGGGAACATTCACACTGTTCCCATAAGCACGTAGGACAGAGTGGACCGAAGTCTGAATCACCTTCCGTGGATCTACTATCATTTTCCTGGGATTGATTGTATCTTTTCTGTCAGGCTCTCTGTGAACATGCTGTAATATATTAACACCTGGCACAGTATTCCAGGAGGAAATGTTGAACATGTCAGTAGATACAGTTCTGGGGAAGATATGGTTCTCAAAGAGGAAAATGCCAGTCCCTGGGTTTTGCTCCTGGAGGCTGCTCATCATTGTTTTCCAGTCTGGGTGCTTAAGGGGAAGAATTATTTCATCAGCATCATTAAGAACCACAAACTTGCTCCTCTGCATGTTACGGTATACACAGTCATTTAGAGCTGTGATTTGTCCATAGTAGCCAATGTGCGTTCCATCTTGTGCAAAGTGCCATTTAGAAGAAACCTTCAGGTATGAGTTAATTGGCCAGTGAATTACCTCTACAATTCCTTCTTCCATATAAAACTTTAAGACTTTCTCCATCAGGTGACTGCAGTTGTTCTTATAGATCACCACTTTCTCTACCCCAAGAATCTTGTACATTTCCATACTCTGTATAAACTGCAAAACATTGTTGTAATTTCCAAACATGGTGGAGATGCATACAGTGAAGTCAACAGAAAAGGTTTCAGCCTTGCGGTTTTTAATTTCAAACCTTGGCAGCTGGTCAATATTTCCATGTGGAGACTGATGAATTGACACATGTGTTGGATCACAGTTTTTGGGTTCCAAACAAACTATATCTGCTGTGCCATAGGGAAATCCAAATCTATCTGAATGAACATCAATTTCTGCTTTTGATATGTATATCTTTCCATCAGGCTGACAGCAGAACCAGCAGTGTAGTTGTTTTACATCTTCATGGTGAACAATCCCAATCACACGGGTGACTTTGCTTTCTCTGTTGTCGAAGTATGGAGATATAATAAAAGTCTTGTTGTCTTTTAGTGCTGTTATTGTGCTATTGATTATTTTTCCTCTACATCTGCTACCTTCTTGAATTATTTTTGGCAGGTGAGAAAGTCTCTGTAACCTAATATATGAAAGTGTGATCGTTGAAGTTACAACAATAACACACACAGCAGCTGCAAACCAAGATTTTTTCTCACCACGCAACATTTTGAATATATTGAAATGTGGATGCAAATTTCTTTGTCCTTGCAGTTTATGCTGCTGCATCTGCAGGAAAAAAAAAGATGTAGCATGAGGTAATATTGATTTGTGATCACCATTTAAGAATTTCATAAACTAGATGAGAGACAAATCTCTACCACTGTTCATGGATTTAATCAGAGATCCAGCTACTGTGCTTCTATGATGAAATCACAGAACACGCCTTTAATGGTATGGATGATACCGCACATGGCATTCTGTATGTCAGATGTATGAAACAGTTTCTGTACATGGAGGTTTCTGTGAGAGAATAAAATAGAGGTCTGTATACAGGAGAAGAAGGAGCAAGTATTCAGTACTTTCTATGACCAAAATCTTAGAAAATCTAATTAAATAATTAGTCATTTTAAAAGGAAAACAAAAGCTTGGTTTTGGGGGTTTTTTCCCCTGTACACAGTCTATATGTAAATTTTACATGAAAAAAGCCCTCAACCAGACTTCTCAGACAAGTTAGGGGCTGATACATAAATTACACATATAGAGAATGAATCGGGTTAATACAAAACATGGCAGAGTTTATTCTAAAATAATAATTAAACCTATATTGCATACTTTTTTTTTTTTGCATTTCTCACATGGTAGATTATTTTGAGAACCTCTCAATCACGCTTCATGATGGAACAGAAAACTAGCATTTTCAAAGCAAAATAAGAAAGATACAAAATTAAAAGAACCCAAATCCAAAGTTTTGATCCAGATATCACACTCAGCAGCTTTGTAACTTTGAAAGTGCATAAATTCACCTGCAACTTGCTTGGCTTGAAAAATTCCCCTAGAGTCTGGTTTTCCTCTTAAACAGTATTTTTCACCCAGCAAACACTGGCTTCTGAATACAGCAATCAATCTTGTGACTCTCAGTTTAGTCAAAAAAATAATTGCCCACACCTTCAGAACAACGTGCAATACTCTTTTCTGAAAAAGCAAAATAACAGGAACTGTGGTCACAACATACTCTTTAAAATGTCCCATTTTAAAATGCCCAATGCCAATACACTTTATAGTAGCCTTTCCGAGCTACCAAGAAATTGCTTTACAGACCAGAAAAGTCATAGGGCACCAGAAATCTCATTACATCATACTAGGCACAAAGCAGAACAGCAGCAGCAGCAAGCACTGACGCTTCCATCTCTGAAAAGCAGAATTCCCCTCCAGAAGTCCTTGTAATTTAGAGTAGAACTGCAAACACATGGTATGAAGTTGCTACGGTCATACAACTTCTGCTGGAGATTTGTGACTGAGAAGGACTCAAATTTTCAAAGTCTTTTTATTAAACGTTCTGAAGTTAGACAAAAATTCTCCCTGTAGCATTCTTATCCCCAGGTCGCTATATATTTTAGCATTCTTACAACACAGAGTAGGTCACATTTAACATTTTTTCCACATTCTTGTCTATTTATGACTTAAAATTATCTTTTTACAGAATAAATAGGTTTTACTAAAGAAGTCTCAAAATTATCCAATATTAAAAAATACAACTAATTTATCACCTGTTTTTTTAAAATAAAAATTAAATAATAATTTAAAAATACACCCTTTCAACTATGTTTTAAACAATGAACATCAGAGAGGAAAAAGGTACCTTTTAAAGCAGCCAGCTGATTGAAGTTCTGTTCAATCCTCCATTTATTTTTTGCTAAGGTGTAATCTACAGATTGTTTATTCTAACCAGATGAAAACAAATATCTTTAAGATAAAATGCAATAATTGTTCAATATAGAAAAAGAATGAGGAAAAAAATGCTGGTACGATAGCTAAGACACTTGCCAACACATTTTATTTCAGATGGTTGGTGTTCTTTAATATTAGTCAGCAACAGCAGCCACACCTACCAGAAAAACAAGTTTTCCTTCTCTTGAGCAAAGTATACAGTTGCCTCACAAGGACTTAACTTCAACTACAAAATTGAATGTGGAGTTGTTGAAGCAAATCAAACTTAGGCACTCAGGTGATTTGTTTTTAAGGCTACCTAAGCTTCCTTCTGGAAATTAATCCTGCAGTTCACACACATATTTAAAGAGAACTAGAAAAATACACTGTATATCTGCATTTCTTGGGCAATCATTTCTTCAGTAACATACTACACACCTAATATAAACAGGCAAATACAGGTTCTGATAAGGAATTGCAAGAGATCTGAAACACCAGCAGGTTCTAGAAGCAGAGAAAAAGAAAAAATATAGAACTCAAAACACACCAGAACACAAACTCTTAAAGAAAATAAATATGAAATTATTTGAGGGGTGAAATTAATGGATTTCCCAACACGTGATTCATTAATTTTCATCCTCCACAGATATGTAGTTGGAAAAGATAAAAAGTTGGATTGATTAGGAACGTTGCATTTATATTTCCTCACTATAGAGTACTTGGCAAATTTTAACTTCAAATATACTCTAGCATATTTTAAAGACAATATTTTATAATAGCAACAATAATTCTTTACAGTTTTATGTCATTTTATTCCTATTGGTCTTCAAGAGAACTTGACACAAATTATGCAGATTTCATAGAATCATAGAATGGTAGGGGTTGGAAGGGACCTTCACAGATCATCTAGCCCAACCCCCCTGCAGAAGCAGGGTCACCTAGATCAGGTTGGATAGGAACATGTCCAGGCGGGTCTTGAAGACCTCCAAGGAAGGAGCCTCCACAACCCCTCTGGGCAGCCTGTTCCACTGCTCTGTCACCCTCACAGGGAAATAGTTTTTTCTTATGTTTAAGTGGAACTTTTTGTGTTCCAGCTTCATCCCATCACCCCTTGTCCTGTTGCTGGCTACTACAGAAAAAAGAGATGTCCCAACCTCCTGACAACCACCCTTTAGATATTTATAAATGTTAATAAGATCTCCCCTCAGTCTCCTCTAGACTAAACAGCCCCAGGTCCCGCAGCCTTTCCTCGTATGAAAGATGCTCTATTCCCTGCGCTGGACTCTCTCCAGTACTTCCCTGCCCTTCTTGAGTTGAGGAGCCCACAACTGGACACAGGACTCCAGATGAGGCCTCACCAGGGCAGAGTAGAGAGC
The DNA here is from genome assembly GCF_028858725.1 of Colius striatus. NCBI lineage: Eukaryota > Metazoa > Chordata > Aves > Coliiformes > Coliidae > Colius > Colius striatus. The sequence continues at coordinate 164,531 of NC_084777.1, forward strand.
GAGAAGAACCTCCCTCGATCTGCTGGCCACACTCTTCTTGATGCATCCCAGGATGCCATTGGCCTTCTTGGCCACGAGGGCACAGTGCTGCCTCATATTTAGTTTATTATCAATCAGGACTCCCAGGTCTCTCTCTGCAGAGCTGTTCTTCAGCAGTTCGACCCCTAGCCTGTACTGGTGTGTGGGGTTCCTTCCCAGATGCAGGACTGTGCACTTGTCCTTGTTGAACCTCAGGAGGTTCCTCTCTGCCCAACTCTCAAGCTGGTTGAGATCCCGCTGAATGGCAGCACCGCCTCTGGGGAATCAGCCAGTCCTCCCCGTTTGGTGTAATCAACTGTCCCCTCATCCAGGTCGTTGATGAAGGTGTTGAACAAGACTGGCCCCAGAATCGATCCCTGTGGAACTCCACTGGTCACAGGCCTCCAACTCGACTCCGTGCCATTGATCACCACCCTCTGGGCTCTGTCATTCAGCCAGCTCTCAATCCACCTCACTGTCCACTCATCCAAGCCACACTGCCTGAGCTTTCTGATGAGGATGTTGTGGGAGACAGTGTCAAAAGCCTTGCTGAAGTCAAGGTAGATGACATCCGCTGCTCTCCCCTCATCTAGCCAGCTGGTTATGCACTCATAGAAGGATATCAGGTTGGTCAAACAGGATTTCCCCTTTGTGAAGCCATGTTGACTCCCCCTGATAACCATCATATGTTCAGTGGTAACATTCAGGATGAGTTGTTCCATCACTTTTCCAGGGATGGAGGTGAGGCTGACCGGCCTGTAGTTTCCTGGGTCGGCCTTCCTGCCCTTTTTGAAGACTGCCGTGACATTGGCCTTTCTCCAGTCCTCAGGCACCTCACCTGTCCTCCATGATTGTTCAAAAATGATAGAGAGAGGCTTAGTGATCACATCAGCCAGCTCTCTAGGATGCATCCCAATTAGATTTGCACCCCATTAGATTTGCTCTAATACTACATTTAGCCAATGGTATCAATGGCTACTTTGCACCAGATGTTCTTTTTCAGTTATTTCCCTTAATAGAAAAGAGCATTCCCTCTTTCCTATTGCGTTTGTGGACTGCAGTCATATCACCTCCTGGTCTTCATATTTCCTACTGTTCTATTAAACACGATAGGCTGTCTGAATACCATCTCACAAGAAACGCTCTTCTTTAACCAGTTGCTTCCGTGCAGTTGGCCCAATTTCAATTAATCTCCAGTACTGGAGACTGTAAATATCTGTTCCTTGTCCATTTGTACATGGCAGCAATAAGCCCTCATAATTGTTGGAAATTTTCTTTCTTAACATATGCTAGGACGGTACATTTGCAGATGCATCACATTGCACAGATATATCTGAGCTTGTCATCAGCCAGAGATTAACACAACTACCCAGTTTTTCAGCCAAGTGCAGTTACACAATGTGTTTTCTTCTGCAGCAAGGTCATAATGAAGAGATCTCGTCCCAGTTAGATTCATAGATTCATTAAATGGTTTGGATTGGACAAGACCTCTACAGGGCATTTAGTTCCAACTCCCCTGCTGTGGGCAACGATATTTCACCAGATCAGGTTGCTCAAAATAATCACATTTCTCCGTATTTCTTTTGCCATAATTTTTCTAAAATTTACTGTAAAACTTTGTATGCCACTTACAAACCTGCATCTACTTAAGTAATCTCTTCTTTTGCCGACTTTCTAAACCACTCATGCTTTCTTTTCCTACATTTTACACTACATTCATGATGTCTTTATTAAACACACATTACAGGTTCTTCTATAGCTTGTCTGGCTTCCTAGAATTGTGGAATGGAAATCACTATCAACTGCCAACTGGAATTTGTTTTCACCTTTGCTCTACAACTTCTATTTTAAGACATTCTTTTCCATCATCTTTCTTTAACTTCCACAGTTAGCATTGTTCTTACGGAAAGGTGGAACAAAATTCTAATTAACTTCAAGAGCTGTTCCTAGCTCATTACTATTCTTCCCAACATGTTTTCCGCATTCTGCCTGTCCTGGGTTTGGCTGGGATAGATTTAATTTTCACAAGAAGTTGGGAGAGGTCCAGACAGGATAGCTGATCTGAACTAGCTAAACAGATATGCAATATGATGTCATGCTCAGTATATAAGTGGGGGACTTGGCCAAGGGAGGAGGGACTGAACCTCACGAATGGGCTTAGTCTCCGTTTGCTGATGGTGAGCAACTGCACTGTCCATCACTCACTTTAGGTATTCATTATTAGTAGTATTGTTTTTTCTCTCCTTATATTGTCCTATTAAACTGTCCTTATCTCAGGCTACGAGGTTTTACCTTGATTCTCTTCCCCATCCCATGGGCGGCTGGAGGAGTAACTGAATGGCTGTGTGCTTCTTTGTTTCTGGCTGGGCTTAAACCATTACATTTGGCCTTTCCTTCTAATCTGTTTTCTTTGTCCTGAGACAGCTGAAGACCTTTTATGCAGCTCATTTCAGTACCTTTGCAACGTCTACACTGAGTTTAATTTTTGATAACCAGCTTACTACCTAATCTCCCAAACTATGGTAAGTATAGGGAGAAACTGACAAGAGGTGACTGCAAACTTTCGGATGTTAATATGCAGTATTAGATTCAGTACAGGAACAATAAACAGCCCAATCCTTGGTTTACCCAGGGTTGAACTAAAAAGCCACCACTAACAAAAAGCCTTATTAGTGTATTATTAATGGGAAAATTTATTCTCTATACTCTGTTTTATGTTTTTTGCCAAAAGTAACAAAACAAACCACTGGTAAATAAAAATTTTAATTCTAAAGATTAAAAATAATTTACCATCTTTATCTAGATTGCCTGTTGCTAAGCCATCTTTTTCAGAAAGACTCTTTAAACACCAGTGTCCCTTCTCTCTTACACAGTTCAAAGTCAGAAGCATACTGAAGGATTGAACCGAGGGCAGTATTATTACACTACTTGTAAAACACTGTTCTAAAAAATGAAGCTGGCCATTTCTACATATAAAGAAGCTAAGACAGACCAATATGAAGTGTTGCCATAAACTCAAATTTGTGCCATTAGAACTGATAAACCACACATTTTCCCGCACATTCAAAACTTCTTCATTATAATCTGCTGTATATCCCTAAGACAAATTTCTCCAACTGTAAACATTTAGACTTTGTATCCTTTGAAAAATAATGAGATCAGGCAAAATAAAAATTGCATGACAACATTTAAAAGATAGTTATTTCAACTTTTTGTCTTTGTCACTATATTTATCTGGGACAGAGTTAATTTTATTCTTAGCAGTGTGCAGGATGCTGTCTTTTGGATTTGTGACCAAAACAATGCTTAAAACATTGATATTTTAGCTATCATTGACTACACTTACACAGCATCAAGGCCTTCTCTGTTTCTAATTATTTCCCTCCTCCCTGTCCCAGGAGTAGGGCAGCACAAGAAGTCTGCAAGGGATGCAGCTCGCACTGCTAAATCACACTGACCTATTCGATACCATATGATGCTGTGCTGAACAATAAAAGCTGGGGGTATGAGAGAGAGGAAGACATGCAGCATTATGGCATTTGTCTTCTTGTGTCACCGTTACCCCGTGATGAAGCCCTGCTTTCCTGAAAATACATAAAAACCTGTCTGCTGATCAGAAGCAGTGAATAAATTCTTAATTTGTTTTGCTTGCATGTGCAGCTCTGCTTTACCTCTTAAATTGTCTTTCAATGCACGAGTTTTCTCACTTTTGCCCTTCTGATTTGCTTCTCCATCCCACTGTGGGGCAGGCAGTGAGTAAATAGCTGTGTGGTGTTTAGCTGCCTACCAGTGTTAACTCACAATACACACCAATGCTACTCTTTCGAAGAGTTACGCATTCTTTAAATCTAAAACTAAATACCAGGCTTGGAGTGTATTCAGATAGGGGCTTCAAAAACAGGGTCGCACAATTAACATACACTTTTAACTTACCGTTTAGCAGTTAGCATCGGTACCCAAAAAAACATTGCTACAGCTGACCACCATCTTATTTGCTATTTCTCGAGCGGAAATAAGATCCCAAGCCTCTGGAGCCTCTTCTGCAAGTGATGCCAGTTACACAATCCTAAGCAGGAGCCGCAGCCTGATATTCTCCTTAATGCCAGAAGTTTGACCAGATAAATATACCATATACCGACAAGCAACGAGCCTGTCCCTCGGCTTCTCCCGTCTCGCGGGTTCGCCGCTCCCGGTGCGCGGGACGCAGCGACGCTTCCGCCGCCGCAGCCCCGCGCGGGCCCGACCGCGAGAGCTGCGCCGGCGCTCCTGGAGCCCTCGCGCCCGCTCCGCGCTTCCTCTGCGGCAGCTGTGGCACTGCCCGTGTGCCGGCCGCGCCAGGGCCTTCCGCCGCTGCGTACCGAGGGTAAGCGGGGAGCCCGATGGCACCTGTAGCCTAGAAAGGAGGCGGTAGCTGCGGGCGGGAGAGCGAGCGGCGTGGGGAGACCCGCGGGCCGTACGTCCAGAAGAGCCCCTACAAGCCGCGGAGCCGGTCGCGCACACCCACGCGCCGCCGGCCTCAGCTGCAGCCTCGGCGTACGGGGCCGTTCTGGGGCCGCCCCGTGCGCTCGCTGCTGGGTGCCGGCAGTCCGTGAGGGCCACCGGGCAGTGGCTGCGCGCTGAGTGCGGCCTCGGGGTGCTGTCCAACGAGCAGCGGGGACCCCATGGCGAGCCACGATCCCCAGGACCGGTAGTACTCTCGAAGCGCGGCCGCGGCTCTCTCCAGGGCAGCCCCGCGCCTCGGGTCGCTCCGGACGAATTGCAGTCGCTGCCGCCGCAGGCACCCCAAGCACTTATGTCGGGGACACCCCGCGCAAGACCGCGAGGTGAGGCAGGGCAGCAACGGAGCATGGCCGCCGGTCCTGGGGAGCAAGGTCAGGTTCCTCCGCACCGCAGCCAGCGACTCCGGTAGCGCCGTTCACTCTGGTCCACGTGCCGTGCTCCAGCGAGAGCCTCCCGCACACAGCACCGGGAGGAACGGCACAGACGACACAGGCGCTAAACAAAAACTACAGTAGTGCTGTGCCTTGCTGGAGGAGGTGGCTCGACTCGACCCCCCAGCATTTAGCTGACAGCTCGTTTAATTAACGTGGGTGGAGGCACACTAGGAAGCCATTCTATTTTCAAAATTAAAACCGATGTTTAAAAAAAAAGGAAAATTAGAAAATTACATAATAATCAGATCCAGTCATTGACACCAGTACTTTTCAGAGATGGCAATTTTTTGTTGAATCACTCCTGCAACAAAATACAAGGTTGGCATTTGTATTCGTTCTATTGTGGGATTCCTCTCTCCTCTTGAAGGCAATAATTTACATTTTTTTTCCTGTGAGTAATAGGTGATCTTAACGACACAGTGCATTTGTTGTTGGGGAGAACATAACATTAAATGCCTATCACAACACTTTTAAATTTCATTAGTGCAATTACAATTATAGCCTACCCAACACAATTCAGAGACAGACATATATTATAGCTACAGAGGGATGTACCTCTGATAAGAAGTATATCACACCACTTTCCAGCAAACAAATGATAAAAATGTCATCGGGTTCTTCCAAACCATGTGCACACCCCTTGAGAAAACAGTGAACTGAGGCTTCAACCACTATTCTTGGAACAAATAAATATTTTTTTCAGTTTGGAAAATCTTTTCCCTAGATACCTTGATTCAGTTGATGAATCCAATGCATTTACAGAACATAAAAGGGCTGTTCTCTTAAACCTCTAAAAGATGTAAACTTCACATGGAAGCGATTTTAATATAACTTTTAAATTCTATTCTCTGCCTGCCCACAGTACAGGTAGCTCTCCACATTCCCTCCTTATAACCAAGGTTTCACTTTTGACCTTGCAGTATAGTTTGATGTAGCACCTTGTTAACATTCATGATTAATGACGAGTTGTATCTCCACAGCGTTGTATCCCTTATGAGGGATTCTCTAGGAAGGTTTCCTTGAAGGGGCACCCGACAGTGATAAATGAGAGCAATGTCCATGGGAACATTCACACTGTTCCCATAAGCACGTAGGACAGAGTGGACCGAAGTCTGAATCACCTTCCGTGGATCTACTATCATTTTCCTGGGATTGAAAACAGTTTTTCTGTCAGGCTCTCTGTGAACATGCTGTAATATATTAACACCTGGCACAGTATTCCAGGAGGAAATGTTGAACATGTCAGTAGATACAGTTCTGGGGAAGATATGGTTCTCAAAGAGGAAAATGCCAGTCCCTGGGTTTTGCTCCTGGAGGCTGCTCATCATTGTTTTCCAGTCTGGGTGCTTAAGGGGAAGAATTATTTCATCAGCATCATTAAGAACCACAAACTTGCTCCTCTGCATGTTACGGTATACACAGTCATTTAGAGCTGTGATTTGTCCATAGTAGCCAATGTGCGTTCCATCTTGTGCAAAGTGCCATTTAGAAGAAACCTTCAGGTATGAGTTAATTGGCCAGTGAATTACCTCTACAATTCCTTCTTCCATATAAAACTTTAAGACTTTCTCCATCAGGTGACTGCAGTTGTTCTTATAGATCACCACTTTCTCTACCCCAAGAATCTTGTACATTTCCATACTCTGTATAAACTGCAAGACATTGTTGTAATTTCCAAACATGGTGGAGATGCATACAGTGAAGTCAACAGAAAAGGTTTCAGCCTTGCGGTTTTTAATTTCAAACCTTGGCAGCTGGTCAATATTTCCATGTGGAGACTGATGAATTGACACATGTGTTGGATCACAGTTTTTGGGTTCCAAACAAACTATATCTGCTGTGCCATAGGGAAATCCAAATCTATCTGAATGAACATCAATTTCTGCTTTTGATATGTATATCTTTCCATCAGGCTGACAGCAAAACCAGCAGTGTAGTTGTTTTACATCTTCATGGTGAACAATCCCAATCACACGGGTGACTTTGCTTTCTCTGTTGTCGAAGTATGGAGATATAATAAAAGTCTTGTTGTCTTTTAGTGCTGTTATTACATTTTGAGCAGGTTTCCCCTTGCAAAGCGGACCTGCTGAACTGGAAGTTGTTGCTGGTGGGAAGATTTTTCTAGTTATGCTATTCTGTATTTGAGGATTTTTCCAGGAGTAAAATAAAATACTTATAAAAATACATGCAAGAACAGCACAAGTATTTTTTTTGCCACAGTGTATCATTGCCGAATTTCACAATTTGGAACTTAACAGAACTTTACGCTCAGTCTTCTATTCACTTTCTCTATAAAACAAAACAAACACACAGAAAAGCACACTTTCAGTAATTGCCAAAAAGGAAATCATATTTTGTATTGATCTGTATTCTTTTAAACCCAAGAGTTACTGTTTTGATACTTCAGACTTTAGTATGAAACCTGACTTTTCATACAGGTTTGGAAAAAAAAGTGAGATTCTTTTACATCTCATTCCAAACTTTATTAGCTTACTCTACAGTTCGGCCCAGTGCAACAGTTCTAGCTGTAGTATACTAATATAGTATAATATAGTGTAATTTGAATCACTTTGATGCCTGGAAGAAATTTTATGTTAGTGAAAACCTACATTTTTTATCTTTTGGTATTCTGAGAAGCTTGTAAAGCTACAGCGTTATCCATTCCTCTCTTCTTCCTAAAAAAGATGCTGTGAAGACAAATTCAAACTGTATTCTTTTGTATTGGGTAGGAGTAATCCTGTCACCATCTCTCAGTGTCCTAATTACCAAGTAACTAAGAAAGCCTAGTAGGATCCTATAATATTCGACGTTGTCTAGGAAAAGAGGTCTGAAAAGAACAATCTTTTCAGTTGGGAGAGATTAGTTTAAGTGAGATTTTACATTGTGGCTGACATTACCTTGAATCTAAATTGCTTTTGACACTGAAGTTGTCAAGACTCAGACCATAGTTCTAAATTAGCAGCTGATTTTAGTAGAACTTTGTGTTAATGTTGTGACCCTTCACTGGGGCCACATGCACTATTAAACTTTTTAACCATGCCATGGAAATTTCAGAGTCTCCAAAATGTTACCAAAATTAGACTACAAAGTGAAGATTTTCAGTATATAATTTTAGCTTGGTATTTACGCATGGTTAAACCACAGAGCAGATGGAAGGCAAATTAAAACAAAAGCACACCTTGCTTTACTCTATGAGCAGCCATGAGGGTGTGATATAATGTGACACCACAACACATCACAACAATTGTCTGTATCATTTGTAGGTGATCTGTCTTCTTTTGCATATGTTGGATCTTATCTGAACTATTCTGACATCAGAGTACTAGATGAAAATACTGCTGCCTGATGCAATTTGCAAATCAAAGATGTTGCTGTACTGTTCTTTTTCAGTTTTTGCCTCATAAAATGTAAGAATTTATTTTGAATTATATTTAATGATCATTCTATAAAGTTAAAATCTTGAGGTGCTCTCTGCAAATTGTCATGTAAGCTGTACATCTTCCCCTTTCATGCAGATATTGGTATTCACTGATTTTAAGGTTACACTGCATGTGCAGAATAGTATTTCTAATATGCTTACAAAGCTTTGAAGTTACTTGGTTCTGCAGATGTCTTCTCATAAGCTGTAAATACTTCTAATATCAACTCCTCAATTAATTAATAAATTTCAAATATGCTGTTTATCATTAGCTCACTAGTAGCTAAGCAGAACCTTGCAAGAGAAATTTGCATAGATTACAATATATAGAAAAGTAGTGCTGCATCATCAGTTATCAGCTTCATCAAAGATCTTAATCCTATTTTTTAATTGAAAACCATTTAAAATTATTAACTATTAGAAACAGTTAGAAAATTAAAGAACAAGTGGAGTTTTTTGTAGGAGTATTACATAGGAACTGGACAGAAAAATGCTTACAGAAAATTTCAGGGGAAAAAAAAACCCCAAACAATCAAAAGAAAAAGAAGCCAACAAGAGCATGGAAAAATAGTCAGTTCAAGGTGGGATTTAGCCGTCAGTGCTGTCTTGGAAGAAATCAACAAAATTCTTCACAGAGATTGGAGTAAGTCTGAAGATCGAGAGGCATGACACAGGACAGAGGACAGCGGCTTAACTGAAGTAAAATTAGAGTATTTTATGGGTCCAAACTTCAAATACAGGAGAAGATGGAGAAAATGAGACAATCTGGATACAAAGTTTTATAGGGAGAATGATTTACTGCATAAGAGATGGGACAATTTATCTAAAGAGTGAGAGGAAACAAAGCACTAATAAAGTTCCTTATCATTAATGTCATATTTATTTATGGAAAGACGGCATCCTTTTTTTTTTCTTTTGTGTAGATGCTAAGTGCAAAAATCAGTAGACTGATATACTAGGTAGCAATATGCCTTTAAAATTTCTTGTTAAATTAGTTTTAGGAAATTTACATGAAAATTGCATTTTTAAGATCTAAGAAATACTAGAAAAAAACCTAGTAGTCTCTTCCTGCAATAAAGAACTAATGTTAAAATCCACTCATGACAAACACTCTCATTTACCCACTCCTTTCTTTTGGATCACTTCTACTTTCTAATGAGTGTAAAAAGAGAGTAATTCCTGTGTATCCCTTTGCACAGAAGTCTCCATCTTAGTTTTACCTGCAAGTTACAAAAAGTAGGAAATTCGCTCAAACGTTTCCTTGCAAGTCTCATCTTCTAGGTGAAACAATCTGTTTTCCATTTTTAACTATGTGTAAACAAACTTTTAATATGGTTTCTCTTCATAAATTTTGTATGCATATGTTACCCACATTGGCCAATGTAAAGTCATCCTATTACCTTATTTTTAGACTAAGAGTAACGAGTAGTTTTAGCATGCCAAAAGCATTATTAACCTCATCTGGAGTAATGTAAATTAGCATTATTAGAAACCAGAGGCCTCCTTGGGCATGAACAATGACTGTGAGTAAAATTTTACAGACAGAGACAATGAAGAAACAAGTCCCTTTTACATAAAGAAGCCTATAAAAACTGTAGAGACACAGAAATTGTATACAGAGTCTATTTAAATAACTTAGTGTCTTCTCCTCAAAGAATTGTTTAGTTTCTGGAAACCTCTATGGGATGCTAACCTTCATCCCATTTATGCCCTTCATCTTGAGCTGAGACCCAAATTTTCCAAGAAAGGGATGGCATCAGTTCCTAAATATGAAATATGATTTTGGGTTCCAGCATGTGCCTTTGAAAGCCACAGACTGAAACCATTAGCTGACGACATGCACTGAACTAAAACTAAAACTTAAAACTGCTAAATTTCTCTTTTTCTAGCTGAGATGGGAGTTACCAAAAAAATGCAGCATCTCAACTATTGTCAGAGCAGTAATTTTCACCAGAAACAGTCCTTCCAAAAAAAGATTACAGAGTATTAAGATATACTTATTGTACTGCTTTGTACTGTCCTTTGTTCAAATGAACCTATGTTGGTAAAGCCTCCCATTACGTAAGATGACATTCTAATGTTGAGTGAATAATCATTGTTTTTACTGCTTCTAGTATCACTATGGTCTGTTACTGAAGAAAATAGTGTGCTCTGAAACTGAAAAATAGCGCTCTTCTTTAAAAGAGGTCCTTTAAAATATCTTAGCAGCTCTGGACTTTATTTGCCCCTTTAGGTCAATACGTTTACAGCATAGAGGAGAAACAGGAAGACGACATTTTACAGCAAGGTATATCAGAGCTCAAGAAACACAAAACACTGAAAGCCTTGCAATTAATAACTGTTCTAGTGAAGCTTTATAAAACACTGTCACTAGTTTTGCCTGGAATATTTAAGACAACACCTCAGAATTTTACATTTGTTACATAAAAATAACGGAGTTCATGTTTATTATGTGCAATCTTGGTATTTCACCAGAATGCACAAAATCATGTCCTCCTGAACGTAAGAGGAATCAAACGTCAGTGTATTTACTTACAGCTTTAAGCTTCTTTGTCTAACACTTCATGCTTTCCAGTGCTCCAATTCTGCCTTGTGCTTCCACTGAAATGGGAGACCTTGTAACCTTGCTTGTTCCCCAACATCTGCTTCCTCTACAATTATACTAGTACTGTCTGTGGGAAATCCCGTGACTTGGTTAGCTTCCTGAACAGCAAATCAGCTCACTTTGTTCTTTCATTTTCTCACATAAACAACTTTGGCCTAATTGAATGATATACTCTTCAATTGATGTTTATATACCACAGCCTCTCAACGGTCATATTTGTTAACTGGGAGAATGATAGATGATCCTTTTCCTCTATAGACCAGGATTTAAATACTTCCCATTAGATCAACTGCAACCTAATGTGTTTCAGCGGTCTAATCTTAAATAGTTCCTTGTGTTTTTCATAGGAGGTTTCGGGTTAGTTTCTCTGTTAAGATTATCCCTTTTACTTTACAGTGACACAAAAATCAACACAGCAATTGTGTGCACAATTGTGAGACAAAAAAAAAAGGTATTTAATCACAGCAACCTTTCATCTACCACAGCAAGTAACTGAAATAGTGAGTCAATATCACTTGAGTCAACACTAGATTGGCCAGTGTACCTGTTTTAATGACCAACATAAACACTAACTTAAATGGGAGGAGTAAACTGGGTGGGGAGACATACAAAAGAATAACATACTTTATTTTCAGAGGGAAATTGGGTTTGCCGGATTTATAGGCTATTTACAAAAAAACCCCTCTCAATAGTGTAGTGCTCGCAATTTTTATTTTAAATAACTTTTATTTCTATGGAAAGATGCACATCTTTAGATGTCTTAGAAGGAAAAAGGGAAATGGCAGAGGTGGCTAGATTATAGCTTAAGTATTTTGAAGGGGAAATTGAAATTGTACCTACTCAGCAATGGTTAATTCGTGACTAAGGAACGATCTGGTATTGAGGGCAAGAAGGCCTAACGAACGATTTGGAAAAAAACTCTCCCTTGCTGAAAAGAAATGCCGCAGTAACTGTTGCGTAAAATTGATCAAGTGTGTAGAAGTGCTTAGGAGTCACCTTGGGCCAGCATAACTGGCATATACAGTGCTGCACTGAGGAAGGAGCCTGCTCACAGGATCAGTGCTCATGCAAGTACATATGCGTTGACTCCTGTCACATATGCAGACTCTCTGTAGACTTGCTAATGGTGGTGGGATTCTGCCCATTGCATTGTTCATTAAATCTCTCTATAGTTAGCACACAAATGTGTGCTTAGTTCACCTCAAGGGGAACAATAAAAAATCCGCAACAATTTTTACTGTTATTTACATTTGCGAGTTTCTCTACCATCATGTGTCAGCACAGTCACAGAAAAACATTATTAAAAAAAATAAATCCACAGAAGAAACATACAATTTTTACCTACCTTAGAAGTTCTTCAACATCATCTTTATACATATTTTTATCCAAGTAAAATAACTAAGCTAAGCTCAGGAATCAGTAACTTTGATACTAAGCAGAACAGTCTATTACATGACTAATATCAATTTCCCTTTACCACATGTTGACTCGTCTCAGTTCAATATTGAAAATTTTGATTTTCATTAACAGCCCACTTTACCAGCTGAATCACTAGATCAACATTTTCAAATAGGTATGCTGTTAAATTTCCTTGAAATTTAAGAAATATTATTTATCAAGTCCTTACTGTAGTTAATTCCAAAAGGAATTTATGCTTGGTGTTCACTTCAAAAGAAGTCAGTTGGGGGTAAGGGAGAGGTGGAAGTAACAAGCATATAAGCTTTTCAGACTTGCTTATCTCTTCTCATTAACATACCTTGTATTCATCTGAATTGTAACATAGAAAAGTAACTGCCAGTTTACTCCTGTTAGCAATTTTAAAGCTCTCACCTCTAATCCTTTTTAAAAGTTAAGAGGGACCCTGCCCTAAAAGCACCACAAGCTTCTTGTTTATTTTTTCCTGAGCAGATTCAAGTTGTTAAGCACTTGAGCAGCAAGGGCTGCAGTGTACACACAGTCACTTCTAGAGAACGTTCAGGCAAATTCTGTAGCCACTTGACTGTAAATCTTAAAGTCTCAAGAAGTCTCACAGTTTTAGTGTGTGAACTAGAAAAGTCTGCAATAACAAAATTTTAACTAGTTGTCTGTGGATATCCTGTGAGCAAGAAAGTTTCTTATTAAACAGTATATTGTCAGTTAAATTTATCTGCCAACTGTGTTTTCCTAATGAGGAAATTTAGTAATTTCCCTACACTAATAACTTGCATTTCCATAATTCAAAAGGAAATGAAATACTTTGTGGTATAAACCACAACAAAGCAGATAACATACTGCCATCTTGCATTTCTTATGGGTTTTATTTAATTGTACTAAAAGTTCTTTAGGTTGTAATGACAATATATAGTATTAGTGGCACATTCTTCTTTGGTGACTGCAACTAATACATAGATACTAGAAAGGAAACCTTGGCAGAAAAAACAAGTGAAGGTACTTTAGACTTGTACAAAATTATCAACGTGAAGCAACAGCTAGGCAGCAGCTTCATTCTCATGTATTTATCTGATATACTTTTTGCCTTCTATTTAAACAAAAAACAAAGTGTGACTCTTCTAAATAAACAACCTACTTTGAGGTTAAGCAACCTCTAATCACCATTCTGTCACTGTTTTATCTTCCTGCATATGGCAGCCCACTCTTTCCTCATCCTCTCTCTCCACACATCTGCTTTTGCAAAATCCATGGTGCAGTTTTAGAAATGTTTAGTATACTTGCTAGGGGAAAACACCTTTCTGTCTCTCTCCTCTTTCTTTCCTTCAGAAAAGGCATAAACCAGGCGTAGAATTCAGAGCAGCTGCAGATGCCTCCATTTCTCACTGCAGAGGCAATCACACAGAATGTATCAGAGAGCAGCAAGGGCTGTGGCAGCTCCGCAAGCAACCAAGCAGCTGGGACCTGAGGGGAAGAAGACAACTGGCACTATATACGCATTGTCAGTCAAAGCCCAGTTGCTCAGTACCTGAGTGAGGCAAGCAGGTTTGACGACGCTTGAGACCACGGCCAAGTTCAACCTCCCAGTCTAGACCACCCAGCAAGTCCATAGGATTCTAGGTGGTCCTGCTCTGGCAAGTGGTTTGGACTAGATGATCTTCCAAGGTCCTTTCCAGCCCTTGAGATTCTGTGATTCAACAAGTCTGAGCAGGAAGTCAGCCCCCAGGCCAGGGCAGGCCCAGCAGCTGCCGGGCAGGTCTGTGGAGACAAGGCAGGGCCAAATCTGAACCAGGAGTCCAGGTCAGAGCTTGGATCCACAGGGTCAACACAGGGTGAGCCTGCACCTCTAACAGCATGGCTCAGGTAGGGACTGGGGGCCCAGAGCTGAGCTTAAATGGGCCTGTGGACAGTGGGCATGGGAGTCCCAGGTGGGGCTGTTCATTAGGGCATTTAGTACCCACAGGGCCTTGACAAACGCTTTAAAAAAGGTACTTCCTTTTCAACTGAGGTACAAGAACTCAACCAAGCCAAACACACCAACCCCAAATCACTATCACCGTGACAAACCAAAGAGTTATTAGAAACAAAGTCTGTCACTTGTAAGACTTCACATTTACTTTTGTAGAACTGTACCACAATGTTAGAACTGCCTGAACTTGCCCCGGGCACTATGGAGTTTCCAAATGGTTTGTGCTCATGTCTAGAGTCCTCTTCTCCTTTTCTAAAGAACCTGTGTTGGCTCCAAGACGGAGGTGATTCCAAACTTCTATACTTACCTTGAAGTTTCTTCAGTGGAATCTCCATTCGAGAAGACCTTTTCTCCTGGCTTCTATCGTGCTATCAGGAGTCTACCAAAATGAAAGAGAGTCAAGCAAGAGCTGTGTCTAAGCTGATCTTTCATGAATTTGTGTAAACAACTGGCAGAAGCAACCAGGCCATTGACAATTGGACTTTGTACTGATATGTCCCTGCTTCCTAGCACAGCTTACCTTAGTGGCTACATTAACTGTTAAAAAAACAGAGAGAAAAGAATGTTTGAACACTTCAAAAAATATCCTGAAATACATTGACAAGTATCCCCCTGAGCATTTCTGTTTATTCTGCCTAGTAAAGACAGAACAGAACAATGAAGTTCAGAAACAGGTAAGAAGAGATACTAAGGAGTTCACTTAAAGACACAATGGAATCACTTGGCCCATTTACTTTAAATCACAGACAAAGAAATTAGCTCCTGAGAAAGATTTACAAAAGAATCATAGAATGGTAGGGGTTGGAAGGGATCTTTAGAGATCATCCAGTCCACCCCCCCTGCAGAAGCAGGTTCACCTAGATCGGGTCACATAGGAACATGTCCAGGTGGGTCTTGAAGACCTCCAAGGAAGGAGACTCCAAGGTGAAATAGTTTTTTTCTTATGTTTAAGGGGAACATTTTGTGTTCCAGCTTCATCCCATCACCCCTTGTCCTGTTGCTGGCTACTATAGAAAAAAGGGATGTCCCAACCTCCTGACACCCACCCTTTAGATATTTATAAATGTTAATAAGATCCCCCCTCAGTCTCCTCTTCTCCAGACTAAACAGCCCCAGGTCCC
The DNA here is from genome assembly GCF_028858725.1 of Colius striatus. Classification (NCBI taxonomy): domain Eukaryota; kingdom Metazoa; phylum Chordata; class Aves; order Coliiformes; family Coliidae; genus Colius; species Colius striatus. The sequence continues at coordinate 180,024 of NC_084777.1, forward strand.
GCAGCCTTTCCTCATATGAAAGATGTTCCATTCTCCTGATCATCTTGGTGGCCCTGCGCTGGCCTCTCTCCAGCACTTCCCTGTCCCTCTTGAGCTGAGGAGCCCACAACTGGACACAGGACTCCAGATGAGGCCTCACCAGGGCAGAGTAGAGAGCGAGAAGAACCTCCCTTGACCTGCTGCCCACACTCTTCTTGATGCATCCCAGAATGCCATTGGCCTTCTTGGCCACGAGGGCACAGTGCTCGCTCATGTTTAGTTTATTATCAATCAGGACTCCCAGGTCTCTCTCTGCAGAGCTGCTCTTCAGCAGTTCAACCCCCAGCCTGTACCAGTGCATGGGGTTGTTCCTTCCCAGATGCAGGACTCTGCACTTGTTGAACCTCATGAGGTTCCTCTCTGCTCAACTCTCAAGCCGGTTGAGATCCCGCTGAATGGCAGCACAGCCTTCTGGGGAATCAGCTTTCTTACGCTCAACTATGGTTCAGTTGATGCCAAATGTATGTTTTGATCTTTCCTAATATGCCTATCTGACTTGCTCTCACATCTGAGGTCTACTGAGAGGTGTAAAATTTTACTTCTTTTTTCTTTACATTTTCCCCAAGGAAAGGTCTGGTGTATTGTCAGAATTTGATTAACAAATGTCCATAGTAATAGATCACAGCTATGGAAATACCACAACAACTATTACTAGTGTCAGTAGTGCAAATTACCATTGCCATCAGTTACATACCTAGTGCAACCTATAAAGTCTGTTCAACTCCATTACCATTCACTAACAAATAAAACATGCCTGTTGCCTTTGAGCTAAAATGTGCTTTCTATACCTCAACTATTCTTTTTCAGAATTTTTTATTTTTAACAGCATACATCCTGTGTGCATTTTTAAACTTACAACCCAGTGCAACTGCTGTTCAAGTAAACAATTTTTTTTTACATTAAAGTATTTAATTAGTGAAACAATCCTTATCAATGTAACAAACGGAAAAATACAGCAACTTGATACAAGACTGAGGTAACAAAATACTTTGCCAAAAACCTAGATTCCAACGTCAAGGTTATTATGGGTGAGACAGTTCACAAGAATTATAGAAAGAATCCTTACACAAATGGCATGCAGTGGACTGCTGGAAAATACAGCCAAAACAGTTGTTTTAGTGCAACAGTTTTCACACAAACCAAAATGTTGAAATCGGTTTACATTACAATGTGACAAGTAAGTTGCAATTTGAAAACTACTTTGTTTGCCTCGTTTTAGTGCTATTTGGAAAAACAAACATTTTGGCACTGAATTACATCAAAATTGAACATTAATAGATTACTAATATTGCCTACATACATTTTTATATCTTCACAATTCTGAAAACAGTAATTCTGAGATGTTTATTTTTAAACAACTATGGCTGTTACTCTCTTTGACAGATGAAAACTTGTACAGTTTGTGACAATTTCTGTGAAAATGCCGATTACTCAGTACTGGTATGCAACATGTATTTCAATAGTAGCTTTCAATTAGTAGTAAAAGTGCCACCCAAGAGCAAATGGTACCAAACCACATTTAAAACTGGTTTAAGAAATTTTAATAATATTCTTACATTGCCATCATTCTGAATTTTTTTAATATCATGCAGCAATTTCACAATTGTGCTATACTAAAAAGACATTACGCTCAACTACTGTGTATGTAAAACTATTACTTCCTGTGTTCATCTTTCTTTTATCTAATGCTGCATACATTCATAGCAGTGTGAAGAAATTCAAGTTACCTTTGACATATTTCCAAATTCCAAAGTTTTGAGCAGGATTTGAGATCGCGGATTGAATAGGATTGGTGGGTGTAATTTCTCACAGACTCATCTTTTGTCAGTGATCAAATGACTGGATATAAAATAATTCATAAATATTGCTTTTAATCGTACCACACTGTTTTGGGGCTCTTCATGGTTTCTGGCAAAGATGTTTCCTTTCTAGATGGGAATCTGTTTTACAAGCAAGTGTAAATGGACCTTTTTGTAACTTACAACTTGTAATTCTGGGCAGATGTACATTTTTGAAGGCCAGAACACTACCTGTTGTACGTACAGTAACATATTTTTTTGAGATCCTTATATTCTAAAAGCCATTAAATTCTGAATGCGTACAGACTCATTCTATTACTACTTCATCAGTCATCAGTTATTGTTCTTTTCAAGGAAAGCCTGTTGAACGTAACTGAAAGTTGTTAAAACATCTATTCATTTATCTCCATTGCAATATGCTGGAAAAAAATGTCATGAGTCCTCACTGGTGTTCAATCCACTACATCACATTAAAAATTAGAAGGTATTTACATGCTTGTAGGTTATATACATTTCATGCCAATAAGTATTCAATTTTAAATTTATCTTATATTTAAGACACATCAGGTTATTCCCTTTGAGAGGGAAAGAGCTGGTAATAAAGTAATTTTAAAAAACCTCTTCACTTTAACAGTTCTGTTTTGGTTAGTGTATCATCATTTTGGTCACATAGTTCAAACCCTGTGCGTGCTAGTAACACAGAATATACATGGTCATAGGTGGCACATTCATTGAAATGGCAGTCCACGTAACACATCTGCATGAATAATTTCATTGGTAACTAATCACAAAAGTCTGCAGGTGCAGAATAATTTAGATTATATCATATCCTAACGGTCTGAAGTCATTTACTGGTGGCAGGATTTTACCACATTCAAACGCTGCTGTGCTGTCTCTAATGGCACTGTATGCTCTGCCTTCCACATATTGGTGTTTTTCCTACCTTAAAGCTGTCTTAATGTAGAAAAGAAGGAGAAAGAAGGTATAAATATATTTTGCATTACCACTCTTTTCACACAAGTCCTGACCTATCAAAGAAACTCTGTCAACTTTACATACACATTCACATGTCCCAGGATCTAAATGATTTGTTATCAGGAATTGGTTTTCTTAAAAAGTTGGTTTGTGTTAGGTTTCATTCTCAGGATTGTAACACGAACACTTAAAATAAAAGTTACAGTTGACCTATGTTTAACAACACAGGTCATGTGGAGGCTTTGTACCTGCTCCACTGTCAGAATTTCTTCCCTAGCTTACACTGCCATCATGACTTCACACTAGCAGTACCATGTGCTAGTATTATATGTCATGTACTGGAATGGAGTGGAGCTGAGTCACCCACAGAAAGGCAGAATAGAAATGACGATACAGAATCATTCTGAGGAGCCAGGGCCACATGATACCATAACACCTGATTACCTGTGCTGCTGTACCAAGGGATTCAAGATGAACTACATTCAGACTGAAGAAAAACCCAAACTTGTAGCAACTAGGCCACTAGTAAGAGAATAAAACCTTTAGCACAACATAGCCTAAAACCCAGTGTCACGGCATTTCTGAGTAACGTAACTGAATGAAAAGAAAACCAAGTGTCCTGTGCCAAAATACATTTTTTACCAAATAGCTCAAATGTGAACATCAGGATTGTCCAGAGTTTTGATACAAAATCTGAGGCAGCCGCATTGACAAGCAACTCAGTGCACTTAGATTATAAAAATGTTATTCCACAATTTTCTATTCTAATTGACACTTTGCAGCAAGTTAACACTGTGAATCATTCTGTGCATTAGAAAGAACTGAAACCCAACATGGGCCAAATATTCTTCAGTCACACAAAGCAGCTTAACAATAAAAAGGACTGTTTAAAAAAAGAATAGGCAGAAGATATGATGCTCAGTTTGTGATCAAACATCAGTTCATGGCAGTCTTCGACCACAAAAAGTGGAGGGCTCTATAATCCCCCAGGAGTCAGGATTAATCTTCTGTCCACCTAACTGTCTGCTTTCACTCCATACATGAGACTACATCTGGTCCTATAGGGCAGCATTCACTTTCTGCTTTTAAAAGCTGCGTCAGAATAACTTTCAAGTTACACAGAAAAGTGCTGAAGTATTTGTGGATAGCTCATATCAGAGAAACCATTCTCCTCTTCCTCCTTAGAAAACAACAGCCTGTTTCTTCAGTTTGGCACTTGAAGTCATACCAGGTGGGAGACCAAATTACTCGAATGACATTAGATTAGCAGGTATCTGGAAGAGAATGCAAGTTGTTGAGCAGCACCATACTTCTAAGTCTATTATGGCACTGGGAAACTGCAAGGTTACAGAACAGAGTGGGCTAATCACTATCCAATGTGAACAGTGTTATCAGTCCAAAAGAAGCCCAAAAGGGGGCTAAGCCTTAACTGAAAGGCTCAAATGATTTTTCTATTCATGGACCAAAGTATTCAAAGTATCCTCCAAAGTATTCAAAGAAGTCACCAGCATGCATGGACGGGGATGTGTGTGTGTAAAGAAGATTCTAGGTCTGCATCCTGTTCTAGGTCCTGTATGGATCAGCATCCTATGAATATCACCTTTGGAAATCCTTTTAAGAATTAACATTTCCCTCAGGAGAAGAATGAAGCTGCTATATAAAGGACAAAACCAGCATTTTACAGGACTCCTCCTTCAGTGGCACTTGAAAATGCAGTCAGTGGAGTAAATGCTAGCATTTTTCATTTGTCCATGAGAAAGGCCGTTCTGAAGCAGAAACGGGGTCACCTCACTTGAAGCGGTTGAGTGTACATGTTATATATTGCTAAGGTAACCAAACCTACAACTAGACCTGCACCAATTCTGATTTGGTAGGAATTCTGTAGTTTATTATTTTGATTCCTCCTATTCAAGAATTGGATCAATGTAAAAAATGAAGAATTATGTCTGTCTATTATGCACATAAACTGAAAAGAGGTATCTTTTCTAGTATCTTCTGGAAAGTATGAAAAAGTGAGTAGCAATAAGTTTCACAACCTTACCTGAGGCTTGCTGCTTTTGCATGCATCATCCAAATGCTTATGCCATAATATTGCATGAAATCGTGAACCAGTCTGGAACTTGTAAACATTGCCTACAAAAACAAGAAAATCAAAGCCTCTAAATTTGCAGTCAGACATATAGTTTCAAGGGATTCTAAGTTCTGTGCAGAAGGGGAAGTCTAGAAGTGAATTGTTAAATTAATTTGTAGCACCTCAAATGCTCTAACAGGATGTTGCTCATACAACAGAGATCATGTGGGGCACATTATGCAACCTTAAGGCAATTGCATCTCATTAAGATCGATGTGCTTACTGACAAACTTTTTATGAATGTTTTTGGTATTTGTGAACTTAGTTTTTCAATGTTCTGTTGCAAGTTCTATGCTGTATTACTTTGTAAATTGTTTCTTGCAATCAAATACTTTGTGCATTGAACACTCAAGAGATGAACTTCACACAGTAGACATAGATTCATGTCAGTACCAAAGCGGAAAATGTGAAAGCGGAGGCAGCCTCAAAAAATCTTTACGTAACCCCTCAAAGTGCAAAATAACTCTAGGGGCTTACTGATATTTTCAAGTTTTTGAAGTTAATATAGGTAGAAAAGTTATGCAACTTCAAAATTAATTATCAAACAGTAATTAGTAATCACTTAAAAGGCTTCTTTTGGTAAATAGTTTTATGTTTGAAGAATTTTCATAATATTTTAATTGGGCTCAAGATGTGATGCTGACCTATTTTAAGAAAGCTATTCAGAAACTTGGAGATCATATATGCAGGCACGTAGCAATCTCATTTCAGTTGGGCAATTTCTGCAAAACTGACAGTAGCTGTCAAGATACTGCACTGCCTCTGTAGGCACCACAGAATCACCACAGCATACTGTAGAAATATGTTGAAGTTCGTTTGTACCCTCCCTTGAAAATTCTACATTGACAATCTCCCTCTCCATTCTTTTAAACGAATGCCACTGCAAATTCTGTAACCTACAAACTCATTAAAAAAGATTAATCTGCTTCCTGTCACAGAAATATAATGTAGACCATGCCCACCCTGCAACACCTACCTTTGTCAGGGTTATTTAGCTGGAAAATATCAGGATGCTCAGGGTCATCAGGCAGTGCCACCATCCAGTCCACAATGGAGACTTTCTTACCAGGTGTAGATTTATACTGGAAGAGGCAGAGAAGTCAGTCACACCTGGGACTGCAGTAGGGATTGACCTTTTATTGTAAAAGTTTTGCAGACACATGGCTTAGCCTGGAACAGCAAGTACACTTCAAATACCCTTCCAGATCTGCTTATGAAGACACAATTTTTAGTTTTGGAACAAATTTGAAGCTTACATGTTTTCTTTCAGTGCCTCTTAAAGATTTTGCTCCAAAATACAGAAGAGTTGATCCTGAAAGGATAACCCAGTATCTAGTCCATGAAGAGAGCTGAATTAGAAACAAAAAAACAATTAGGAAAAACTGCGTATCTTTGACATTTCAAAAATCTATTCACAAGCAAGTCCAAGTACCAAAGTTAATTTCAGAAGCAAAGAATGGAGAATTAGATATAAAGTGTCTCCTGGTGTGAATCAACTCAGCTACCTAAATTTGGATGGCTGGCTGTGAATACAATCTGTCTTACCTGAGTATTTCATAAAAATACCAGGATCGACTGTTTCACAGCAAAACAGTGTGCTGCCTTCTACTGGACAGATGTTAAAGACTCCAGCATTTGATCAATAAAATTTATTGAGATGACATCTCTGTAATTCTTCAAATCTTTTAGCACTGAATAGTAGGGTTGCACATAAAAACATTAATGAACTCTACAGAAAACAAAAGATTAACAAATGATAGGACCAGAACCATGTGAAACCTGTAAATTTAGGTTAAGTATGATTTACCATGACTTTGACGTTATTGACACATGCCCTGCAGCCTTCTCGTTTTACTACAATATTAAATTTCTGCCCTTACAGAAATGCATGCTGATTTATAGAGTTTGTTTACTCTTGCTACGCTGTCACAACCTAGAGAGGTTACTTACAGATGTAGGGAGAAGCAAAATTTCTATAGATTAAGTGACATACAAAGTTTACAATCATACTGTTGCTGTAGATTAAATGGCATACAAAAGGTTAACCCAGTTAAAACTTTGAACAGAAAATAATTTTACAATTGGTAATAACAAGGATCACTGTTTTTGTGGTATCGAGCTGCACACTTAATCTAACCCTGGAAATTAAACCAGCCGCTACTGAATGAGAATCACAGGAAGAATTAGAATTATAATCACTTACAGTAGGTTTCTTGCCTTCTTTGAGCAATGTTTTTCTTCTTAATGGCCCTTCCATGCTAATGACTTCTGTGGAACTACCTAATGAGCAGCTGCAGGCCCCTGTTGGGCTGCAGAGACAAAACATTACCATATGTATTTGAGCAGACAAATAAGGACAAGAAGCAAGCGATATAATTTAGCTCTAAATATATTTTTCCTGCACTACTTTACATCTGCTGTTATCATTCAACAATTTACTCTGTAGAGTCTGACCTAGAAAACAAATAGGAACTGGGATCTTTGAAAAGCAGCACATCAACAAAAGGTTCTCTTCTGGGGGTTTAGACATGTAAATAATCTAGTTTTTCTATTTTATGCTGATAAATTACAGAAATTGTCTGTATTGCCTTAAAATTTTGGCAATAAGAGCTCCCACAAATGTAATTTTCTCTTAAAATGAACTTCAGCTATCAAAAAAGAATGTAGGAAACTGGGTAACCGAAAAAAAGTTGGGAAAACTACATAATGCTGCCAAATAATTTATTGTACAGTAATTAAAGTAATTTTTACTTTTCCAGGACAAACATAGAGCTTCCCATATATAACACTCAGAAAGTGCTACAACTGAAAGAATCTAAGTACAGGCTCAGTTAGAAAGGCAAACAGTCATTAAGAACATAAGAACCAAAGATTGACTGGTAGGTGCTGATCTGTTAGAATTATCTGCTGCTAAATTCTCCCCGTTGCCATGTGATCACAGCCCTGATAAACGTAAGGGCCAATGAGGTTTACCAGAGCCAACTAAAGCACATCTAATAATGAATGCAAGGAAAAGGACAGTGTGTATGATCTACCATTCATTTGTGGAAGGAATACTATTCTGTCTATGAATAAGGATAATGGTGTTGAATAAACACATGCTGGTGAAAATGACATATATACACAGCAACACAACCTATGCAAGAACAGACTTTAAACTGGACAGTGCATCTTCTTCAATTAAATGGAATTTCCTTGTCTGTAGTAATGTGTATTTGTGCCAATTCTAGTTTTCTGATAGAAGCAGAAGACTCCAGAAAAGGATGAATGAACACAAGCATCAAAATTACTTGATGGTGGATAAACACAAGAAATGTATTTTGGGAAATAATTATTCTTTGTGGATTTAACACACTTTTCCCATTTTTATCTTCTTATATTTAATATTTCTGATTTTTTACATTTTTTAAACAAATCTACCATGGACATGTTAAGAGAGTATTTTCTAGAAGCTGGTATAATAGTTGAAATATTGTTCAAAATTTATTCTTTTACTTATTTATAATGTATGTGTTTTTATTCTTGTCTAACTTCCTGTACTTTGTGTTACTATCAGATGTTACTAGCTCAAATAAAATGGCTGTACTTAGATTTACAAATTATATCGACATTTCTACAATGGCTGAAACAAACTGACTGAATTTAAACTCCAACTAAATCTCAGTATTTGCAGAACACTGTTTCAAGGCCCTTTTTCCTTTACTGTTCATACATGCTTCTTCACTGCCCACTACCAAAGAATTTATCAAGTCTGGGTCAGATATGGATGCAATTAATTATTTTTATCACTCTAACTACAAACAATTTTCCACGTAACCTCTCTTTGGCCTGCAAATAAGTTACCTGTTTCTGAAAAGTCCACGTCATAGTGATTAACAACATTGGGAGTGCCTGCTACATACAGCATTGCGGATGTTCCCTCTCTTACTTGGGCAAGGTAACACCTCTTTACTGTATAAAATCAACACATCGTACTATCGCTCTCTGACACAAATAGATGTTATGGGTAGCTGTCCTGCAAATCGGGAAATAAATTATGAGAAAGGGTCAAGAAGGTATCCTTCTAACATCATTATTTGTCGCAGACCTTCCTGACAAATCTGCTTCTGTAATGCCATAAAACCCAAAGTAAACACCAGTTTTCTGCAATATGGAAGCCAGATATAATAAGTTAAATCAATAGCTAAACTGAATTTCATCTGAATGGGCCATACCCCTGCTATAGTATTAACAGGATTTTTTACAAGCAGGAGTGCAACACTCCCATAAGTAGATATAGTCATATAAGCATACTTGCGGACACAACACAGGTTACGCTGGGAAAGCGCAGAGATGCATATTGAAGTTTAGCACCATACACTGAGCAAGGTAGACCTGGAACTGTACCTGTAGACACAGCTTCGACTTCTAGGAGAATTCCGGATCGGTACCCTCCAGTTAGGCCCCAGCGTGGCATATAAACGACTCCTGTTTATGAACGCAAATATCTGATGAAGGAAACCCTAGTCTGAGACTTCAACAGTTAGGGTTTGGTAACATGGCAGAGATAGTTCCCTATCTTTCCAAGTCCACAGGAAGAATTCCAGTGCTTTATTTCAGAAAGTTTGTTGTTTTTTCCTAACTAATCAATAATTTCATAAAAATAACTATTGATTTAGTGCTTACTTACATTAGGGATCATTCGTGAATTTCTTAGCTAAGTCTGTAGAGCGCTCAGTGAGCATACATGAAGGCTAACTCACCTTTCAAGCCCTGATGGCAGCTCCTCACTAAATTCTGAGCTTTCACTGCTATCTAGAAAAAGAGTAGTACAGAGAAGGAGTAAGAAAACCACCCAAAGGCAAATACAAAGCCAATGTATGTGGATCACCAGAGTAATCTTTATGTAGTACCATGGAAACTGTTTATTCAAATCATGTTTCAAGGTTGAAGTCTTTAGAGTTCATGATAAAATCTAAACTTGAACGAGGCCTACATAAGCCTTCCCAATGATATCTTACTGATGAAATAACTGTTACTGTTGTGTTTAAATACCAAACAACTACATGTTACTTTGATTTTCGTTATGCTGCTTTTCCTCTAAAACGTGAGCACTTCAGGAACACAAAATCCAGTTACTTTGGAAGATCATATTTATACCACATGATCTGCAAGCCAATTAAAGTTACTAGACATGATATCATTGTTTTCTTTCATCAAGCAAGCACATCTGTAACAGAGGATATGCCATCTGTATGCTGCTGCTAACAGCCATAACAAATCAACACGATGGTATTCACAGTGACAGTACCTATTTTCCCTCCAAGCCCATGACCATTTTGTGCCTCCTCCCCTAGCACAGACGGTTAGCTCAGTTTAAATTTGCCCAGGATTTATATTCTAATGCTGCGTATAGCACAGTTTGCTGTGCCTGCATTTTCAGAAGTTCAAACACCATCTCAACGTCAAACTCTTCTTGGTCAAGTAATCTGCTATCCTTCACAGTCTATTTCCTGTTCTAGAAGTAGTCCAAGTCACTTAAAGGGTGGCTTTCTCTTGATTAGAACACAGAATCTCCATCACTTTGGTTTTATTGTAATTATTATTACATTAACTATAATACCATAATGTAATTGTCATCATCCTCTTTCACAAGTTTATGTTTCTTTTAAAGTCTCAAAGAGCACAGCTAAGCTATTTTCCCATCTTCTAAAACATATCATTAAAATCAAAGTTTTGTTTGTGAAAAGGTAGTTTTCAAAATATATCTCCACTTCTTAGAAACACTTTTGTTTTTTCCTGACAAAAGCTGACCATTGCTCTGTGTCACATACTGAGCATGTACAATGACAATCTTTCATGCCACTTTCAACAAAACCTTCAGCAGGTAACTGAGGAAAGCTGAGATAAAGTTGACTAAGCAGTGTTTCTGATCTACTTTCTTCCACAGAAATGAAAAGTCTTTGTAGAGGAGCTAAAGATCTTCCCAGTTCCCTACTTCTGGATTTCCCTATGAGTTTCCAGAGCACTGGGAGAGAAAAGCAGGAGCACCAGCTCCCCACACAGACTTTACCTATGGTCAGGCCATTGGTGAAAAGAGAGTGGAGTGTGTGTCCGCGAGCTGGGCTCTGGGACTCCAGGACGCTGTCATCCAGGAGGTGTCGTGGCCTCTCTGTCGGGAAGGTGGCGCTTTTGCTCTCCACCACGCTGAGCTGACACATCATGCTGTGAAAACAAGGCAGACCCCCTCTTAGGTCATCAAACAGCAACTACTGGCTCCTGGTATTTCCACTCAGACTTTGCTGAATAGATAGGTTACTAAACAGCAGGCAATTAAACCGTAGTGTTCACACTTTCCCTCTGCTGCACATACGCTTCTTGACTTACCAACACAAGTTTCAGATCTTAGTGGCCTTTATCTGATTCCTCTCCACATAAAATATATGGAGAGAGCCACAGGTAGAAAAAGAGAAAGAGCAGATCCCAGGGAAGATGAACTAAGGCATCTACAGTATATGACCCCAGACAAGCCATGTGAACATCTTTTTCCCTAACAAATTATTTATGAAATCTGATGGGTGCTGAAACCTCAACTAAGGAGCAGGTGCTTTCACTTAGCTGGGTAAATGATAGAGAAAAACGTTCTAATCTGTATTGTCCAGGTAAAACAGTGCAGAGGGTCTCAACTTTCCTGAATGATAAAGCGTGTGAAGCGGATTATAAGTTTCCTTATATGTGTTATCAAGATGTTTAAAAAAAGAAAAGAAAAAAAAATTCAGCTATGTACACTGGAATCCAAAGACCAAGGTGGGCATGGAGCTTTCAAGCACTGCACTGGCAGAGAATAGAATCTGCAAAAATAACAAAGTGTCAAAAGAAAATCTGGAGGACACGTGGTAAAGCCTGAAGCACTCTTGCAATACAAGGAATGGAAAGGACAACTACCAGAGTGTTCTCCTGTTATCTTAAACCTTTGTGATGCACAAAATTGCCAGAGCATAAGACAGTCTGGAGCACTCACTTGTTTCCCAGGCTGTGACTCTTCCTGTGCCTTGGTACAGGAGGCGTAGGTAGACTTGCTGCTACTGAAGCATCTGGACATGTTGGTCTTCTGCCAAATTTCATAATTGCTGACACATCAGATGGACCTAAAACACAGAGAAAATGATGCAAAACCCAGAAATTTCATGGGCTGGTTTAGCCACTTACTAAAACGAAGTTCACCAAGAAGCACCATTTCTAAAGAACTGTTTCCTGTGCATTAGGGTTATACCATCCATTTCGGTTATGAATACATCTCTATGTCCTTGAACTGTCTGGAAATAATTTTAAAACCAGCTTTAGATGTACTTTTAACAATGAACTCTGAAAAAAGCCTTGGCACCCTTGTAACAGCTGGATGTGCCAAAGTGTAACATGCAGAGCCACAAAGTCAATTTGTACTTCGGGTATGAGCAGGAATGCTCACACATGTTTTGAATTTTGTTCACAACTCCATGTTGTGAACAAACTGTAAACAATCTGCTCATACTGACTCAGAGCTTAAGCATGTAAGGGAAAGCAGGGGCTTTTCATGTATCTGAGAGACAGACAGATGCATTACTTCTTAATCATCTTTGAGCTCTAGAGATGTCTCATTGCAATTATTCTTCCTCTCATTCTCCACTTCATTTTTGAGGCCTGACAGAAAACATGGACAAGCTGTTCTTCCAGTTCCTTGATGCTGTTTGCAAAATGTTGGCACTGAACTTTGTAACACAGTGGAGAACAACATGGCCTATCATCATCCTCAGTGAATGCAAGACTATTCTTGGCTTCACAATAAACAATTGAGATTTCACTTTTAAATATTTAGTTATGATGTTGCTGCATATGACAGAAGTGGGAACAGTAGTCATGAAAGTGTCCAGCTGCCCCATATCTATCTCCGGACTTGGTACAGTTCAGGTAGCAGTGACACAGGCAGGAAGCATATTTTTGAGGCTCCAGAGACCTTAGCTTAGTCACCTTCTGGCCTCTGACCTAAAGCTTCCCAATGTGAAATCAACAGAGACGGAAATTTTGTGATGTGAAAAACCACATACAACTATCATCAGAATCCTTACAGAAGTGTTTTGTCTCAAATTATTGTTAAATAGAAAAAGAGAAAAAAACCCCAAAACTTACAGAACAAAACCCCCAAACAAAATCTCTGCATTTCAAAGCACAGTTTCACAACAGAAAGTGAAGGTATGCTCGTAACAGAACTGCCTCTGAGAGGGTGGTTGTTCGCTGGAACAGGCTCCCCAGGGAAGTGGTCAAGGCATCAAGACTGTCAGAGTACAAGGAGCATCTAAACAATGCTCTTAGTATTATAGTTTTAGGGAGTCCTGGAAAGAACAGGGAGTTAGACTCAATGATCCTTATGGGTCTCTTCCAAACTGAGATATTCTATGATTCTACACGTTATATAGGCTACTCTATCTCTTCTCTAGTATGGAAGTTATTCATCAGTATCTTCTGCCTTGAACTGAGGATTTATACTACACGAAGAAACAGGAGAACCAGTTATGAGTTTGTCCTAGTAAGAGATAAAAAAATTAACGCAAATAGATGCAAGATGCTTTACTGTCCATATCCACGCTGCAATACAGACTTGTATCAAGTTGTATGAAACACAGGAAGTAATTCCAAATGATTTATGTTTGTATTTCCCCACAGCCTAGACTCAGGAATTTCACTAGGATCTGGGTCATTACTAGGGATTGTAAAGGTTTTTCTCTAGCAGTAAGGGGAAAGATCTCATCTATACAGTGTAATGATGTAAGACACCATTTTTGTCTGAGTGTCTTTTCTAACATCACACAACTGAAAACTGGTAAAACATGAGCACAGTACCATGAGTCACTGTGGCTTCACAGGTCTTATGTTTAAAGGCCACATGCAGTTGTAAAAAAAAAAAAAAAGCACTTTTAATCATCATTTGATCCAGATATTAAACAAACATCTGGGAGGCTGGAAGAAAGCTGAGTACCGCATTTGGCTGCACGTTCAAGCAAGATTTTGCTGCATTTGGGCTGTAAGGTGACATGTGTTTTCCCTAGATACAATAGCATTCATGTTCCCCTTCTACCAGGAAGACGAAGCCCAAGTTAGAATATAAAAATTAAGAATCTGAGCACAGTAGTTTAGTATGAGATTAGTAAGAACATAAATTTCACAAAAGTCTTTTGTTTTCATAACAAAGTCTTAAAATTTATGCAGAGAGGAAGCAAAGCACAGAGACTGCAACAAAACTACTTATCTAAAGAAAGAACAGCAAATTAACAAGTCTCATGCTGACACAATCAAGCCATTACAAAAGCAAAGTCAACTGGATTTGACTTCAGGTATTCTACAGTACTCATAGGTTCAAATGTTATCATTATCAAAACTTACAGAAATGAAGAGATTTTGTCTACCATCAAAAATAGTTCTTAGAGTTTTCACTCTATACTCTGGGGTTGGTTTTTTTTTGGAAATTAGATGTCCTTTAAGCAAGCATGGAGTGAAATTTGTACTAATATGAATATAACATTATTTAAAGATTGCTCATTATAATTTTATCAAGAGCTTTTACTACTTGGACAGCCTCAGAACAGAAAAAGTTTGTTCAAAAACCTCCTAAAACAAATGATGTAATGTGTCTAAAAGGACTGAATTACAAAGATTGAAAATAAGATTATAGAATCAGACTTCAGATTAAAATACTGCCTGCCTAAGGTGAGACGTGTCAAGGGTGACAGAATTTATGGAAATAGGTACAGTAGCCTTATAACTTAAGCCAACGGTTCCTGCCTGGCTCCCTTGCTATTATACATGACAATCACAATTGTCTTCATTAGTCTTGTGAAAGGTGGTAATGGACTTATCCTAATCCCTATGTAGTTCTGCATCTTCCACATCGCCAAGGCAAGAGGAGGAATATACACAGTTTGGCTCTGTTAATCCTCTGCTAAGGTAAAATGAATCTGAGTTTAAAAACCTTTACAAAGTCTTTGTAACTGCTCTGCTGTCAGAGTGAAGTTCAGAATTCTCATTTAACAGGACCTGTGCTGCAGGGTACATTCAGCTTGGTAAGAAGTCTAGGGTGCAGCAGGTGTCAGCATGAGTTATGGGGCACAGGGGATGTGACCTCATTTCTCTAAAGGGACATAGAGCCTGTGCCAAGAAGGATGCCAAAGAGGGTAAGTGGTGAGATACTGATGAAAACTACACAAACCAAGGGATGTTTATGGACATACCAGACTGCTGAGGAATTATCTGGGGAAGCTGTGCTTGATACTGCTGATAACAAATTCCAATATTTAAATTCATTTGAGATTGAGTGATTTTGCCTTTTTTTTTTTCCCTCCAGTAAGTGAAGTCATCTGCTACTGCTAACTCTCTTCTTCAGCCTCTTGGCTCCGCTCCTAGTGCATACTGTTACCATGATTGCTATTCTGTTATTTTGCCTTTCATGGACACAAAGCACTCTTAGTAGGATTTTCCAGTCAGCTGGCATGAACAAGGGTTAGTTTGGTTTTCATTATTTCTCAGCATCATTTTCAAGACTATGCTGACATGCACAAAAATAATGTATAAAAATATTAAAACATTATTAAAAATTTGTTTGCGTAAGGGAACGTGAGACAACTTCATCAGAGTGAGTCGAGTGCTGTTCACAGATCTGTGGCAGGAACGTTTGGAAAAGTTTACACATATCCCAAAGGATCTCACTGTTTTTTCCTTTGCATAATTTTTCCATGAATAATCCTTCCAATGTTATAAGTGAACGTTACTTTTGCAATCCTTCAGTAGAACATGTGAACATTTACAGTCTCCAGAGCTTTTAAGAAAAGCAGTGGGGTGAAGGAGTTACAGTTCACAATTTTCCTCCTCTAAAAATCTATCAATAAACCAAAGGCATTGAAACAGAAAACTGAAAGTGATTTGGATGATATACCAAAAAATGGAGTGATTTTTTGGGGAAGGTAAAACAATCCCAACTATTTACTATTTTTCGGCAAACAGCTAAGAAGTAAAACTGAGACTTACCAGCTTTGTTTCAAAACTTTTAATAAAGACATTCCAAGCCACAGACTCCCTAGTTAAATCTTTGCTGTAAATTTTTACTGTTTTGTTGCCATTGTAACCAAAGTCAGTGGGTAATAATTAAAACTTTCAAATAAAAGACTCACAAAACACACAATAAAGAAGAATGTTTTTGTGCACAGGATCAGGAAGGATGCAAAAAAAAAAAATCTAGAATGATGGCTATTGCGAAACCATAGTTTTCATTTATAGAGTATTGCTTTACAAATAAACTAAAGCCTATTAAAGGCATACAACATGCAAGAGACATGTATATTATGGCTGCTTCTCAGTCAAGAGAAAACTATTAACAAGAGTCAAAGCCTGTGGCTACACCTCTCTGTGCTCCTCCAAGCAGCCCCCTGCTCTGTGTGTGTATTTTAGACAAACTGAAGCCCACCTACTGTCTTTAGAGAAAGGACGCAAAGGCCTGTTGCTTCAGAGGTCAGGAAGACAATTTGGTTATTGAATGAAAGTAGTCTTTTTTTTTTTTTCCCCAAAAGGACTATGAGCTATTCCTAATGCCATGCCCTGGGAGCAATGGGAACATAAATAGGATTTTATATCTCTGTCACATGATCCCTGCTGCTGTATTTAGTCTCCACTTGACGTTACAGCAAAAGGTAACAGACACATTTATAAAAAATAATTTGGAAACCTTATTCTGCACTGCATTTTTTTTTTTAACCTCAAAGACAACAATTGCTATAGAACATTAGTCTGTCTACTTTGGCAATGGAGAATTTTCAATTATAGAAATATCATATGAAGAAAAAGATTAACTCACTGATTAATGCCAGACTTTGTATTTTCACTATTCCACAGATTCTCATTCTAGTTTTCTGCCTTTAAGAAGACTATGTTAAGGCTATGGAAACATTCAGTAGACATCATGATTTAAGATTTCTTCAAATAAACTGCCTGGCTTTGCTGCACTGTCCTTTCCTTCTCTAAGTGTTTATTTCACAGACAGTCCAGATGAACCATAATTTTTTCTTGTGATAAGAACACCCTGGTATCTGTTAACATTTTCTTCCAAATAACTCTCAGTTTCTTATCTTCCACTTTTCCAGCTATAGTTGCTTCTTTTTTCTTGATTCCCTTCTCCTTCTCAATGATCCTTCCTTTATTACAGCCTTTAGTTGATCTTCAGGTGAAATGTGCAGGCTTGATTTCCTACATAATCCGAAAACAGCTTAAAAGGTCTAACAACAGACGACTTCACTTAGTAGTCCAAAAAAGTAATGATACGGGCATTTCCTTCCTCCCTCAAACTCAACTGGTCTGCTTTGTGCAAGTAACCTCTCATCTCAAATTTCTTAAACAAGCAAACAAGAAAGGAGAGATTAAAACACACCTGGACTAAGTGGTATTTTTTTGCTTCCCTTTACTTCCAGATTCTATCTTTCAGAACCTACTTTATGTTTACAGGATGCCAGAATGTACATATTAGGCAATTTATTAGAAGACGTTTCTTAATAGCTCTTATTGCCTCACATACATATTTCCTCAAATCTGTAACAAGAATAGTTTGGTTCAGTTTGGATTTTAGGGATTTTTTTGACATATGCTACCACCTACCAGTGCCAAGAGTGCTTGAAATAGATACCCAGTGTGGTCCTCCTTCAATGTAGCCTTTGCTTTGAGTTCAAATTCACATTAACAAAATTCACTAATTTAAAAGTTAACTCCAAAAGCATGGAAGTCACTCTTTCACAACATCTCTCAGTAACAACAATTACAAAAAAAGAGAATCACACGAGCATATTGACCTATATTTTTTATTCCTATAAGTTTAACACTGAGTCATGCTGGATTGTTAACTATGGATATTAATATCCCTTATGGACAATTACAGCTTGGGCAGGTGCAGCTTCATTCGCCCTGTCTCCATTGTTGTTGGGAAAAAACTACATATGTGTCTGAAGAAGTAGTTCAGTCTTCTTGGACCATTCCATTTTGGTTTAATTTTTTTTGCTGCAATTGCCAGAAAGGTACCAATTAAGTGATGTGGACACAGAGGGGAGTTTGTTGATTTTAGTATATTAAGTGTCAAAACATACAAAATGGATCCTAGAGAAGTTTGCCCAGTAGTACTCAATCCAGTATCTCCAGGAGTAGGACTGTAGAAATATGTAAACAATGTAGTGAAAGATTAGATTACAGTACAGGCAAGATCACAAGGACAACAGCAACAACACACCAGACAAAAAAAACAAAAACAACCAAAACCCACAGCACACTAATTCTGTCTGAATTTAGTGATTAATAACAACATGTGAATCCTACCCATTTGTTTGCTATATATTTATTTCAAAAACACTCAAATGAGTTGGCAAAATTTGTAGGGTAAGTATCACAAAGAGATTGGAAATGAGTATAAATCTGAAATGAAAGAGCAAAGTTTTTCTCTGTAAACTTGTGTGAAGAAAAAAACAATTCTTCCATTTCTACCTTAAGTACAGCATAAGAAAAACAGACACTATGCATATGAAGCAATAACCAAGCACTTGCAGGGGGATTAGACAATCCTCATTTCCACAGAATGATTGGCTGCTAAAGCACTCAGCACAAACTATTTATTAGTTGCCAAAGCAACCAGTAAAACAAATGGCAAAAGTAAATGTCAAACTTAGTGTTTACATGAAAAACGACAGTGTGTGGGTTTTTTATTTTAAAATGCTGGGACTGCTCTACAGACATCCCTAGTATAGTACACCTACTTTCAGAGGATTACAAATGTGCAAACATCCCAGCTTTACTTCCTTCTATTTCTGCATTGTTAGCTCCTGCATATTCACATGCTTTACATCCAATGTAATCTACTGCTTCTAATTAATTAACAGAGATACTAAAAGTACTTTAGCAACACTTGAAGCTGAACAGACTCAGCAAAGTGGGATAAAATTTATCCCAATAACAAAAAGGAGATTACACCTGTTTCAGATTAATTACTCCTGATTCCTGGTAGGGTGGTAACATAAAACCTACAGTCTACTTATTTTCCTCTCAAGAATTCTACGGAGACCCACTTGAAAAAAAAAAGAAGAGGATGTGGGTCCATCTCTGACTAGAGCTGCCCACAGCTGAGATCTGACTTTTGCTAAAAAGAACTTCTAAACACTAACTTTAATGAAGATGTTCATTAAAAATCACAGAATCAAGACTGGTCTTTGAATCACTTAGTATTGGATAGAATTTTCTGGATATAGTAATTACTTAAACATTATTTTCTCCTTTTATATTGTTTTCCAAAATAGAACAAGCATGGTATATTTCAGAGAACGAGTATCTATTTTCTAGATTCTGATTAGCACAGCACTCTGAAATCTTCAAAATAACATTACGATGATAAATAACATGCATAAAGTTTTCTGTACTGAGCTATGCTTGGTGTGCAAACGCTAAGGAACTTCAGTTGATTAGAAGGCTAACTTATTTACCATATATGACATAAAATATTTTCTTTTGTTCTGGGAAATGTATCAAGTTATACCTTCCAAAACAATCTGTCTAATAGCTGTACCATAAATGCTGGGCACCTCCTAGCCAACACTGCAGGAACACAGATGTCTTTTATAGCTAATTCAACTGGAAACTGTGAACAGTTAGCATACTATAAGCTCTCCAGCCACTTTCCCAAACCATAGCAAGGCAGAACAAACAGACTTAAGTTGCTGCCAAGGAAGTTGTGTGAATCACACAGTTCCTGAAAGCATACAATTAAACTGTCTGAAACTCCTTTTTAAATGCTACTTGCAAGAGACAAGAATCCCTGCAGCATTAGAGAAGGCATGACATCTTCCCTTGAAAGCACTATTCACAATTATATATGTATTTGGTAATTAAATGAGACTATCTTAGCCACTAATATACAAACCATAGCTTGTTGTGAGACACTTGAATCAGATGTCTGCCTTCTATTTGAACTTACTGGAAAACCAGACAGCGAAGTGGAAAACGGACACACAGTTTTCTCCAGTACTTTGTAAAAAGAAGTACTGGAGGATTTTACTGTTCTTACTGAACCTCACAATCACAGAACGGTGGGAGTTCGAAGGGACCTCTAAAGTTCATCTAGTCCAATCCTCCTGCTAAAGCAGGTCCACCTAGATCAAGTCATGCAGGAATGCGTCCAGGTGGACCTCACACTCACAAAAATACTTTAAGGGGAAAAAAAGAAACCTACAATGTCTCTGGCTAGAGGAAACTGTTAATTTTCTTTTTAAAGAGAGAAAACAAAGCTGTGTAGAAGATAAAAGTCACAGTGCTAGGAAGGAAAATCCATTTCCATCATCAACACAAGTCCATTATAAACCCTAGAGTTACTAGCACAATATCGAGTTTTTTCACCACGTGGAAACACATGGCAACTTATAAGAAGGCAGAATGGCACATGCAGAACTCAATAAGACTTACTGGCAATAGTAATGTATTAACTTTTTGACTACCAGAAGAACTGAACTGATGACTGCCCTTACAAACCAAGAACCTCTATTTTACCTTATATTCAGACTCTCGTGCCTTAAACTGGAATTTGACTGGAATTACCACGTAAACTATTTTGCATTTATCTCTTACAATTATAACTTGCTAGTGGCAAAGGATTTATTCCTGGAACACATTTGTTGATATGGAAGTAATCTCAAACTATAGGTTGAATCCAAATAAAGTTGGCTCAAATACATACCTTCAAATGTGCTATTTTTAATTCCCAGCAGTCAAATATCTCATTACTAGTATCTGGATATTTCAGCTCAGAACTATTCAAGACTAACATATGGCTATATTTCTATTTATTAATCTAGTGAAATAAACTATAAAGGGCTGTCTTCATGCTTACTTAAATTTCTCTCTGAATTCATACTAACTTACTTAACTAACTTTCCCCAGGAATTAATGTTTTTTTTTCAATAAAGTTCTTTTTTTGTAGCACTTTTGCAGGCACATAGGTACAAGTCAGTGAAAAATTCATCTGGGTATTAAGAAACGCTGGTGGCATTCATTGTCTAACTGTTAGTAAGGGAGAACTGTAACTGAGCAAGAACTATAGCAGTTCACAACTGTGTCAAGCTTTCATAGGAAATACTAACACAAGAATGGAGCAATAGGAATGACTCAAGACTTGGTTGCTAGTCATCACATTAATTCTCATGGTGAAGAAAGCAACCTTACAGAGCATATCAGGGCACGGCAGATTCAGAGGGGAAAGTTCACCTTCTCCTAATACTGCCAGACATCATACAATTGCATATTCAATTGAGTAGGTACTATCGAACATCGTCTCAATCACCACTTGAAATCAATACTGAAATAAAACTGTTTTCATTCATTTAAGATCAATGGATTTGTTTTGCCTAGTCAATGAATGCTGATATATGTGAAATCAATCTTGATATATGGGATACAACTTGTTACCGTAAGAATCTGATGGTGAATATCATAAAGGAAGAAAATTATTTGACAAAGGACAGTGCTAACCCAAGTACAAACTGGCTATGTGGAAATTTGCAACAAAAACCAGATCTTTTACACCTGCAGGAGGAGCGATGCCCTGGACCAAGGATGTTCTGAAACGACATATGCATGGAAAGGGACTGCACTTGGGACTCACAGCACTTACAAGATAATTCTGTAATTGCAGTAAAAGCCCATATCTGAAACTTATTAATTCTTCCAAAAGCCCTCTGATATAAAATGGGTTTTCTCATATACTTCCACAGAGGATTTCTGTAATGAAAAGTGTTTCCTTACTTGAATTTTCAAATGAAGTTTTATACCTGCAAGATCTTCTTTGGAGGAAACCAGTCGAGGAGAGCTGTTACCTGGCTCAATTCTTAATGATAATCTGGAAAAACAAGATTTTAGAGAAATTAACCAAAAAAAAATTCTTAATAAAAGTGGAAAGAAACTGAAGAAAGTAATTATTTTGGCAGTGGTAAGCACAAATAGTTCTTTGTTATATAACAAAACAATAAGGTTTTTTTAGGTAAATCTCTCCCTGTTAGATTCAAGAAACAAACAGCCAGGCAAATCTATGAAAACAGAAATGGAAATGGGTATTTTATATTCCCTATTAGTGTCTTTCATCTGTAAAAAAAAACCCTCCAAAAGATCGTAAATTTAGATACAAACCTAATAGCAGAAATTTTATTCCCTCTGTGCCTGAAAAGTGAATTTATTCTGTTACCATGTGGAAATGTGCACTTAAAAATAGTTTTTAAGATATACTAGTTACTATGAACTTACAGAAAAAGAGCATAAGCAAGTAAAGTGACCAACACTTAAAAGACAATAGTCAGAACAAAGTTATAATATTATATGCCTCTCTGCCTTATTTGATGTGTTTTATGAGGCACTTACTGTTGCCTTATCTCTGCACTCCAACACATGTCTTATCTTCCAGTGCATATGACTTCTGCCACGTCTCAAGTTTAGGCACTCTTAACTTGACATTCATAAGTCCTTTGTTTTTCACCAGTTTGACCAAGAAGTATGAAGAACTACAATGTTAAGTAAATTTTAATGGAATGGGCATAAAATCAAAGGAAATAACCGCTGTCACTGCACAGCATTAAATATACAAAAAAAGTTGTGAAGGTTTCAAGCTACAGACTGCAGTACTCCACAAACACCAGTGAAAGTCTTTAACTTTACATGAAAACATGCAAAGGAGCAGGGGGAAAGGAACCTATGACAGCACTTCAGAATATCACATATGGCTTAACTACCACTTCCCTTACTGCCTTATCTTTCATGGTTTTATGGGCAGTATCTTCCAGTCCATTCTCCACAGTATCCAAACATTACCAACTATGTGTTAGTGTGAAGTTCGTTAACAAACTTATGGTTCCTTTTCATGTATTTGAATTTCTATTTTTCTGCCCCATTAAATTCTTAGTAACTAGCAAATGCTAAACTTTCTCAGCTTCTGCAGAGAATAGTATATGGACAGAGCAAGAAAGATCTATTATTTTAGGATCACTGTCAGGGTGTTTACTGGAGTGTTCCTACTCTCTGACAAGCGTGAACCAAAAACAACTGGCGTGAACCAAAAACTGTAGAGAAAAGCTTTGTTTGTATCAAGCGGCTGCCAAATTTTCCTTTTCATATCGTATAACTGAGGTTCTCATTTGGCAAAACATGAGTTGGGATCCTCCCAATAGATTTCAGGGCAAGTATCTAAGCTTCATCCCCTGGCACTGAGATAGTTCTGCTCTCCCTGCAAAAGGCAGAGTAAACCAATGCTGTCCCTGGCTCAAAAAGAGTGGTCACTGGAAAGAGAGAGGAGATTCTTTCCCACTATAACTTAGCATACTGTATAAGTACACCCAAATTCTGAAACCAAAGTATTTAATAAAACCAGTTACAAGACTCATTTTAAAGAAGTTAATTAGCAATCCTGCTCTTCAAAACACATCCTAAAATCTTTCGTATCAACATCACATTACTGAACATCTGGTTGCCTGGAATACTTTTAATTTGCTTCACCTAAATAGCAGTAGTAGTTGCTTCACCTAAATAGCAGTAGCCAATAGATAATTACATAGCATTTCATCTACCTTGGTTGAGTTATTTAAAACCTTGGCTGCAAAAGCTATTTCTTCATGTGTTAGTTCTTTCATAATCTTTGGCCAAGGACTATCACCTCCTTCAACTGAAGCACATTCACGTATTGACCAATGTACTCTACAGTGTCCGTTTCACACTACTGTATGGGTTAGCTCTCTTCCACTCCCTAAAACTGTCAGGTTTGCATCTTAATTATCAGCTTATTAAAAACAGTAATTTGAAATGGGAAGATGTTTTTAAAGTGCTCTTTACAATAGCATAGAGTCAATCCTGGACACCTTAGAGACGGCATTATGGCTGCTAAACAAAATTCCCAGAATAGACCTTCATCTAATTTAAACTTTTACAAAGATACTTGATTTTGGAAATCTGGTTAGAGTCATAAAAGATGACTGCCATTCTGGATTTTACCCAGGCATCCGGGTATTACCAGTTCCATCAATAAAGTATTCAGAACACCAGAAAAACACCAAAATATCTTCAGCTTTTTACTGAACTGTTATTCAAACTAACAGCCAAATAGTCTTGCCAGTTAATTTCCCAAAACCTGAAAAAAGGAATAGTACTTATAATTGTCGTCTTCTACAAATTTCTGAAGTTCTTCAATGTAACGGACAGACTTCAAATACTTTTGCACATGGGGTAGTGTTGTAAGATGATCTGTAGAACATTCAAACAAAAAAAAGATGAACATTCACATTAATCAAAATTAATTATTCTTTCGTTTTTTGTTTTTTTTCTGGTTGTTACAGTTATCTTAATGGAAAAAAGACAATTTGAACCTTCCTAAAGAATAAATTAAAACAAAAATACCACTTTGACTCTAAGAAGATATTAAAGATTTGATTGAGCAGAAGTGGTGCTCACTTGTTAAGAAAACAAAGATTATGAAAGTCAGTGGATTTTACTATATGCTGTCTCACAAGTGGAGAAGAGCTATGTGCTGTAAATCTTGCTTGAATTTTGTGCTCACTATTCTGGGGGAAATAAAAGCCTGCAGCCATGGTTGTCACTGATTCTCATGTGAATATGATGTGAAGAGACTTAAAAATTACAATGCTGAATACTAAGAAAGACACTAAGTTCAGAACAACAGAAAAATCCTTCGATGCATGGTGCATGGAGAGAAACATGCCTTGTATTACTTCACTTTTATGCTTTTATAACATAAACAGAATATAATCTAGACTATAACACCAGGCCCACCACTGCTATGGCCTGGGGAGAGGCAGGGAGCCTGATCCTGTCACCTGCCAGAAGCAGAATATGACCCAAATGCAATAGCTGTATTTGAAAAATGTCATTTGTAGTCCACATGTACTAGTAAAGTGCACAGCTTCTATTACCGTTCTTATAAGTTAGAATACGTGCTTACTTGTCTGATTTACTGGCAAGACTGCAACCTCACAGAAGTGGGAGCAACATCACTTACTAGTGTTCAACTCTCCCAACGTCCTTCTCTTGTGTTGTCTTTACACAGGGCCGAAACCCACTTTCACAATGTTGTACCAGAGACATTTTAGATAATGCTTAAAAAGTATAATAAAATATACCAACCGTAGTTACAGGAGACTTGTAGATCAGCTATTATTCGGAGAATATTGTTCATTTGATTTGATCTTTGTTCATTCTCCATAATGCTGCCTGAAGCGGGATATGCAGAATCAATGTAAATTAAATCCAAGAGATAAATTCCTAAAACAAACAAAGCAATCAATTTATCTACTGTTTCGAGCAGAAATA
Organism: Colius striatus; assembly: GCF_028858725.1. Classification (NCBI taxonomy): domain Eukaryota; kingdom Metazoa; phylum Chordata; class Aves; order Coliiformes; family Coliidae; genus Colius; species Colius striatus. The sequence goes on from NC_084777.1 coordinate 205,353, forward strand.
ATTGCTAATTTTAAATAAATATAATAGCCAGCAACTATTTACCCCCACTGTAGTCTGGACACTGAATAAAGGAGAGGTCAGGATTTGCATATTGAAAAACTTTATTGTTACTGCTCGAGTTCTACGACACCTCTTAAAAAAAGGACAGAAAAATTTTGCTCATGTGCACTTATACAGGCTGATGTCCACCATTAGCAATTTACAGTACCATAACAAGGACTCAATTAACAATAAGACGTTCAGTAAAAATAAGAAACATCACATAACATCTTTGCCTGATTAACTGCTGCTGCTTTTTGGCTCTGTAATTTAGCTAAAAAGACAAAGTGCATAATCTCTTAGTCTCAGGTGTCATTCACAAAACACCTTTAAGGCCTCAGTGGTCCTGGAAGTGAAATCTTTAAGAATGCAGGGAGAATATGCTGTACAAAATGTACTGAGTCAGCCGCAAATGTCGTATTCAAACAGACTGAAATCACTGTATGTGCTCCATTCAGGGATCACTGCAGATATTGCTACAGTATGTCAAAAACATTATTTCAGTCTGATTTTTCTTTAAAGGATTGCTCAAACATTTAGGGTGAGCTAAAAGACAGACTTTAATTTAATATATTCCTAAACTATTCTATGAGCTGTGCTGGGAAGTTACTGATTCTTTGTTGTATGATAAAGAAAAGGACATTCTTTTGAGCGGGAAAAGAATTTGTGCAGCACAAAAATCTACCACACTTCCACATCAGATTTTCCATGCTCCTTTTTGAGCATGTTTATAATTAATGACTCCCTTTCTGCTCCATGTTTTCTTGCCCTACCTTGAAAAGAGCACTCTTAGTTTCAGGAAAACAGCTAGCTGGCTATTTTCTAGCACTCTGCTAGCTTTACAACGTTAAATTTCCTTGGTAAATTCCAGCTACTAAACCAAGAGGAAATACAACTATGCGAGTTAAGTGGACTTTTTCAAAAGAGAAGGAAAGCCACTACAATGAAATGCATGTAGCACACCTAAGCATCACAGTCCTGAGAGAATTTCGGTGTGCTTGCATTAATTACTGATAGCAATTGGATCTTTGGAAGTGTATTAAGTTTGTGCAGTGAAAATAGCACATTTTTGTGTAATCTCCTGGTAATAAGTATGCCTCAAACTTACGCAGATGAAGAAAAGCCCAAACCCCTGGAATTAAGACTTCCATCTGGGAAAAATAAATTATTTCCTGAAATGAAAATGTTCTTATGTGGTTCCCTAGTATTGTCTCATCTAGAAAATTTAAGAAAAAGACATGTGGCTTACTAAGGTTTTCTTCTTCACACTGTATTAAACATAGGTCTCATAATTTTGTTAGATTTTAAGAAGTACTAAGTATCTGCAGGAGTAAAATTTCATTCACAAGCTGAGGACACTCCATACTTTACTTTTACATAGTTTTATAGCTCAGATTCAGTCTTGGTGGGGAATTTTGCATATCTCAAGTGCTGTCTGGAAGATCTCCATTAATGTTTCAACTCCAAGACTTAGGAGTACTTTATGGAAATAAAGTACTTGCGAGACTTCTTCTCACTAGTGTTGTGCTTACTACAGATATGTTTCTTCAGATCTCTATCACCTTGACAAATGAGTGGCTTCACTGGGTCACACTACATTATGTCCAGCCATTAGCCACACTGCAAGTGCTTACCCCATTTCTTTAGTTTTTACCCTATTTTTTGATGCCTTCTGGAAAACCTTGTCACTGCTTAAGGAGCACTGAGTGAAGAAATCCTAAGAATTCTTATTGAAAAATGAAGAAGCTGATGTAGAACAGGAACAAACTCAGTTAATTATGAACTGTTACTGCTCTACTAGGAAACCATAAGACTATGACTCCACCAAGCCATGAATTTGGACAAAGAAAGAAACATATCCCTGTTAAACCCACTGACATGATAGACAAAGGAGTGATCCAGTAGCCAAAGGTAACTTGATAAGCTCATCAAAAAAAACCCAAAAAGTTTTAGCCCTCATTAAAATAGGGGAATAGAATGTTATTAACAACAGAAAAACATATAAGCCAATGGAATTTCCAATCATGCTGGAGTGACAAAGAAGAAAAAAGATGCTTAGAAATCAGGTCAAGTTTAACAGTCTAGTTGAACTTCCTCCACTAGTCCTTTGAAATTTTTCTTCCCATATTAAAAAAGCTCTCTCCTGACGAAGTAATTTATGTCATAGATATGTATAAAGTTTATAAAGCAGAAGTTCATACAACTCAGACTATCTTAGTCCTTTTAGCTTAAGAGTAACCTGCAGTATTTACTGTTTTCTCCTAAAAACTATCTTCTAAAAACCACTCTGAACTTGTCTTCATTTCCAAATCTACACACTTCTCACTCTAGAAAGGGAGAGTTGTTTTATTTGTTCTATTTCCTAACAATTATGGTCTCCATTTTTGTAATCTATGTTAGTTGTCTGGAGTTCTGGACCTATGGATTAAATATGCTGATATGCTTCTACCTCTCTTAACTACAATAATATCCAAGCCAAAAGATGAGTGAAGTTTATAGGAAGAGGGATTTTGTTCTCCCTGTGTTTTGAGTACAGCTCTGTTAACTTACTCATACCGGTATATTTTTGTCTCTGCATCCATAAGCTTGGAAACCGCAGAAAATTAGATTTTCCTTTAAGAATATTAGCAGAAAAAGCCAGGATCATTAGTTTTGTACATTTATGCAAATCTAAGAGATCACAGCTAATTCCCAAAAAGGTTGCCTACTGACAACTATAACAAGAATTACTTCTGGTGGTTCCTCATGCTTCCTGCCATTTTTATGTTAAAAATCCTACAGCATTATTCTTTCCATTTATCACTCCTTGCATATTGCGTAGCTTCCACATCCTTTTATTTCTTCAGCTTTGCTTTAGCCATCATCCAACACACAAGGGTTACTAACACTGCCAACATGGACCAGGCACCTTGCACATTAGAACAAAGGAAATAACTGCAACTTCCCCAGTATAGAAAAGGCTCTGTAGTAGTCAAATGCTGAGTGAAACCAGATCAGATCTAGTCACCAAGATTTCCCCATACCCTGGAGACCCTGCCCAGATTTAGACTTCATATAGCAGCTCTTCACTCTCCCCTCTTGTGAAACTGTACATCAAAAGGTAGTTAAAACCCTGTAAAAATTCTATTTGCTCAGAGTCTCTACAGTGCAACATGCATTATGCCAGCCTGGTTCAAGGCTACTTTCTAGCTATTTTGCGCAAGTTTGCAGCTATTCTCATTGATAACAAGAGTATAAAAACCCTCTAATCTGTATCAGTAGTTGTAAGCATTTCTTCAGGACAAACAGTAAATTTTCCAGCACAATATAAAGATAATGACCAACAAGATACATAAAGAACAAAAAGGATGGGAGGTGGTGCATGTGGATGTGTGTGTTAGCATAGGTCCTGTAAATTCCCAATAAAACTGTAAGGAAATGGGCTTTTTGTGGGTACAGGAAGAAAGAACCCAAACTGAGGGACGGTAATAGAAAATTAAACTGAATGTAACATGCTGACATGTTACAAAATACACATCAAGCAACATGTTCTCAAAGGTCTTCTCTCTTCTTTTAAAGCAAGAAGGCTGGTTAGTTTTTGACGAATGTTTCTTTAATGTTACCAGTCTTCATCTGGGCAGTGGCATTTGGATCATATATATACGTATTTTATATATATATATATGATGTGATGATAATAGGAAGAGACAAGAATCAGTTTATTTTGCCCAGAGGAATCACAAAATTACTCCTTTAGCAAAAGACTTTTAAGATGTGCTTCTCAAAGGAAAGGCTCAGGGTTGCCATATGCCAAAGAAAACACACAGCACTAGCTTTTCAAGCCTTGGCTTACATTTGTGCTACTGTGCACTGAAAAAAGCTCTCTAAGATGTGAAGCCATCAGGATATTTTCCAGAGGGTGAGCTCATGGGCAGCTGCTTCCACAGGCAAAACATTTTCCAGTGATACTCACTTTTCTCCATTGTTACTAGAACTAATTTTGCAGCTGGACATTGTATGCGGATACACACTATTCATTAGTTTATGGTATCATGGAAATAATGACTAAGAAAAATTATGGTCAAATAATCAAGAATTGAACTTATCAATGGAAATCACATTGCGTAAAGGTGGGCAGTTATTTTTAAATTGGCAAAAAACAACTACAGTACCTATCTCTTAAATTTTTTTTGCAGAGATCAAACAAAACAGTAATATTACTGACAGGGAAACTGAAATACAACAATAAAGTGACTTTGAAATGCAGTAGTCAATGCCACCCAGATCGTGCATTTTGAGTGCCCCATCCACAGTTTTCAAGGTCAGATTTTACTGAAAAAGTATATATGGAGAACTGCAGCATTCAGCAGGATGCAAACCAAAGTCTGTATATTTGTGTCTTCATTCACAGTTACCTTTTCCTATTATTTCTTTATTCAATACTCAAAGCTTTTGAGAAAGTAGCACTGAAGCAGATAATAAACAAGCATATTTTGGAGTCAATGGGTACTAACACCACACACTGTGATGATGTGTGATTTGATCTATTTTACATGAGTTCAGTGAGAGAGACATCATTTCCATGTAAGAAAGACCCCATGAAAAGAAATACTATGACCAGGAAGACTTAACAGAAGTGGGGTTTAAACTCCTTATAGAAAATATGTAACAATATGTCACCTGTAGAATTAGCAGTACCATTTATTCTTAACAATTCAGATTTCCTAATCTCTTTTAGGGATTTTATACTTGAAAACACAAGGTGTTATTCAAAATTACAGTACCTAACACTGTCTCACCAATACACACTGTTGCAATACTGATCATAAAAAAAAGTGCAGATAAAGATTGAAAACTTGTATCATTCTGAATTGTGTAATTTTTTTCCTTTTTAAAAACTTTACTCTTTTTATAATGGATATTAAACTATCCTGTGAAATAGTGGGGCTAACAAACCCAAAATTAAGCAGTTAAAGGACGTCACTACTGTATACTTGACATACACTTCAGTGCATAATGCTCTGCTAAGAGTCCGTGCAATTCTGAAAATACAAGTACATTAGGAAACAATTGCTGTATGGTATTTTTGTTAGTCAGACCTCCACTACTTTGCAACAAAGAATAATTAGCTGATGAGAAATTATTGCAGATTAGCCTGGGGACTTCAATTTGTTATTCTTAACATTTTGATCAAGTAGTATAATAACCTCCCACATCTGTTTGGTAACTTTTACTGTTACTGTGACAACCACAAACTATAAGAAGAGGGAAAAAAAGGTTATATGTTTTAATTAACAAATTTAGTTCTTACTTTGCATCATGTACTCTTTCTAAAGATAGACAACTCAAAAGAGACCCTGGATACACATATGCTGCAGTGTATGGATGTCTGAATACAGAGCTTTCTTTTAGTACAGGAAGCAGTGTCTACAAGACACACAGTAACTGGCACGCATAACAGAAGGGAACCTATGGAAAGCTATTATTTTCCCTCTTTCCCCTCCCAAAAGTTGAATCTAGTTTGATAGGAAAACCAGAAGAGACAAAAATATGTTTCCAATCTGCAGTCTGCTATATTTATGAAAGCCTTTTCCCACATACAGTACTGTGGTTGTATCACACTAAATAAAGCAGAGGACAGAAAGAAAACAACTTATCAATTAAGTTAATGGTTGCAAGTGCGAAACACTGCAGTCAGCAGTCTGTAAAACCAAAGACATCATTCCTAGGAGATTAGCTCATAGTCAGAAAAGCCAACAGTTTTGTGGTATCATTGGTTTCAAGATGACTGGATATTTTCCATGGACTAAAGGCAGGAAAATTTTTCTACAAAACCAAACATATACACTGGTTAACCTTGGTAGGAGTTGAATTACTCTAAAAAACAACTGAAGACAGATCTTTGCCAAAGCAAAAACATGTGATTTGTAATACATGTTGCTGGCACAGTGGCCGGGTGAATGGCATCACTCACAAGAAAGTAAAGGTGGTATATTGACCAGGTTTATCACTTCTGTCTGATGTCAGCTAACTGCAACATAGCATCAGTATCACACACACACATAACTGGAGAACTACAATGAAGTTGAGTCAAAAAGACAAAAAAATCTTCTCAATTAAAAAGATTTGTATAATTTTTACTTACACAGTTCCAAATTCCAGAACAGCCAAAACAGAAGTGCTGTATCTCATGCTCAGCAAAAAAAGCACAGTGCACAGTATGCAAGCCTGCAGTATTTTTTTACTTGAAATTGCAGTACATCAACCAAAATTGCAAAGATGTTCTGTACCATGCTGTTTTCTAGATTATATGGAATTTCTTAATCGAATCAAACTTCTCATACCGATAGTCATGCATATGGTTTCTCTCTTTTCTGTTTTCAGAACCAGAAAACAGTACTGAAGTGCCACATTACCACTCTGGGCTTGTCTATACCTGGAAAGCATAGACAAACTATTTTTGAATATTTACTCTGGAACAGATAGTCTATTACAGGCTCAGCATTCCTCAAGAATGATCACATCCAAGTTGAGACATTCACTGGAATAAATGCTTCAGTAAGCCTTCAGTGCAGTGTTCATCTGAATAAAACTTAGGGATCATTCAGGCAAACGTACCTCATGGGTTCAAAACCTGTGCCAATGTAACACCTATGCATAGCATAATTCTAATATACATCTCTTAATCCATTCATGAAACACAAACTCTCAAATAACTCAGAAATTCGAGTGAACATTCTGAAAATTATTTTACTTCATGGCAAACGATGTAATTGCAAAGAACAAATGATATTATGTACAGAACAGAAATGGCAAATAGACTTTTTAAAAATAGTTAATGGAAAGTACACTCTCATTGTTATACTAAGTGCATGCCTACAAAAGTCATTCTGCTCAAGCCATAGCTTCAACAACAGGACGTAATGACTAACCTCATTATTCCTAAACAAGTCCCCTGAAAGTCATGGGCATCTTAAAATTAAGCATTAAAAAAAGAAAAAGAAATAATAAAAAAATTACAGCACTGATACATCTTTTAATTCCACTCTTGGCCAAGAGCATCTCCTATACTGCCCTGTTTCTTTTGCCTCCTTCTATACCTAAAAAAAGAAATAATGACCACCAGCTCCTGAAAAAAGAGCTCAGATCACACTGCCTTCTCAAAGCTACAATGCTTATTTAAGCCTTAGCTACTAACCTGAATGCATTAACTGTTCTAGACATCCCTGATCTGACCTACAGGGAGAAAAGTAACTCTCTAGGCATCCACAACTTTTAAGAAAGCAGCATTATAAACTCAGGTTTATTTTTAAAGTAGCATGAAGTGTGTAGGAAATGTTACTTAGTAGAGTGTCTTATAAAATGCAATGTTACTACCTGCACAGAGGTGTCAACAAAACAGTATACACTTCATATTCAAAAAGCTTTTAAAGATTAAGAGGTTTTTTACATCTACTTGGCTGCAGCAAGGCCACAGCTGGTATACTGCTGTAGAGTCCTGCTGCACCTCTGTACAAGACATTAAACTGGAGAAAGGTCAGCACAGGACCTCTAAAATGACTGATAAGGAGGAACATTCAACAGATGTGGACACACATAAAGACCTGGGCTTATGTAGCCTGGAGAAGAGATGGGGCCAGAGGCATAGAACTTCACTGTGGTTACTCTCCTAACAAAAAGGGGAGCATGTGGGAGTTAGAAAGACAGATTCTTCTAAGAGATATGCTGTGATAGGACAAGAAGCAACTGACATAAACTGCAGCATAATAATTGCAACTTGTTTCTTTAATCAAAAGATCAATACTGAAACTTTTAGCTCAGGCATGGCACTAAGCTAACTTAAACCATTACATTGTACTTTGCTTTTCATATTGAATATTGTTTGATACAATTTAGATTTTTTTTCCCCCTAGAAATAAAGGAAAAGAAATAGTGTTTCTGTGAAAGAAGACATGTCACTAACAAAAGTGCCAGTGCTTTTAACTGTGGTGGTATTATTTCTGTGTTTTACAGATATAGACTAGCCTTTTTGAACTCCATTAACCTTCCCATGGTTTATTTGGTCTACCATGACAGTGCTTATTTGTAGAGAGTCCTGTTCTCCAAAAAGACTTTAAACTAAACTAATGGGTAACAGGAATACAAAGAATAGTGTCTCAGTATGACAACCATTTTCTACTAATGCTTGACAGACAATTGGAAATACTACTGCTTCTACAGTGACATTTCAGTGTGGTTGAAAATTCACAAGTTTTAAAGGAAAAGAGTGACACAATTTTAGGGAACTGACTTTTCAATTTCATGGTTGATTTGAAGTTCTTCAGAGAAAACAGAAAAAATACATTCTTTCTTACCTTTTGATGCATCTAATCCTCCACTGAGCAACCTACCATCATGTTGTGTCTCATGTTGCTGATCTACATAAAGTTTTGCTCGTCTTCACAAGCACACTAGAAACCTCAAAAGAAAAACTTGAAGAAGCATGGCTGCTAATCTGCTAATCCAAAAGGCCACTCAAGTGTCTGCAAACATGAGACTTCTCAGAAAGTATCACTTGGAACACCAGAGAAACCTCTTAAAGTCAACTCACTTTCAACTATTCTCCTTGTCTAAGTTGAATGAAAGAAACAAAGCCACTCCAAAACTAAAAGAAAGAGAGTCCCATGGTATAACCCGAGTAATCTCACCCTAACATGTCACTGGAATTAACCATCCCATCTTTGCCAAGGTAGTAATGAAGCCTAATAGAGCAAAATAGACAAGTATCTACAGCATAAATCAACTCACTTTCAAAATAAGTTATCAGTGGATGACAGAAAAAGTTACTAGTAATTCAGATGGCACTGTGTTCAGGAATTTATGTCCTCAATCGCCTCAGACCCCTGCAGATCATTCTCTTACCTGCTGAAACAGTCTAAAAACTCCTGAAGCCATCCGGAGCTTCCTAACAAATATCTCCTGAACAAATCAGACTTTCTCTAGAGTATCGCTATTTTTTTTTCTCCCCAATTTCTCCTCCAAGCCAAATTATTTCCTATTTCTTTTCTCATGAATGAGGAAAATGCATTTCAGAAAACTAAATATTGTAACAGTAATTCATTTCACCATTTTAAACCATATGTTACCTAGTTTAAGAAAGTAGGGAATGCTTTGAAGAAGAATATAGCAAAAAAGCAAATGTACAATATTTGTTTTCCAGATGTAGCTTCCTCTCAGCACTTAGCTGTGGTTTAGGGGCTTCCTGAGCTACATTTTGTATAAACGCTTTTGTATTTAAGTCTAGATGCTATTTTTTCTTTACATTTCTTCCCTGAATACATTCTGTCAATTTCTGGTTTTTTCATGCTATTCTTCCACCCTTTTTTTTTTTTCTTTAAACTTTTGAGTTCCAAAAGACCTTGGGGCAAATGAATTCAGCAATTGAACTGCACACTTTCTAAAAAATTAATTTATTTCTCGAAGTTTGTCTTTTAAGATTGGTACATTCCTATCTACTTTGTTTACCTTGAGCTTCTTATCACTACTCAAAGCCAACTTCTATGACCAGCTGTTTTACAGCATTTTTGCTTGACTTCTCAAAGCCAAGTCTAATATTAGACCACTCCTTGTTGATTGAATTACTCTGGTGAAGACAACTGTTAACTTTCACTGCCAGAAAAAACTGGCTGTTAAAATCTTACTATTAGTAGAAACTGGTATTGTCCAATCATGGATATAAATACAAGCTGATCTCTGAGATTCTCAGTATAAAAAGCAAATGGGACAACTATGAAACTTTCTAAAAATCAAATCATTAAGCGTAAGGCCTGTAACAGAAGCAATGAACTCTCTAGTATTACAAATCCAAGGAAAAGGCACTCCCATTTGCTCCACGCAGAACGGCCCTAGGAAGGCTAATCCCATTTTTCTCTTCAATTCTTCACAAACGGCTAAAACCGTTAAACAATTAATATATTCTATGAACACTTGGCACAGCCAAATAAAAGGTCCCTGTCATCTACCAAGTTGACATAAGTTTATTTTTCCCCAGTAGACAAAATTACAACAGACTAAAGAAATAAGGCATCTTTGTCATACACAATTTGGGATGACCTATAAACAAATGGTTCTGGGAACAGGCTTTTTAGATAGCTTTAAAAAGACAAAGACACATTTGACACTTAATCATAAGGTAGATCTATGTAACAACATATTATTATTCAGAAAGAGAATTATCAAAGAAAAGGGTTTAGCTATTTTTGATCTTTTAAATGCCTTTTTTTAACAGCATTGTTATTTCTAAAAACATTAATGATGGGAAAAGGTAACTTAATGCAAAGTAAGTCTGTATTTAGTCTCCTTCATTTTTAGGCATTTGACTGCACTTAAATTTAAGTGCCCTAGAAATCAATGCTGCTTAAGTATACATTAAAGATCTTAAAAGTAGCAATGGATGATTTATATATAAAATTCTAAACAAGAAAATTTATCCTTAGGAAATCTTCTATTTCCAAGAACTTTGGCATTCTGGGGTGTAACAGCAAGTTAGAAACTTTTATTTTTCTACTAAAGCAAAAAGTCTGAAAATGTTAATTTCAAAAGAAAACTAAGCAATCAAGTAGAAATCTAGGTAGGTAATAATCTTGCTAGTTCTCTAAGTAGTCTGAAATTTGAAAAATTGATCAGCATGCGAAATAGTCGCCTCAACACTCATGGCAACCCATTCTCTTCATTCTTCCTGCTCTTTGCTTTCCTCCCTTGAGAAACTACGTATATTGCTAGGTCAACAAGCCACCTTGGAAAGGAAGGAGTGTGGATCACATACAAATTAGAAGAAAATTTAATGGACGTATTGCTAAATCTGTCAAAAACAGAATTATCACATTCTGGTTCAATTAAATCAGAGTAATAGCTAACAAAAGTATTCTACAAACAGAAAAGCCAGTAATGGCAAATTTTAGAAAGGTTCTACGGAAACTAAAAATTCACAGCAACAGAATGAGAAAAAAACATGCTTTACATTACTAACACAAGCAGTAAGCAAACATTAAAAAATGCACCAGTATTCAGTCAAACTATGGACTCAAAAGCTGCATTAATTGTTTGCTTAAATTTAGACAACATTATTTCACTTTATTTCTGAGAACATGCAGTTTCCTGATAGAAATGATCCGGGAAGTGGTAAAAAATGAGAGTATCAGCACTACTCTCAATAAAGCTGTCTTGCTTTATTTTTTAAAGACGACCAGTCAGTAAAAACTAGTAAGAGAGTACTTCAGCGTCTACAATGAAAAATACTGTCTCCATCAGCTGCGAAGACTATTAAGCAGGACGTGGATCTCCCCCCCTCTCCTCCCGACATTTTGGGGACGAATCCTTCTGCAGTTACAGATTCGCATCTCTCATTTGATCTAAAAAAACAAACCCTGGTTTCTCAAACAGCCTCTAGAGCTTCGCCCTACTCTTAACACTTTTATATGTAACAGATAAATCGCTCTCATTTTGGATTATCGCTAATTACTCAATCAATAGCAATACACCTCTTCGGCCGGGTCCACTTTTACATGCTGGTAGCAACAGGCTCACGACACACGAGGACGAAGCTTCACTTATAAGAACCCCTGTACAAAACTGCACCTCCGCAGTTACGAAACGCCGCGAGTCCCGCCCGCGGCCGCCCCCGCACTGCGGCCGCCGCTCCGGCAGCCGTGAGGTCAGCGTGCCCGGGCGGGCGGGCCGGGGCCTGCGGCGCGGCCCGCGGGCGGCTGCGGCTGGTGGAGGCCCGGCGCTCGGGGGAGGAGGAAGAAAGCTCGTCCAACCAGAACGTGTCAGCTTGGCGGAGGTCCGCCTTTCCCCACCCCCTCCTTTTTTTTTCCCTTTCCCCCCCACCAGGATGCAAGTCTGCCACAAAGGAGCTGAAGTTCAAGTAAGGCTGCTTTAACCTCGCATGAGATGATGGATTCCAAACTTTAAAACCGCAATGCTGAGTTCCCATCCTTCCACTAAATCTTACCGTGCCTCCAGAGTAGGACGGTGTGGATGTGTTGCTCGGATAGGGTAGCCAAGCTGTGAAAAAGCTTGAAGAAAAACGGAGAAAAGGCAAAGATTTTCCACCTAGTTACTTCCTTGTCTAACTCCCGGAGAGCGCACAGACCTACCCAGCTGTATACTTCAGGTCACTGAAGAGTTTCACTTTTGATACAAGCACCTAAGTGAAATGTCACAGCTCCTGGGGATGAACTGTTTTGAAAATCTTTGATGAAAGCACGCTAAGGACTGAAGAAAGAAGCCAAAGGAGACAGGGTAAGAATGGATAGCACAGATGAATTTCGTTTGAAGTGTGCATCTGAGTTTGTATACATCCAGAGTCCAAAGACTGGTTTGCAAAGACTATTATATAAGTGAATATAAGCTTGTCAAAAGATACTATAAAGGAGCAAACCTGTTTTTTATTTTTAAAAAACAAAGAAACTTGCCTCACGTATTATAGTTGGAAAGATAACTGAGACATTTTATGATGCCAGGCAGTGAAAACCTTCTTGCCATTATTTTCAGGAATGTGAAATCTTTGTTAAAACTTACTTAATTATGCATATAACTTTGAGATATAAAAGTTCCTGGTAATAGAGGCTATAAAGTTAATATTGGAATGATTTTGCAAAAATTTCATTGACAAAGAACCTAGCGTTTGAGTACCTTTGTGTAAGCATTCCATATTTACAATATGATTTAACTACTATTTTTCATGGGCAAAAAGATGTCACATTTATTAAAATGTTAATCTGTTTAAGGGTTTTTTAGTAATATGGACAACGGGCATGCACATATATGAGCACACATAGTATGAGAACTTTTTAGTAGTGATTGGATTAAGTGAAAATAAGGTGAGGCCACTGTTAAGGGAAGCAACAACAAAAGCAGTGCTCTCTTTCAATAATTACATTCCACATCTATGACAGAACTTTAGTAAAGCACAAAGAACAATCCACAAACAAAATTACTAAAATTCTTGGTAATCTAGAAAAAAAAAAAGTACTTCTTGTAACTAAAAAAAAGTTGTCGTTTGCTAAAACTTGACAAAAGTGACATGGCAGCAAAAGATACATAATCTTTTGACACTTCGTGCAGCACTTGATAGTATTTCAAAACAAAAGCTCTCCAAGAGCTAATTAAGTCACTGTCATTTAGAAGTGTTGCTTTAGTCATTCGTTCCTCTCAGTGAAAAAAGTATTTCCTTTTAACAAGAATGAACTAGTGTTTGAACCGAAATTTCACCACAATTTTAAGTGAACAGAAAAGCTGAGTATAAAATGCATTATAATAAATTTAAGGCAATTAATTAGTTTCTGTCAGCGTGGCCCTTGTTTACAGTGGAATCAAGTAACTAGTTACCAAAAAACCAAATAAAAATATTTACTATATTTACTTTAAAACTTTTCCTAATACACGAGACACATACTGCTGTGCTGTATTTCCACAGTGAATAGATATTTCCTTTAACAAAACTGAAAAAAAGAAAGTGTTCAGGTTTTTCACAGCAGTACAACTAAAAATCAAGCCACGTTGAGTTCATTCTAAAAGAAAACAACTGGAAGTCTCTCTCCTTACAGAAAAGCAAAAATTAATAAATCACATTAAATATGAAGACTACCTGAAAAATTGAGAGGATGGATTAATATAATTTCGTGGAAGAGGATATCAGGGAGAAAGATGAATGGAGCATGAGCTCTGAGAAAAGGGGCAGAGAGTAAGAAAGCAAGCACCTTCAGGAAATTCATGCTTATCGCAATGGTGTGGTGAAATCCAGATTGTATTACTGGTCTGGTGCCTGGAACATGCCAGCTAACTAAGTCCACAAACACCATCAAAGGACTCTAAAGAAGCAAAACCTAACATTTGTTATTGAAAACCAAACACAAACCCTCTGATCTTTATATAGTGGGATTTACATTTGCTTTTATAACTGCAAATTGCAAATAATTGTAAAACTGCACTCATCTAAAAACTACTTTTAATATCTAGGACAAAAATATTAAAGAAACAACAGAGGCTGGTTGCTAGTTTTTTCTTGCTTAGAATGAACAATTATAAAACTTTGTGTGAATTTATAACCAAATAAAATAGTTTCTCTTTTCATGAATAAATTCTGTAAAAACTAACACTATGCCCTTTGTGCCTTCATTTATATGTCTAAAAGCCTGAGGAATCTGCACAAAAGGTACCATATGTAAGATTATGTAAGAAAAGCCAGACCATCAAATGACTGCTAGACTCATTATATGCGACCACCACACAAGAACTGACTAATCCATACAACTGAATTTTGTAACAGAGCGATTGAGCGTAGCAAACTGAAATAATGTAGATGTAAGGTATCACTGCTACTTTTTTCTTTTAAGTCAAAACAACTAGAGGGAAAAGTCAGAAAGTATCAGTGTGGTGTAAAAAGTGTGTATCTTATCCTTCTTATCCTTTTTTTCATTCCGCTGGGTATTTCTAAAAGGCTCTAAAGTATCAGTTTAATAATGGTGAATTCAATTCTGGCACGTTAAACCTACACACACTCATGATCCACCCTCTAGACTATAGACCCTTGAGTCAGAGCACATTAAAAGGAGAGGAATAAATCTTGAGTGTTGGATCTTGCCTATCCACTTTCTCGTGAAAGTCACCTATTACCACAAAAAAAAAAAACAAAACCAAAACGAGACACGTAAATAAAACCACATATAAAAACAGAGTGAAATAATAAAAAATAAACCCCCAAATTCTGGAGTTAACTTTCTAAGGACTGAAATACCCAGGAAGCCTTTTTAGGGAAGTTAAGTGACAATGACAGAAAAAGATAGCAATTTTTGGTAAAAACAACAGCTGTTATCCCAGAGATACAGCAACGTACATGGAGAGTCCTATTTTATTTTGACAGCTTATTGAGCCCTCCTGCTTAAGTGTAACGTGACATAGGAAACGTACTCCTTCTTCTTGTTCACGATTATTGTAACCAAAGCCTCAGTTCCTGAGCTGTGACATATAAGGCACTAAAAAAAAAAAAAAACACCTTTTTGAAGTGAGAATTCCTGCTACCTCCGTCACACACCACCTTCTCAAACAAAATTGGTAGCCTTTTTTTTTTTCTTAATTAGATTATCTTTGCAATACATTCAACTATACTTCAAGTAGTAACTCAAGTCCCCAGAAATCCTCGTGTAATATCCTAGTTTTAGCCTGGAAAATTGCCTTCTTTGTAAAGTAGTCTCCAATGGTAGACACAGTGTCATGTATCACTTGTACAAAAGCTGCATTTATATAGCTCAGTGCATCACTACTTTCATACCTACAGTCCTCTGCCTTAATAACAAATTATTAACAAATTTCATCCAACAGAATACAGCCAAAGCATTGAAAGGCTACTGGTAGCATTTTCAAATAAGCTTAATAATTTTATTATGTTATTACAAGTCATACTTTTCGACTGAGGGAGACATATTTTTGTTCTCTTTGCACACAGAACTCCAAAGGATAGGTAAAATTTCAGAAAACCAGAGCTAGTTCACCAGTCTATTTTGTAAAAATGAGACTGTCTGAAGTATGCATCAGAACCAAGAAACAACAAAATAGGTATACACTGTGGAGTATCCACAATGAAATACGTATCTTGTCATAAATAACTTTAAAAAAGACCATAGTGCTGACATTGCTACCCTTAATGCTTCCTTTAAGTCAAGCTGATTAAAAGAAAGTGAACAATTCCCAAACAGCTACACTGTGCATGTAGAAATATCTTTGGGATCATGACAGTGATTAAACTGTAGGATGTGAAACACCTGTATCATTTTAGACGGTAAGATACTAGAATCTTATTGAAATATCATGTGTAAGTGTCAAGACTTTCAGAGCAACCAAAAGCTAATATATTTTGGCTAACCAAAAGTTTTATACAAGTATGATAAAGTACAGAACAGAAAAATATTTCAAAGCAAAGCCAAAGAAAGATTTTATTTTCCCTCTAATGGACAGAAAAGAATATAAAATGCTGAAACATCTGATACACCTTTCAGAAAGTATTTCTTCTTTTTTATCAGATCATAGGAACATCCTCAGGGGAACAATGAAAAAGCAAACAAAACAACTTATTACCTACTTCCAGTTACATACAGATGAGAATACATTTGTTCTACAAACTGACATTTTAATCAAAGCAGTTATGATGGCTACCAGTACGAAAAATACTGTGATTTTAACCCATACAACAGTACTGAGATGCAGTTATACTCACGAAAAACAAACAAGAAAAAAATATTTTACGGAATACCCTGCCAAGCAAGGTAAACATACACAAAATTTGGTTTAGGTGCATCTGCACTAGGGCAAGTTTCTCCCAACTCAACTGCCACAAAAAGTGCTTTTACAACTACAAAAGTCTTGACCAGTCAGAATATAAAAATCATGTTACTTCAAACTTAGAACTTCTAATTAGAAAAAGTATGTATTTTGTTTTCAATTAAAAGGACATATATATTTCCTTTGAAATATGCTTCCTTCAGTTCTCCCTTCTTTTGTTTGTATGCTTGTTTGTTGGGAGTTTTGTTAGTGTGCACACGGATAAAAGATAGTTGCCAGAAACACAGCACATCTAAGAAAATATGCACCGAAACTCCAAGTATGCTTTTACATAATGTTGTTTTGTGGAATGGTGAAGTTGAAAAGTCTATAGCTACCTAAGTGGAATTTTGCACAGGGGGAAAATACAATCTCAGTAATAGAGCTCCTTTACAGTTCCCTGCAGAAGACCTACTGGGAGAGAGAGTGAGGAAGGAGGGGCTGAGCCAGAGAAACAGGAAGAACTGAGTGATCAGCACTAGTTCAGTTACAAAGAGTATGAGCAATTACTTGGCATAAGTGCAACACAGGAAAAAATTGTGTGCTAGACATCAAATAAATAAGATCTTCCTCTCCCATGGGAAGGAATTCTAATGTCCTAAGAATCTGATGTTCTCCTACTAAAAAAGAAGGGGAAGATATCAAAAAGCATTAAATCAAAACTTAAGATTATTTCTCTGTCTTCCCTTCCCACTTCCTTCAGCAAGCTTTTATCTCCGTAAAAGATTAGTCCTTGAGAGTTGTTCAAACAAGCATCTTGGTTATCAACATCACTTGAATCCAACTGCAGAAAAGAAGAAATGCCATTTCTGTTATACAGGCCTCACAGTATGCAACAAACAAGCCTCATTCTGAACACTTCTCTAACTGAAAAAGTATAATAATAGATAATAAAGGACTTAAGAGATCACTTCATAAACAGACTCTGGAGGAAGAAGGACATCTGAAGACAGTATAGTTAGTGTTTCTATTTGTACAGAAGCATTATCTTACCAACGCATTTTTCCTTCCAATGATTTTTCTTATAGGAAGAACACTTTGGAAAACGTGAAATGCAGGCAAGATCATTATAAAGAAGCATTTCAGGATGGTCTAAACACGTTGATGTCATTCACTGATGGCTTACATTCTACAGGCTGTGGTCTAACACTGGAACAGGTTACCCAGAGAGGCAGTCAATGCCCCATGCCTCTCCAGTGTTCAAAAGGCATTTAGACAATGCCCTCAATAACATCCTTTAACTTGGTCAGCCCTGAAATGGTTAGGCAGGTGGACTAGATGATCACTACAGGTCCTTTACAACTGAAAGAGTTTATTCTACTTTGAAAGACATTCGAACTGATACATTGAGTCTGATGAAGTCTGTTCTATTTTTTTTTCTTAAAACATTTTTAGAAAAATTGCAGAAAAATCCAGCTGTTGTATGTTGCTCTGTTGTTTTTCATCCTTGAGAAGAATATGTGCACCCCAAATCCCATGCTCTATTAAAGACACGAGATGTAAAAAAATCCACTAATCAACCGAAGAAAAAACTGGTTTCTTTTCAATGGTCACAATAATTACAGTTTTCGAAAGGGAACAAATGATACTTCAACCAGTGAAATAAAATCCATTCTACATCTATATGTGAGGGGTATTTGTAAAAACAGTCCATCTATGCAAAAATTTCGAGGCCTGGAAAACTGCCAGGGTTTCTAAGTGTGACCTGCTGTGCCACTGCTGATCATGCAAGTTAAAGCTATCTGAGGTAAATTTAGGCTATGTTTCCCAGTCTCCAAATAACCTTTCTTTACTTATACTAACCGTGTCAAACTCCAAACTTTTATCTGAGAAGATTTCAAGATTCTTCACAAGTTCTGTAAAACACAATTCCTCTCCATTTGCAAAATGAAAATCAGTTTAATCCAAACAAGAAACTGAGGCAAACGTGTATCCTAAAACTTGAGGACAGATCAAGTCATGATAACTTTTGTTTGAATCATTAACAGAAGTATTTACATAAATGTCTACAGTTTATTTCAAAATAACAGAAAAATGTTAATGACTGGCAAACATGTATCTTCTCAGTATAAAGAATTATGTAAATATGTATATCCATCCTTAACCTGAAACTGAAAAAAATGTTTAAGAGTCCACAGCTGCCAGAATCATAGAACAATTCAGATTGGATGGGACCTCACCTTCGCCTTACAAAGCAAGGCTAATTTCAACAGTACGCTGCTCAGAGCCCTGCCTGAATCAAAATGTTACCTATTTCCAGAAATGGAGATTCCACTCCCTCCGAGTGACTCCTTCAGCCACTCTCATTCTGATATTCTTTTCTTCTAAAACGCAAATAATTTTGTCCTGAGGCAATTTGTATCCATTGACCATTATACTTTCGTGGTGCACTTCCAAAGAGAATCCATCTTCTCTACAAACACCCACTAAGTAGTTGAAGACAGTAGTAAGATGTCTCTGTCACCTTCTCTTCTGGAAACTAAACAAACCTAGCTCTTTCTGCTGCTTCTCATACATCATGTCTGCCAGCCTCTAGCTATCAGTGGTTGCACTCAGATGGACTCATTCCAGTTTCTCACAGCTGTTATTATCATATTTTCATGTCATTTAAAATATTTTGATTGTACTAAAGATGACCAAGCAGTAAAGTGACAATTAGTTAAACAATGAATGGTTATTCCGTATGAAATGTTTTACAAGCAAAGGAAAATATGATGGTAACACTACCTTGGTTTTAAAAAAGTATCAAGTAGGTTTTACACACTGAAAAAACTCCACACTGCATTTCCCCCCGTTTTATTTAACATATATAATACATATATGCCTATTAAAATTCATAAACACAAAGCTGATAGAAATACATGGTATCAAAGTGCTGTTCAAGCAGTTGAAGACTGATTCGTGCCGAAGGCGTTCCTTGCAGTAGTCAGAATGTTGATTGTTTCCAAGACAACTGTAGACTATTAACAGATTGTGATGGACTCAAATTTACACCTTAAACATCAGTGTACTCTGAGAACTAAGAGTAATTTCAGAGACTCACAGAATCTTTGATTGGAAAAGACCATCAAGATCATTGAGTCCAACCACTAAGCTAACACTGCCAGTCACCGCTAAAACCTGTCCCACAGCAGCTTATCCACATGTCTTTTAAATATGTCCTGGGACGGAGTCCACCATCTCCCTGGGCAGCCTGTGCTGGTGTTTAACAACCTTTTTTGTGAACTTTTACCTAATCTCCAATCTAAACCTCCCCTGGTGCAACCTGAGCCCATTTACTTTTGCCCTAGCGCTTGTTACTTGGGAGAAGTGACTGATCCCCACCTTGCTACAACCTCCTTTCAGGTAGTTGTAGAGAGTGATAAGGCCACCAAAAGGGTACCATTGCATTATATCAATAAACACCAATAGCTAATTTTAATAGCTGAGGGTCATCTTTGTCCACCATGCACACATCTATGCGTGTTTTCCCTTCCAAGAAGGGACTACAAAGTGAAACAACTAGGTTGGGTGTAAAGACAATGTCTCCAGTGAGTCTCAAATATTTCAGCTGTAAATTCTACTAGTCTGAAAAAACAAAAAATTTTATTGCCTATGATATTTGGGCAGAAGAATTTAAAAATATTAAGGAGTAATGTAGAGTTTCTCCTTTCTTAAAAAAAACCCACAAAATGGAGGTTCAATAATGCTGACTAAAGTAAAATTATTACATTCCACCTAAGCTGTATCTCCTGTAATATATTTTATAACATGTAACTATAAAATACTGCAAGTGAGCTATTTGATAGTTTTAGAGCTTTTAATGGCACGTAGTAACTTACATTCTGTTTACATTTAAAGGTTATATTTGTAACTGTAAGAAATGAAAATGTCAGTCATATTTAAATGAAAAACACCAATCTTGGAAACTTCTGTGGTACTTGCCTGGAAGACTTCAAATCCTGGTATCTATTAGTTAGTTTCTTGGGAGGGGTTGGCAGTTTTTAGATAAACTTGCAACTAGTAACTATAGTTCTGGCCATAGAATGATACAACTATTGCCTGTGACATTCCTGAGTGACCTGGTCTAGGCAGACTTGCTTGAACAGGGGGTTGGACTACATGATCTTTAGAGGTCCCTTCCAACTCCTACCATTCTGTGATTCTGTGACGTCCCCTTTAGCCAACGTAAGTTCATGCTCAATGAGAAAAATCTCATGTATGTACACATGTACTAATTATGTAATACTTTGTAAGTTTTAGAACAGATTATCAGTTTTAAGTTTGCATTGATTTCTTATTTGTTTACTTACTGTTAAATTTATTTTAAAACAGATTTTTAAAAGTTCTTTGCAGAAGAACATTTGACCAGAACTAGAGGATCATGATGACAATAAGATTCATCTGTTTACTGATAATAGCTGTTGTGGGAGCTACTGCAAGCAAAACACAGGAATTTGAAGGCAATGATGAGGAAACAGAACAAGAATTCATTTATATGAACAGATATAAGCGTTCCAGTGACACACAGGAGAAATGCACTTACACCTTTATTGTACCTCAACAGAGAGTGACAGGTGCCATTTGTGTTAATTCTAAGGAGCCTGAAGTTCTACTTGAAAATAGGGTAAATAAACAAGAATTACAGTTACTTAACAATGAACTTCTTAAACAAAAGAGACAAATAGAAACTCTTCAGCAACTAGTAGAGGTGGATGGCGGGATTGTTAATGAGGTTAAACTCTTAAGAAAAGAGAGCAGAAATATGAATTCTCGAGTCACACAGCTCTATATGCAGTTACTACATGAAATTATCCGAAAACGTGACAACGCCTTAGAACTTTCTCAACTTGAGAATAAGATCTTGAACCAAACTGCAGATATGTTGCAGCTTGCAAACAAATACAAAGACTTGGAGCACAAATACCAACATTTGATGTCAATTGCCAATAATCAATCAATAATAATTGCCCAACTGGAAGAACACTGTCAAAGAACACCATCTGTAAAGCCACTGCCACAAACTCCACAGCCACCGAATAAAGTGTACCAGCCTCCTACTTACAATCGCATTATTAACCAGATATCTACAAATGAGATTCAGAGTGATCAGAACTTAAAGGTTTTGCCACCTACCTTACCAACCATGCCTGCTGTTACTAGTATTCCGACTTCAACTGATAAACCGTCTGGTAAGTAATACTATTGACACATCAACAGTAGTTTATATTAATATGCAGTGGGGAACATTTTAATTGTAAAATAAAAAAATGCAGACAGAATTTATTTGTCAAAATAAATACTAATGAATTTTTTTTAACTAATTGAGATTTCTTAGATCCAATGTCATCTGTGTATTTATCTTGTGTATTTATAATATACATGTTTTAGTAGAAGCATAGAAAATGCAAAAAACTAAATCCTAAATGTCTGATTCAGACACACTAGCTCCGCAGACTTTTCTCATGTTACTCTATCAAGACAATCCCCCCATTTATATTACATGGATGAGCTGCATAAAATTTTTACTAATCACCAGTCAATCGTTTAAATTTTATTTACCTCTACAGTTCATGACTTTGGAAGAGGACTGACACTTTGTGTAAACATTTATGAAGTTACTACAAATTTGTTCATCTAGCATGTGATAATTTTTTGCTTGTGTAACTCAAGAAGTACTACACATCTGCTCTGTAGCTCACACAGGGCACTTAAGCTCTAAGACAGGAGCAAAGAGAAGCAAGTGGTGGAATAATAAGGGACATCATACAGCCCTCATTAAGAGTGTTAGGAGTTGTGCCGTAAGCAAGATGAGGCGCCTAAAAATCCCATTAGAGATCACTTGATCTACATGATAAAGAAACAACAGGTAAAGAATTCAGTTTAACCTATAGTCCCACATATTTAAAATGTAGTTCAAGTACTCTGTGTCCCATGTAAGATATCTGTTCTTCAGTGTGCAGGTAACACCTACTTGCTTCAGAAAAAAAAAAATAAGGGACCCATAGACATCTGAAATTAAGACCTGAAACAAGAGTAAGGCACATGAACTGCACTCAATATATTTCAAGTCTATGTGCAACATTCTAAATGACATCATCAAACTCTTAAGAATGATCAAATAGTGCAACTGCCACATTTAAAAAAACCTCCTATTTCTTGGTGGAAATACCAATAATGAAAGAAACTTGAGCAGATGTATCAGTCTAAAGCATGGTCTCTAAAACACTTTGCTACAAAGCAGTTATTTCACAACATTGCCAGAGACGAATTCACCAAAGCTTGCATTGTGGCATGCAAAACTTCAGACAAAAATATCATGATTCTAATGTTCTATGTAAAAACAAACAAACCAACCAGTTTAATCTGTTGACAGCTCTCCTTCCTCACAAAGTATCCCTTACAATTCTTATGTGTGTATTCATGTTTCCCACTCATTCCTAAAAGAATGTTAGGTAAGTCTAACTGTCTGCAAAATACTGAACACTTACAGAAAAATTAAAAATTGTTAAAAATAACCAATACATAGCCACTAAGTCACTGCATGACAACATCAGAAGTTCAAAATTGTATTTTCTTCCATTCAACTTGCAAAATATGAATTGCAAGAAAAATGTCTATAGTCTTAGGAACACTGCTCTATAGACTTGCTTCAAAGAGCCAAATGCTAATAAAAGACTTCAGGATGAAATGGTTTAGCTGTGACACTCACTAACAGCTCCTCCTGTCTTGGAGTTATGACCCAGAGGTTTGAGGTCAGATGTAGGGCTATGGTGCACCAAAGCCCAACCATGCATTAATGCTGAACGAGTTTTAGCAGACGTGGATTACACAGAATGGGTTTTAGTTTATCAGTATCTTCATCTTCAGTATGTTCCCTTTCATATCTGATGCCACACACCTCAGTAAAAATTTTAGAAAGTTAGTACCTGACAAAAAACCACCTGCCATAGAAAAGTAGTAGCAAACTCTGCTTTCAAGTATCTGTAATAGTTTATCATTATCTTAAAGCATCTTCAGAGAAAAGAATCGTGTGTGGAATCATGTTGCCACATGGCCTAGGAAGAAACTGCAAGATTAAAAAGTTGTTAAGTACCACATCATATACTACTATATTTTTACCAAAATCAAAGATCTGAGACTGACTATTTTAGGAGTTTCTTCAGAAATTACTTTGAACTTGCATGTTCTTTTTTGTTTTTAAAGTGCCACTACATACACATTGTGATAAAATAAACAAGGGCAATTTAAGTTACCAGCATTCATTACAAGTCTTCTTCCGTTTCCCATAAGCCATGCAACTGTGCCACAGAATACTGCATCTACATCTAATTTGCCAGAAATCTGAACAAATAGCCACAAAAGAAATGGAGAAGGAGCTTAAAAGCAACACTCTAGGCAAAATCTGTGAATGACTATAAAAAACAAGAACACCAGAGCATGACCACAGACCAAAAATTTGTATTGCCTCTTGTTACAGACTTTTTGATTAACCAGTTGAGAAGATCAACCCCCCTAAAACACTGAGGTTGCTTCTGTAAAACTTATTACTAACTCATTTGCTGAGTACAAGGGTACTGCTACCTTTACAAGTGTTGTTAATCTACTGTAAAGAGTTACCAATGAACATACCACCACTACCCTGCACGAAAAATACACACAACTGCATTTTGATGCAGAGTCCTTCTGTTTTGACATAGGGCCCTGGAGAGACTGTCTACAAGCATTAGAAGATGGCCACGATACAAGCTCCATCTATCTTGTAAAGCCAGAAAACACAAACCAGCTTATGCAGGTCTGGTGTGATCAACGGCATGACCCTGGTGGATGGACAGTCATTCAGAGACGGCTGGATGGCTCTGTCAACTTTTTCAGGAACTGGGAGACATACAAGGTTAGGACAAGTGAGCAGTTTAATGGTTTCTACCCTCTAAAAATTATTGGTGAAGTTAAAGGGTGACTTAAGGGTCTGGCCACTAACTTACTTGAAAAGAAACTTGTGTGTTTACTCTTATAGAAGAGGAAGTCTCTATAAAATAAATTACTGTGCTTTTCTACTTCAGAATACACCCAGATTTACCTCTAAAACACATGCATGATGTTAACATGCTTCTCTTGCTTCCTTTACAGCAAGGGTTTGGTAATATAGATGGAGAATACTGGCTTGGATTAGAAAATATTTACTGGTTAACGAATCAAGGCAACTACAAACTGCTCATAACAATGGAAGACTGGTCAGGCCGAAAAGTATTTGCTGAGTATGCCAGCTTCAGACTGGAGCCAGAAAGTGAGTATTACAAGTTGAGGCTGGGACGCTACAATGGCAACGCTGGAGATTCTTTCACTTGGCACAATGGTAAACAGTTCACCACGCTGGATCGGGACCATGATGTATACACAGGTACAAGGTCTCTTTCAGTTGCCTTTTTTGCATGCACACTGCCCTCCCTCTTTTTTTTTTTTAAAAAAGGAAAAAATACTTGTGGGCACACACAGAAGTGCAAACAAAAAGAAAAAAAAAGAAATGCCATTTGTAGATATTTGTCCACTAGTAACTTAAGAAGCACAAACTGATGTGTCAACCCTTAAACATACTAACACTTAAACGATTTTTTTCATTTAAATATTTATCACTTTTGTAAAATGTGCTATGGGGATTGAGACAGTAATGCAAATAAATTCTCCAGCAACGGAGAGTCTATCTATGGAACCTACCTACAGAGCTGGTTCCTGAAGAAGCCTATATTCACCTTCTACCACATGGATTTACATGTTAAACATACTGTCAAAACCAAACACTGTTTCGTGCTTAGCTTGTGTGCTGCAAGATTTTTCATTTACTCCTAAGACTGAATCAGAGCTTTCTTTTGCAGGTAATTGTGCTCATTACCAGAAGGGAGGATGGTGGTACAACGCATGCGCTCATTCAAATCTCAATGGAGTTTGGTATCGTGGAGGACACTACCGCAGTCGGTATCAGGATGGTGTTTATTGGGCTGAATTCCGGGGGGGATCATATTCCTTAAAGAAAGTTGTTATGATGATAAGACCTAACCCCAACACATTCCACTGATACCATTTTTAACTTGCTTTGCTTTCTTCTTCTAAAAGTCATGTAAAGCTATGATGTTATTACCTGGCATTATCTTTTCTGAAATGAAGAATGTAAGATATTGTACATTTATGGCAAAGATGTGAGGGCTTGTATATTGTATTTTCAAGAATCATTTCAGGAAAAAAAGCTGAAGAAGAAGTGGAACTGAAATGATATAGCATTCAGAACACCTCTTGGTACTAAATCTAGTTATATTGAGCCTTTTAGAACTGGCAGTTCAGATGGACTGTAGATAAGCTTTCTGGTTTTTATTCACTGTAAATTAAGTTTGGATGGTAAAAATACTGCCACAACATTTAAATATTTTTATATGTTATTAATATGTATAAATATTCTCAAATACAGGAAATATTACAAAATGTACAGCAAGAGTTTTATTATTATTATGAGCAATCATTCGACACAGGAAATCGTATCCTTTGAACAGTGTAGCTGGTATATGTACATTAGTGTGATTATTTGGATTTAAACTGTGTTAGCTGCCACGAATAAAGTTAGTACTATATCATTTGATTTTCAGAGCAGATACTGAAACCATTACTGTCATGATGAATCTAGTCTTTCCCCTTCATTTTGAGCGTTTTAATAAACTGCACCTATAAATCAGAATTCCCATTTAATTGTAATATTTTAGATTTTGAAAAACAATAATGAAAACAAAGTAACTACCTGCATATAGAAATTAATCCAGATTTACAACAGATATAACATGTTGGCTATACATGTTATACTACACTAGAACTGCCACAGTATTTTGTACCTGACTTCAGTCATTACCTGCTGTGTAGCCTCTGTATTAAGAAATGGATGGATATAAATTAAAGGGACTATCCAACTTTGCAGGCCAATGATGGATACCAATATATATTTAATATCCTTAGCCAGTAGACAGAAGTTATATAAAGAAGTTACCTGTAGTCAAGAGAAGTTATATTTACCGCATTTCACAGTTATATTACTGTCAAACTATTGAATAGATTTACTCATCTATATTTAGAGGTCAGTCACAACTGTGAAATACAATGGACTAGGATAATTCTAATACTCTTCTGAGGTAGGTTTCTAGAACAGATTGTTATAATACCATTTCAAAACAGCAACTACTCAAAAATGTAAGTTTAAGAATGCATATAAGAGGGAGAGCAAAAACCTCTAGAAACTCAATATATTTTTAAGTAAGCCTGTAAGATACTTACTGTGCATTGGTCTGCGTGTGCTTGCACACTTTTTCCCTTATTACCTCATCCCTTCTTTGCAACAGTATGACATGCATTAAACTGACATGTGATGTAGCATGTGTTGTATATAACTAAGAGTTGGGTTTTTAATATATTAGATTACCCTGTAATGTCGTAATCCTTTAATAAAGCAACAAATGTTATTTTGACATGTTCAGATTTCATCCTGTTCTAGTTCAGGTTACTTATAGCAAAGAATAGATAATTACTTAATTTCACACCACTCTGGCTCATGACTCAAAAAACCTCTGATACACAACTACTATTAATGTGTGTTGAGTCTCCAAATATTGCAACATCAAAAGAAAAGCAATTTTCAGATGACAAAAACACTCTGAAGACAGTTCTGAAACCAAATGCTCCTTTAAACTCTGAAGACATCAAAAAAAGATAGTAAACAAAGAAAAACTTGTAGTTTCAAATGTCAATAATGCACAGAACTTCTACATGACAGAGATTCTAGTCAGTGCCTATCTGAAAAATCTCCACCAGATGTAATTTTTCTAGATATGAAATTAAGCGAACCATACCTTTCACATATAATATTCTTCAGGTGCACAACATACTACATTAGTGCTTGTCAATCAAAATGAACTGCAGATAAAATAATTGTTCACTCACCTAAATATGGAATAGTAGGAACCATTTTTAAGCTTCTGATGTACTCTCGTGTCCTTTTATAATTATCTTCCTTAGACAGTAAATAATCTAACTTCTCAAAGGTGGTCTTGTCTTTGCGATTCAAAAGCTACAGAGAAAAAATGAAGGAGATAATACAAGTTTAAAATATAAATCTGCACGGACACCTACAAATAATAAAATTTCATAGAATCCTAGAATGGTAGGGGTTGGAAGGGACCTTCACAGATCATCTAGTCAAACCCCTCTGCAGAAGCAGGGTCACCTAGATCAGGTCACACAGGAACGTGTCCAGGTGGGTCTTGAAGACCTCTAAGGAAGGAGCCTCCACAACCCCTCTGGGCAGCCTGTGCCAGGGCTCCCTCACCCTCACAGGGAAATAGCTTTTTCTTATGTTTAAGTGGAACATTTTGTGTTCCAGCTTCATCCCATCACCTCTTGTCCTGTTGCTGGCTACTATAGAAAAAAGGGATGTCCCAACCTCCTGACACCCACCCTTTAGATATTTATAAATGTTAATAAGATCTCCCCTCAGTCTCCTCCAGACTAAACAGCCCCAGGTCCCGCAGCCTTTCCTCATATGAAAGATGTTCTAGTCCCCTGATCATTTTGGTGGCCCTGCACTGGACTCTCTCCAGAAGTTCTCTGTCCCTCTTGAGCTGAGGAACCCAGAAGTGGACACAGGACTCCAGATGAGGCCTCAGCAGGGCAGAGTAGAGGGGGAGAAGAACCTTCCTCCACCTGCTGCCCACACTCTTTTGATGCATCCCAGGATGCCATTGGCCTTCTTGGCCACAAGGATACACTGCTGGGTCAGGACTTCCAGGTCTCTCTCTGCAGAGCTGCTCTTTAGCAGCTCGACTCCCAGCCTGTGCTGGTGCCTGGGGTTGTTCCTTCCCAGATGCAGGACTCTGCACTTGTTCTTGTTGAACCTCATGAGGTTCTTCTCTGCCCAACTCTCAAGCCGGTCGAGATCCCGCTGAATGGCAGCACAGCCTCTGGGGAATCAGCCAGTCCTCCCTGTTTGGTGTCATCAGCGACCTTTCTGAGAGTACACTCTGTCCCCTCATCCAGATCGTTGATGAAGGCGTTGAACAAGACTGGCCCCAGAACCGATCCTGTTGTATGATCCACAGGAAAGGAAAGCACGGTCAAATTCGTCATCACCCAAACCAGCAAAATTATTGAAAACATGCCACCTGTTTATGACAAAACTTTTTTGATAAAAAGTACAGCATCAGAAGACCGTGCTGCCACTCAGTGAGATCTTGACTGACTCAATGTGGTTTAGGTCCAGGGAGGAACAAAGAACCATGAGCAGCCACTCATTCACTCCTCCCCCTCCCAACTAGACAGGGAAGAGAGAAGTACTGAGGGCCTTTGGAACTCTGTAAGGACAGGTTGGGCTCTCTCACACTTATGGCACCCAGGCAAAACAGACAAGAATGACAGATTTGGGAAAGAAAAGGAAACAATTTCATCCACAACCAACCAAAAACATAAACAGAAAACATACCCAACCAAAAGCAATACAGAGTAGGATGACGATGCAGTGCATGATCAGCCCTTGCCCTCACCCTTCCCCTCTTCCTAGTGTCTTTGTAAGTGTGGAGTCCTGCACCTGGAGGGGAACAACCTTTGTGATGAAAGGCTGAAGGAGCTGGGGCTCTTCAGCTTGGAGAAGAGGAGACTGAAGGGTCATCTTATTAACGTTTACAAATACATAAAGGGCAGGTGTCAGGAGGATGGAGCCAGGCTGTTCTCAATGATGTCCAATGACAGGACAAGGGGCATTGGGTACAAGCTGGAACATAAAAGGTACCAAAGAAACACAAGGTAAAATTTCTTCCCTGTGCAGGTGAGGGAGCACTGGAATGGGCTGCCCAGATGGGTTGTGGAGTCTCCTTCTCTGGAGACACTAAAAACCCACCTGATGAGTTCCTGTGTGCCCAGGTGGTCCTGCTCTGGCAGGGGAGTTGGACTAGATCTTTCGAGGACCCTTCCAACCCTTAGATTCTGTGACCTGCTGGAGAGCAGCTCCACAGAGAGGGACCTGAGAGTTCTGGTGGACAATAAATTAAACATGAGCCAGTGTAGTGGGTTTGTGTGGCCAAGTTTTGGTAGTAGGGGGACTACAGGGGTAACTCTTCTGAAAACAGCTGCCAAAAGCTTCCCCTGTATCTGATAAGTCCAGTGCCAGTCAGCTCTAGGATGGACTTGCTGCTGACAAAGGCTGATTCAGTTAGTGAAAGAAATCACAGAACTTAAAGTAAATTTGAATGCAAAATTCTGTCCTCAAGAGACAGAATTTGCAAAATGAAAATGAAAACTGAAACATATCGTACAATAATCACAAAATAAATGCTTTTGTATTTGCAATAGGTCATTTTATCTTCCTTTCACTTTAGGTAATGAAACACATAATGACCTGGATAACGGGATACTGAGATACAATCTGTACAAGGGCCTTCTAAAATTGCTTATAACCTAAAGTCCTCTTGAGCATATAATCAGTGTCTTCTAGAATAGACAGGAAAAAAAGATAGTTTAAAAATACGCATCCATTTAAACTCTACTTTCACAAAAGACGTAACAGATCACTACTTCTGCTATGATGGTGCCACAAAAACAAGAATATAAAGAATCTTCTTCCAGGGCATGAAATTTAACAATTCAGTAGAATTCAAACAAGACAGAAAAGACAACGGTAACTTACAGCCCAGGTTTTAGTAAGTCTGAAGATAGGCGCACTTTGCAGTGCTGACACCACAGACATAAGAGAATGAAGGTTATTCAGTTCTAGAAGCTTCTAAAAAAAAAAAAGGAACACAACTTTTAGCACATCAAAAAGGAAGGCAAGACTAATTAATCTCAAAACTGCATTCATAAAAACCCTTTTTTTCCATCAATAACTGCTGGCAACAACATTACCCGATGATGTCAATGTGCAAAATTCTTAAGATCAGATTTTGCAGTTGCAAATTTTCCCAATATACCACTCAAAACCACAGACATTTCAGTTGTAAGAATAGAAACCGTATTTCATTTGAATTTGTTATTTTCTATGGCTGCTCTTTCAGGAACAGAAAATATGAAAAAAATTCATAAAGATAGAAAAATGAGAACTGCTGTCACATAGTGCTTCATAAATCTTAAAGAGACCAGATTCATCTTGATTTACAAATTGCTCAGGAGCACTTCAGGAAGGACTGTATTGTATTGAGAAGGAAGAGGGAGAAAGATGTTTTTCTTGTTGCAGGGAAAAAAACCACAAAGCCAAATCTCTTATTTTTAAGAACCACCTAGCACCTCAAAGTTGACCACTGCCCTACTACTTGAACTATGCATTTGTGTCAAAAAGATACATTCCCTTCTTCATAAGCACAAAACTGCTAAGTAACTACATTAGAAATATTCACAATATCAAAAAAACCTAGCTTGCATTACATGGAAAATATTATTCTAAATACAGGCACACAATTTCACGTGTACAGGATTAGCGGTCAGGCCTTGGACTCAAGTGCCGTCTTCTTAACAATATTAGTAAATGTCACATGGGGTCACATGAAACAGAACAATCACAGGTCATGAAGCAGAAAAATATTTTTAAAAATACACACTTTTTAAAAGCTAAGAATTACTTCTAAATTGCAGTGCTCACACTCACTAAAATTTAACTGAGCTTTATTTAGCAGTGGTACTTTCTGCAAGCAACTACATGTTACAAGTAGGAATACAAGTATCACAATAGCCATTTTAGAAGTAACACATTTCTTTTTGTAAAAGGCAAGTGTAAATAGGGGCAGACAAAAAGCAGAACCGTTTACAACCATATTCAGTGCTGGCAACACATAGTTAGCCATCAAGAAGACAAACCATTTTTAAACATGTTAAGCAAAGGTATGAGTCATACTGAACTGGGTAGTTTTATTACAACCAAATAAAAACAACAGATGTTATATCTTTATCTTATTCATACAATAAAACACAGCAGACATGGTAAAAAACCCAACACATTACCACCTGTAATCCAACAACCATTCACAGTAGTGCAGAAATAAATAAAAAGGAAATAAGATTTTGAATGACAGTATTTGCAAGAAATTTGCACTTACTTTAGCTATTTTCACAAAATGGCTCAATATTTCTGCCCTTATTTTTAAGGTCTGTGCTGTTAATATTTCTCGTACAACCCAAAAACTGACCTATAAAATAAACACATATAATCGAGTTTATTTACCAAAATAAAGGGCTTTATTAGATGAAATATTTGTAAACTGTTATGATGGTCCAGGACAAAAACAAGGTTAAGAAAGTTGCAATTAGCCCAAAGCATTACCACTAGATATAAGTATGTAGAGAACTGAGGTAACACTAAGATAACTTTATGAGCAGGTGAATCAGAGGAAAAAAGGAAAAGTATTGCTCATGTACCATGACACATCAGCAATAATTATCTAGAACTAATAATTAGGAACCAATGATCCAGAGGAACAAAACAAAAATGTAGACAAGTCAATTGAAAACAGGCATTACCATTTTAAAATCTTAATTCTCATTCAGAAAAATATTCTTGAGTTTTAATTCATAGGAGCACTTCTATTTAAATTTATACTCCAAGACAACTGTCAAACAGTACCTGTTCATTTATCACCATTTACCTGGTTAAACCTTCTAGTAAAGGCAACAATATTTGGAGCAAGGATATGTTTTTCTTTCTTATTCCATCCACAGCTGGCTAGTTCCTAGGAAACACATTTTAAAATCGCCTTAAAAATCAAAAATGTTTAAAAACATTTAAAAATGTAAAACTAAGATATGACAGAGGTATCCATTACATTACTTAAATGAATCCAAGACACCAGTTTGATAACAACTAGTCTAATCAAACACTTTTGTGTTTTGCTGATGTACATAAACAATGTGATTCATATAGTCTCCTGATACTAGTAAAAACAGGCATCATTATTAATACTCAAGATAGAGACTAAGCAGTCACTTATGATATCATTTCATATATTAATATGAAATAAAGTAGCAAAAGAAATTTGAAGGTATAACTAAAATCCAGAGCAGATTTTTTCATTAGAAAGTACCCATGTATCTATTTGTAAATACTGACATTTTTGTGTTAATAGATTTTTCTATGAGTACTACTGGTTTCTTATTGCACTGCTCGTTTGTCAAATTTTTTCCCACAGGAAACGTAAGACACAAGGAAGACATCAGATAGATAAGATTTTATTTTCCTTCCTATATCTTGTCAAAATAGGTGGCATAAATATCTTTGAACAATTGTAATATAAAATGAGTTGTCTTGTTAGTGATCAAATTAAAGAGATTGAGCTCTTACTAAGAACCTTCTAAACTGGACTGCCCTATCAAAAATTAAGTTCTGCTAATATCATAGGGGGTTTTTTTGGCCATTTATGTATTTATGATACTCCACCTAGTCCGGAGAATACAATAAACCGTAATAATCTAAGGACATGCTCTTATATTCAAGAATTCAAAACTGTAAACACACAATTCTTGTACTTTTTGGAGGAAAAAAAATTAAAATACCAACGTAACATCATTTTCATGCAAATTTATCATATTCTGATAACTACCTAACTGAAGAAACATTCAACATAAAGCAGGACAGGAAGACCTCCAGAAATGCATAGTCATTTATTGTGGCAATAGATGACAAATCAAGGTAAATCAAGCTGTGTTATAGATGCACAGTGCTAACAAGGAATAAGCCTGGAAGAATTAATTCAGTGAAAGAAGCTGAGCACTTGTGAACAAAAAGAATTATTTAAGTAGTTACACTTCCACAGACGCTATCTGTAAGCAGATAGTTTAAGAAAACCTACCTCAGGCTGTATAGCTTTAAATACTGGCGTATCCATCAATGTAATCTGACTCTGCAAGAACAATAAAATTTTAACTAATGTAATAAGAGTTAACATTAATGTATTTACATCTGCCCTCTATTAACTACATATAACCGTAGAGTCACATTTTCAACCATAGACCAGAACTAATCAGCCCAGAATTTGCCCTCCACTGTCCAGGCTGACCTACCACAAACAGAAACTCTACCACCCTGAGTGGCAAGTCATTAGTATATCCTGGCATTTCTAGAACACTTCTAGCATCTGAGTGATAAGACACTTGAATTGTTTCAGTAGTCAAATGACATTATGGATTTGGAAGTTATGTAAATTATGTTACACCAATAGGTACTTAAATTGAGTGTATAAACGTACAGAGCACTTAACTTTGTAATTTACACAACTGAATGCATAAAAAAGTGCAAAAGAATGCTTCTTTGAATCTTTCCCCAGCAAAGCTTCTCTGTTGGCTATTTTGTTCTGCTAAACCCAAAATAGCAAACTTGCTAATCCTCTCTCAGTGTGCTCATTTGATTCTATGAATTAAGAACAACAAATATATTTAAATGCATTTGTAATAAAATTTAAAAAAAATATCAAAAGGCTATATCAGGACATGTTCATTTTGTTAAAAGTTTGTAAAAATCAGAACTTTGTTTTCAAGAAGACTGGAAGTTCATTGAAGACATTTTAAGAAAAATGTTACCTTTTTTTTCGTACCCCGCAAGCCCTGCAAATTATGTAAGCTTAAATGTAAGAATAACAGTTCTACTTACAGCAAACTCCTCAGGAGTTACTTTCAACACATCGAATACAACTGCATCATAGCTTTTGTTGGCATAATCTGAACTTCGTCCTTCCAGGGAATCTGAGCTGCTACTACCCTACAATGAAAAAATAATATGTTTATATACAGAATGATGAATTTCATGTGAAATTCAGAAAATAAATGTGTTAAAATACTAAGTAAAAGAAGATATATGAACTTCAAAAAGCTTTAAACACTGAATTGTAGAATTTAGTTTAGCACAGTTCATGAATGTTTCCAACTTTCTTCTTCAAAAATCATAGTGAGATACAATTTCAGTTCTACAAAATTTCCAGCTTTAGAAAGTAAGCTATAAAAAAACCCCAAACAAACATAGAAGTATAACAAGAAAGTTCAAGACCTTTAAAGATCAGCTCACCGCTGAAACAGCTGATTTGTTTCACGAAAATCAGGACAACTGCTTTGATAGGATCAAGCTGTCTATGCTAAAAGGCACTACTACAATGGAAAAAGTTGCTTCACACAGCTCTTCATCTGTCTTGAGACAAAGAATTTTTCAATCAGGAAAGAATTTCATCAAAATGCTACCTTTTCAAAAGACACAAAATACCTCCAATTATACATTTAAAACGTGGGCTTTACTGGACAAGCTGTACTGTAGCTGATTTATAATATTTCATCATAATATTACATGAAAAGTAAACAAAAAAACCCGGAACAAAGTGAAAAAAGACCCAGAAAAAGCTAATCAATTCCCAAGTATTCTTTAGTTGGCTGTCCCAGACCTACAAACACAGTCTGTTAGCTGTGCATGGCAGCTCAACACAAAGCTTGGTAGAGTTTGGAAACAGCACAACTGAGCTGCCTGGTCTCCAAAGGATACAAGGACTAAAATGAACAAAACTCTTACAGAGCACCTTCTTACTAGTAGACTAGTAAACTAAAAGAAAATTCAGCTGGAATATTTAGATGGTACGTTAAATTGCTCTTATCTCATTAATAATGACTGCTATAAGAGTAGTAGGTCAAAAACGTTCGTTTAAAACTAATTTAAATGGGTATTCATCATCATCAACGTGGTGGTTTAACCCTGGCTAGGTGTCAGGTGCTTCATCAAAATGGAGTATGGCAATGAGAAAGTAAAAATCTTTTCCTAAAAACCTTTCTAAAGCTTTCTAAAATTCCT
This sequence comes from Colius striatus, assembly GCF_028858725.1. Lineage (NCBI taxonomy): Eukaryota > Metazoa > Chordata > Aves > Coliiformes > Coliidae > Colius > Colius striatus. Next base: position 240,538 of record NC_084777.1, read on the forward strand.
CTATTGTCAAATACTACACTGTAAGAGCTTCTGTGCAAAGAGCTTCTGTGCAAGGTGAAACAAACCAAAGTTTATGTTTTGATACAGGAGATGGTAAAGAACAAAAAAATTTACCTCTGGAGTTGCAGAGGTGACCATCACATTGGCCATGAAGTCATTCCTTTTATACATGCTCTCCCCTAGACACATGAAGCTTTAGCTCAGCCAGCACTGATGAGACAGCATGATCCAAATAGAATTCCTGCAAAGCAAATGTATACATGCAGATAAATAAATATAATAATTTTTAAACCCACAAACCAATCAACAATACAGGAAATTTCATTTTCTTTTGTCCATCAGGTACCAACTGTGAATAACTGAATATTGCCAAAGCCATGCAAAGTCCTTATTCTCACTTTCAATAAACACATGACACGTAGGAAAAAAATATATTATTTGTCATTTACATTGACTTAGGTTTTATATGAAGTCCATGCTGGGGAATATTCATCCAGAAACTGATGGTTACCATAATATGTTTTAGAATAAGAAATATACACTACTAACTGATTGAAAAAATGGTGCTTCCTCGCTTTTCCCTGCACATCTCTTAAGTCTCATAATTGATGGTTCAAGTCCCAGCATATCTTACTAATGCACAAATCTCATTTGTAGTTGCTTAGGAGGCCTCTGCTAATATCTATACAACAGATGCATCTGAAAAAAACATTTTATTTCAGGCTCCAAACAACAGCAGTTTTCCAGAGAACAGAAAGAGCCAACATCATCCTTCTTAGTTGGAAGGATAAATCTCAAGGATCTCAGCTAATCCAGCAACAGCACTGTCTGAAGGGAGGTTTTTTTTCCAAACTGCATAAAGCAGACAGACACATTTGAAAATTGGCTTAGGACTTCATGTATGTAATATAAACTTCTTCCAGAAACCAAAAGACTGCACTGCAAAATATCACAGTATGTGGTACCATGAAGAAACTATGTCTACTCACTTGGATCAAATAATCCATTCTTAAATTATAAAGTGTTTAATGAAAATGCAGAAATACAAAATGTTTAATGAAAACTAAACATACACACAAAACTACACAGTCCAGAACTCCATATTGCACTTCTGAATTCACAAAACCATTGACCACAATGGTAATACACCTCATAGAACCAATCTTGAAATAGAACACAAAATTATGAAACAGCGTATTTGTGAGTATTGATCAAAGATAACACTAAGTATTTACAAATACTTATCTCCCTGATATTAGGAAATCAGATTTCAGCTTCTTGGATATATGTTAATTATTATATACTAAAGGATAAGCACATTAGGTCATAGGTAGAGGTATAATCCCACAAATCTGAGTAAGTTGCAGCTCATTCAGAAAAAATGAAATTTCTATATAAATAAGCATAACTAAAATGAGAACTGACTTGTTTATAGACTTAATTTGGATAGCAAGGGTACTCACAGAAGAATTACACATGGATTTTTAAACAAAAACATTCACACAATGACAGTCACAGATACTTCCATGCACAAAACCATTATTTTCAGACAAAACTATGTTTCAGACCTCTGACTATTGCTGCAAAACTTAAAGCATTAGTTGTTCCTAAGGAAGATACTGTTCAGACACAAGCATTCTCTGTATGTATGTGAAGTAAAGTAAAAGCCAGAATCAAAATTCAAATTCTGCTCTTAAACACTGCAAAAAACAGGCTTCAACAAGATTATTGTATTCAGCACATTTTGGGCATCCATACTAAGAACTCGGTCAACATGTTAAAGCTAATAGTCTAAAGACGATTAGCAGTAATGACATAGTTCCTACAAAAGTCCCTCAACTGAATATTCAGCGTAACACATCATGCTCGTAATCACTGGAAATTGTCAGCTAATACATCATAAAGATAGATTTCAAGTTTATGTTCCTTGAATCACGAATCAGAGTCCACAATCTCAGATCTGAGACTACTCTTACATCATAATCTTAGAGGAATATGGTAACATACTCTTAGGACTACAACGATCTACGTGATTAAATGAACAAGGGGACAACCATGGATGTTTACAAACCTTACTGAAATTACAATGTTCAACATAATCCATTGCTAACATTCCTTACAGAGAAGGTCTTAGTATAGGATCTGTCTCTCAGTTTGTCAAGCAGGTGATGCTTTGCAAGACTCGGGTCTAAGAATCCAAAGAGAATCTACATGAAAGCTTGTTAAGATGGACACAAAAAAACCCACCAAGAATCCACACCCAAAGAACTGCATAAAGACTGTTGAATCCAAACATTTGTCTCATCAAAAGAAAGAAGGAATTTTCCTCTCAAATGAAATAATCAGTATTATGCCCATGAGGTGAAAACTTTACTATCTGACTATTTATAATTATTAAACCTGAAGCAGCTGCTAGGAACAGGTTAAAATACAGACACCATATATGCCTTTGTCACTGTGTGAAGAACTGGCAATGTTGCAGAAAGTTGATACATACTTTAAGCATCCATATAGCATACACTTAGGAAAAAATTTTCAGGTGCAGCATGCCACGCACATACATACTAAAAGCAGAACTATTTCTGTGTGTGTCTGCAAGTGTGTAAGCGTTTGCACACATGAAACCCAAGAAATGGTTACTGAATTATCAAGTCAGCTCAAGCTTTGATTCACTTTAAGTTCAGAAAACAAACAGAATGTTTCTCACGCCTCACAACATGCACAGGTGATAACCATGTCAACCACTGCCACAAACTCCTCACATGTACTCTTACAGCAAAATCTACAGTTGCTCAAATAAGCAACTAGGGATACTGCCACATCTGCCTTTGTACCCTCACCCTTTCCCACAGCAGCCTCATCACACAAACAGGAAAATGCTGAAAAAGCAAGCAGCTGAGAAATAAAAATAACCTCTTCTTTTACTCCCTTGAGAAAGATGAGATCTTCACCCCAACTGTCATCCCTAAAAGGCCTTACATGACAAACAACAACTGTCCCCATGATCCTAAGGGCATGTACAAAACAAACCAGTAAGTCAAACAGCGACAGAAATCTCCTCAGTTAAACTAGTCAAGACGCAATTTCCTTTATCTGTGTCCTAATAAAATTAACTCATATTTTGAACACTAACAGATTGTAAAGTATTTCTAGGTCTGGAGTTACTCCTGTTAATAGTCCTTAGATATACAGAAGTGGACGGCAATTTTAATGATATAATTTCTTTAAAATGTGGCATTTACATTAGAGCCACAAAAATATTCTCGTCCCCTCCTTCTCCGCCTTTCTGACTCGGCTTTCCAGTGTGCGGGGGCTCTAAAACGCTCTGCAAAGGGAAAGAAAAATCCCATATGTGATTCTGAATTCTGTCCAAGCTTAGTTTTACTCCAAGTTTTAACATTCACTAAACCAAAGCAAGGCAAAAGTGCTTTAATATCCAAAACTAAAAGCACTAACATACTTTTACCTTTCAACATTCAGTACTTAGAAAAAGCTTGCAAGGTCAGATACTTTCATTCCAAAAAGGAATAAAATAGATTTTTTCCCCAGAACATTTTCAAATATAACACAAACATTTAAAATGCACTGCTGTTTCCTACGTGCATATGTTTCTCCAAGATTCCTATGAAAAAATACTTCTCTATAAACCCAGTTGTTTTGCTGCCTTGAGGAGAGTCATAGGGTGGAATTATTCCTCCAAGTCAAATCCAAGGAGTTTTTGTTCTTCTGAAATGACATGGTGATTTGAAATATTGCCACATCTGCTATCACAGAAGGTATCACTCTGAAAATTAAATAACACTGGAGCTACTACTAAGCCTACAGTAACAAAAGACTGTCAAGACTACAAACAAAAAGATATTAAAAATAATTAATATTATAAAAGCTTCTCCCCTACACTTGCAACATTTCAATGCAAGAAGATAAAAAAAAACATTAAAGGTCCAATATATTGGCAAAGGTAAAGAGTCACTAAAATGACAATTTCTTTTCATATTTTTGCTTCTTAAAAATTCTTTCAACTTGCTTTGGTTAATCACTAAAATGATGCATTATACTAACAGCACTAAAAAAACCAAACCAAAACAAACGTACCTTATCTGTTTGAACAGAAAGTTCACAGGCACATTGCAGCAGACCTCATTCATAGATTGCCAGAAGCAAAGTGGATAAATCAGGATGTAAATACACATATCACCAGAGGTTGTCTTTTCTTCTTTGTCAGCTTAAACCCATTTAGACGTGTAGTTCTCTCTGAGCAGAAGTGAAGACAGAGCAAGAGTAACTACACTGGAAAAAAAAGAAAAACAACACCACCATCAAAACTGAGTAATCCCTATAGCCCTTATTTTACCAGCACTTGGCAAATTTTGTCATCTATGGCACAAAAGTTACATTTTCTGAAAGAAATATTGCAAGTTTTACATTGGTGTTAGTAATATGCAGGTAATGTGGTTACAATGACTGTAAACTCATTCTCATTACTAGTTATCCAACTCACAAGAAAGCCACTAAAAGACTCTTAAGTACAGATAGTACCTCTGGCCGAGGAAGTCTTTGTGCCCTACTTTCTGAATGCTAGCAGAGCAATCTGGGGAAGTTACCAACTGTTCACATTGCCCTCAGCAAATACATGAATAACCATGAGGGATATAATGACGATGGTTCTTATTAATTTTGTTGCTGGAGGAAAAGATATTAAGCTAGATAAGCTTTTGATCAGACCTTGTGTGGCCATTCTGGGCTCCAAAAGTCAACTGTCTTGGCTGATTTAAAACTCCATTTACTTACTACTTTCATTAGTTCATGATAGCTTTTTTATATCATGAAGCTGACAGCTGACAGTATGTTTTAAGAAAACATACTTTGGTATTCTACCAAAAGATAACTCTTCTTTCTTAAACTTTCATTAGCTACACAACTGAGTCAGTAAAGACAGCTACAGAGGACTAGGGCCCTGTTTGGGCACTGATACACTGGGCTGGAAACAACAAAGGTTATCAGTTGGTTTTTTTGTTTTGTTTTCTTTAAATAAATTTAGAATAGTTCCAGTTGGAAGAGACTGACAATGATCATCTAGTCTAACTGCCTGACCACCTCAGGGAATGACCAAGTGTTAAAAGCATGGCATTAAGGGCACTGTCCAAACGCCTCTTAAACACTGGAAGACCTCTCTAGGAAGCCTGTTCCAGTGTTGGACCAGCCTTTCAGTAAATAAATGTTTTCCAACACCTAGTTTGAACCCCCTTTGACTCAACATTGAATCATTCCTATGTTTCCAGTCTCTAGATCACAGGGAGAAGAGATCTGCACCTCCCTCTCCACATCCTCACCTTAGGAAGCTGCAGAGAGCAGTGATGTCACCCCTCAGCCTCCTTTTCTCCAAACTAGATAAACTCAAAGTCCTCAGCCACTCGTCTGAGCGTACACCTTCCAGAATTTGGCATCAGAATGGTTTGCTGTCGTCAACCAAAGAATATGGAAAGAATCTCACTTTCTACCTCCATTAAGATCAACAATATACTATTCCACTTCACTGGCAATTGCCACAACCTAAGGACACATTTACAATAGACCATGTAGAGCTTCATATTAAATTCTGTAGTTTTTCATCATTGCACTCATTTTCCTCTTCCTTCATTTCAAAACTATTCCTTCAGATGTTCACCATTAGAACGTTTCTCTCCTTGATGAACCGTGAAGAAAGTCATATTCAGATGCTGTGGGTGTAGAGTACGAATGAGAATATGTTATGTTAGTACAGTTAACATATTGGAAGAAGAAAATGGGATTGTATTATGAAAACAGAACAAAACAATAATGTGGTTATAGTTGTGTTCCTGTGCTTGCATTCAGCCACTGATACGAAACTTATATCACAATCTATACCACATTCAGCTTTGGCCCAGAGACTTTAAAGAGGAGGGAAAATAGTTCCATCTTTTTGGGTTATTGCTAAATAAAGAGAAAAAGGCAATTAGCAACAAGGTGTCCAAAAACATGTATTGCTGCTTCTCCATATCTAATATTTGCATACCTTCTCCTCCTCACTAAGGTTTCTTTTCTAAAGTATTCAAAAGCCTAGACTTAAATAATAATTGCTTATTAACAGTTTAGTAAGGAAAAAGCAATTAGTCTATAGAAGATTAAAAAGCTATTACACTTTTATGCCTAAAGATCCTCCTAAGCGACAGATCCTCCTCTTATGTATTTTTAATATCCATTTCACCAGAAGGTCCCTAACATATTTCATGATGTTTTACACAATAGTACCACCTATAGATAAAATATGTCATGAACAATTTAGTAGTCTCGTGTACATTTGTTGAGAAACTCACTAAAGAATAATAATGAAAATGTAATGGAAATTATATTTAGAATTTAGAACATATATTCCTATATTGAGTTGTGACAAGATACAATGACAATATACCTTTTGAAGCGAAACAGCACTCCAAAATTTAGTATAGCAGCTTATATCAGTCACTATTACACTACCAAACAAACACAGAAGTTGAGCAGAACAAGCAAAATAATTGTGTCCCTCTAGATGTGTCGGTCTTCAACACACTGAAACAGGATTTTAACCAAAATCACTGTAATGTTATTATGTGGATTAACTGGCTGTGGATTAACTATGTGTTAACCCCACTGATTTGGCTACTACAAACTACAAACTGAAATCACTGAACTAAATAAATATTCTTCAATAACATGCATAATTCCTAAGCAAAGAGGCTGAAAAATTCTTTCAGCACTTCCCAATAGCTGCCAACAAATCCGCCTTTTCATGAATCAGACTTGATTCAAAGTTGAGTTCTCCTACAAAAATTGTCTCAGTTCTCTAAGTTGAATAAAAATAAGGTTATTTTTCAAAATCACAGTGAATTCAACAGTCTTACAGTTTGAGCTGTATGCACAATCTCATGAAAAAAGCTCTTTATAATGCTCTGAAACTGTCAGAATGTATTATAAAATTATTAAATATCTCACAATATCTTCAGTTGCTAAAACCATGGAAGAAGAGAAGGCTGACAAAGCAGCTTTGAATGTGTAATATTTTTATCCTGATTATATCCCATATCTTTACTATACCCACAATTGAGTTCAATTTAATGACCACTTACAATATTGACAAATTAATTATTAAGTGCTCTCTTCTCTCTCCATTCTGCTATCTCTACCATCATTCGCTGCATAAAGAAGTAATCATAGAATCACAGAATGGTAGGGTTGGAAGGGACCTTTAGAGATCATCTAGTCCAACTCTCCTGCAGAAGCAGGTTCACCTAGATCAGGTTGCACAGGAATGCGTCCAGGCGGGTCTTGAAGGAAGGAGCCTCCACACCCTGCTTGGGCAGCCTGGGCCAGGGCTCCCTCACCTCAACAGTAAAATAGTTTTTTTCTTATGTTTAAGTGGAACTTTTTGTGTTCATCCCATTACCCTTTGTCCTGTTGCTAGATACAAAACGGATGTCCTAAGTTCCTGACATCCACCATTTATATACTTATTAGTGAGATCCAATCAATGCTATTATGTTTCTTTTGCTTATACAAGTAAAATGGCATTCTCATAAGTAAAGGCAATAGAACTATCTCAGTCTGGATACCTAAAATTAAGACAAAAAACATACAGTGCAGATTTCAAATAATTAGAACTCGCCTGAAGAACTCTGCACAGACTGTGGAACCGTACCCATGTCTGGAAATCTTTACATCAAGGTTCAATGTATTTATTTAAATAAAAATGAAACTCAACCCAGCCACAAGATTGAATGAATATTCAGGGAAGTTTTATGACATACAGTACAGAAGACACCAGTGATTACCACCAAAGTCCTCCCTCATCTTCATGATCCTGTAAGTACTACAGGACACACCAATGAAAGCTTTAATGATGAAAATCACCTTCTTGAGCAACAGAAGCTACCAATAATAGTATACAATTACACTTGTCAAGTTCCACCAGCACTGGAAATTGTCACTGCAAAGCCCAGACTCTGCAGTAAATGTAAGGACAGTGGGAACCAGAAAACAGTTTGTTAATTTGTCATACAAACCTAGATTTGCTGGGAAATGGCAAGGTGATTAAAGCCCTCCTTTTGCTTGACAGGTTTAACACTCCCATACCACAGTGTTACACATACTCCTCCCCAAGTTAGATAAAAGTTGCATTACACTAAGTTATTGACATCTGGAATATGTTTTCTGTTTCTGCAGATGCAGCTTTCCATTTTTGTTGTGAAACTGACAAAAATGCCCCTCAATTGAGAGTAATTTCTAGTCAAACAATACATTCTGATTTAAATATCTCAGCAAAAGTAACTGAAGTTTCATATTCAGTAACAGTTTCAAGATTAGAAGGCACCCTGCCTGTCACACAAAACAAATATATTATAGCAGGTCAAGGGAGGTTCTTCTCCCTCTCTACTCTGCCCTGGTGAGGCCTCAACTGGAGTACTGTGTCCAGTTCTGGGCTCCTCAGCTCAAGAGGGATACGGAACTGCTGGAGAGAGTCCAGTGCAGGGCAACTAAGATGATCAGGGGAATGAAACATCCTTCATATGAGGGAAGGCTGTGGGAACTGGGGCTGTTTAGTCTAGAGGAGAAGAAACTGAGGGGTGATCTTACTAATATTTATAAATATCTAAAGGGTGGGTGTCAGGAGGTTGGGACATCTCTTTTTTTCTATAGTAGCCAGCAACAGGACAAGGGGTGATGGGATGAAGCTGGAATACAGAAAGTTCCACTTAAACATAAGAAAAAACTATTTCCCTGTGAGGGTGACGTAGCAGTGGCACAGGCTGCCCAGAGGGGTTGTGGAGGCTCCTTCATAGAATCATAGAATGGTAGGGGTTGGAAGGAAGGAGGTCTTATCCATTATCATTATGAAATGGCTACTGAAATAGCAATATAGTGATGTATGATCTTTCACCATTCCTTGCTCGGAAGTCTTCAAGACCCACCTGGACATGTTCCTATGCGACCTGACCTAGGTGACCCTGCTTCTGCAGGGGGGTTGGACTAGATGATCTCTAAAGGTCCTTTCCAACCTCTACCATTCTATGATTCTAGTATGTAAACACTATATTATAGAGGGACTAGCAAGGACTAGTATTTGTCACAAAAGCATAACAGTCTTTGTGGCTTCTGAGTGTTTCATTAATAACAATATGGTTTTATACTCAAATCTTAGAAGTCAGCAGGAGCATCTCACATGTTCTACTATAAATGGAGGAGGGGAAAAAATGTGTTTTTTAAATGAAGAATAATGACTATAAGCTACCCCCAAAAAAGAAATCTAGAATCTTTTGCTGTCACTTGGAATCTCTCATTCTGTATCAACCATAAAAACAACTGTGGACTCCACTCTCCAAATTGTATTCAATGCAGTTTTAGACCACTCCACAGTTCTAACGTCCCACTAGGTGGCAGTGACTTGTAACTCACCAGCGTCCGTTGCCCAATGTCTTAATCTTTGTGTAACTCAAAAAAGAATAGGTAGGTATCGTTGACAGATTAAGAAATGGAAAAGAAAAAAGTGCTTTCTACATGTTAGATTTTTTTTTTCCCCACAATTACTCTGAGAACCTATTTTGCAACATCCCTTAGAAAAACAACTGAAACAAATACAGGGCAAGTGTCACAACTTGACTGAGGTGAAGTCAATCAGAAGACAAGGCTAAATTGCACTGTATTGTCCTAAGTCCTGAAGAACAGAATTTACTCAGGGCTAGACAACAATTAATCCCTCACAGTTTCCATCACTCCAAATTGCTTTCATACTTGTATTAATTTTGCCAAATCATTTTGGCTAAAACAGCAAATATTCTGGAAGAGATTTACATAATGTAGAAGGTAGGAATTACCATTACTGCTGGGCCTATGATTTAACCTATACTCCAGTGGTCAAGATGCTCATGTAAGACTGACAAACAGTCCTTCTTTAGTATGAAGGACTCAGCACAACTACTGCCATATTCCTTTAGTACTTCACCTGTAGAAAGTGAGTTTAGAAAACCAGCCATCTCTCTCAGACTCTGGTATACCCACAATCTTAACAGTGTTTTCACAGACTCACTGAGGCTGTGAGGGCCTTCTTGAGGCTATATAGACCAATGTCTCTGCTCAAGCAGGGCAGGATGTCCAAGACCATGTCCAGGTGGGCTTTGACTATCTCCATGGGTGTTGCAACTTATTTTCTCAACTTGTGGCAGTGCTTCATAAAAGCTCTGTCCTCTTCAAATTGTCTTTCAGGTGCACTGCCATGTACATAGTACTAGTAGCTCTTCAGGGCAATAGTAGGTATGTGAAAGAAAAAAAGCTATCCCCTGATAACTATGAAGATTTACATTTATAGGAGGGAGGGAATGTTGGCACAATAGAGTCGTGTCTTAGACCGTGCTAAGGTTAAAAGAAAGTATAAGAACTTAAGCTTTTGGTTAAAGACATCTTTAACATGTTTATGGTTACTCTGCCAAGTTTGAAAGCAAGATTAAGGCATCAGCTATCAAGGTGCTAAAGTGAAAACTAATCGAATGTAGATATAATATAGAAATGTGTATTCCAAAATCTTAAAGTACTAGGTGCATGAATCTGAATGCTTTATGCATACTGGCCCAGTAACTGATTATTCAGTTAACTAAACCACTTCTCAAGTGCATCAGACTACCAGTTTCAATTGTCTCAGGCCTCCTCCAGACTTTGACAGTAAAGCTGGCATAGAGATCTACATCATGCATGTCAGAAGACTAGTTTAAAATTAATTGGTCTGGAAACAATACTCATTCAACAGTTGATTGTGCAAAGACATCTTGACTATAATACATGCATCAATTCAAAGAGGCGATCTCACCAAATTTTCTAATCTAAAAGTGTCATTGGGAGGCTAATGTTCTTGAACTGCTGGTCTTTTTTCCTGGAACAGTGAAAGATCACTATATTGCTATTTCAGTAGCCATTTCATAATGATAATGCAGATGCAGAGTTTCGCTGTAATGCATTACATTATCTTAATCCAGACTACATGCAGTTGATATTCTGCAGGAGTCATCCTTACAAAAGCAGCTCATGGAGGCTGCCTGTTGGCATCTGGAAAATAAAAAAAATCAACTTTTCTAACCATGTACACATAGTTACCCTAAGTTAACCGGCAACAGCTTCACATAAATGAAACATGAACATAAACTCCATCTTCACTGGTGGGGCGGTGTGTGAAGCAGAAAAGGCCCTGACTCTGTGCAAGCACTGCTCAGCAATAACCAAAACATCTATGTTATCAACACTACTCTCAGTACAAATCCAAAACAAAATCCCATGCTAATCGCTAGGAAGAAAACTTACTCTATCTCAGCTGAAACTAGTGCACATACTTACAGTGGAATAAGGTGGGTCTGCACTCACTCAACCCATTTTGCTGCACACCTCCATCAGTTCGTTGTTAGGTCTAGCTCTGGCTACTCAGCAGGACCATCTCTTGTTTAAAAGCATGACATTCCTGTAAATTAACAGGAAAAAGGATTATAGTGACGTTTATTATGTAACTCAAGTTCTCAAACTGTGCTTTACTTACCTGAAACATGCACTCTGTTATTTTAATCTTCAGCTCTCCCTCTAGTTTCATTGGTACGTGACAAATTCCCAAACTCAAAAGACACTATTACAGACGGAAGAACAACATGCTATGAATTTCATAACTAAATGTTCTCCAAATAGGTACCTGTAACTCTTCCTCACTCTGTCAATCAACACAAGGTCCAAGCCGATATAGGTTTGCTTATTGGTTTCAATAACTTCTTTCAAGGTGCTGTATGAATGTTAAATGTTACTCATTTTCACTTTATTTTCCACAAGACTTATCTAAACAAAGCAAAATGGACACAAAACCAAAAAGGATTGTATTTCCTTCTCTATATCAGTAAATTAGGCCACAGCATTTCCACCAAGCATGATCAGCAACAAAGCTGAGACAATACTGTTTAGGTAACTCACTTTGGTGATACGTAGACGTAGCCCTTCCCTCTTCTCTTTTGCCTTATACCAACATTTTTAACAGCTAATGTTTAAGAAAATTATACATCAGATACAAAGAAAATCATCTAAAAGACAGATAATTTAATGTGGGAACTGACATGAAAATCCCATTAAAGTCCATGTTGCTTTGAAAAAGTTAAAAATCAGTGCAGATCACATGACATTACTACTGTGCCTCCACTGCAGCCTCTGTTCTTCTACCGTTAAAGAATGGCCACTTACAAAAATGTGTCTTCTAGTCTTTAAATCTGTGTAATTTCTACTGGCATGAAAGCAAGTTATCTTTTGCTGGAAAGAGTATAGAAAATTCCATACACTGAAAACTCATCCAAACTGAGTATATACACAGAAGGCGCACCCTGCATGAACACATGATCCTAGTTCATAAAAGAATCAAAACAAGTTATGAATTAGTTAGAGTCTGTTTAAGTATTTCAGCCAAAGTTACCGACATAATGTACATTCACATTCCATCTCAGCTTTGTCAAATGTATTTCTTCCCTGGCAATTTTGTTTTTGGTTCGTGTGTGTCTGTCTGCACAGTCCATTCTGTCTACTTCTTTCCCTCTCAATGGCTTTGGAAACTAACTTTCCAAGTGAAACTTAGATGCACCTGAAAAAAAAAAGTTTTTGAAAACTCTGTGCCAACGGGCTCCAGTGTATCTGAGCTTTTCAGTCAGGCAGCATTAATTCTTTCTGGTTCTCCACTCCCCTCCCTGTTAGTAGTCTAAGGTCTTTTGGTATTGAGGACAGATATCGATAAGGCAGAAAAAAGAATTTATCAAGAATAGACAGATATGGCACTTGATGTCTAAAAACAGAAGTATAGGAAAACATTAACAAACTGAAGAAAAGAGCCTCTTGTTGGAAAAAAAAATAGTATCTGGAATGCTGTATTAAAGAATCTCACCACAAATTAACTGGACAACTTTCAAAAAGACTAGCATTCATTCAAGTTGAAGCATGTGTTTCACACAACAAACCCAGTAAAAATGCTTTTACAATAATTCAGTTATCCACTATTGCCGATTTAAGTTGGTTTTAAATCCAAACATGAGAAAATATGTAACTCATACCAGTTTCAGAATTTTTTAATCAGTATTTAAAATATGAAAAGACCACTTAGTATAGCAGAGTCCTGCACCTGGGAAGGAACAACCCTATGCAACTCTGCAGAGAGAGACCTTGAAGTCCTGATTGCAGCTCTGCTGAGAGAGACCTGGGAGTCCTGATTGATAATAAACTAAACATGAGCGAGCAATGTGCCCTCGTGGCCAAGAAGGCCAATGGCATTCTGGGATGCATCAAGAAGAGTGTGGGCAGCAGGTCAAGGAAGGTTCTTCTCCCCCTCTACTCTGCCCTGGTGAGGCCTCATCTGGAGTCCTGTGTCCGCTTCTGGGTTCCTCAGCTCAAGAGAGTCAGAGAACTTCTGGAGAGAGTCCAGTGCAGGGACACCAAGATGATCAGGGGACTGGAGCATCTTTCATATGAGGAAAGGCTGCAGGAACTGGGGCTGTTTAGTCTGGAGAAGATTGAGGGGGGATCTTATTAACATTTATAAATATCTAAAGGGTGGGTGTCAGGAGGTTGGGACATCCCTTTTTTCTATAGTAGCCAGCAACAGGACAAGGGGTGATGGGATGAAGCTGGAACACAAAGAGTTCCACTTAAACATAAGAAAAAACTATTTCCCTGTGAGGGTGACGTAGCAGTGGAACAGGCTGCCCAGAGGGGTTGTGGAGGCTCCTTCCTTGGAGGTCTTCAAGACCCACCTGGACATGTTCCTATGCGACTTGATCTAGGTGACCCTGCTTCTGCAGGGGGGTTGGGCTAGATGATCTGTGAAGGTCCCTTCCAACCCCTACCGTTCTATGATTCTATTAAAAAAATGCTTAAATCTTTCACTATTCATTTTCTATAATTTGAAGATGGCATTTTGTAAGATAAACCTAAAGTAATATCAAATCAAACGTTAGTCTGTAAGAGAATTTTCTAGAAAGCCATTCTAATGTAGTTTCAGAAAACAAATCTGGATTGAAGACTGTATCTAACACGTTGCTCGGGAAACAGAATATATTATGACATAAAGACCAGCTAAAAGTCAGGCTTTCATCAAAAAAAGATAGAGAGGTCCGATGAAAGATGACAGGCTGAGAGAACAGTTACATGAGAATTTGTTACTAAAAGGATAACATGTTATTTTTTAAACCTGACTATCACTCTGTATTAGAGTGCTTAAGTGAACATATTTAATTTTTTACCTAATTACCATTGGCAATTAAATCTACAATTGCATACAAGAACAAAGTTAGGTTTGGTTAGCAAGACAGAACCACGTTGCCCCATATTTGTGTTCTTCAACATATTATTAAATAAAGCCCATTCTCTTTTCCCATATTATTTAGCTTTTTATGGATAACGAAGATAATATTAAAGAATAAGCTTAAAGGAGCCCTTGCCTTTTGGTAGGTGCACACTGGAACTCTCAGTCTTCAAAATAAGGACTGTCAGGCCAGAGATCTCGACTTATACTTTGCAATTTAAGAAATTGACTCAAACTAAATTTTAAACTGTTGATCCTTAAGAGATACTGTCTGGTGTTTATTAAATAGAAAATAGCTATTATCTGATATAATTTCCTATTTCTTACCAGAAAAAAAAACACCATCATTGCCATCACACGATTTTTATTACATGCATATTAACAGTTTTCACAGATCTGCCTTGCAATAGACAAACGTGTTGCCAGGCTTCGTGTAGAATAGGCATCAATTTTTCCATGCTCTCTTGAGCTCTAGTAAGTACAACTGTCTCCAAGATCGTTGGTTCCTTTTTCATCTATGGTACTTTGAAAACTTCAATTTATAAAATGGCCACCTAGTTCCCTTACTCCCATTTCCATATATGCCTTTTTTCCCTTCTAAAATTCTCCATTTTGGAACTAAGTCAGTTTGAGCTACTGATGAGAAGTGCTACTCTTCTCAAGTACCATAGAAATAGAGCGCGTGATTTTTTAATGAGGCAACCTCTCTGTTCAGTCCCGCCTCCACCCCTCATATAGGCTAATACCCCAAGTATGATGTAAAATGTGAGCAGTAGTTTGTGGAATAAAAGTTCTACATGAGAAACATAGTTCAAAGATGAAGTTTAATTTTGAAAAAACACAGTTTTGGACAGTTCAGAAAGATGAGCTTTTGTTGACTGTCAATACAACATATGACTTTAACCAAAGAGATCGAATAACTAAAACCAAACACAATTCAATTTCACCATAGTTAGTCACAGAAAACACCGACTGGAATAGAAAATATAGTAAATACAGTAACACTAAAATACTTTCTTTAAAGAGAATAAGTTTCTCGGTCTCACAGTCTGACAAAAGCCGTGCTTCCTATGTAAATTTGCTTTAAGGATATTATGCATATAAATGTAAAATGTCTTTAATTTCCAAGGTGCTCATTAGAAAACCTTTTAAATATACTATCATATTCATATATATAAAGTCATAACATGTGCTAAAAGGCTGGAAATAAAGTTTACATTGAACAAAAAGCAAAGCTCATGACTACTGTCTACGCTGACTTCTAGATGCTATCCCTTTACTAAAGTAAGGTAAATAAACAGAAAAATGGATAAAATACCTTGGTTAAAATAAGAGTTTTTCAATATTCTTACTCAAACTGCTGCTACACCAAGTAGGATTGAAAACACACAGAAAATTGCCAAACAAGTGCACAGAATTCTGTCCTTTTTACACACCGTCCCTGTCCTTCTCGCATATGAAGAACTAGTAGTCACAGCATCAATGTTCAACATAGAACCAAATCTGACCTTAAAAGCATCTGGTGGACACAAATGGCACAGGTTGCTACATTAAAGACTTTTAAGACAAGGAGTACCTTTCCTCATCATAAGAAGGACCAAGATAGATTTATTTTTTGTCAGCAAGCCAGACGTAACATTACCTACGTTCAGTTTTATTGGGTTTAGAACAACAGACAGAAAAACAAAAGACAAAAATCAAAAGGCATGCTGGGGTTCCACAACTGAGAAGCTCAACAACAGTTTTCTGTTGTTCTCTACTACATGCCAAAACCTTGGACAGAGTGAAGCCTACTGAAACTCAACCAAAAATTTCTGTAAGCGACTTGAAAGCAGAAAGCAGAAGCGCCCGCGGGGGCTGGGTGGCCCGACACGAGAGCGTCACACGGCTGCCCTCGCATCGGCCAAGGGCGACGAACCAACAGGCCGTTCCCGAGGCCGCACGGCGGACAGGCGGCCGCTGACGGCGCCGGGACCCCTCGCCTGCCTCACACGGAGCCCGCGGGGGCCGGAGCGCGGAACTGCGCCGACGGGGAGCGGCCTCCCACCCGCGCACCTGCCCGCGGGCCGCGCCGGACCCGCGCCAGCGCCGGAGACGGGCTGTGCCCCGCGCCACGCCCGCCGCCCCTCCGCAGGGCCGCGAGCTTCGAGGTGGGTTCCCAACCAGGCCCATCGCCGCAGCGCTCCGCCTGCAACACACGGTCGAAGCCAGCACCGCGGCAGCCGAGCGGGGCTTAAAGGCGGCTGCGGCGGACGGGCCCGCAGCCCGGCAAGGCAGAGCGGAGCCGCGAGGGGCAGGGCCAGGAAGAGCAGGCAGAGCGCAGTCGCCCCGAGACACCCGCGGCGGGGCCCGGGCGGGTACCACCTGTCCCTCCGAGCGCGCAGGGCTCGCCCACGGCTCACCTGTCCGGGCACAGCTTCTCCCAGCGTCGCCCGCGAGCCCTCTCGGCGCGGGGAACCCGCCGGCACCGGCGACGAGGCGGGCGCTGTAAGCCCCCCAGGCCGCCCGGCCGCCCACCCGCGGGACGGCGCCCACCACCGCTACCGAGGACGAGGCTCAGGCCGGCCGAAGGGGATCGCGGGGCGGGGACGGGGCTCGGCGGACTGACGGGCTCGCTGGCCAACCGCCGCTCCGCACGGTAGCGCTCGCCAATCGGCGCGGCGCGGGGCGGGACCGGAGCGGGGAGCGCGCAGCCACTGCGCAGGAGCCACCGCCCCCCGCAGGTGTGCCGCGCCGGCCTCGGGCGCTCGGTTGCTCGCCGCCGGCCGGCCGGAGGCGGCTGCGGGCTCGGGGTCTCCGCGCGGCCCGGCGCGGCTCAGCTAGCTCTGTCGCGGCGCGGCCAAAGGCTCTCGAAGTCGTGCCGGACGGCGGGGTCGGGACGGCGAGGCGGGCCCCCAGCGCCGCAGCCCGCGCTCCCGGCAGGGCCAGCGTCCTCCCCGCCGAGCGCTGTGCCCACGTTCCCTCTCGTGCCACCGAGTGGGCAGTTCTGGTGTGCCCCGAGGAGACGTGGCCGTGGCTGTGCGCAGAGACCAAAAATCTGTTGTCTTTTACCCACTTCCCCCCTGCTGCAGTACGGACTTCCAACTCATCTTTCCCAATATCAAATATCTCTCCTGCTCCAAGCTAGCTCTGGGTTCAGATTCACGTATAAGCAATACTGCTAGAGTCCTCTGACAGTAATGTCCTCTTCTGGCACTTAAATAGGCCATATAGGCTTCTTCAACACATGTGAAAGTGAGAATATTTACATCAAACTATGTACAATTAAATTTGGTACAAGCTAAAGGCTTCAACTCTTTTAAAAGCGATATAGTAACCTTTGGTGCTTGAAGCTACATGGCTAAAGGAAGGTGCATCTTTCTCCAAACTGCAGCTTCTCTAAAAGCAATATTCACCAGGCAGGTCATCTGCAAGTGGCCAGCAACATCTGCTGAAAAAAAAAAAAAAAAAATAAGCACAGGCAAGATTTAGGGTTGTACTGTACTGAGTCATCTGAAAAGGTTGGCAAAATGCATAGCCAAATAATGTCACTTTGGACAACGCCATTAGCCATATAATTTCAGTAATCTTTAGTGAAATCTTTCTGTCTGTAGTTCAACTGACATTCAACTGAATAATTTTTTTTCCTATCTCCATGTCCAATACTATGTAATAAGCCTCTCATAGCATATTCATAGCAAAATCTAGTTAATGAAATGTAGCATCCATGGGATCAGGCTCCAGGTGAATACCTGGTTACAATATATATTTTATTGAAATTACAGGCACAGAAATAGTTCTGATAAACAGCTCAGATATAAGAAGTTGGATAAAAAAAAGTTGTTTGTCATTTAAAACAACAAATTATTTATTAAGTTCGGGCTTTACCAAATCAGTGCTTTGGAAAGAAATTACTTTAGCTTATGTAATACAATTCTTTTATTGGATATCTCTGCTG
The DNA here is from genome assembly GCF_028858725.1 of Colius striatus. Lineage (NCBI taxonomy): Eukaryota > Metazoa > Chordata > Aves > Coliiformes > Coliidae > Colius > Colius striatus. Next base: position 258,831 of record NC_084777.1, read on the forward strand.
AAATAGCCTAAAGTATTTTCCAAGGTATTAGGGACAAACTCTAAACAGGAAGATAAGTTGAAGTTTAACCACATATACTGTACTATGGAACTGTAATTATTGCAACTTTAAACAAATAGGAACCACCCAAGGTCAATTGTGTATGCCTAGATAGAACTAGATGAAGTCAGAAACCTGTGCAGCAGAAATGCAGTGTAATGCTACCTACAAAACGCAAAGTTAAACCTGAATAATTACTAAGAGTTAAGTGCAAAGAGTATCAGAATTACTCTGATAGAGATATTTTTTAAGTCTTATAATAATTTGATATACACCACCACAATTGCCCTTATTTCCACATCTAAATAAAGGAGTCCCCTGAAGCTACCAACCTGTTAACATAGGCAACTGACCCATGCCATCTCATATCTGAGCACAGTACAACCCCCTGTCTTGGTATCAGATTTCTCCTCTCTATAAAAGGAGATATACCAATCTTAAGAAAGACTACTTAGACACTGCAAAGTCTTCTGATGTATTATACCTTTGAAGTAATAAAACACTGTTTTACACGGTGTGAAAATTTGGTTATAACATCATCATTTGAGATTTGACTAGTTCGACAAGTTTTGTCTTAGTTTTCTAATCTTCTTTGGTTAAATTCTTTCATTGTTTTCCCAAATTTTCTCTTCCAAAATCAATTCTGGATCTTCCAGGTGAAGAAAAATCAGTATATTTTTTTATCTTCACATTTCACTTATATCTAGTCAAGGTCACTGTCCTTTGCCTGCTTACTATGTTTTCAAACAAGCACCATTGCACCTTCTCTGATACTGCTCTCCTCATACTAACAAACTATCAATCAACATTACAAAATTGCCTCAAAAGGTCATCCTTCGAAACTCTTCTTCGTTTCAATACCAAATAAAGTTGACTGTGGGTGACTGCAAGATGCCTCTCTGACCCAAACCCTTTACTCTTCCTCTCCTGTATACATCTGTTGTCTTTTGTTTTACGCGGTACAAGGCTTATGGGGAAGCCATATAGGAACACGACTGTCTTAAACATGGGTCTGATTTCTGGTACAATGGCAGTACAGACAGACACTTTTTCAGAACTCTGTACTGCCTTTGTATGCTTTCTATTACATTCTCATAATACAGAAGATCTTCCCTGATACTATTTTACCCTGTTTTTCTGATGCCAGATTTTAAGATATTTAGCAGAAAGATCTCCTATGCCCACTCAACATTATTAGCTCCTATACACAACTATAAGCCTTCATAAAAGTACTTTATTCTAGTGCCCTTGATAAAACTCTACCATGTTCAGGAACATGGTGACCAGGACCAGTACTTCACCTCTACCCACAGTGGCATATTTGCATTTTGTGCTTTTCAAAATAATACATTTTTAAATGTACCAGGAAAAAAAACAATTTGAAAGCAAGAATGTTCCATTTCATTAACAATTCAAATTTTATAAAACAAAGTATCACTTGTGCTTTAGTATACACTATCCAGATGCTGTTGCACACATTATGCACATAAGTTGCTCCAATGGTGTAAAGACATCCATCCCATTCTTACTGAAATCCACATTTGCAGACGCACCAGACATGTACCACTTCTACGTGAAAGAATTTCCTAGCTACTTTCCCTCTCCTCATCAGTCCCTAAGTGTGATGCCCTTATTAACAGCATCTCTTCTAAAAGGTAAATTTATCTAGAACTCTGCAAGTTAAATTGTACTTGCACAGCACTGTAAACAAAACACAGCATGTTTGTTTTGCTTGACTAAAGCAAGTAAAAAGCAGCCAGCCATATCAAGGAACAAACTCACATTCACCTTCAAAAAGAAATAACTAAGAGATACTGGAGTCTGTGACTGATGCAGCACTGCAGCCCCTTTGGCAAACTTGCATACTAAAAGCAACTTCCAGAGGATGCCCAATGTTTTATAACGTGTAGCAACCAGTGCACAGACTATCTGCTGTGAACAAAGGTATGACATTTATAATACAGTTGTTGAGGGTCACATCAGCTCACACACTTCCCAACTTACAATTCTTCACAAGAAACAGCTAAAGCTGCTTGTATTAGTGCTCTGTGGAGAGAGATAAATAATGAAGAAAAGGGCAAATATTTTCTGAGGGAACTAGTGAGCAGCTTGGCTCAAATTCCATGGACACAGCCTTGCTGCATCTCAGTGCCCACCTGACAAGATGAAACAATTCTACCAACTCAAACAAAACAAGAAGTGTACAGGACACAGAAGTATGCTGTGTTCTGTCCCTCTGCTCTCCCAGTAAAAGCAACATTCCATTTATTCCTCTCCTAGCAGTCTCGTTTACCCAATTGTGCATTACTTGAGTTTACAGACCTTAGACGAAAGGAGACTTTAAGAGATGTTCAGCCAGAACAGTAAAATCATTCTGAATCTGCCCAGAGGGTCTCAGGGGACCAATCAACCAACCAACAAACCAACCCACCTCCCAAATCCAACATCCCAGAGCCAGTCATGAACATTCTCTTTCAGCTACATTAGCATTATATAAACACACCCTTCGCTGCCATGCGAGTTTAAACTCTTTTAAATGTAATTCAGCTTTATTAGAGAACAAAAGTCTTTGCTGTCATACATCTCATACACAATGAAAAACTGGCAACAATGGTAGTACATTTTAATCAAACGTATCAGCTGTATTTTCATGAATATAAAGTGAAAAATTCTTCCTGTAAAACTCCAGTTGTCCCAGGAAGGATAAGTCTATCCCAGCAATTCAGTGATGGGATGTAACATGGCTGAGGATATATTAACTCCTCCAAGAAGCTGCTTGTTACAAAGGCACTTAAAGAGTCATCAACAGCCAGCTGCCATGAGACAAGTTAAGGCTGTGCTATCAGCTGAAAGTAACTAAGTAGTTGCTGGCTACTGGTGTTAAAGTGAAGCTTCTGGGCAAGGAGTGGCTGTATCCTGCACTTACTGAGAACAGTATTAGCTCTGTTGTTAGATATGGCATAACATAAAATGCAAATGCTGCTGTAGAAATTAAACATTACCTCTCTACCTGACTGACTTGCCTCTGACTTGATGTTAGACAGATTGTCACCACCCGAATGGGTTTTTGTTTTGCTCAGAGAGCTGGACAAAGTTTTGGAGAGCAGAACTCAGATGATCATCTGTTCAGAACTAAACAAGCAAGCAATGCTGGCAAAGGGGAGAAGCTTCAACAGTACTTTGTCTCTAAAGATTTCTGATTCCTAGATGGTAGATGAGTAATAAACTGCAACTTCTTATAACGTTTCAGGAAAAACATCTAAAATGTAAGTCCCTTAGTAATTAAATATCTAAATGTAGACACTGACACCATAGATTTGCTCTAGAAGCATTTTAATTTACAAACAGCAATTCCCATTGACTTTATACCATAAAAAAAGCAATTTACAAGCAAGAAACAAATTCATCAGAACAAAATAAAGCAGCACTGAAATATTCATGTCACAAATCTAAAAACAAAGTGAATACAAGAGTAAAATATCATTTGAATAAATATTTTAAAATTCATGCTATAAAATAATCCTTAATGGCAAGTTGTCAATTGTTACAGCATCAGCTTAGCTAGCTTCATTTACTTCATATGGTGATGAAGTGTGGAGTCGTGAGGTTACCGGTTTATATTGCAAGATAATGACACCAAGTCAAGTCATTCAAACTGTTCAATTATTTATCACGAAAAACAACCATACAAATAAAAGTTATTTAAAAATACAGTTTTTCAGTCAGAAACAAACACTGTTAAAATCGTGCAAGAGCTCTACCTCTAATCAGATATACAGCCAAAGGCTTGTAAACCAAGTCCAAAGGCTGAATGCATCGCATAGATAAATGAGGGAGACAGCAGTTTACTGTATCTACCATAGCAGGATTACTTATATAAATGAGAAGCAAACCTGCTCAGTTACTGATCCTTAGCTTCACATCCCCTGAAGAAATGCAGGAACATATGTTCCAGGCCTCCTTGTTTGTTTAGCTTTTAAATTTTTTTTTAATGTAAACTTGTGTAACTTCAGATAATGCTGTCACAGGGGTGTGCAAGGAGTATGAATCCCACAATATTAAATACAACTATTCTGGCACTTGTTAAAATATATGTAAAATGCACACAGATTATAAACTTTGAACATTTTGAATGACTTTACTAAACTTCCAATTCAATCTCTGAGTATTATGAAATTTACAATTCATGAAATAAACAGATTCATATAAAGAATTTACATAATTCCCCAAATACTTTCAAATATAAAATTTAATAAATAACCCTGACCAGTCAAAAAGCACCATACAAGGGTAAAACTCCCTTGGAAAATAGATTAGGTGTTGCATATTTGAGTCCCTTTCACTGGTTTCATGTGAAACCTATTTAGAAAAATGACAACAAAACAATCACAGTAAACTAATACAAAAACTCAAATAAGAGATATAGATATATATATATTTAAAGGTAAAGCTCATTCTATCTCTTCCCAGCCCTTGATTTTATTTATGCTGTTCTTCCCATAATTCAGCCTTAACATATTATGAGGCCTCATTGTTTAGCCTAAAAGTAAACCAAAGGCTTCAGCATAAACCATGGATTTATGCTTGGGAAGACTGCATTACTAGCTATCAGTTTAGGCCTACAGTATATTCTGCTCAACAGTGAATTGACAGTATCCTTTATGCTATTGGAAGATTTCATACTAAAAAGGCAGAGCCAATCTTGAGGCCTTATGGACCAAACAGAACTTTTAATATACTGTAAGTATTTACAAAGCTATTTTCTAAACCTATTTACAAGTTTAAAGGAAATAATATGAAAGATAACTGATTAAGAAAACTAAAATAACTATTTAAAACCACAAACATTAGCAAAGGTATAAAATCCTCTGTTTTCACAGTTGGTTGTAATAGGTTAAATATCTAGAGGAAAGGACACCGTCATTGTTTTCACATTTGTCTATAATTAAAAAGGTAGATTAAGAAGAGACTCAATTATGAACCAGCCTATATAATTTCATTATTTATTTTGCTGTCAAATATTTCTTCACATATTTTATTGACTTCTGCATTTCTTGTAAATGAAATGTGTAACAACTCTGTGCTAACTTAAAACTGTACAGACACAAGACACTGTACAGCACTTCAGTAATTTGCCTAAAATAAAACAGCATACTCTCTTTTGGTGGACTTGTGAAATGAACTTCAATCACATAATGCTTCCTGTTTCATGACAATGTTAATCCTGGCATACCATTATGTGACAAGGCACAATTTAATTGCTGTTGCCAGGTTTGAAGTTCGTTTTCTACCAGAGTCACACACTTTGTAAGTGTCAATGTAGTGCCTGATGATGTTTTATGCTCACCTACATATGTATCCTTTGAAGCACTGCTGAACTTTACAGTACTGTGTTATGGCTTGATAATTATTAACACTGCTAGCAGTGGGAAGGGTAAATGGCATTATGAACACGAATAGGAGCAAGTAGAACTTGCAAACTGCTGAACTGTGATTTTGTAGAAAAAGTGATCATTTCCTGCCCCTTAACAGTCCTGTTAAAATGTTTTGAACCTGAACCTGTACAATCAAAGCGATGTTGTTTTTTTATTTGTCAGAGACAATTTTGGATAAGTCACTCTTTGGTAAACTCAAACCTTTTAAATACATTTACAAATACAAAGACCTAGATTTTGATAATGTTAAGGTTGTGACACAGACAAATTCAAGAAATATATAAATTAGTACCCATATCCTGCCATCCTCAACTCATACTTCCATGGAAAATGTCACACCAAAGGCACCACAGCACAGGTCCAAGATAAAGGGTTATGAATAACTGTATATTTCTTGGATTTTGCATGTCTCAAACTTAACTTATCAAACCTTTTTTTTTTTTTTTTGCATTTACTTACTTAAAACAAACATTTAGGAAAAAAACAGTATTGGAAACACCAACATGTTTTAAAGTGGATAAACATATAGAATGCCTTCCCTACACATAGATATATACTGTCCCTTACTGCATAAACAAAAGTTCTATTGTTTGTTGCTTCAAGGAGAGAAACATCTCCTCACTCTCTGCCTCTTTATTTAGGCAGTTTTAGGACAGAGGGGCAAATTATGCACTCAATTTACCGAAACTGCTCCAATGGAGCAGGCAGGGTTTATACTGTAAACCAGTACTTAGTGAAAGTAATTCTTATTGCAGACTGTCACAATATTAAGAACTAGTGTATTTAATAAAGCTAGTGCACAAATATGCCCCAACTTTACAGGAGCAAAAAAAGCTTTAAAAAATAGCAAACCTACCTTTTTGCTTTCCTTTTAAGCTTTTATTTTCTAAATATCAGAGTTAAACAGCATGTTCACAGATGTATTTTCAAGATTTGCTACACAAACAAAAGGCCCAATTATATAAAACTGGTATTTTAAAGAAGCACGTGATTACTTTAATTCTGTTCATTAAGAAGAATTTTACACAGTAGTGCTTGCAAGTTCATGCTTTTGAGGTCTCTCAAGCTATCACTTTTTTGTTGTTGCTTGCTTGTCTCGGGTGGGGCTTTTTTAATATTTGTTGTTTGTTGATAGTTTATAGTTGGGTTTTTTGGTGTGTGTATGGTTTTTTCTTCTTCTTTTGCTTAACTGTCCATTATGTTTCACATTTTATATATTCTACTGACCTAAATGATGAAGTTAGCACCATATTAAAAGAAAACATTTGGTGAAACAAAAAGATTTAGAGTATTTTAGAAGTTGTTGGTAGTTCCTTTACACAGAAAACAACCACTGAAAATAGCAGGGAAGCCATAGCAACTCTGTAATACTCACACATGAAATAACAGACATATTGCTTGAAATTCCCATAGGTTTTTTTTTTTCCTAATAAAAAAAAAGTACAAATTCCAAGTGCTGACATATCACTTGGAGCTTTAAGTAGGAAGTCAATTGCACCTGAAAACAGCTCTCTGTGAAGAGACCTATTAAAACACTGCTTGGAAATACTGTAGTTTAAACTGCAACATCTCTCTCAGGTTTTAACCAACCATGAAGAGTGCTGAAGTTAAATTTATTTACCTGGTATGGTTCTACAGTACAAAATGAAGGTAGATTCTGAAGCCAGTAAAAACACATTTAAAACCACAATGCTACTTTTAGGTTTGTTGTTTTTGTGATTTTTTTTTTTCTTTTTTTAATATATATATAGATATATCTATCTCTATATATATAAAAAGGTCAGCACCACAGGTTGTCCAGCTTTGATTCTAGACAACTAACAAAACCTCTCAACAATTTCACCATAATTTAATAATTTATGGCATTTGGTTTACATATGTTATAAAGCAAAGCTATTTAAATAAGGTAATTAACTTTGCTCACTTTTGCACACAAAGAAATAGTTTAATAAAATGAAAACCAAACAACATTCTTTTAAAACCAAAACCATCCTCCCAAAGTCTGAATACCTAAATCCTAAGCAGAGAGGAAACCTAGCGGTTGAAAGAGTGGTACATGGTATAAACCTTGACGTACTTTTACATTCACCTCCACCAGAATATTCAAAGTGAAAGTACTTTATATATATAAAGCAAATTTATATATATAAACAGACTACCTACCAAAAACAGTTATTAAAAGCAAATAGATTTCATCATGACACATGGAAGGAATCAAAGCTATAATATTCTCTCTCCCATTGCTGTGTAACTCATTACCAGCAACAGGATTTAAGAAATATGGGAGATTACAGCTTCTTGGTATGTCCAAACAGAGCTGCCAATCTTACTCAATTTAATCTTTCTACACCGGACTTTGTGTCTTGCCAAATCAACCAGTATGGACTCTTTAGCAGACTCTTCCTTTACTTTCCTCAGTACACTATCTTTTATATTTTGAGCATCTTCAAAAGTAAAATAACCCAAACAAGTCAGCCTCCTTCAAAAACAAATATTACTTATTCAGTCTTCTCCAGAAACCATTTCTAACTGATTTCTAGAAGATAAGGAAAATTAAAAGGCTGTTGTACTGAAGATTACTAAAAGAACAACAGATTTAAAAAATACATTTAGTAATGTGCTGCATGTTGCAATTAAAATGTATCATTTTAATCAGATGTGTTGGACATTGCGTGAATTTCCATACTAGAATCCATAGCTTCAGAAGCTGAAGCATCATTATCTACTTTCTGTTCTACAAATGCTTCTGTTCTGTCTGGAGACTCTACCCTGTTTCTTACTTCTGTTACCCCAGGGTGATTTTTTCGCAAATGCTGGTTTAGCGTACCCTGGAAAGGAAAACATTTTCCACAGATCTCACAGCGAAAGGGCTTGTCATCTGTGTGACCACGAATATGATACTCAAGTTGGTCCTTGCGGGTATATTTCTTCCCACAAAACTTGCACACAAAAGGAGTTATTCCCATGTGCAATCGCATGTGTCGATCAAGGCTCCCCTTTTGGTTGAAAGACTTTCCACAGTAAATGCAAATTAGCCTCTCATTGTATGGATACCAGTGACCTCTTGTATTTCTTTCCCGTGGACTATTTTCATATGCTGGGTTACTCACCATGGACTCACTGTCAGCCCCTTGCACGAAGCCCTGAACATCACTATGCAAATGACCAGTGGATACCCGTTTTTGGCGTGCACGACCCCCTCTGAAACAGCTCAGCATGGACCTTGAAGGACTCGTATTGCTCAGGCTTCCGAAGGCTTCAGACACACCTGTAGCCTGTGATGAGGCATGGGTAAATGAATAAACATGTTGTAAAACGGACCCATAGGAACCTACATTTACTGCCATCACTTGCTCGCCATCCACCATCTCAGTATGATATCCATCATCACCAAGGGAAGAGCTGTCGGAGCAGCTTGGCCTGTCAGACTTTTCCATTTTTACTTTCACCTCTGCAATCTGACTTTCCCTTACTATCAGGTCTCCTTGCTCATGATCACCTTCAATCTGAATCTCATATTCAGAGATACTCCCACTGCTTCCTCGATCTGAATGCCCTTCTTCTTGCAGACGACTACGTAGAGTTTTGCCTGGAGTAGTTTCCATCCTAAGATCGCTGCCTGCCGATGACTGTCGCACCTGAGAGCAATAGGGGGGAGATATTTCAATAGGATTGGCAAAGTAGCTGCTGTCTTTAACTCCATTGCGATTTTCTGAATTTTCTTCAGCACCAACAGTGACAGAGTCAACATCACCAACACTGATCTTTGAATGAATACTCTCCAGTATCTGTGTGCATTTATCAATGACGCACTGCATCTGTAGAAAGCTAGCTGCAGTTAGGAAACTAACAACATCCTTCAGCTGTAAGGACATCCTTCCAGTGTAACAAAAAGAAAGCAACTGTTCAAAAACATTGGGATTTTTAATAACTGATATCGATAAGCCACTCATGGTGCTTAATGCTGAATGATCACGGAAATACGGAGAACTGGCAGCTAAGACAGCTTTATGGGCTCGAAATGGCTGACCCTGAATATGCACAATTATGTCACATAGCTTTCCTTGCAAGCGGAGTTCATTTAACTGGCTCAGAACAGTGTTGCTGTACTCAGGCACATCAAACTGAATGAAACTGCTGCTGTCCATTTCTACTGATGTAAAGAGTAATCTGAAAGAAAAATGAGAAGATTTACAATTGATAACAAATACAGAGTTTTCCATTTCAAAAATAAATCCTCACACATGTTGAAGTTAAATCACCACACTGATCTGATTAAAGTGTGTTAACACAAACCAGTTGGTATAAATACTTGATGTAATACAAAAAGTAGTCTTAATCTACCCATTTCTTGCATATCTATAATTTGAATTATCCCTCTGCAACATACACAATTCAGTTGCTCATAATCCATGACAGGCTCTCCGGGACAGTCTATGTCCTAAAAGGAACTCTGCAGTTTCAGTGCCTGGTAAGAACTGCAGAACAATACTCACGCTGTTCCAAAAGAATATTAATTTTAGGGTCACTAGCAAGTTAAAAACTTCAGAACCTTTAGTAGGTCCTCAAGTCAGATACTACATTGATACTTGAAGGGAACTATATTGTTAAATTGCCCAAGAATAGTTTTTGGAAGTTAGTTCATGGAGTCTGAAAAACCCAAAGAAATGCCACAGGTGCATATTTGTGTATGTGTGTGCACATGTGGAAAAGCGTTTGAGCCACCCATGGACTTCCAATTTTTTTTTTAATAAACCATGATGTGAACTTCAAAGTTCATGTGACACAGTACTGATTTCCTAGCTAGAATAATTTGACATTTGATTTCTAAACTAACTGAAAAGCCATGGGTACTTGAACTTACCTAATACACTGAAAAAGGATGTTCCAAGAAGCTTCAGAGAAATGTACACATTTCAAAACAAAAGCTACAGAAAAGCACTTCACCAATTTTTCATAAGTGTATTATGGTACAAAACACACACACACTTGTCCCTTTGAGACTATCTGTACCAGACATCACCTTACATTTCTAAGACTGGGTCCCTCCCTAATCAAGTGCCCAAGAATTTTCAGACTTTATTGCTATTCTTGTTTTCATTAATGCAGAAGTCTAAACACGTAATATTGCCACCATACCTGCTTTTCCAATTGAACAAACAGATCTCAACATCATCCATTGACTTCTGATGCAGGAAGCATGTCCAATGTATCACAACATACTTATGGATTTTTTTCCTATTTATGTCTTATGTTACATGCTGTAATGGGACATATGAACAATTTAAATCAAATTATGAAAATTCATGCATGCTAAAACCAAAATCAACATGTAGGAATATAATAAAAAATCTACAAGGAAGAACTGGCTCTGTATCAGCTGACTGCTCCTTAAAAGTACCATTCTTAATCTTCACAAATGTAGCTTCTTTTAAGCAGAGAAACAAGACAGCCTACTTCCTGACACCACTGGTTTGATTTAGAAAAATAGGTAAAAACTCTCACAGAGCATTCAAAATCAGGTTATCAGAGCTGCTAAGGTGCTCTTATAGCTGAAAAAGAAAATAAGAACTAAAAGGTAGTTACAGAATTGATATGATCAATTCATAGTCTACTACACAGAGATAGCTTTGGCAGGACAGTTCTTTTACTCAGCAAACAAACCTACAAAATGATTCAGAGCTTGTCAGATGATGCAAGTCAGATGTAGGTCAGAAATCAAACATTACAACAAACAAACCAACCCTGATCGAACAGTGGGGTAGTTAAACGGCAAGATTAACCTTGTTATTCTCAGCATCCCTGCATGGTTGTGCAGACAACCACCGTTTAAGTCCCTATCAGATGCACCCACTCCACTGGGAAGACAGAAGCCTCAGCAGTCAGGATACCTGTTTGTCAAGTCATCTGACAGAGTAGCAAGCTTCTTTACAAGCCCAACATAGTTCAGTACCTTTCATTTGTGTGGCTCATGAGGTATACACATGGAACATCACGACATTCCTGATTAACCATGTATTTGCTAAGTGGAGGAAGAGCTTTGACCTAAGCAAGACAAACTGACAAGTTACCTAGGTTGTGGACTGTGTATGAAACAAGACCAGTCCCTAGCAGCAGTAATTTGTCATTCCTGCATCAATTTGATCCTTGAGCTAAGGAATCAATCGGATCTTGGTCAAGCCTTACTCAATCTCTATCAGAAATTACTTCTTTTTTGTGTGTCTAGAATGTATAGAAAGTGGTCTTCCTCCTTGACCCATATTTCCCTAGGGGCTCATACTCAGCAAACTGGAGAAATCTTACACAAAATATTAAAATGCAAACTGTCACCACTAGCACTAGTCCAGACAGAAGGAATAAATCAAGGATGGGCATTCAAGTAGGAAGAAAATGGGCATTTTATACCTTATCATGGAGAAAAAAAAGTATGTTCTTTTGATCATGGCACCTTAGCATCTCTAGATTAATCACACTCCCTAGGATATAGATACACACTGAAAATGGACTGTGAACACAAATCAGAGAAAGCATAAGAAGCAGGAAGAGAAAGATACTAAGACAAAAAGGATCCTCAGTAATCCTAGCACATCACAACTCTGTAACAACATCTAATTGTCTTCATAGGCATATATATCTATCAACAATTCTATAGCCTTGTTCTCAAAGTTGTTTAATCTTTCTTTTGGGAAACAAAGAAACTTATTTTCCTTAAAATGTTAGAAGTAAGCAGCACAAATCCTGGTAGCGAGTGGAGAGGATGCTGGAGTTAAAGGTCTCTAAGTCTGGCTGTCCGCGTAGCAGATAAACTGTAAAAACCAGAAATAAGTATCAAGGGAACATACAGTACCGCTTTGAAAGCAAACAAACAGATCAAGTACACAAAACACAGCCCAAGAAGCAATGCATGAACCTCTATACCCATATCTCTTGAAAAAAACAAAAGTGAACAAGCTACAGCATGCACTTCTTAGGACTACTTCTCCACCTTAGCTTCTTCCATTGAAGACATGCTTCCTGTGATTTTGAAAACATCTGCAGAAAGCTAGGGTTAAATAACAATTTGAACAGTAGCACATGACAGAAGGGAACCCTTTTTGCTCTTTCAGTGAAACTCCAAAATCTCTAGTTGAAGAGGTCCTGGAACTGACGAAGCTGACACTATGTTCAGGAGGAAGCAGGAAGAGCACTGAGACTGCAGTAATTTTGCTGGGGGTAGTAACAAGGCACCACAACTTTCTTGCATCAATTTGGGAAGGCAAGACACAGGGGAAGATCTTGGCATTACATAGGCTGGAGAAGCAGACACCACTGGCAATATTTTAGTGATGAATAATGGATAGAAGAAGAATAATCTTATTTATTCACCTGAATTCGCAATGGTGCTATCTAGAAAATAAAAGTAGTCTTTAGATTATATTCCCATGCACAAAAAGGTTTTATTTTATTTACATACAGAATCAAGTTTCCACAATCAAACTCCAGCAGAATTAACCAAAATATTATTCAGCAAGGTACTGTACCCTAACAATACTCAAGTATTCTTTAATCGTGGCAGGCCACTAGCTCTTTCAAGACAATACAATTTATGGTTGAAGTATTTTTTAAACAGGTCTAGAAGATCACCACAGTTTGAAAAGGCTAATAGGAACACTCAATTTTTTAACAGCTTTTGCCAAGTTGAAATGTCTCCCTAATCTCTGTTCTTTTGGGCTGAGGCAAGTAGCATTAAACTGAAGCAGAAGGTACTCCAAAATGCAAATTGGGCACATCTGTTGTATGTTCCACAGAAGAAATTATCTCTACAGTTAATAGTTGATCCTAATGAAGTTTTGTTTCCCAAAGCAATGGGAATATAACTACTTTAAGCCACATAACAATTCTTTACAGAATTAGCAGAGGTGAAGAAAAAAAAAATAATGTGCAGTCAGAAGTCACGTCCAGTACTTTCCATGACAGTTCAGCACACACGGAGGTAATCTGTGTTCTATAGGTCCAAGACCACAATATTCAGAGTGAAGAAAATTTTAGTTCTATTATACAAACTCAAGCATTTGTGGGGTAGTGAGAACCAAGACAACTCATAGCAATGTTAGGTTGTTGAAAAGTAATGCATTTTGTCTTGCTTTGGCTTCCAGCCCTGACTGTGGGATAAGTGTAACGTTACAGAATCCCAGAATGCTAGGGGTTGGAAGGGACCTCTAGAGATCCTCAAGTCCAAACCCCGGTAAAGCAGGTTCACCTTGATCAGGTTACACAGGAACGTGTCCAGGCGCGTTTTTAAAACGTCCAGAGAAGGGAGACTCCACAACCTCTCTGGGCAGCCTGTGTTAAAGTCCTGTAAAATTTAAGTCCACCTCTGGGCACCTGTCTATGAATAAGTCCTCTCTTAACCTTTCTGCATAAGTAGATCAAAGTGTTTAAGGTTTTCATAGATATTGTGTATTTAAGAAATTGGCTGAAGGTTTTCCAGTTTTAAAGCAGAGGCCAGAACTTGACACTAAGATCACTAAGTCTTAGCAGGGCTCTGCGTTGAGCCTCCTGTCTATTTCTGTAGCAGATGATCCAGTCTCACTCAAAAGAATCATATCAGCTCTTTGCGTCTGTATTACATTTATTCATCAGGGTCTTATACAGCAAATGTAGACCATAGTATGGATTTTCTAGTAATGGATTGTTGCCCTATGTCTTCAAACAAAAGTGTCCTTTGAAGTAACCTGTGAACATGAGTGACATGCATTTAACATTTATCATTAGATTGCAAAAAAACCTTAATTTTAAAATTATGTTCTATGAAAGCTCTTATTTCACTTAAAACAACAAGAATAGATGGTGACAAAATACATTTGGTATTTGATTTTACTGACATCATACAGTAGCAGCAGAGAAGCATCATATAACTAAAACACGAAGCTGTTTATCTGCCAATGTCATATTAGTTTCTGCTCCTAAGCCTGCACCTGTTTAATTTCATTCACTTACTGATGTATGATTTGCCATTCTCACAGACAGGTGAATTATACAAATTACACTTATTTTAACTCACACAAAGGTGTTAGAAAAGATCCCTTGCATTTTCTTTAGTTAGCTCAACCATATGTGATCCTTGGGAAAAAAAATACACATTACAAACCATTACTGCTCTAGTGCTCCATGGCACCATGAATGGATACTTCATACATTACTGCTCAGAATACAGTGAAAAAGCAAAAAAAAAACGAGTATTGTATAAATCACTGCACTCCTCCTTTGCATTTTGTAGGATTCAGTAACTACTACATCATCTGTGAGAACCTATGACACTATTGCAAACATGTATCATCATTCAGGAGAATTTTAACCTATGAGTGTAACTCTATCAAGCTGTAATAATGGAAGTTTCAGGGCAAAAAATCTTGATCACTCTCACTTCTTTCAGTTTGCATTTGCCTTAGTCTTCAGATTACAGCAGCCAGAATAATTAATTCTAGCTGAACCAAAGAAAACCTGCAATCTGATAGGTCACAGTCAAGAGGCATTTCCAAGTCCTCTTTAAATAACCTTTGGAAACATGGAAAAAACTGCTCATATAATCTTTTACCAGTTTTTAACTGGCATAACAGTAAAGTATTACATTCTGTTTTAAAAAGGAAACATATAGTGTCATTGTATGGCCTCAGGTTGCATGACACACAGTACTGCTGCTTCACTGAAAACCTGGACCCCGAAGCATGGTAAGTTTCCCTACAGCTAGAAAGTTGACTGTAATATTGCACTCATTTTAACAAAACAAGAAGAAAGCTACCAACAACTGAGATAAGCAGCCATTCTCTTAAGAACTCGAGCCTTTATTTAAAGTTCATGAAAGAGACAAAATTATTTTATATTTATTCTGAGATAATCAGATGATACTGTTTTTTATAGATTTAAAAATCAGTTGCACTGAATGTTTTCCAGAAACACCATAAATAATAAAAGTAGAGTCTTTTATATTTTCAGTTCATCCATGCCATCTATTTTGTTGTCTACACAACACACTGCCAGAGAGATCCTCCTTGTGACAGAAAACACAACTAATTACATATTTCTCACATAACTTATGCACTAAAATCACATGTGAATTTAAAACAACTCCTTTAAGCCATAGAAAGGATGACTGGGATAATGGTTCCACTTGATATCTAAGGGAACACTTGGAGCTTAATGGAAGGGATATCTAAAATTAGTCTGTATGCTAACTAGATTTCTTCTAAACTTTGACTGCATTGCACTACGCAGAACTAACACTTAAAAGCTCTTTAACATAACATTTATCACATAAATCATAGCACTACAGTAAGCACAAAATTGTTTAAAGCTTTACTCTTTATGAATGTGGTCACCTAGATGTTACCTTATAGCAGTAATTCACAAGCACATGACCAATAAGTAAAACTGAAGACACTAATGACACAAAACAATAGGTTTTAAGATTGGTGGCAAAACTGCAAGTATGTGCTTGACCACATAAAACCATAGTTCCACTCATTTTCTTTCAAAGCTTCCCACTTCAATGAAACATTAAACAAATGTGATATTATTGCTTAAGTATTTATCATGTCAAACAAGGTAATTTCCTAAATCACTCTTATTTATACTCTTCTTTTGTGAACTCTCGGTTTCCAGAGAACTACAAAGCTGAATTCTAGAAGCACTTTTATCCATAGCATAATAAATGAAAGAATAACCTTAGCTTCAGTTGATTAGTATTCTTTCCTTTTAAACTCACTCAAATTTAAACACACTGGAGAGTACAACTAGAGTGCGCTGCACATAAATATGAAATTTTGATGTCTCAGAATAAATGACAGTCATGGACTCAGATGGAAGTCTAACAAAAAACTGATCAACAGATTCTAAGGGATACTACTACAACATAACAGAAAATTTTGTTGCAGCATTTTGCAGTATGAAGTTTCATTTTGTTTGCAGCTTTTGCAATAGGATAATGGCATCCTTTACATCAACAGTGATCTCAGAATCCTTCCCAGCTCAGTTAAACACACCATTTTGTTAGTTGCACATCTAACATATTAATAAAACTGCCAGTATGATTAAAACCAGCTAGCACAAGCCTATGTTTACACATAAACTCTGTGCCCGTAGTTTTGTTAAGCTCAGTACTATTTTGACCAGTCTACAGTGACAATTGATTCCTGATTCAAAGCCATTCTGAAAAATCCAAACCCAAAATGAGAACTAAGCTGCCTTTCTAGTAGTCTAGTAACATAGTAATGCAAAAGTTATGGAAACAATCATGTCTCTCAAAGACCAATGGCTATGGAAGCAATTAGATCCTTTCTTAGCAAAACAGCATTTTAAATCCTCATTCCTCTGAACCTTAACCATTCTCAAATCACTCTAGATTGAATTTACAAGGTGTGTCAAGTTTTGGGAAAGTTTCAACTAAGCTGAAAATAATGCCCACTGGAACCAACAGAAACATACAGAGTTCAGCCAGACCTTGAAATAATGAATTATCTGTAGTAAAGCATACAATAAAAGGTGCACACACTTTATTATTCATTAAAAAAAAACAGCTTTGAAAATATATCTGCTTTACTTCTAGATCAAAACAGAGAATCTGTTATAGTAGGGAAGACTACACAACAACATATAAAACGTCATTACCTCACAAAAATGGAGGAAACTCCCAGTTTCCTCAGAACCTGAAGTTAGTATAGGCTGAAATGTAGTTACTAGAAAACTTAGTTCTTGCATGCTTTCATTGGTAGATATCAGAACATTACAGTGAAAGTTAACATCATTATTCTTCCTCTAAAGACAGAGAGGCAACAATTAAAAGAGCTAAACATCCACAGTGAAACCAAGAGTCAAAAGTCAGGTCTGTCAGGCAAGCACTCCTGAAGCATCATAGAACACAATCCAATAATTTGCATGGCTGAACAATACATTGAACTGCTACACTTTTTGCAGAATTTTTTTTACTGATTCAGACTTCTGCCTAACAAAAAGTGAAAAGAGTTTATTTTTACCTCATCAGCATTCACATTTTGAATTAAAAAACCCCACTTGAATGGGTGCACAATTTTAACATCAATATTAAAAAAAATTAACTTATATATCTGTATATATGCACACACATACACCTTAACAATAACACTACAGATTCATTCCCAGTGCTTAGTGTGATGCAGCAGGGAAATGACAAGAACTGCATATTTAGCATTTCATAGGGAAAAAAAACTCAAACCTAAAACTGAACAGGAGCCTCTTATTTGAGCAAACATGCGAAGAAAGCAGTTGTGAAACTGAAGTCCAAGGGCTACCTTTGTCTCTTATTCTCAAATTGTCTTCTTCACAATTGCTTGCCTGTATGGAAGTGATTGAAAGAGTAAAAGTGAAGTAACTATTAACAAATAAGCAAAGTTTCACTCAATGATTAGAAACCTCAATAAAAATAATCTCTAAGTGTTGCCTCTAGAAGTCAAATTACTACAAAAGCAGTTACAGGAATGTATCTATCTCTGAACACAGAAAAAAAAAAGTTACTAGAAGGCAAACTAGAGATAGCCAAGATCAGCAAAAGAATTAGATCAGACAAATAAAACAAAGGGCCATACTTACAATATCTACATTTAAAATCAGCAAGACCTTCCTTACAAGTAATGATCAAAACCTTTCTTTTCGTGCACAAAATTCATAATATTCCCACTATGTAATCCTAACCAGTAACTGTTCACATTCTCTGAAATCTGACAACTTTGAGAGGCATGCTTCGAGAAGCCACTATCAGTATAAACCCCTCTCCAATTGATAGCATGAGACTTGCAATATATACACACCTAACACTTTAAGAAGTGGGGAAGGAGAGCAGGGGGAGAGGGCTTTTGTACTTTCAGCTATTGTAACAATAAATGATTTCCTACCAAGGTAATACTTGGTCAGCATTAGGAATTTTAATCCATCTGCTTTAAAAAAAAAACCAAACCAAAACCACAGACCCCTCCCAACTTAATTACTCTTCATCAAATCATCATTTTTTTTGGAACCACAAAAAATACTAGATATGTCCAGATATCAGCAGCAATTTCTTCCATAGATTTAAAGTAACTTTGATGAACACATTTTCATAGTATTTTCCCAGTCACTTACGTCCAGTAGCTCCCATCGAATGGGCAATGAAGCACAGACACATTGTGATTCCAGATGCTGGGAATTCTGTTAACAACTGTGGTGCAGTTAATCCTACGACACCTTTTTGTTCCTAGCAGCCAGGCTCTCCCATATCACTTCTCAGACTCAGGCTTATTCTACATTCACTCTCAACTCTGACTGATTCTAAAGTAAACGCTTTGCTGTATGGTACGTACACCTGCAGGCATTCTGAGGGGCCTTCACCATCACAGTGACTGAGGCTTCACTAGAATTTCCAGCTCCTCTAACAGAACAGGAGCAGCTGAAGGCTCCACCAGCTTCCAGTGAAAACGCTACAAACGGTACCTTGTCTAAAGCCGCTTCAGCCGGCCAAGCCCCATGTGCCGGTTACTTTACGCCTCGTTCGGGTCAATAGAAGACCCAGACACGCGCATTCGCCCTCCTTAACAGAAAGCCAAAACTACACAAGAGACAGACAGGTTATGCGGCGACAGCTCCCAACGAGACGAGGCTGGGCGCTGCGGGAGCCCGGTAGGGCCGGAATCGGTCGTGACAGCAGATCCGCTGCCGCCGTTCCCCGGCAACCCGCGTCGCCACTCGCCCCCGCGTCAGTCGCCGGCTGCAGAACCGAGCCCCCGCCATCTGGCACGGGACGGCGGCCGAGCCCTGCGCCGCGCCAGGGCCGCCTGTTCCACCGCCGATTCGCGGCCGCCGCCCCTGCGAGGCCTGTCAGGGCGCCAAGACCCCCTGTTCAGAGAACGGTCTCCGTCCCGCACGGGAGCGCCGCGCCGGCCCTTGGAGCAGCCGCCCGCTGCGACGCGCCTGCCCGCCCGCTGCTCACCTGGAGCTGTCAGCACCTCTCACATGGCGGGTCACCGGCCCGGCCCGGCCCGGCCCGTCTCCTGCCCGCTCCCACCGCCACTTCCCGCCCGCTCCCGCAGCTACTCACACCCGGAACCAATTCCTCCAGCAGCGCTTCCGCTTCCTACTGACGCGCACGGGCGGAGGGCACGGCCGGCTCAGCGGCAGCGGCTCCCTCGAAGCCTCCCTCGCAGCACGGCTCCCCCACCGAGACATAACAAAGCTTAAGCTGTAAGCGGAGTCGGTGCGCACCCGGGATTTTGACGATGCTTCCTGATGGCACGCGGGATGAACGGCCTTCCCCGGCGCCGAGCTCAGGCTGACGGGCCTGCAGCTGTCAGGATCCTCCTTCCGGCCCTTCTTGCGGATGGGTGTCACATTTGCCACTCTCCTGTCCGCAGGGACCTCTCCCGGTAGCCTAGATCGGCCAGTGACAGTTTGAAATAGATTGCAGTATTATGTTCTACAGAAACCCCACGCTGCTGTGGGGCAGGAAGCATCCCCGGTGATGGATATGTTTTCAAATCCCTGTATTAACGTTTTGACGTCTTCACGTTCTGGGTACCACTTCCATAGTTTTGCCTTCTGTAAAAGTAATAGAGTGGACAAAAAATGATAGAAAATGCAAGTACATGCTTCCTCCAGTACACTAAAGTACCCATGAGCTGTGTTAATTTTTTCCTAGCCTGGGGAATGTACAATAGGTCTATTCTATTTTACTTACAGTGTCTGGTGGAATCACTGCACCCTGCAATCCGCAAAGGGCCTAAAAATTGTAGTTCTTTACCTGGTCTTTAACAACCCTTGGGTGGGATCTCAACTTCTGCTTTGTGTGGAGCTTGTCACACTGCTGCTGCTACTTCCCCCAACATCTCAGAAGAAGGTCCTCCAATCAGAGTATCATCTTTATGTTGGTATAGTTTCACATCTTGGGGTAGTGAAACTGTAAAAGTTGAGCACAAGCAATCGTGAGAGAACGTTTATATTCCTGTGTAAGTTTCTTAAAGGTGTGTTTTACACCTTCCCAGGTAAACCCAAATTTCTCTTTATTCTTCTCCTGCAAGGAGATCAGAGGGAACCTATATTTCACATCTAGTGTTGCCATCCATGGGTGTGCAGCTGCTTGCAGAGCAGCTGTTTAGTTTGCAATGTTTTGTAGAGCAGCTGTTAGTGGGGCTGTATTAGCATTCATTTGCCAGTATCGATGGTTAAATGTCACCTCCCTTCTGGTTTCTGAGTTGGCCAGATAGGTTAGTTACATGGGGAGTGGGTTCTGGAGATAACTTGTCAATTTTACAAATCTGCTGTTACCTCAGGAATTCTGTTTTGTGCTGCAGCAGAAATCGGGTATTGTGGTACATTAACACTGCAACTTTACAGGTCACCAGTCTGCAAAAAAACCCTAGTTACAATAAATCCTGTTTAATAAATTTAGACAAATATGAGAACTAATTACCTAAACACCGAAGAAATAGTCCCAGTTCCACAAATTTATCAACTTACTGTGTTATAAAAATAATCACTTTTTAGTTTAGTGGTTTTTTTAGGCTAGGCTGACAGGTTCTCAATATTTCAAGAAGACACATTACTAGATACACTTTTTCTTCATATATTTAATAAAGTTATATATCAACAACTTTTGTATTTGTACTTTTGTTTGCGCACTTATTGTTTTGGCAAAAGTGAAATATTAAATACTAGTACTAGACATGCATTCCTTTCATTCAAGCTTAAGAAAACATTTACAAAGTTGACAGATAACATTTATTAAAACATGTTATACAAAAAAGGGGCATGGGTCTCTTCTATAAGAAGAAAATACTGAACAGTAACATTAAATTAAAACCATGCTGTACAATTAGGACAGCAATATTTATAGACAAAACTATCCAACCTCTGCAATACAGGCATAACATCTCACAAAATATCAAGATATGCAAATTTACTATTATAAATGACTTGTTTAGAGTAAAAACTTATAGGTAATTAAGGAAGATTCACTTGACTTGCATAAACAACTACATTTCTGGAAGAAATATGGAATTCCATGAATAATTAAAAAAAGGAGCAGCAATCGACAGACACAGGCTTCAAGCAAAAATCAGAACTTACAATTTAATCACATTAAAAATATACCATTTCATTTTCCAGCATCTTCCCCTAGGGCACTGATAGTTTACAGTTTATAGCTGAAGAAGCCTACCTATCCAATGAAGCATTTAAATGACAAAAAAAAAAATCGTTCTTGTTTTGAGAAGGTTCTAATTCTCTTAAAGAAAAATACTCAATATACTGCTGTAGGCTCTCATAATTCAGAGACAGGTGTCCTTTCTGGCACCAATGCAAAAGTGTTGAGATTATAAGAGCTGACATGCCTCCCTTCTTTCAGGCTCAGTAATACAAGGACATCGAGCATTATTTTCATAATGAGAAACCCAATTCGTCAGCCTTTGATCTTCTGCCTTGCTTTTGATACAGGAGAAAGTTTCTCAATCCCAGAAACATCTCAGATGAAAAAACCTAAGACTAAAAATTGTATGGACACTACCTCCTAGAGTCTACCTGCTCACTCGTAAAACAAAGAAGGTTAATGCTTAAAAAATAAAACAAAAAACTTGACAGTGGTGTGTGAACTAGAAAACTCCTCTCTCAAAAGGGTCAGATACACACCTAAGCAGATATCTTAACCCTGATATTAGCTGATTTTTTCAGAATGCCAGTTACACAGATTCCATGATAATTAACATCTTAGTTCAAAAATGGAATGAGAAGGAACTTAGCTGTAGCATGATTACATATTCTTACCACTGATAGGACAATGAGTCGCTTCACAGTAGCAGGAAATTCTGAAAGCTGCCTGTGGGTACAATGATTCTGGTTTTCAGAAGACATTACTACAGCCAACAGCGAGCAATATAACAATGCACAGATGTTTATAAGCCCTATTGTTAAAGATCATGAAGCTTCAAATTCACCATATACATAGGTATTCATGTTTTTTATATATTAATTGCTTCCTTCCTCCCTACAAACAGGAAATGATTTTATCTATCTTGAACAAGATCACTCCATTAGCAAAGATTAAGAACTTGACAGAAGCTGCATTTGCAAACCTTGGCTTACTATGTAAAATTGTATTGGCCATACATTGCTAGGTCTCAGTAGCTGGGGGCCGCAAGGGTGACATGTGGCTGTGACAGTTCAAGAGGCTGTGAACTATCCTATGCCAGACAAAACAGGTTCTAAGCTGTACTGAAGCAGATGTAAACAATCCACTGCACACTAAAGCTGCAACCAGAAGTGTATACAGTGCCTGTGCTTACACATTTTTGAGAAAGAGTGGCAGCTGCTATCAAGAGATCCAGGGAGACACATAAGGAGAAGATACTCCTGTGAAAGCACATGCAGACCTGCTCTTGGGAAAACGCATCGAGAAGACACTGAGGATGTCTACAGACACACAAAGGGACAGACTCCATGCCTGAAAGGATTCACTTCTGAAGGGACTTTGGCCTATGTGCCAGAGCCTGTACACCTCTGAAGAAACTGACGCTTGTACATGACCCAAGCTGGAACAGGCACATCCCTGAAGGGACTATGGCCTGGTGTCACCATGAATAGTGACACTGACTATTCCACAGCAGCAGTGGATATCCACTAAGAACTGAAGAGCATCAGACAAACCATATGCATGAGTGCAACATCCTATGTCATCTGTCACCTTACTAAAACAACTGGCATGGGATGAGTGCACCTCAGTGAAAACAAGTGAAACTGTGACTACAATGGCAGGGAGGAGAGGTGCAACTTAAGTTGAACCTGAGGAAGAAGGAGGAAAGTTGTTTCCTTAAGTGTCAAAGTAATAATTTGATATCTTTTTTTCTTCAATTAATGAATCAGTGAATTAACGAAGTTTGTCAACGGGCAATAAATTAAATTCAAAAAAAACACCAAAAATCATCTGTTTTGCCTGTGATAAGCAAAAGGAAGGACTTTAGACATGTATTTCAAACTTCCCTTAAACCATCAATCCTCTCAACTAGATCTCATGGCAATCACATCAGTATTTTCCTGCAATCAAATGCTTTCATGTAAATTAACATAAGAAAGTAGAGTGCTACAAAATAAGTGGAGCAACATCTTTTGGACCTTCAAGAGAATGTCTCAATATGGGGTAAAACAGTAATAGGAAAATATTAAAAAGTTATTATTCATGCTACGTCATTACAAAAGAACATGGTTCTAGAATATCTACTGGACCTGTTATAAAACCTTTAAAGTGTCTCTCGCAGTATATTTCATTTTAAAGCTTTATTTCAAAGTAATCTAACTGCAAATAGGATTAACATTCCAAACTGGTAAAAGAAACAGTTTTGCACTGTAAAATGGTCTGAATTTAATAGAAGTAATTTTTTGCTTGACCATTACTTTAATCCTGGTGTTTCTGACCAGCCTTTTTTATGGTTAAATGGGAAGAGGCATCCTTAACCTTTTTATGCAACACTGAAGTGACAAGTTGAAAGGAGTTGAGAACTATTTTAATACACAAGACCATTCTTGAAATGAGTATGAGAATACTTTCCCTTAAATGAGATGATGGTACTTGCAGAAATGACACCCTGTATGTAGTAAGGCCTTGGAGAATGGAAAAATGGGGCCACTGAGTGCAAGAATCCTTTCCTCTACACTCATGTAAACAGGCAAGCATTAGAATATATTTTTTTTTAATATTAAAAAAGACAGTGTTAGCAGTGTGGAAACAAATCATAAAGGGAATATAATTTCTAAATTTAAAAAACATTCTTATAAAGTTTTATGGTTTGGTGTTTTGTTTTGTTTTTTTAAATACAAAGTGCTTCTATACATCAAGCAGGTTACAGTGTTAGTGAGCAAATCCCTGTTTAGTTACCTTGACTACAAGGGTAATATATGGCCACCATGGTATATTGTAGAGTTCAATTAAGTGCTAAGAATAGGAACTCTGTGGTGCTAACCATTCCTGCCCATTGCCAGCAATGGGTTCATTGTATTTGGGAACATTGGTTTTAACAAAATTCCATATGAAAAATATCTGAAGCATTAGAAGATTAAGAGCCTCTTAAAAAAATTAAAGTTTGTAAGTAGAATGCCAGAAAAGAAGTTACAGTAATTGCAGCCCACTGAGTAGAAAGCCCCCAGCTTGTACTAGATATTCATGTTCAGGATACAGTTTGGTTGTATCTTATAACAATTTGTTATTAGGAGTTCAAAAAAGCATCTGAATAGTAATTACCTTTGTGTGGTTTTGCTTCACAATATAGAGTCATCTGTTTAAGTATGTTACCCTGCATATTACAGTATCCAATACATAAACTGGGGCTAGATAGGCTATGACCTATAATGCTGGTTAACTTTTTCCCCAACATTACCAGCACTGCATTCAGACATAACCCCTTTCTATGTTTGTCTATGTATGCTCTAAAGGCTCTTTTTTATACTGTTTCATTAAACTACAAAGAAGGGTTAATTGCTTTTGCACAGGACTGCATTAAGCTTTCAACCCCAAAATCCTGTTGCCACCTTCACAATTGATGCATTCACTCTACCTGCAGAGCTGACAGCATCTCTCAAAATCACAAATAATTTTCCATCTATCTCCAAGAATGAGAGCCCAGCACACAGATCCTAATGAAGCAGAAGTTCTGCTTTCCCAGCAAAAATCCAGGCTTTGGACATGATCATGGTACCATGTTCTCAGTACCATTAGTAGATCCAAGTAGCGTACTTTCTGCTTTTTTTCTACAAGCAACTTCATTTGAAGACAGAAAGAACTTTGGCTGCTTGTGATCACGTGTAACCATTCACAGTGGTTCAGAACCAAAAATCTCTATTCAAAGAGTAAAGAATTTACAAGTATAAATACCTGTTAATGATTAAATAATTTTCCTAAAGCAGGTTTCTAAAACTAGATAGAAGTTCTCAAAGAAGTTTTCGTACCAATAAAAAGTCAATTTGTGAATCCACAGTGTTTGGTACTTGCTACTGTAGTAAGCCACAAAAATCTGAACATAAAACTACAGTTTAAATGTTTCATTATTATGGATAAGTTCCAAATGTTACTTTGTATTTTGACAAGACACTACACACATGTCTAGCATCTCTCATGATGTAGCAACCAAGCAAAGTCATAAAGAATTAGACTCTAGGGCAGAAAAGACAAATTGTACTTAATAGAGATTGAAGTTTATATAGTGCTCAACTATATTTAAGTGCTTTACAGACTCCAAATAGATATCAGCACAAAATTAGACATCTGTTTTGGATTAAAAAAGTGGAAGACATACAGCAAAGCCAAATAATTTTTAACATGGCCTTTCATTAAGCAACACAGCAAAGGTTATTTAATGCTGCAAACTATCTAATGATGCATGTTAAGTATGTTGGTAGTCTTCAGTTTTGAGATGAAATTCTGATTTTTTTTTTTTCATTAAAATGCAAATCATACAATCTTTTCATTAAATACGGGTATCTGAATTCCTGCCTCATCTAAGTACCTGAAGGATTTGGGTCAATTTAGAGATGGGTTGTACTTTGAATTTAGAAGACTTGGAAAAACAACAGGGCTTCTAAATACTGCTGTGATTATAACCGATGTTACAAAGACCTTACAGATCTCATTTTGCAAGCACCATACAGATTAACCATTTGCATTTCATGTGTGAAACACCTCGGGTAATATTGTTGAAAGTGAAAGAAAAGTTTGGTCTGCTTATACCAGCACAATCATTAAAACTTTTTTTGATAAGTTACAATAGCAAGTACCAGACAATATTTGCATAATTGGTTTATTTTGCTTTACTAAATAAATGTAAGCCGTACTGTCTTAGTTCATCTCAGTAGTACTCTGCTCAGCTTTAGAAGCTTGGTATGACTTGGTACAAGAGGTCACATGCCGATGAAAACTGTCCCGCCACATAAATCTTTTCCCACAGATGTTACACTCATATGGTTTTATACCTGTATGAATTTTCATATGCCCTACAAGATGATGTTTCATTTTGAATTTCTTACCACAGACACCACAGCCATAAGGTCGAAGACCAAGGTGCATACTCATATGTCGATCTCTCTGACTTTTATGTGTAAAGCTTTTTCCACACTGACAAGGATACAGCTTATCGGCATGTGAGAATCCAGTGAGGGACGTTTCTTCTTTAATTCCTGCAGCCATTTCAATGCCTTCCCCATAGTTGGCTGCTATCATAAGATCTTGTCTGTGAGCACTTAAATTTCCATCTGCCCGTTCACCAGAAAATTCTTCCATAGAAGAGCCATAGAAATCAACTTGTTCATCATAATTACTTTCATCTGCCTGTTCATCAAATTCTGCTTCCATCTTTTTGTCACCTATATGAAAATCTTCAACACCGGAAGACTGGATTGAATGATCTGCTTGAATGGCATTCATGGATTCAGAAACTTGGTGTTCATCATAAGGATTATCAACACCTTCACAGTCTTGTTCAAATCTTTCTGGTTTCACATGGATCCACCGCTTGTGAGACATGATGCTGGGTTTGCTATACATAGGTCTGGTATACTGATAATCTGCACTATCACTAGTTCCTTCTTCACCATCCTGACTTGTCATTCCAGTGCTAAGTCTATCATGTTCTGTTGAAGAATTACTGGGAAGGTACTCATGTTCCGTCAGTTGACAGGAAAGTTCATCTTTAGAGCTCTCCTCTTCGTTTTCACCATCCCTTAGTTCCTGTACTTTGTGGAATTCTGTCTGTCCTCCAGAGCCAAGTTCAAAGGTTTCAACAAGGCCATTGTAACTACTGCTACTCGGGGACTGATGATCACTGCCATGATTCATCTTCTGACACAGAACTGTTGGGTTCCCCTCTAGCACTTCAGTGCATTTATCCACTACATGCCACATCTGAAGGAAACTGGCTGCTGTCAAATAACTAACTATCTCTGGAGCAGGCATTACCAGCCGACCTGTATAGGTAGACAGAAGGATGTTTTCAAATACTCTGGGATTCATCACATCGGGCAGGACTATTCGCCTGCTGTTTTTTAGGAGAACCTGATCACAGAAGTAAGGTGAACTAGCTGCAAGAACAGCTTTATGGGCTCTGAAGAGATGACCCTGAACTACAATGGAAACATCACATAATTGTCCTTGCTGGCGCTGCTGATTTAACTTCTGCAAAATGGTGCTAGAAAAATCTGGAAATTCCACTCGAAAAGAGCTTGACCCCGACTCCATTTCATTACAAATTTAGTGTTGTGCTGCAAGACAAAAAAAAGTTGTTTTTTTTTAAAAAAATACGAAATTCTGCTTAGTAAAGTATTGATCTGTCAATTTTCTGCTACACTTCTTTTTTCTTGAACAAACAACACTTAAACAGACTCTCATGGAACTCAACCCAATATTTTCTGTAACCTGTGACACTGTTGTACTTCTGTTTCTCCCATCCCACCTCATGACTCTCTGTTCTGAAAGTTGTACTGAGGCTACAAATTGTTATGCAAGCACATTTTGTTATGCTGCTTCTATCCAAGAAGATTCATCAACTGTAGCAGGAGCTACAAAGAGGGTGTTACCCAGTGAGATAGAATAAGCATTTCAAGCATGAGTTTAGGAAACAAAAACAGTTATTTGATGAAATTATAGCAGTAGAGTTACAACTCCAGGACGTTCCAGAGTTTACCACAGTATATGAAAGATTCTACATTTCAACAAAATCATCTCTTTGATCCCCCAATAAAGACTGATTACACTCTTAGAGAACATTCCACTTTAAATGAGGTTTTCAAAAGTCAGCATTTTGATTAATACAATAATAAAGGCAGCACAGACAGAAATAGAGTAAACAAAAGGGCTTATGACTCTTCTAGTGGTATTTCCCTGTTGTTTTATTAACTAAAAGGTGGAATAGCAACATCTTGTACAGTTGCAGGACTATAATCCAGTCTTCTAACTTTGAGCTTTTCACCTGCTTAATTAAAAAAAAATAAAATTACTTAGAATCATAGAATTTAAAATGTTAGCTGGGAAAGTGACATCTCTGCTGTACAGATTTTTTTTCTGCACATACACTGTCTATTTGTAATAATGCAACAATTAAATTCTAGAAGCTCAGCTAAGAGTTCATGGATTTTAATGTTTGTACTCCTACATTATCCAGATATCTTCTTATGAACTTAACAGTCTTTGAAGTGGTAATAAAAGTCTTTTAAAAAGTCTACTTCAAATTTAAAATTTAATTTGAGCTATATTTGCACGTTATTATCATTAGAAGTAATGACAGAAATTTAAATGCAACTATGAAAGACCACCATTAAACACCTGAGTAAGTTAAAGTTGTGCAATTGTTCAATATTATAATGTATAAGTCGAATACAATGGAATTCCATGGAGTAGCACACAGTTTTCCTATGTCAAGTTCTGTTTCTTATAAGTGGGAAAGCCTGAGTTTTAATAGATGAGGTTGCACACCTGAGTGAGAATATTCAGTGTATTAGCAGTGTATATATACAGAATTTACAGTACCTGTTAATATGGTGGAAAAACAGAATTTGCATTACTAACAGATGGAGGACTCTGAAAAGAAAGTATGTCTATGGAAATATGGAACTGAGAAAATATCCTGAATCCCTGCTACAGACAGCCTGTACAAAAGCCATAGTACTTGCCATGCAGTGATGTAATCATCAATTGAAAACTGTTCATTTGCTGGCACATCCACACCAACGTTTGACTGCTAAGTGCAGAGAAAGCAGTGTTGTTTACTTACAAAATGAAAACTACACAGAACTGATTATGTGACTCATCCAGTGTTTAATCATGATTACATAATCCCCTCCTCACCATTCTGACCTGTTTTCCAACCCCTATTCTTGATAACTCTTCACCACTTCCCAAAAAACCCAGCACTCCATCTCCAAAATTTCAGAGATAGAAAAGTGTGACAAACACTTGGAGCACAGGTGAACAGGCTATTTATTCCCTGTTATCTTACATAAAGGTGAATAGGTTTTCCATAGAAAAGAGAGCGTGGGAGTCAGAAAGACTTTTCAATACATCAAGACCTTTCAATAAATACAAGCCCAAACTCTTTGTAAACATTGGAACTGGTGTCTTCTGCAGAGCTGTGAAGATTATGCTTTCCAGTTTCCTTTTAATTTTTCACTAGAAGCATGGTATCAATCTGACTCTTATGAAGGTCTCTGAAGAAAACAGACTGTAAAGAGTAACTTGGCTTTTATGAAACTCATTTATAACCATAAATTATCACAGCAATAGAGTCAGAAGAGAAAAGTACCTTTTTTGACCAGTTTCCTTCTTGCTTCAAACCTTACACTAATTGCCAATGCTGGGTCATAATAGAAACTGAAATGACTGAATAAAGGTCCAATCAGAGGACAAAATGTCAAAATTTTCTCATTGAACACCATAACTTACTATATGACTTTTATGTTTTCATAGATCATTACTGTTTTACTGGTTGGAATTGTTTACCTTAAGAGCTGTTTACCAACAACCTCAGAATCCTCAGATTTAAGGTGTGAGTCAATCACAAGGCAGTTTTCCTAAAAATACTGCTTCACATTAATCACTTAAATAAGCAATTACATTTTGCTGAGACAGTAACTGAGATGCAACAACTGAGGAAATGGGCTACAACTTGTGAATCTAACACACTTGGAGTAAAGCACTTTGCATCACAAAGCATTACTTCCCAGAGAGTCCTCCCCTTTGCCACTAGCTTTAAGTATTTGACAAGCTAAAAATAATTATGCATTTCCTTCAATGAGCTTCTTGAAATTTAGTCCCAGAAGTATAGGAAAATTTGACTTGAACATGGAAAACAGAACGAAGCACCACGTCCCCACCTTGCAAGTGAAATAAAAACTCTAGGGACAATAACCAACTCACCAGAAATTAACTACCACAAACGATCACAGCTCAAGTATAAATGTGGAATGTGGACCGAATATTGCTACATTTGTAACCTGTTATATAACCCCTTTAGGTAGTCCCAGAACAGTCTGGATGATTTGTCAGCTGTTCAGTAGACTGAATGAATGGTTCTTCATTTAATATATCAGAATATTAGAAAGAGTAGATTTTATAATTGCTTCAGGGGAAAAGAAGTCTTGGAAAAAAGTTTGCAGTTCACCCGATCTTCAAGTTGTCACCTACATAATAAAAGAAGCTGTCTTGAGTACCACCCATTTTTTCCCTGCAATTATCAGCCCTGCTATGTACCCATACAACCAGACCACTTCAGGAGATCGAGTCGGCTACCGACATTTTCCCAGAGTAGCAGAATATATGCCTGCCAGTTCAACTGTTAATTTTTCTCACTACTTTGCTTAAAATAACTTGACAACATTATTTGCCAAATTATTATCTTATACCCCATACACATTACAAAGTATCTGCCTTTTTAAAGTCAGACTTGTGTATGCAGACACAATTCTTTATCTCCTTTCAGATTGCTCTCATATTTAAGAATATTCTTCAATACTCGCCTACAAAAAAGACAAGCCTTGAAGTTACATTCAACTGAAATTTAATGAGACATATCTATAAACCTTACACAATTTACTCCTAGTCTAAACTGGCATCTTTCAGCAACAACTCAGCATACTACCACAGAAACAATTCCAGGCTTTAACAGACGTTTGTATATTTTAAGCTTCCATGAAAATCGAAGTTATCAAAATGTAACTCAGTGTTTAAAGTTATACACACCAAGAATACTTTGTTTTTCCAAAGACGTTTCACTTCCTCGTTTTACAACCTGTTCCCTCTGGGAAATTTCTTTAGTCTGACTCATGAAGACCAAAAGTCTTGCTATTTTAATAACAACAACTTCAGGGTGCAATACTGAGTGAAACATACAAGACACATTTTACTTGCTTAAAACCCAAATTGCCTGAAAAAGTGCCAGTAGGTAGTTACTTCAGTTCTCCGTACGTAGAGCTTTTGAATACATTAACGTCTTATATCTGTCACTGTAGCACCTCAGCCGGCAGGCCGCGAACGCACCAGCGGGGCCCTGTCCGGAAGGCGTTACAGACCATGGCCGCAGGCCTGGCCAGGCCCTGGCTTCGGCGTCCTCCACGGCCGAATGGGCCTGCTAATCCGCTCTGCCTGGAGCAGGCCGGATCCAGCCCGCGCCTCCTCAGTGCGCCAGGGAGAGCCGCTCCGGCCGGGAAGCGGCCCGGGGGCCTCAGGCGCGGCGAACAGGAGAAAGGCCGCATTAGCCGCGCCGCCCCGCCCCATAGCGGGCCCAGGGAACATGGCCCGGCAGCAGCGCAGCCTCCCGCGAGCCACGAGCGGGCAGCTCCTCACCTGCGGGCCTCAGAGTCTCTCGCATAGCGGAACGTGACCACAACGCCAGCGCCCGGTGCTCGGCACTGCTCAGCGCCTCGGCCCGGCCGACACCGGAAGCAGCACTCCTCTCGCGAAGAGCTTCCGCATCCGGTCACATGACAGCACGGATCAGCCCTTCTGCTTCCTACCCGCCAGGTAGCGGGCGAGGAGGCGCCTCCTGCTGGCGCAGGGTCTGTGCGCGGCGCCGCTGGCCGGGGCCCTGGCGCCCCCTCGCTGCCGCCCGTGCGGCGCTGCGCTCGCTCCTCGCGGCGGCCGCTCCCCGAAGCGCTCGCTCCCCACAGCGTCCGCGCTTCTCGGCCGCGTCCGTGCGGCGACGCCTCCGCTGCTCGCGGCTTCACGCCGTGCCGCGCCGCGCCGCGCCGCGCCGCGCCGCCGCCGCCCCTGCGGAAGAGCCGCTCTGCCCAGAGCGTTCCCTCAGCCCCGCCCTGCGCCGGCTCTTTGGGGCGTTCTTGGCGCTTCACGCGCCGCTTGTTTTTTAAATGTCTCCGAGGAGTCTCTGGACGCGCGGGATGGTGACGGCGCTCGCGTGTCTGAGGGGCGTCTCGGTGGGGCCGTGGTTATGGATACCTGAAACAGCATGCTCCTAGAACTCCATCGGGAAATCTGAGCTGGCCTAAAGGTAACGGTCAAGTGGCAAAGGCCGGTACTGCTACAGATGGCGATAAAAAGAAATACAGAACGCCAGCCTCTGGGGATGCAGGTGCTGCTGAGAAACCCGGGTGGAACTGAATGTTCTTGGAATCCCCTGAAGAATACAGAAATTGTTATCTATTTTTACTCTGCAATCACATCTTCAACTGGTTTCAGAATACAGAAAGTGATTTTTGAGCACCTGATTGCCACACAGAACATTGATAGCTAGAATCAGATGGTATGTAGAAATGTAGATGGTATGTAGATGGTGTGTAGAAACGCATCATGAGATGAATGTGCAGCAATCTCATGTTTACGAAAAGAAAGGGTGGACTAGGTGATCTCTAAAGGTCCCTTCCAACCCCTGCATTCTGTGATTCTGTGATTCAAGTATAGGCTCTGTTCATGCTAGCTGATGTGAGGTTTTCTTGCAATTGTTAAGGATGCAGCAAAAGATCTGTGTTCCGTGTCTGTAAGAAGTGAGCTAAGCAAGGATGCTGCCATTTTATTTTTCTTTCAGAAATTTCTCATTTGGTTTAGCTTTATTAGAAAACATGTCAGAGTCTTCTTTATAAGTGAAAACCCATCAAAATAATTTTCAGTCCTGGACATAATCAGTGACTCAAAACACGTTACCATCTTGCCCTGTTTAGATTCTCTGAGTTTACTTGGAAATAATGAAGATTTTCATTTTAGCTGCACATGTAGTACTTGATGTTCCTTACAAAATGGTCTTCAAGGAAAAGAAATTGCAGTTCCATGCATCTATAAAGCTATGTGTCAGGGAACGTCATTTGCTGAAATTTCTGTTGCCTACTACCGAATACGTTTCAGGCGGTGGCGTTCGAGCAGCTTAAAGATGACTGGCCAGGTTTTGGGTTGTGCCCACTGCTGGGGCTGTTACCGCTGCTGGGGCTGTGCCCGCAGGCCAGGTTGCAGGCTGGGCCGCTGCTGGGGCTGGGCCCTCAGGCCGAGTTGCAGGCTGGGCCGCTGCTGGGGCTGGGCCCTCAGGCCGAATTGCAGGCTGGGCCGCTGCTGGGGCTGGGCCCTCAGGCCGAGTTGCAGGCTGGGCCGCTGCTGGGGCTGGGCCCTCAGGCCGAGTTGCAGGCTGGGCCGCTGCTGGGGCTGGGCCCTCAGGCCGAGTTGCAGGCTGGGCCGCTGCTGGGGCTGGGCCCTCAGGCCGGGCCGTGGCGGCTGCGCGGGGCGGGGCGTCTGCCGGGATCGCCCGGCCCAGCAGATGGCGCGCGAGGCCGGGGCGCCCCCTGCCGGAGCGGAGCGGCCATGCGCGGCGGCAGTGCCCGAGCGCGCGCGGTTCCTCGCGACAAACCCGCCCAAACTTGGTGCTTGTGGTGGCTAATTATTGTTTCTTTAAAAAAGAGAACAGACGATAGTGTCTGGATTTTAAATGCATCACAAAGACTTCGGCTATATTCGACTCATCAGAGGCTTCTACCAAGCTAGGAAAGGGTTTGGAGCACGTCTCAGATGAGGAACGGCTGAGGGATCTGGGGCTGTTGAGCATGGAGAAATGGCAGCTCAGGGGAGACCTTCTCAGTCTCTAAAACTACCTGAAAGGAAGTTGTAACGAGGCGGGGGTTGGTCTGCTCTTCCTAGTCAAAAGCAATAGAACAAGAGGAAACGGCCTGAAGTTGCACCAGGGGAGGTTCAGGCTGGATCTGAAGAGGAATTTCTTTCCTGAAAGAGTTGTCAGGCATTGGAACGGGCTGCCCAGGGAGGTGGTGGAGTCACTGTCCCTGGAGGGTGTTAAGAGATGGTTGGATGTTGTACTTAAGGAAATGGGCTGGTGGTTGATAGGGCTGGGACAAAGGCTGGACTCAATGAGCTTAAAGGTCTATTCCAGCTGAAACGATTCTATGATTATGTGATTCTGGGGGAATATTACATACAGACAAAATACATGCTGTGGATATTTATAAGGGATCCTGCTCTCACACCATAAGGGAGGAGCCTGCACTTGCTTACCATTTTCATTGTCAAAACTCCACACCAGAAACTTCAAACTTCCTTACCGTTAAGGAAAAGAGCATGGCCAAGGTCTGGTGTTCAGTAGCATCACACTGATTTGAATCAGTTACAGGCTGTGGAAGTGCTGTCCTGTGCCTTCTGAAAATTTCACCCAAGCAAAAACAATGGAGATAAATTCTTTGACTTAGCAACATGTTAACACAGAGAAGGGAAGAGAGAGAGCATGCTATTCCACAGGGGCTAATTCAGGTCTTTGGAATATTGAAAACAATTCAATTGAATTTGGTTATCTTTTGAGGGTGGTACCAAATTACTTCCCTAGATGATGTTACTTCATGTACTAAAAATATGAATCTAAGCCTGCTGCAGACTTTTTTCCCCTCCTCCCTGGTGACTGTAAAATTATTCTTGGTGTTTAAGTCTGATGGATTATGTGCCCAATCTCTATGGCCTGAGTTCTGACTGAAATTGGCCAACAGCATGGAGGAGGTTGCTCTGCGGTGGCCCCACAGCTTGAGCAGAGCTGAACAAGTCTCTTTGTACCAGATTGCCTTGAGCAAGCCATGTAAATGTTCTGAGCTTCAGTTTCTAACCTGTAAAATGAGAAACAGCTCTCTTGTTACTGTATTGGGGAGACATATACTCAAATGTGTCTTAACCCAGGAGGGTTTTGAGAAAGGATTTAAATGAAGAAGTTTTGTACATGAAGACTGGAAAAGGATTTCAAACATAACTGACAGCAGAGAACAGTAGAAGGGCATTCATAAACCATAGCAAAACTAGAGTTGTTGTTATAAAAACCTACGTTTGCATCTATTTTTGGTTTGTCCTCTATCATCTTCATTGTCTTTCTAATGTTACTTGATGAAGAGGCAATAGGTTCTACTTTTTCCAAATGCATAGAAGTAATATAATTTTCTTTCTAGCATCATCTTTGTAGGTAGGAAATATCTTTAAAATATACACATCTTGCGTTCCATTTCATTCCATCTGTCTCTTTTTCTTCTAAAAGCTGATTCTCCTTTATTGAGAAGCCAGCTCCTGTGATAGAAAGTTGTTGTGGGTCTGACTGTCTGAGAACATATGCCTACCTACAATATGTTTGAGAGCTATGACAGTTCTTTTCCTGAGCAATATCAAGGCAAGCTCTGAAGCCTGATAATCTAATTGTGTCTCTGGGTGGCAGAAGAATGTGCTCAAACCTGTCCTGGGATAGAGTTAATGTTTTTTCCTAGCAACTGGTACGGGACTACATTTTTAATTTATGCTGAGGAGTATGTTGATAACACAGGGATGTTTTGCCTTTTCTGCTTCTCATCCTGCCCTGCCAGAGAGTAGACTGGGAGTGCACAAGGAGCTGGGAGGAAGCATGGCCAGGAGAGCTGACCTGAACTAGCCAAAGGGCTATTCCATACCACAGGACATCATGGCCAGTATATAAACTGGGGGGAGTTGGTGGGGAGGTGCAGATCACTGCTTGGGCATTGGTGAGTGAGTGGTAAGCAGATGCATTGGGCATCACTTGTTTTTTCTTGTATTTTGTTTCTCTCTTTTTTGTTATATTTATTTTAATTACAATCATTATTATTATATTATTATTGTTATTTTTGTTGTTGTATTTTATTTGAGTTATTACATTGTGCTGATCTCAACAAGGTGGGATGGTGGTGGAGGAGTGATCAAGTGGCTGTGTGGTTCTTTGTTCTTTCAAGTGGCTGAGGTTAAACCATGACAAATCCACAGTTTAGGAATGGCAAATACAAGATCTTCGCTATGTCACACTTTCATAGTTAGCCTTATCTAAAGCTAACATTATAGAAATGGCTAGCATGTCCAAGTTTACTTTGCATTTTAATTGGTAGCACAAACAACAGCCATAAGGCTAGTGGTTGTGGTAACCAGCGTTAAAATGAGAACAATAGAATTGTAATGTATTACACAAAATGCACCTTCAATTAGTGAGATATTTGTGTTAAGAGGTCCAACTGAAAAGGTTTGCTCATAGCTAGGGGGCACTGGCACTTGCATATTTAACATCACATATTTGGCCTCCCTCCTTTCTCCTGATTTGGTGGATGCAATGCTAACACTGCACATATGTTTCAGAAGTTACATATTTGATAAATATGTCAAATTCCCATCCAGGCTGGTTTTGGTTTTTGTGGATGTTTTTTGCAGCTGGTTTTGTTTTCTCTGGTGCTTACTAAATAAATGTACTGAGAAGGCAAGAAGCAGGACACTGTCTAAAAAGCTGGTTGGCAACAAAGCTGGTCTCTTTCTCTTACCAAGGCACTTTTGCAGAGATAAAATAACTGGCCCAACATGAAGACTTATTATTCCTTGGATACCAATTGCGTGGAGACTGCAGGTGGTTCATAAGCTTGTCTCTCTTCATGTTTTTTTCTTTTTTAGGGAGAATTAACTTAATTTAAAAGAATGTTTGCCTATTGGCTGTTCCTTCTTTTAGCAGCCTTTGGGGATGTTTCCTGGTTGCTGCTCATGTGCTGAGTCCTGATGGTCACATGCGTCTCTAGGGCCCGCTGAGGTCAGCAGGAACCCAGAGATACTGTCATTCCCAGAGCTTTTGCTACACTGTCCCAGAAGCTTGTGCTGTTGAAGGGACTTTTATTTTATTCCCACATGGCACCATCTGGCCACTCTTGACATTGAATTGAGTTGAACAGTTGGAAATTTTTGCTTTTGCTTACTTTTAAACCATCCAAAAATAATGTAAAGCATTTCCTTTTACTACTGGAAAATAGAAACACCCTATCTGTACAAAAGAAATAATTTTGAAGTGTGATGCTTGTGATCTCCAAAGCCAAATACTTGAAATGCTCCTTTTGTGTGATAGCACTGCCAGCTCTTTAAAGCTTAGCTCGTTAAAGGACTCATCATATTCTCTCATTGCAGGACTGAATCCTGCAATGATTATGAAGCATTTCTTAAAATTAATTTAAAAAAACCCCAAACAACACCCCAAATTAATTTTCCCAGCAGGCACGTCTGATTTAAAACTCTTAGTTGCTTGGCATAGATTACTGGACTAAGTTGGAATCTTTGTGAGTTATGGGTTAAGGCTTTGTATTCTGACATGCAGTTGCACCGTGATTTCACATCACTGAGAGAGAATATTGGTGCTAAAAATCACCATTACTTCCATCTTTCACTAATGCAATTTAGATCCATGACTGAATTCCAGCTAAGGAAAAATCGTGCTTCTGGGAAGCTATGTCCTTTGGGGTGAGATGTCAGTCATTACTGACAGTTCTTCAGCTTGCAGGATCCTTTCCTTTTTGAGCTTTGTTAGACGCATCTTCATTTGTGTCAGGACAGGTGTATTGAGCTGGGAGACTGGATCTATGTTGCCACATTTTCATCAGTGCTCTGTATAAACTAATTTCATAGTTTATATAGAGTACTTTCTGATGATCTGGTGTTTGCTAATAGATGAGGAATTTTTATTTGCCCCCCCCCCCCCCCCCCCCCCCCCCCGTGCTAGGACATGGCTTTATTAGTTCTTCCTATTTGGAAATGCACCTTATGTATCTGTCTTTTTAATGTGCACAGAATACAAGTTATTTAATACAGTGGACTATTCTACAGGGAATCAAAATAAATTTGGTAGTGAGAAATTCAGTGTAACACTGTAGCATTGGTATGTTTCCATATCCATATCAGAATATTGTAAATGTGCCCTTTTGAGAGGTTATAAAACCTCTGAAAAAAATTGAACCACCCATTGTAAGAACTGGTCCAGTGAAAATGAGTAACCTTAGAACTTTGGCTTTTTTGCTTCTTCAGGCAAGCTAGTGAGACGTTCTGGCAAGCACCACAGTCCTGGATCTGGGATTGAATCTCTGCTGTCCTGCATGGTATGTAAGTATCAGTACTTGTATAGACCCACTGTGACTCAGTGTTTTTCCAATGGTAAATCTGCTTTGAATAGATAAAAGTTATTTTGAAAGGAGAAAAGCAATTATGTCTAATGCTTCTGATATAAATTCCCCTAACATTTAAAGGAAGTTTAAAGTCAAAATATATAGAAATATACAATCACCGGATTACATGTCTTGAGGTATTAAAACACAATGCCAGTGGAGAATTTTATCATTAGATTTTCGCAGAAAGCAAAAGGCTGCACGTATTTTAGGAACAGTTTAGCACTTGGATGCCAAACTCTGAGTACTAGGTCTGATGACATGGATGGTATCTAGGAGCAGGTTTCAAATTACCAACAATTTGGGAACAGAAATCTGAGATGAGTCCATAGCTCTCGTTCTTTTCTTTTTTTTTCCCCTCACTCACATCTTGATCATTCTAAGTTTAGTGACTATAATTTTTTTCCCTTAATGCTTTTTTATAATAGTGTGATTTTTTTCTTCCTCTATACTCCTTGCTGTGATTGATTTAAATAATTTATTTTTAAGGAGATGAGTTTCACACTTTTTCTAATGAGAAATATAATGTTCTAAAAAGATTCTGTGGTTCTGTGTGATAAGTGTCTTTTCAAAGCATACTTATTTTGAGATAAAGATATTCTACATCACTTTCTGTTGATAAACAAAACATCTTTGTTTATAATTCTTACAGTAAACACAATAAAAGCTTTAGCTGCACCATGATGATGAGAAAATGTATTTAGGTCTGTACCATAGTGTTCAGATACTCTGAAACTTTGTGTCCTCATGTAGTCTAATAAGGTGACAGTAGTTAGTACCTTAATATACAAGTCAGGCTTTAACTAGCAAATTACTCAGACAACTTCTGGTAACTGTGGATACTATGCAAATGCATAGACAAGTTTCCTTCTCCAGGAAACTTGGGTTTTGATGCTACACTCCCAGCTCAGATAAACCTCCTACAGATCTTCGGTGCTGGAGAGCTTATCCTAGGGACTGAAAATAGGGAGCATATTTTTTTTTCATAGCTTTTAAATTTCTTTCTTCAAGTGAGAGAAAAAAAATTACACATCTCTAATTATGCAGAGTAGTTCATTTGCATGCCCTTAAGTTTGTGTTTTATGTGTATAAAATTTTATACTTCAGCAGACAGGCGCTTTCACAAAATCTATTGTAGCACTGTCATTCAGGAACACACCAATCGATTAATCTCCACATTATCTTATATTATTGCAGAATTAAAAATATCTGAGAATTAATGCAAGTTTAAGAAACAGTTATGGATGTATCAAATATTTATTATTTGATCATAAAAAAGGGAATGCCACAGTGATAAGATAGATACACTTTACAATGTAACAAAATTTATATATAAAATTTTATAGCATTAATCAAGAACAGGAAAGTATTGAGTTTCACAACACCTTTAAATTTTAAACAGATACACATTATGAAGTCCCTTGAGGAAATTTTAAATAATACATTATAAAGATATAAATTTTGTTCTGCTTCTCCCCAAAAATGGAAAGCTGTAAGTTGAGAAGACTAACCTGTGTTGAAAACATACTCCAACAAGGATGCTTACGGAAAACAAACAAACTAAACAAAAAACCATTTATGGTTCAGCTATAGACTTGTCTTTATTGTACTTATAAAATATACATAGCCTTTTATTGAATTGCCTGCTGTTGAAATCTGCAAGAATTTTATTGCTTTTTACTGTCCTGGAGAGGAATAAAGCAGCAGCCACTGCGCAATTTCATAAGAAGCACGGACAGTAAATCTAATTTTGTTGGATATGGGATCAATGATAAAAAATCATACAGTGACCGAAATTGAGAAGTTTTGGAATACACAGTATCTGTATTTTTCTCCTGATTTGTATTTTCAAAACATGATTTTTATATTTATATCTGAACACATTTCATATTACAGTGCACTGTATAAGCTATTTTAACCTTTGTGTTTACGTATTTCCCACAATAAATACTTTAGCCTTTTCCAATATTACATCAGGGTTTGCGTCTGTGAACTTTACAGCAGTATCTCTTTTTGTTCACTTTGAAATCAGGTGTAGTTTACTCTGCAATGTGACGGGAATGAGGGACACTTGACTATTTAAAAAAAATCCTTTCCTTGCCTTTTTTTTCCTTTCTTATGAACTGAATGAAGGATCAAAGCGTGACACCCCCAAACTGTCTCCAGAGAAGCCACTATCCTGGAACTTGAAGACTGGGATATAGTTTTAAAGTAAAATGTGTAGTTGAGGAACTTTTTGCAAGATGTACAGTATGCTGCTGTTGACTGTGTTTCTAACCTTGGAAACCCTCTGAATCTTTCCCAAATTTCCTAGATATCCAAGAGAATACTGGACCAATATATGACTAGTTTCTTGTCGCATCCTTTCAGGAGTGAAAAAATCGTTTGCTCTGATTCTGCAGGATCTCAAAGCACTTCACAGTTTAAAAGTTCGATGGAGATCGGACCCAAGTTCTTACAGCTTTGATCACTGGGAACTGAGGATGTAGGGAATCAAATTGTTAATAACATTCTAGGACAGAGGGTCAAGAAGAAACAACAATCCCGCCGGAAGTTTTAAATGCCAGGGGATTTGATAGTAGAAAACTGGAGGGAGTGGAGAAAAAAAACAAAACCAAATCTTAGCTCAGGACATATGAGTAAGAGACTAATTGTTGCTGTTGCTACCAGAAAACTACAGTACCTCTACCTTAGTAGAATGGCCTGAGAACAAGATTTTCTTGTACCATAAGCTGGAAAGTCCTTCAGTCGTAAGACCTGACTGCGAGTCTTAAACTTGTTACTGAAAATCCTGACTTATCTTTTTAATCCAAATTGTATTTCTAAAGGCCAGTAAAGTTCAAATGTTGTAGATGAAAAATATTACGCAGATCTTATGTAGCAGAAAGATGCTACTCGTTATGCTAAGTAGAAGTCTTGCAAATCCAAATGTTTGCAATCTGAAACATGAAAAAAATCAGATTAATTTAAACAGGGAAGCAGAATTTTAAGCTGCTACCAAGTAATCCCTTGTTTGGAATTTTGGAATGGGATCCAGCAGAGCTCATGTCTTTCCTGGGGGCCTGGTTAGAGCCATAGGGAGTGCACAGGGCCAGGGGACTGGGGCAATTCTCACACACAGTGATTTGAGACACTCTCCTGGTAACTGGCAGCAGTGCTTTTTACCATGGAGTGGAGGATTGAGAGTGCCAAGGTGCAGCTAACAGGGAGCAGTTCTCTTTCAATTCATGGCATCTGCCCTGTATGATTTTTACATTAAAAGGTTATATGAAAAAATGTGTGAACAATTTTTAGCGGAGCACTTGGAGCCTGGCCCAAATTTTTGAAATGAGTGCTGAAATTTTAGCTCCAGGAGCGATTCTGAAAAGTTGAAAACTTGTTCAGTTTTCATGATGGGTTCCTGCCCTGGTCTTCTATCACAGGGAAATAGAGGCATCTCAAATCTCACAGAATGGGTTCTACAAAGCCCTCTCATAAATGGTGGCAATTCTGAATGAGCTTCTTTGAAACCTATCCATAAACAGGCCCTAGAACAGCTTGCCAGTCTGTTGAGTAATGTGGAAATGAAATTACAGCTCTCCTTCCATAGGTGTGCAGCTGGCTGTGGCAGTGCTTACTTATCAGGTTTTTCAGAATATAGCAATGCAGCTTGATGACCTGAGGATGCTCATTATGTTCAAGAGATGGGCTCTTGCATGTCCACTTGTACTAGCTCAAATAAGTTGAAAATCACTATGCTGTTGCTTCTAGATTTGCATGATTTCCTGTTCTACCAATATCAATTTTAGTCCCTTTTTGAAGGCAATTTTGTGTGTCTGCATGAATACCTATGTCTTTGAGTTTGTGTATATGTTTACCAAAGCAACTGTTATAGTTTAATATGTTTTCAAAAGGGTAAGAAATTTCAACTGTGTGGCAGTGTTCAGAATTCTGTGAAAAATTTGGCTTGTCCAGGAGGCAATTGACACAATTTTTTTTGTTTAGAGGGTAAAAAGAAGAAAAGGTAATATTATGACGCAAGGCTGTGCCTTGTTAGTCCATGAAATAGGTGAAATCTTCCTGGAAAATTTTAGTCTAATTAATTGTCTTGCTTTAACTCCATATCTCTGGTATTTGGAAAGGAGTGTTCTGAGGTTATATACATTTATTCCTGTATCAGAAATTTGATGTGCTTTTGATCTCAAGAAAATTTTACAAGTGTATATTCTCACATTTGCTTCAATGTGCTTGCTGTTTTTCCTTGGGAAAAAAAAGCTATTTATTACTGTAATATAAAATAGTTACTTTGTAAAATACAAAGAAACCTAACAACTTTGGCAACAGTTAACTATGTTTTAATGTAAAAATAGTGAATTTCACCCTAGGAGAAACCCATAAAGGTTCCCAAGGGAAATAGTTGGTTTTCATTTGAGTAAATAGAATTAATTCTCGCTATGCTGAATTGGAGTATCCTCACAAAATTCTGTAAAAATAAGTTAGTGTCTATATGGGAAAATCCATTTAAAAAAATCTATAGAACAGAAAAACATTTTAGCTCAGCTTTAATACAGCAAACAGGGGCAGTATGCATCTTTGTTGTTGAGATGTTGCCTTTGGTAAATCTATCATTGGCCTGCCTGCCACCAGTGACATGCAGAACACACGTCTCCGGCAGGCTGCAGA
Organism: Colius striatus; assembly: GCF_028858725.1. Classification (NCBI taxonomy): domain Eukaryota; kingdom Metazoa; phylum Chordata; class Aves; order Coliiformes; family Coliidae; genus Colius; species Colius striatus. The sequence goes on from NC_084777.1 coordinate 301,919, forward strand.
CCCAGCTGCTGTGTGTGCCTGTGGGATGCCAAAGGGTGTGCTGAGAAGCTGGAGGGAGACGGGCTCTTCTGCCTCACCCTGTTCCAGTAGCAAGTGAAAGGCAGGTGCACATAAACTGTAAATATGTCTGGAAGCACTTTGAAATTCACTTATAAATTGTGGTTTATGTTGAGATTTTCTGAGAGTGGATAAAAAAGGAAAATTCTGTGTTATATGTCCCCAAAAATGTGCCTATTCTCAGATATTTCTTCTTTACTCAATAGAGTCACTTTCTGTCAGAATTTCTTGTGCTGTTTTTTTTTTTTTTTTTACTGCACAGGCACTTAGGAGAAGATGCTTATCTAGGGGCATCACGGGCAAAAGGGATGTTAAAAACCAATTTGACATCATGTGCTGTATCCTGGTATTTTCAAAGAAGCAACTTGGTGCCAAATGCCTGCAAGTAAATATGTATTTAGAAATAAACTGATATCAGGCTTCTGAAAGAATAATTTGTTATCAGATTCTATCTCTTTAAAGCTCCTAGAGACTGGATACCTGCAAAAATTCAATTCGTACTTTCTTGTGAAACAAATCTTATTTTAAGTGTTTTACTGTCTAAATTCTGACATGCAGACAAGAATGAGACGTAGAGCATTGTATTAATACTGATGCCATCTCATCTCTTGCAGCACTCTCAATGAAAAAGGAATTCCAAGGAACACAAATGGAACTTAAAAATCTAGTCACTGAAACAGTGATGTTAACCATTCCTTAGATACATAGCCCTGAAAGTTACCAGTGTTCAAGGGGCTGAAAATTTCATCATAGCACTGACAGTAAGGATCAAAAAGGATCAGACCTACAAAAATCACCTGTATGAATGTATCCTTTGAAACTTCTGCTTGTTCTTGAAAGCAAATCTCTGCAGAATTGAACAGGCTGTGAAGTATGGTGGAAGCTGCTTATTCAGGGCCTGCTCTTTACGTCTATGTACTGTACTCATGGACCTTACAGGCTGAGCAAAGGCATCAGCTGAAGGCCCCAGCATTAAAGGTGAGCAGGTCTGACTTCTACAACACCACCAGATGTGGTGTTGGGTAAATGCACAAGCAAGTCACCCACAAGGTTAAACGGCTACAGAAGCCAAAGTGAGTGTTGCCAGCCATTCAGGCACTGGAATTGCAGGTTGGAGGTTTTTTTAGTTGTTTTTCTTTTTTCCTCCCTAGTTTTTCTAGAATGTGAAACACTGCCTTTAAGATCAGTCTGTGTGGTTCTGTGCTGGTGGTGTAATTTTTGCTTTTGTGAGACTGCTACCTCGCCTACAACTGCCCTGCACATGGAAAGTTTTCCTAGCCATCTGCTGAGTCCTAAGTAGGGCAGCATACAGACACTGCTAACCGCAGAAACTTCACTGATTAACTCAATATATCACTCTCACTGTGCTGGAATCAATGACAGTGGTTAAAGGTCTGTCCAATTGCTGTTTTTCCAGTAATGAGTTTATAACAAAGCTGCCACCAAATAGTTTAGTGTCATGTATTTTCTCCTTTATTGATTTCAATAAAAAGGCTAATTTGGAGATATTTAGGAATGTCGTTTCTGGGTGTAGGATAGTTAATATAACTAATGGTATTGCTGCGGCACAACAGAAATTTCAAACCTGCCTCACTCACAGAAAACAGACAGAGTGTAGCAAAGAAAGGACAATGTTCCAAATGCACAACCTAGGCTGAACAAGACATGTCAGCTGCCAGGATGCATATTGACTAAAACTGCCTGTGAAAACCACAGCCAAATTGGTCGACATCTTGCTGATCCTTGGTTCTTTTTCCAGGCCTTATTTGCATATGGCTGTGCTGTGCACGTGGCAAGACTGCAGGCCGACTGTCATCTTCAGGCACGACACTGAGAGGCTGAAACACCCAGGCCGCCACAGCGCCACAGCACGTGCTGCAGGCACATCCCCAAAGCCTTTCTGAAGTGTCAGCGGTTTGTCTCAGTTTGGAGCTGGAAGGTGGCTGGTGCTTGGCCCTCTGCTGAGACACTGGCTCCATGGACCTGAAGCAGGGTTAGCTCTGTCAAGACAAGATCCCCATGCCCAGCAAGGGCTGTGGCTGTTGGCTGCTTTGTGCACAGGGCATGGATGCTAAGGCCTTAACGGCTGGAACTACTGCACCTTCCAGATCAAAACTGCTCTTCTCTGAGCTCCTAGATGAAGGCAGCAGTAGCTGGATGGAGCAGTCTCTCTGCAGAGAGTTCTTAATCATCTGAGCCAGAAAATCACAGAAGGCCTCTGAGTGCAGCTGGAATGGCTGCTTCACCTTTGCATGCTGCTGACGTTCAAAGGGATTATTTCTTCTTGGGCTCACATTTCCTTGGGTTTAGATCCCAATCTGTTCACTGCATCTTCTTATGAGTGTTAGGATTATGAATTCTTATGTTTTTCAGACTGCCATGACCAATGGTTAGGAAAAGGCTGCCCCCACAGGAGTTGATGCCAAAATTGCCTCAGTAGCTTCAGAACACAGAACTTTCTTAGAGTAAAAAACAGTTTTAGCATCAGACTTTGTGGTATGTGGCTCTGAGCCATTTGAGATTGTATCCTTAGCTTCTTTAAGAATTCTGGCTTTCGAAATATTAGCCTAAGTAGTTCTGAGTAATATTTCGGGAAAGTATTATATTGGCTTTACCTAGTCTAAGTTGAGCATTAGTAACAAAACTCCAGTTAAATACCCAATGAAAACAAAGCCATTCTCAAAAGACTGTAGCTGTTTAAAAACAACATCCACTTTGGCTATAGTAAAGGTTCCCTTATTTCAAAAGGAAAGGATTAAAGAGATTATTTTTTTTAACAAACCAAACTAAACATAGTTTGACAATGAAGAAAAACTGTTTAGCTGTGATCTCTTCTGAACAGTAAGCTTCATTCAGTGCAACAAAATGGGAGCATGCAGCTGCCTATTAAGGACTCCAAGGTTTACATCCTGGGTTTCTCAGTGTTGTGACAAAAGGTGAATTGGTCCCAGTACCTGCTACTTGAGCAAGAGCCCCAGACTACAAGCACACTGCTGTTTTTAACACTGAATCCAGCAGCATGACTTATGCTTTCCAAAGATAAGATGAGAACATGGAGCTGAGACAAAAATATGGATGAGGATGTGTCTATCTTGTCTTGTATCTCAAGAACAGGAAGATTTTCACTGTATCTGAACATACACATGGATATGGAGCTCAGTGACATGGGAAGCTCTTCTTATCCAGATTTTAACAAGATACTTTGTGAAAGACATTCCTATAAATAGTGGGTAGCATGTGATTTAATGTGGATTGAGAAAGATATGATGACTTCTCCATCTCTTAATGCAGAGCTTCTGTACTTCCTTCAAAACAAGTACTGCTGACCACTGGGATATATGGAGACAAGACCCAGGGTAATAACTTCTGAGATTTTACTGTACTAAAAGAGACTCTGACAGTGTGCCTGAGCCTTTTTTTAAGCAAGAATATATCCAATTACATTAGTCTGTAGCTTTTGCTTGTGTTTGCCATAACTATTAAGGTGGCATTACAGTGCATTTGCTATATGTTTAACTTTCATACGTTGCTTACTCAAGGAAGTGTTAACTTCTTGGAAACCAATAGATGTGTGGTGCATGTGTGTGCAGGTCTCTGTATGTATGTGACTGCACTCACATGTACATAAAGTGAGTAGCACATGGAGACCTGCTGTCTCATTTCACCTCATTTTAGTATCACATAAGAGGACACAGGTACATAGGTGCCTATCTCCAGCTTATGTAGACTGATAGGAGAGTTCTTAAGTTTTCATCTCTGCTTATAAATGAAATTGGTCAAATCACTGTGGTTTAAGATAGAAAAACACGACAAAAGCTGCTCAGCTGAATGATTTTTGGCACAATATGAAGAAAAAAATAGATTCTGGTTTCTCTTTCAAATAAGTGCTGTGCTCTGCAGAGCAAAGATCAAGCCAAAGTTCACGTTATCAGCTCCCGTACCTCACCTGGGGCTCTGTTATTGATAGGTCTGTCATCTTCTCTAATATTGGAGGGGTAATAGCAGCCGATGATTAGGCCACTCTCAAGCTATTAACTACATTTCTTATCCCTTTTATAAGAGCTTCTTAGTCAGCTGGGAAACAAAGGCTGCCTTCAGCGAACAAGAGCCCAGATTGTGGGCCTGCATCCTGCAACCTGAAAGACACAACTGTTGCACTTAGAGGAGCCTCCAAAGGCAGAGAGGGGGTAGATGTCAAAGGTTACCCCGTGGTGTTATCTGAAATGAGCGGGCTCTGACTGCCTCTTGTGCTGACAGAAGCTAGCAGAGAAATTACAGAAAATTGCCTATTTTGTCAACATTTTCTCGGGAGGTTTAGGAAAAAAAAAGGACTCTGGTTTCAGAGAGTTAAAGGGGCTCAGTCAGCCTAGAAGTGACTGACAAACACTCTATTATTCATCTATGTGAAAAAGTGGTATTTTATATCATTTCTTTGAGTGATTGTTAAGTGACTGGGTAGTGACGTTGACAAGTAAGATAATCCCAGTAATATTTCCAGTTCTTGTTTGAAGGAAGACTTGCACATTTGTCAGTGTTGACAATAGGTATACAAAAAGCAGCGGTGGTGAAGAGCCAGCTCCCAGTATAAACTCAAAACACTGGGAGGGATCTGCACACTCAGATCTTAGCACGGAGTGGATTGGAAATGGGCTATACAGTAGTGGAAAAAACAAGCGTGCAGCCTCTTAACCAATCATTTCACCTTGGGTAAAACTACTCATATGACCAAGATGACTTCTGCCACATTGCAGAAACTTTTGAGATTTATTTTTGGGAAGAAAGGTGTGTTTATGAGAGTAAAATTCTAGCTAATCTGCCTTATCATAAGTAGTCATGTTACAATTTATAACTTATGCCTGGCATTCTACTGAAATGGCCCTGTCATGCCTTCCAGCATATATTCAGCACTCAGGGTAGCTGTTGACATATACAAATGAATATCTATCATATTGCAGACATTGCTAGGTAGTGCCTCAGCCCTGTTCCTGTGACAGAGGCTTGGAGCTGAGATGCTTCCCTTCAACCTTTTGCATTACAAGGAGCAGATGTTAGAGGTGACTTTATGAGGCCCATGAAGGCTATTTACACCTTAGCTGAATTGATATCTCTTAGCTACAGCTCATAAAACCATCAATAACTTGTTGGATTTGTAGTGTCACTGGTGGTCAGTAGACGTTGTCAGATTGCCAGAGAAAATGTTACAGAGCAACTGAACTAAAAAGACAATTTAGAAGAAATACACATGAACTTCCTAAGGGACACTATCTGTGATCAAGTATGAATTTTATAATAAATGTGGCTCTGAAATATTGTATTGAAGTACTTTTTAAGAAAATACAACTTTACTTTGGTGATAAAGTGCTTTTGGCATTGTTGCTGCTGGTGCTAGAAGGCTTGCAGTGATGAAAGTAGATGCAAAAGCACAACAGATATTGTTTAGACCAGGATTGGACTCTTGGAGTACTCAGCAGGTGCTAGTGGCATTTGAGTAAGTCTGCAGAGTCAGCACAAAGTAAAATCTCAGGAAGTGCAGACAGTAAGGATGTAGGATGCTTGGGTGCTCTCAGACTTACAGAGGTGTTAGAACATATTTTGGGTGCTGGCAAGGGGAACAGATGGTTTGGGAGAACAATTTATGTAGAGAAAGTGGAGCCCTTGGCCAAATAAAAGTGGTAAATAAAAGTAAGGTGAACAAGCTAAACCCTGTTATAATTGCATTACACAGATCCAAGCTCTAGGGCTCCTCATTCTTAAAATGGTACCATACAATTATCAGCGAGTCCGGAGGTAGGCAACAAAAAGGGTTCAATTTTACTATAAATAACTTGGTTTTGTTGAGAGAAGAGGTGAAAAACAGAGAATGTAATAATGAGAAGTCAAAAAAGTCCACAGAAAATCATGATCCCACAGTTATCCTTTCTCATAAGATAAGAACAGCTACTGAGGACAGAAAAGGCTTTTCTCTGTGGTCATCCCATGAAATTCGTGGGGTGCTTAGCAGATACTTACTAGATAACAGCCAGGGTTTCTTTCATATCTTTTTACTAGGACAAGGACTAAGCAGTATGTCTAGAAAGAAACTGGTGCTGCAAAGGAAAGTCAGATGAGATAGAGAGTGTCTGACTGCCAGGATCATGTGGAAGAGGTTTTTCCTCACCTTGCTACTCATCAACAATTTTAATTTCTCTCTTCTGTTGTCCTCATATGTGGCTACTTGAAGAAGGCCTGTGTACCCAGAAGCTTGTCTGACCCTGTTGTATCAGCTGATACAACATAAAATATAATCTTGCTGTGTAAATCTTGTCTTTGCTTTCACTCTTCTGGCCAGAGAAGTCTACTCTCTTCTTTTCCTACTTGCCACTAAATGAAAGGCTTTTTTAGCCAGCTCATCAGCAGGGTTGAAAGGGTTTTAATACTCTTGGCATTCCTTCATGAATGTCAACTGTGACTGCACATCAATTACAAAAGGGAAGGTGAAATTAGACAATATTTGAGGGCTGTCTCCAGCAGCTAGGTTATAAACAGTGTAGTATTTATATACTCATATTAAATAAGACAAACTGCTCAGTCACATGATTGCATTATCACAGTTTAGGTAATTATTATATTATCAGCTGAACCAGCACACTGAATCCTGCACCGCAAATGCAAACCCAAATACATTGCTTTAAATTTCCCCATGAGAAAACATGAATGTATTTCATTGTGTGTTTGTGGTGTTACTGCTGGTCTTCCTTCAGTACCTGTGATACTAATGTGGGCACAGCATTTGCTGTTGTAGAGACTGAGGCACCTGTGGAGCATGGGGAGGTACAGGGCAGGTGAAGAGGCAGCAGACAGTAGCCATCATTGCCAGCCAAGCTTCTTAGCTGAAGCCTTCACACCAAGCCACGTCTGTTTTCTCTTGGCTTGCTGCAATGTGCTGGTTTTTCTCTGTAGCACACAGAGTATATATCTCCCATTTGAACACTATTAAGAGCTCAAAGAACATTTTACATCCTCATAATTTCAGAAATAATTTCCGAAGATTATGATTCTGTCTTGCTCCCAGTTTTGCCAGGTAGATGTATGGATGAATAGAACTCCCAGGTCTCTCTCTGCAGAGCTGCTCTTCAGCAGTTTGACCCCTAGCTTGTACTGGTGCATGGGGTTGTTCCTTCCCAGATGCAGGACTCTGCACTTGTCCTTGTTGAACCTCATGAGGTTCTTCTCTGCCCAATTCTCAAGCCGGTTGAGATCTCACTGAATGGCAGCACAGCCTTCTGGGGAATCAGCCAGTCCTCCCCGTTTGGTGTCATCAGCGAACTTGCTGAGGGTCACTCTGTCCCCTCATCCTGGTCGTTGATGAAGATGTTGAACCAGACAGGCCCCAGAACCCATCCCTGTGGAACTCCACTGGCCATAGTCCTCCAACTCGATTCTATGCCATTGATCACCACCCTCTGGGCTGTGTCATTCAGCCAGCTCTCAATCCACCTCACTGTCCACTCATCCAAGCCACACTGCTTGAGCTTTCTCAAAAGCCTTGCTGAAGTCAAGGTAGATGACATCCGCTGCTCTCCCCTCATTTAGCCAGCCGGTTCTGCACTCATAGAAGGCATCAGGTTGGTCAAACAGGATTTCCCCTTTGTGAAGCCATGTTGACACCCCCTGATAACCATCTATCCTTCATATGCTCAGTGATAACATTCAGGATGAGTTGTTCCATCACTTTTCCAGGGATGGAGGTGAGGCTGACCGGCCTGTATTTTCCTGGGTCGTCCTTCTTGCCCTTTTTGAAGTCTGGCGTGACATTGGCCTTTCTCCAGTCCTCAGGCACCTCACCTGTCCTCCATGATTGTTCAAAAATGATGGAGAGAGGCTTAGTGATCACATCAGCAGCTCCCTCAGCACTCTGGGATGCATCCCATCAGGACCCATTGACTTATGAGCCTTAAGCTTGGCCAACAAGTCTTTAACCTCTTCCTCTTCCACCCAGGGCAAGTCCTCTGCTGTCCTGGCCATCCTGTTATCCTTGCTGGACTGGGCTTCCCGAGGGTCAGCCTTGGCTGTAAAGACTGAAGCAAAGAATGTATCCAGTACTTCGGCCTTTTCTGCACCCTCAGACACCAGGGCACCCTCAGCGTTTAGCAGTGGGCCCACATTCCCCCTGGCCATCCTTCTGCTGCTGATGTACTTGAAATATGCCTTATTACTATCCTTAATATCCCTGGCTAAATTTAATTCTAGAAGGGCTCTGGCCTTCCTAGTTGCACCCTGCATGCCCTGGCAATGTTCCTATACTCTTCCCAAGAAGCCAGCCCCTGTTTCCACCTCTCATAGATGGCTGCTTTCTGCCTGAGTTGTCCCAGCAGATCCTTGCTCATCCATGGAGGCGGCCTACCTCATTTTCCTCCTTTCTTGCTCATTGGGACACCCCGATCCTGGGCTTGGAGGAAGTGGTGCTTGAAGATTGACCAGCTGTCATTGGCACTTCTGTCTTCTATAATCACATCCCATGAGATCCGTCCAAGTAGATCTTTGAAGAGGCCAAAGTCGGCTCACCTGAAATCCAGGGTCACAGTCCTGCTTTGTGGCCTGCCTCTTCCACACAGGATCTTGAACTCTACCATCTCATGGTCACTGCAGCGAGGTTGCCCCCAACCTTCACATCCCCAACCAGGCCCTCCTTATTTGTCAGTACCAGGTCCAGCAGCACACCTCTCCTTGTTGGTTCCTCAATCATCTGCGACAGGAAGTTGTCATCAAGAATCATTAATCATTGTTTATGTGTTGCAAGGACTCATTATTTGTTCATATTGAGCATATTGCTTTAAAAATGTATGGCTTTCAAATCTCTTCAAAACCAAGGAATTTGTTGGAAGAATACTGTATGTTTAAGCACTGCATTCAAAGGGAACTTCTATTACGACCCATTTATAACAGTGGTGATTTGTATATGACAAGATGTCAAGAACATGCTCAGAAATGTGATACTCTGTACCTGAAATTCCTGGTTCATTTTATTCAAGGACTGTGCAACTCACCTTGTGACCTGTGCAGTAACATTCTTGACTCTTTCAGAGCACCAGATGTCAGTTTGCCAGTTAACCATTTTGCTTCTCCATGTAGCAAGGCAACTGTCGGCTACACAAAATGTTCTTCAGTGAGAGCAAGCAAGACAAAGTTTCAATAATGCATGATCATTTAATCTTTTGTTGGTACCAGCATTTTGCTCTGAGTCCATAGATGCTGACATAATCTGTCAGAAATCTAGGTCTTGAACGCCACTGCTGCAGGACTATATAAACATTGCCAGCAATGTTTGGTCCTAGAATTATAAACCCAGATGTTTAGCCACCTCATGTACAATTACTATTTAGTAAGCACTTCTGATTGCCTACTGTAATAAAGTTCAAATTTACAGTTTCTTGCATAATAGGTTTAGTATGGCAATCCTTACATTTTCTTCCTTGAGTAACCTGTATATTCATTCTTTCACATTTGTTTGTTGCCTCACACATTTTGAGTGCTGGGACAATGAATAATAAAAATAGCAGCTTGTTGTAGGCACCTGGAAGATCTCAGGCTGTAACACAAGAGGTGGAGAGTACAGAAGGGGTGGGCTTGGGGTGGAGTGAAAGCAGATATAAGCGCATGGCACAAGCAATAAGCGGGAATAAAGCATCATCCATACTGAGTATGCAGTGATCTTGTCCCCTCAGCAGTTGGTGAGCTGAGTGATCCATGCGGGCAGCCTGGTGATGTTGCTGGTATCGGCAACAGCAGCTCTAGTAGCAATTTAATATGTTGTAGTCTATTAGTCTTTGTTAATCTTTGCAGAGGACATTTTAGTTGATAAAAGATATCTCATGCCAAAGCCTGCAGTTTGAAAGTAAGAGTAAAACTTCCCACACATCTGGGCTTTTACAAGTTCTTGTCATAGTTGTTTGCATTACACCAAGGATGTGCTTTTACAAAAGGATTCTTCTGTTACAGTTTTACATTACGAAGTCTGGATGACACAAGGCTAAACAAAGCTGGCTTCTGATGGTGACCGTTTTTGGGTGTGATATGTTCATGTATATTACATTTAAATCACTGAAGTAGTTACATTGGATTAAAAAGAAAGGCAGAAATGTGATTTTTCATCCGTTTGCTTCTGGCTTAAAAAGCCCTCCCAGGATAGATGGCATTTTGGGGAAGAGGAGGCCACACATGTCTTGACATGCTCCTCTCACCACTCAGCCACCGAACATCACCTGTTCCCAAACAAGTTACACCATCCCTTCTATGGTGGATTTTTCATCTATTTCAAGAATCTGATGATTCCTTTACCCCTGAATAGCTGGACAAAGAGAGCTTGAACACCCTTAAATGATACAGAATTTTTTTTTTACAGTGCTGCACCTTCATTGCTCACCAAGAACAATAATTTTCAGCACTGTTAACTAGTGGTTAACGGAGGACATGGTAACAATGGTTTCATATTAACAAACTCATTTTGACATTATCTATTAGCCTTTTTCCATCTTTACATCTTTCCATCTTTTTCCAACTTTACATCTTGCATATTCTTTTGTGTCAAGGAGTTTTTTGTTTCTATATTAAAGTCTTGTCTTAGTTATTGTAGTGAAGCCTCTTTCAGCAGTATCAGTCTTAGCAATTAATATGGAAAAAGGATGGATTTAGTCTCGGAATTATTCTGCATAAATAAAACTTTGCGGGCACTGATTCTTAGTCTATTTTTCAACTGTTGTCAAAGTAATGGTGAAACTGGAGACTGGCTTTACTAACTTACAAACCCATGGACTACTTCATATGGTCTTTCTAAATAGAAATTAATTTTCTTCCAGACTGTCAAATATTCAGAGGCCTCTCAAAAGAATTGTTTAGTCAGTTACTACTTATTTCTTCCTGAATACTAGGATGCAAATTATGTGGATTTGTTGATTCTAAAATATCCAACTTTATTGCTCTTTAGTAACCTTCAGATTTACTCTGATGAAATTAGTTTCATCAACTTCCATCAATATAACCATTTTTGGTGATTTTTTATAACATTTGGGATAGAAATATATGCTGAACACTGCCTTTTCTGCCTTATCAGAGAGCTAACCATTCCATTGGAAACAAAAAAATCTTTACAACTCTTTATAGTCCTGCTACATACAACCCCTTCCTCAGTGTCCCAGTTAGACAAACATGAGACAAACCTGTTTGGTAGTATTCAGTAACATGGTTTGTTTGCATAATTCTCTTTCATTCTGTCTCTTAGCTTATATTCTCTGTTTGGAATATTTCTAAATCCCAATGATCTGTTTTCTACCTTCTGGTTAGTGAATTTAGAACTATTAGCTATCTTTAGAATTTTTCATGTACAGGAAGAATTTATATGTAGAAATGACGCAAACATGACTGATGTTCACTGGCATTCCATATTATCGAGTATTATTTTATCAAGAGCACAAGTGTCTTTAATGGAACATCAGAGAATCAAGTAATATTTTTGATGACCATAAAGTTGTGTGTGTAGTAAACTCATGACTCTTGAAGTAAACTCATGACTCATGAGTAAACTCATGGACTTCCCTTCTACTTCTCAGTATTTCAGATTTACCTGCTGCAGAGCACTGGGGGCATTCTCTGAGTTTATTTTTTTTTCCTAAATAGAACCTTTAAAGTGCTTTAGAAAGACTTTCTAGCTTGAGTTTTCTCTCAGTGTTATTAATTTTTTTATTACAAATCTTGTTATTTTCAGGGTTCCCAAAGGACCTATTAACAGCAGACTTTTATGGAAAAGAAGCATGGTTAAACTGGTGAAAATAACTGTGCACAAGTCATAAGTACGTAATATAACCTGCAGCAAGGATACTGTGTGTTGTTTTAATTTCCAAAATAGCAACAGTTCAGACATTTAATTGCATTTTTTATTACTTTTTTTCATAGCTGCGTAGTGTAAAATATGTTGCCAGTAATATATAACTGCTAACAACTTTCAACTTTCTTAAGCTGGCATTAGAATTCTTATCCTATTGAAAAGGAAGGTCACTTAACATACTCTCCATCCTTATGAGGAAAAAAATCTGGATGGTGGATGTATATCTCTATTTTTATGTTCTTGTAATGTCAGTATTACCTGAAATCTTTTCTGCAGTAAGAAGGATACAGGACAGTGAATTATTTATGTCTTCTCACAGTCTTAGGTGCGTAAAGGGAGCTTTTCCACTGAAGGGAATTTATGAGGAGGCAGCTTAGCTTAGTTTTGTAGTAACTGACTCCTAGTGCTATGGACATGCAGATTCTCCAGTCCTTGCCCCCACCTCGTTACTGTGCAGTGATGGTACACTGCAGTGTTGACACGTCCCCTGATGAGGACTGGGTTGGTGGTCTTGTTCCCCTGGGAGTCCCCACTAGTGCAGCTTCTCTGGCAAACCATGCACAGACAGGCTTCTGTTGCAGGGAAAAGCTGTGTTCATTGTACATCTCTCTACATTTCTAATCATCCTGAGATAAGAAGTCAGGAGACTGCAGAGCAAGTCTGATGGATCAAGGCAGAACATGATATTTTCCCACAGACGTGGTAGTGAAAGTTCAGCAGCTGACAAATGTGTCATTATGTATCATGACTGAAGTATAGATTATGTAGACTCTAGGGCCTACAATAAATACGGAACAAGTCAGAGTGGTAAGTTAGCCACAGGGACAACTAAATCCCATATCTAGAAACAATCTGGCCATTGATCTTTAACTTCCTTCCCTCTCTGCTTTGGTCTTAATGACATTAAAAAGATACACAAATTCTCTAAACTCATAGCAAGATATTAACATCAGCTACCCATATATCTTGCCACTCTCTCTTCCTCTTTGTCTTCTATCTACTGACTCCTTTCTAAATCACTGACAGTATGCTAGGGAGTCATTGTATTCATTTGGACCCAGTAATGGGTTACCCATTCCTCCTTGTGGTACGCTTCTAATTATTCCTTTGGGGATTATTCAAGTAATACTGATGTTGGGAATATACATTAACAAGTGTTCAAGTTAATGGCTGAGTGATTCATTAGACAAGGCATTCCTGGAAAGTAATTGATTGCATAAATTGTTTCACTGAATGTTGTGAACCACAGCTGCTACATGATCTTCCCAGCACTGCCCCAGAGCTTCTGCCGTGGCAGCATCAGTGGGGTAAGTTGCTGCTGGCTGTTATGCTGTAAGCTCGCTGGATCTTCTTGTTTTCTTTTGCTCAAGTCTGTGCTATTCTGCTGTTTTTACTCTTTGATCTCATTCATCCAGGAGATCTAGGATAGGTGCTGGGGCATGGTGAGGGATGTTTAGCAGGCAGTGCTGAAGACTGCCTGCTCTTTGGCACTGACAGGTGTTAGGTTACTGGATGGTCTTATTCAGTGAGGTTGCAAAAAAGAGCATTTTGCAAAACTTTATTATGTTCAAACCAGCAAATGATGTGGTGAAAGTTGTACTGCTCAGAGTGAAAGCAGCTCTTACAATTGCAATGGAGATGAAGACTAAGTGGCCTTCGATAATAAGAGGTAAAGGAGAATGGCAGGGATTGATGTGACCTTTTTTCACTTGGTAATGCTCCGCTTGTTTTCACTGCAATCACCTAAGGAAGAGAAAAAATAACAATACAGTTGCTATTATATGTGAGATTTAAACCATCATGTTGGATCATGCAAACTGTTAGTTTTCCTGCCTTCCCTACATGCACTATGCTGCACACCTTGAGGTGAGATACCTGCCTTCTGGGATTTGGCTTTAGGGTTAACACTAATAAAGGCAATGGAGCAGAAACCTCAAGCTTGTGAGTACCTGGATGGATTTCTGCTGGATTTTCCAATTTATGTTTCTGCTTGTCTCTGATGAGAGATTTATAACCAACCTTTTCTTAGTCTGGTAGCGCAAAAACTGACATTTGCATTAAGTGGCATCAACACTCCAGTTTCCCTCTGGGGAGTGACTCATCTGAATAGCTTTGTACAGGCACTCTGTGTCATGTGTAGCTCTGAGGGCCCATTCTAATGAGTCAGAGAAGTTTGTAAGAGTGCATGACACTGTATGGAAAGATCTGCTTTAGTGACTTGTAGAATTGTTGCAAGCAAGTGACAAAAGGAAGATTTCTTTTTGGAATAACCTCACCATAGGACACCTTGTCCCAGGGTCAAGAGTAAGAACTCCTCAACTTGGGAAGCAAAAATTGGTGCTCTGTCTATGTTTATTTGAGCATGCAGGTGGCATGGCTTGGGCAGGCAATAGCTGTGCTTGTGAGCAGCCTTTACAAGATGGCATCAGATGGCACGGCACACCTGTGTGTAACATCCTTGAGATGCAGAGGCCACCCACCACACAAAAAGGAAAGCTGTCACAGAGATGTGGCCAGCACCATGCCATGTGTGTGCCCACAAAATACTTACAGAGCCATAGCTGCAAACCTCTATGTCAATTATACATCTCCATTTTTTAAACCACAGCCATGGCAGTCGTGATTATGATCCATATAGTATCTGGCCTTACAAAACCTTGAATGTATATCAGGCAACCTAATTTCTGAGCATTTTAGGGGCCAGATCTGAGAAATTTGGCAACTTGTAAGACAAATGTAGCCCAGGAGGCTATAAATTAGAGTTACAAATTGTAGGAGACTTGGTGATAAGGAATATGCAGTTGAAAGTGTCATAGATAGTAACCTTTTGTAATTATAGTTTGCTTAAATACTCCCTTGGAGACTTCATAATTTACTACTGAGCAATTTACTCTTGCTCAGAATGTTATCTTTGTGAAGAGTCATGGTGATTGATTAATTAATGAGTATCTGAGCAGTCAAACGAGGAACAACTGAGTAACTTATAGCAGAGAGGGAAGCAGAATACCTAAATCCTGAAATTCCCTGACAGGACGGTCCTCTAAATGTTGTGTATATGATCCAGCTACTTTACCTGGTATATAAATAATGTCGCTGTATCGATCTGTGAAACTGCACACCTTATAGAGAACATTGCCTACATATTTGAACACTGCTCTGTTATACACTAAATGAAAAGACTCTGTTAAAAAAGCAACAAACCTCAAACTGGAGGACACTTTGGAATTTAAAGCTGCAGATAGTGAAATGCCTCATTGTAGACCTTTTTGTTTTTTCATGAAAAACCATATGAAACTGTTTCTTGCTAATGAAAGAGAAATAAAAGCTATTGGCCAGAGCAGCTGCCTGGAAGCCAGTGCACGGTGCTCAGCCGTACTGGATCAGACCAAAAGTCTGTGGTCCTGCTTCTGACAGTGGCTGTCATAGATGTTGAGGGAAGACAGTAAGACCAGAACAGGCAAATAGCAATTCTTCCCAAGGTTTACTTTCTCAGACTCCAGAAATAGTGATCTGGGGACATTCCAAGATGGGAGAGATCAACACAGCTCCTCTTGAGTTAGAGTTTCTATAGCCACAGCGAGCTATTTGGAGTGTGAAGAAACTGAACTATTCGTTGCTGCTGGCTGGACGTATACGTTTGTGTGTATGCATAAAGCTCCATGTATTTGTCTGTGAGACATGCAGAGTGAAGTAGTCTTTCAGAGAGATCCAGTAAGACTAGCTTTCGAGAGAAATTAAATAATAATCTCAATTAGTCTGGATTTGGAAAATGGGACATCTGTTTGTCACATGAAAATGGAACATCACTATCAAGAAACAAATACCACTGTCTTCTTTTGGTGACTGAAAAAATGTTATTTGTTACTTTGGAATCTTTATGTTTGGCTTAAGTGATGCAGCTTAAAGCAATCCTAACCATTGTTTTTAAAAGTATATAGAATTCAACAAAAAGCCTTAAAAAGAGATATCTTAGACACATTACCAATATCCAGGGAGAGTAGTATCCCCTTTGATCTTCCTGCCAGCTGCTAGTCACTTATTGAAATTTTATAGCATTAGCTTAGTAGTGGCAACCTTCTGTATCTGCCACATCTTGTTTTATTTGCATCAGAGGCTGTAATTATATTCATACAAACTTTGCCTTATTTTAAAAAGCTGAAAGCAGCCCCTGATTTATGCTCCCTACAAGGCAGTTGTTTCTCTTCTGTCACAGAAAAGAATGAAGCTGCAGCATTGCCGCTATCCCTCTGCCTCCTCCGTGCATGCCTTAAGGACACTGCAGGTATATTAAACAGTAACAGCAAGCTGTGGCTTCTTTCTCCTCTCATATAATGCTCACACTCTGGGGTTGCCTGTGCCTTTGCAGTAGAATTTGAAAAGTAAGTGAAGATTTCTCAGAAATGCCAAAACATGTTTCTGGAACCCATACATGTCTAGTCCTCTGTGCTTTCAGGAAACCCCTTTGGGGGCACAGGAAGGCCTATTGGAGTAACCAGTTACCACATCTCAGCAGAAAGATGAAGAAAATAAATGCACACAAAAGAAATAGTGTGGGCAAAAGAAATAGTGTGCTTGACAGGCAGACTGTGGCTTTGGGGAAAGGCACCACACTGGCCATGAATCTGTGAGTAGCTCAGGTGCTGAGTCTGCTGTTCTTTGACAGAGCCCTAGTAGCCATGGATTTGGGGTCCATGTACCCATCCGCTGGCACTGTGTCATCACCTCTCTGTCACTGCTGGTGACAAAGAGCTCCTTTGTCCAGGGAAGGTCGTGCAGGTGGGGCAAAGGGCTGGCAGATATCCAGCACAGGTCTCAGGATAGGTTTTGCCAACACGAGCATGTACTAGTGGAGCCACGAAAGTAATGTGCCTGTTTCTTTGTGGAGACCTGGATGTGTTGGCTGTGTCTCTTCTGGCAGGTAGTGGCCCAGGGTGCAGGGAACGGCAGAACTGAAAGCAGCCCAGGATGCAAACTAGTGGTATGGTGAGGACTGATGGCAGGGCTGAGAAAGAGCCCTGATGGAGGCTGGGGACAGTGCTGTGATTGCAAAGAGGCTGCAGGATTAAATTCTACAGTATGAGTAGTGGGGAGCATATGAGTGCATTGCAAACCTCCCTATCTATACCCTGTCTGATTTTGGCTAAAGCAATGACATCCTTGTTTGATCTGTAACTTCAGTCATAAGGCTTCTAAAATAAATTGTGGGCCATAAAGCTTTTCCACTAAAGGAAAAAATAAGAAGAAATGTCAAGCTTGATTTTGAAGACAGACTTACATGCTGCCTGCCTAGACAGAAACTTCTAAAATCTCAGTAGCAGCCTCTTCAAACTGCATGAGTCATTGGGTTGATTCAAAAGCTTCTGCATTCTTTCTTCCTTAGCTGATATGGCTGTTTGGTATTTAAAAACAATAATTACCTTACTTTATGCAGTAGAAACATCTGTAACAAATGTCCCATGACACTCAATAGCATTTTTGAGTGCAGTATCACTTCTCTGCTTTTATTGATATTCATTCTCACAGAAGCACATCCACATAAGCAGTGTCTGCAGCAGTAGCATAGAGGTAAAGGTCACGGATTGACATAGGAAACCTTAGAAGGATTAAACTGCAGAGAGTTTGCTAAATGTTTTTAAAAACTTGGGAGGAGTTGGCAAAATCGGCTTTCACTTCCTGTATTTCCCTGTTAAATGTGACAAGCCTGATAAGGGCATGATTTTATCTCTGATTTCTGTGCATGTACAGAAGTGAACATATGGATTCTTGTGGGTACTTTTAGGGGTGAGTTAAGCCTTTATACGGAAAAGCTGCTGATTAGGGTAGAGTGTGATGTGAGCAAACACCCCCCTGCTGTGCAGGGAGCTTGAGAGACTGGGCCTACACACACCTGTGTTGTATTTACCAATGATCTTAAGTCACTGTTGAATGAATGATTGTCCATAAAAAGAAAAATGGCCATAAAAGCAATTTTTAGATTTGTTTGGCAAGTTTCTTGTGAGATAATCACAGAGACCTTCTGAGAGAGAGTGTGGTACTGGACATACATCAAATCTCTTGCATGTCTGAGCCACTACTGGACCTGAATTCTCCAGTATCTTCCCAGGCAAAAAAGTTCCCTTCTGAAATACACGTTATTGCTCCCAGCACATCATTTTCCAAGACCCTCGGTGGGCATGGTAAGATTTCTGAGGAAACGTGAGTCACAGAAAGCTGCAAGAGGAGCAGGCCTCCAGAGCCGGTGCCCAGCGAGTGGGACTGAGGAATTTACAGCTCTTCTAATGCTCACACTTTATTTCTCTCCACAGTTGTTGATACTATGCAGCCATGTGAGCCTTCTGTGTTGTGTCAGCCAGAGACCTTGAACTCAGAAGGAGAGCACTTTCCAGTGCCTTGTTCATTGCTATTAGAGTATCCCATCTCCGAACTTAGGGAATATTTGATCCCTCTCGCAGGGTGTATTGATGTCACAAGTTCAAGCATTGTGGCTGCAGCAAGAAGGGGATTTGTTCCAGGGGAATGAAGGTGTGTGCGGCTGCCATCCATCCTGGAGGGAGGCATAAACCAGAGCCAACTGACTGCAGCCTGTGCTTTCATGCTTGCTGCTGACCTCGGGACCGGGGGAGGGGGCTGACAGCCCCTTTCTATTTGACTTGACCATCTTAAGACAATATGCATTTCTGCATTGCTCATAAACAAATGTATCTAAAACACCACACTTTATATCTACTCACAATTCTGAATACCTTTCCATTTATCTAAAGCTTGCTGAGGTGAGTTCCTATAAGGGAAGACTTATTTCATTTCCATGAAATGTTTATATTTTCTGGGAAGTTTCTCTCTCACCTCTTTAAATTTTACTGCAGTTGGCGTGGAGCCTGCAGCAGGGTCCTCCCAAGGAAGCTGGTGAGGCAGGGAGGTTCAAGAGGGACTATAAATTTCAAACGCTCTGGGTTAGAATAATTTAAGTGCACCAAGTTCTTAACCTTAAAGGATCAATACTGAGCTATTTTTTTTTCTTGTAGTGCTGTAAAATTTGAGCTAAGAAAAAAACTTAACAGATATGACCCACTCCCCCCAACTAAGGCCACCCCCACACAAAACAAAGTAAATAAAGATTGTATATGAACGGGGCTTGATCCTGAATTATGTTTCTGGAGTTTTAAATTCTATTGTCAGAAGGATGTCTGTTTTGGCTGTTCACAAGAATAACCATCTTGGGAGGGTTTTCTTTACTAAACAAAAAGACCCATGACCCAGTACTCATCCTTGCAAAATGGTTATAGTTCTCTTTCTGCATCTAATTTCTTTGTTTAAAGCCCAGAAGGGACTTGGCCTTTTCAGCACTGATTTTTGGAGTGGATTAGGGCTGGCAGATATGATATGTCCCCATGGGTGATGAGGCAGTGGCTATACAAACCGCTTTTCTGCATTACACCCTGCTGCAATTACATTTTCTGACTAGTTTGCTGTGTCCGACTTAACGTTGAGCATATATATGCAGTTTTAAAGTCTTATATTCCTTTATATGGCATTTGTATTAAAGAAGGCATTGAGTTATCTGTTTTCTTCTCAGAATATTAATCAGTTGCCTCAGTAAAATCCGTAGCAGTATATTCAGGCATCCGTATTTATTGTGGGGAGAAAAACCCAACCAATACCTTCAAATGTGGCTCACAAACTTTTACTAAAAAACACCCAAATAATCTCAATGCAATATAAAATATCAGGTGTTGTTTATCCAGCAGGCATGTAAGGTAAATGCCTCTTAAAAGATAGATTTAAACATCATATCCTGTTTACTGTTTCAGCCAGAACTTGGGGTTAGCATTTTCCATCTTTTTCCTGGTGACATCACACATACGTAAACCAGCTTTTAAAATCTTATTTTAGTAGAATATGTGACATCATCAATCTAATATAGGAAATACAGGACCCTGAGGTCAGTATTTGACAAGTCAGTGCAGAAGAAGCTGTTTTATAAAATACAAATTAATGTTTAACCTCTAACCCTACACACAGTCTCCAATAATAATTTTCAGTCTGAAGCAGTTCTGTTCCATGGCACTCCCACAGCCTTCAAAAGTCACACTCATCTTTTATACTCACAGAAGGCAACGATTCTTCATTGAAGATATTACCAGACACAACTACATCAGCTGTGCTTTGGCTGAGAGTTGTGCCACAAAGTGCGGTGCATGTCTGGGGAGATAACCCACAGTTACCTCTGAGAGAGAGTGCTGCTCCATCCCCTTTTCCCATCAGAAAAATGACAGGAGATGGAAAGTGCCAATATGGGCTACATTTCTGTCTGGTTTTGAACACTTCAGAGTGCTGGAATTTATTAATACTCGCTGTTGAACTGTTAAAATAGTCCTTGGCCCTGTTCTGCCTTAGGCCAGCTAGTGTCCTCTGGTCAATTTCCAGGCATGGTTTGGAAGTTAACCTAACTTGGGAAGCATTCCCACTCTGCATTTTCCATGTGGCCAATGTTTCTGCAGACTGAGATGAATAGTACAGACACTGGTGGCTCTGTGCCAGCTGTCCTCAGTGCTGTTGTCACTGATGTTACTGGTGGAGGATTGTGTGACCTCCCTGTCAGAGATGTCCTCTATAGCATGGCTACTCCAACCCAAATGAGCCTTTATTTGGCTTCATATCTGGCACCACTGAGAAGCCCTTAAGCAACCAATCTGCTTAGTGGAGAGTTACAATGTGGGGTTTGAGTCTCTCCAGGAGTAGCCGTATAGAGAAAATTCCTAATCTTCTGGATGCCCTCACTTGATCTGGGATTACAGAGATGAAGATTGTTTTGGCATCTTAGAAACTCCATTTGAAGATGCCAAGAAATGTTCAGAAGAAGTAAAAGATACCTTGTGTTATGGTGACAAGGCTTTCTGTATAGAAAGTATCATCTTTATAAACTAGATCCATAGCACAAAACCACCCATTATACACTCTACTGGGCATTTTACATGGTCTGTAGATCCACCTGCCTATCTGCTGCTTTTTCTGGCAACTCTCCTTACTCGACCCAAAGCAAATGGAAAGTATGCACCATGTTTGGATGCTGTGCAGAGCTGCAGGTGTGCAGAAACCATAGCTGGTGATCATGATTCCACTGCTGCTGGTTTTGCCTCAGGCTCAGTGTCTTCAGAACCACCGTCTCAGTAAGGCACCTTCTTTTTCAATGACACTCCTATCTTTGCCAAGCACAACTGAATCCAATCTAACCTCTGTAAAATCTGGGAACAAACTATACAGACACCTCTGTCTTCTAAGGACTTGGAATACAGGGTAGAAGTGGCAGGGTTTCTCCTGACAGAAACATTTAAATGGGGAGAATTCAACCTAGTGCTTAAAAGAGACAAAAGAAACCAGTGTATTAGATTTACCTATTATTTAGTAATCCTATTCTGTGTATTTTCTGCCAGGTTTTTTTCTGCCATAGTTTGTAATTCCCAGAATCATCTCTGGGCAGTGAGATAAACTATGACTTCATACTCAGAAAGCCTCCTTTGACCTATAAGTGGACTTTCTAGGAACCCAAAAAATAGCAGAAGTAGAGCAGGATTAGTGTTTATGGTGATTCAGATTATGTCATCTTCAGGTGAGACTGGACTTCTCTGCCATTGGCCAGCTGAAACCAATGGGGACTGCTGTCCAGCAGAAAGATCCACAGTTGGCTCCACAGCGTGCCTGCAGCCATTGCCTCTGTATCTTACCGACAAAAAATACCCCAAACATCCTAGCTGAGCTTGTTCAAACCTGCCTCAGTCTTTCCAACAGCTGACTGGCAGTATAGCAGGGCAGTTTGTAAAATTGCAGCCAGCTCTTCTGCAAGAGCATGGCAGGAGCCAAAGCAGAGATCCATGCTAATGTAATTTGTCCTCCCATAGCTTTCAAGATAAGAAGAGAAACACGGTATTGATTTATCTAGTAAAAGTGACATACCCCAACATGCAGAATCTATGCCTGCTCGTCACTCAGTGCTGCTCTGCCTTTTTGGAAAAGGCTGTTATGAATGCAGGAACTATTGGAGCCAGGTTCAGAAATGGCACGTATCACACCAATTCAAGAACCGTGTGAAAGAGTGAATGGCACTTAGTGGTAAGCTGCAAATCAGGCTGCAGGACTGTGTACAGACACCTGAATCTAAATGCACATTTTTCTATTCCTGGACATAAATCCCATGATATGGTTTATGTAGTAATTATTTCAAGCTGCTTCTAGTCCATGCATGTTTTTAATCTAACAAACCTAGGGAATTATATGTGTATGAGCTTATATAAAGGAGAAAATCTTACAGAAGAAAAACTCAGAAAATCTATTCACAGCTAATCACAAAAGAAACAGAAGTGGTCACTGGCTCTTGCTTTACAAATGTTACAGTTTTCAGGTATATCTAGTAAATAATTAAGGCTGATAAGAGTCAGCTGGTTAGTAGTTCCTCTGAGGGCTGGGAGATTTCTGGTGATTAAGCCCTTATTAAGCAGAATGGAGTAGATATTTGCCATTTTTTCTTTTTAAAAGAGTTGAAAGCTGGAACTTTATCTGAGACAGTTTAGCATTAGATAAACTGGGTTGTCTGTAGGGCAAGGTCATTTTGTATCCTACTCATCCTTCCTCTCTTTGGTCTTTCTACACCAGGCTGTTTAATGAAGAGGTATTAAGGAGCAGTGTCTCTCTGTGAACCTATCAGGAAGCAAAACAATTATGATTCTGCCAGTGCAGAGTAAATAGCCACAACAGGCTCTGTAGCTAAGTATGTGAATTATGTGAAGATAGAAGCTGGTAAACTCTATAATAATATGGAAAATGGGATGTTATACTGATAAATATGTGGGATTATCTACATAACTTACAAACCTGTGAGCCGGCAGCAGACACGGAAATGATCCGCATCAGCTGATGTGAGACTCAGTCAATAAAAAGACAAAAGACAAAGTTTTTATTAATGCTGCTCACCTTGGTTTTGAAAGGACAATATTTGTCAGCTGTCTCAGATTGGGTTTTTTATTATGAGAAAACATAAAAATCTGTAATTGCAGGTTGATGTGAAGTGGGGATTTATCCTGGGAAAAGTTGGTCTGTATATTTCCCCTTAGCATTTGCTAATGACTGAGGCTGTAGCCTGCATGTGTAGGGTAAAAATGCAGATAGGACAGACTCCAATATGTCATCTGCTTTGGTACCATCTGCTGCTTTGTTTAGGAAAGCAGGATGTCATATCCATGCACAATGTGGCAGGTATTAAATGTGGAATTTGGAGTTTTTATTTTCCTTGTGTCTGGCATTGTAGCTGAGGCTGGGCACCATGTTCCAGTGTCTTAGCTCAAAGGCTGAATATGTGAAAGAAAAACAGAGGAAGTCACTGAGATATGGAGGTATTATGAAAAGTGTATCTTGAACTTCTGCTCACCAGTGCAATCCTCTTGGTATTTTACTTGCCTTGAAGGTTTGTTGCTTGCTTGGCAAGCTCTTGGGGGTGCAGCCTTAAGGCCAAGTCCTACTGCAGAGATCCACAACTGTGGAATCCCCTTGCAGGTCAGGCTCTTTTGTCAACAGAGAGGATTTACAGTTCAATATAGTATTGGTAAGAGACTTAAGATGGGACTTGTTCAGATATTCTCAATCTTTCTTTTTCTCTTGCGGCTGCCATCTTCTGTCATAATTGACATCTTAACCATGCAAAGCAAGTGCTTGTGGCCCTTTTGAAATTGAAGAAATAGTGATCTTCACTGATAAATGTCCTTATTAAAAAAAAAAAAAAAAAAAGGAATCTCTACAGTCTTCCTAGTTCATGCTGGGTAGACAGACTCTCTGCTTCAAATGATTTTTCTGCTAGGAGAGTAATGGTATAAGTAATTAATTACAGACTGTGGTTATTATAACTGCAGTAAAAAAACCTATTTTAAATCCTTTTTTTTTTTTTTTGTAAATGAGATTTTCTAGGCTAGTTAACAATGGTGCTGCTTGCAGATGCCTTGCTTTCATGAATGTTTCTAGTGAGAAGGAAAAGAAAGGGATGCAGAGGAAATATTATTGTGAAAGTTTTTCACACTTGTTGGGAGGCACTTTCAGATGAGCAACAGCACAAATATTCTTGCATGCAACTTACTTTAATAGCAAAAGTTTCCTTTTTCTTGGCAAATAATGTGAGCTCCAGAGCAAGATGCAGAGTTCTCTGATTACCTCTGCTGTGTGATCTAGCATAGCAGAATGAGCAATGCAAACAGTAAATAATGTCAGACTCAAAAAACATGGAAGTCTTTTTCCTGTAACAATATCTATCTTTGTGAAACACTCTGATCTCACTGAAGTAATTCACCATTATGCCCCTGAGGCCACTCCTGATTCCACATTTTATGGACTAGCTCTTTATTCCTAAATTCAGGACGTGCATGGCTTATAGCTGGTCCCAGCATGGAATGCATCACAAGCAGCTTGTCTGTTACAAGTGACCTGCAAAAAAGAAGAAAGAGTGTTTGTATCCTCTGTAGCATTTTTAAGGCTGAAAAAAGAAGACTTGGAAGATTTCTTTTTTCTGGATCCTGCACATTGCTCAATGTTAAGTATCTGGAATATTTTTAAAAAACCAACCTGAAGACCCATCATTCTTATTTTTTAAGGAGTGGAAACAGAGGATGAGTAGTGCAAGTATTTCAAAGAAACATGCTGGAGCTGCTCAAAGCGGGTACCAATCTCTGAGGGGGATGCTGAATGAAAGAAAAGCCACACACGCATATGTCCTAATTAAACACCACCTGCATTACTGTGCCGTGTCTCAGTTGTGGCATTGCATGGGAACTCTATTTTTCACTGAAGACTGACTACTGTAACAAGACACTAAAGCACGTGACACAAAGCAGAGCTAATATTTTGTTTATCTCTTGTTTTCCTTCTGCTGGCTCCAGCAGCCTTCTCTGGCCTACTCACAAAAGCCAGCTTTGTACATTAAGACATAGCAGTCTGGTGTTTTGCCTCTGTAATTCTTCCACAGAAATTAAAAAAGAAAGAAACACTGGGGAGCTGTGAATTAAGAAAGACATTGTACTGTGGTATATTTAACAAATGAACATGTACACCCTGAAACAAGTGTAGTCAGGTTTGATAGAGGATAGGCATAACATTGTTTATTCTTTTACAGGAAAGACTGAAGCTGTGTTCTGCAGTTAAGAAGTACAGATGATATAACGAATATTTAAAGAATGGACTTGTATGTTTTGAAGCTAAGTTTCTTAACATAAGGAAATGTCCTTATGAAGAAGACAAACCTTTCTAAAAAGCTTTTTCTTACCAGATTGCCCAATTGCCCAATTTAGTGAGTGCTACCTATCTCAGAGTTTGAAATTCTCTCATTATTAATTATTTGGTTTTTTGGTTTTTTTTTTATAGAATGTGTGCTGCAATTTACAAGGCAATACGGTTTTAAGAAAACTTGATAAGGAGAATACAATGGCAGGATTGGCTCCCAAGTTATGGGCACACAAAGACAACAACACTCTAGCGGGAAATAGGAAGGAGAGCTCATTTATTCCCTAGAATGGGATAACGTGTCTCAAAATAACACTTGGCCAAGAAGCTTTTTTTTTGTTGGTGAGAAGTCAGGTAGAAGGAAAAAGGTCTGAGTGCTGATGTGGAGGACTTGCACTCACAGAGCTTAGAATTTTAAAATAATCCCTTGAACAAGGAGTACAACTGGAATCATAGTTGAATGTGGTTATATGTTTTCTTCCTCCCTGCAAAATCGATGGAGAGCCTTACTAAAAGGGAGAGAATCATCTGTGTGGCCTTGAAACCTTATATAATGTTTCTGTGTTGGGCCAATAAAATATATCCTAACCGTTATTTTGTCTGAGCTCAAGTCTTCAAGGAAATGTTGGGCTGAGTAGGAAAAAAGTTCTACGGTTACAGCCCTTATAATTCTTAGAGCTTTCCTCCAAATACCCCCTACTTCCAAGCCCTGTCTCCAAACACTCAAACTGTGGAAGTGATAACCTGCAGACTTGGCAGCGTACATGACATTTTACTAAGGGAGCTTACACAAATATTATCTCAAGCGAAATGAGGGTTTAATTCTATTATCTGTGGCTTTTCTTTCCCTGGGGTCAAAAGTACAGAAAGTGGTCATGTTGTCTTTATAGCCCAAGAAACAAAAGACCTGTTTTTAAACCAAATAATTAGTCATCCAGAACTAATGTCCCACAGCACTAACCACTAAGGGGGCTTTAGAGTGTTCTGAACCAGTTTGCAGTTCACCAGACACTTCATTTCAGAAGTGCTGATAAGAATCCATTCTGGTAAGAATGCATGGCTGATGCTACAGTCAGGCAAACAAGGAGCAGGGACTCTGCAGGTACTGTGAAGAAACCTTACAATAGCCTGTTTCTATAAGAGTGCTGTTCCTTGTGTTACACCGAGAAGTCCATTGCTGTTGCTTTGTCCTGATGTTGCACAGGTTGCAGGTGTGTGGCTGTATGTGGCACACCCTTGTGACAGCTATAGCAGTCCAAGGCAGAGAACAGAGGGCATATTCAGGGTGATGCTGACAGACCTTGAATATGAAGAAGGTGTGATACTGTATCCCTTAAGACATCTCAAATTCTACAAGTGTGATCAGAACTGTCTGTAAAAGGACAGCTTCCAGTCTAGCACCTGGAGTATCAATATAGAACTACTTTTTGGTTTTGACTAGTCACTTGCTTTTAGCAGTTATTGTGCAAAACAGAAGGTGTTCAGACTCAGTTCTCTGCGTTTAAACTCTCCATGATCCAGATCTGGGAAATGTGAAGTTTGCCAAAGACCAAAAAACCCCAAAGAAAGTTTTTGTTTGTTTCGGATTTTTTTGTTTGTTTGTTTGTTTTTTGTGTGGGGTTTTTTTTTTATTTTAAGCTATGCAGCTAAAACCTAAAACTCCAGTGCCTTAATCTTGTCAGCACTTTGCTGTGGTCTTCAAGTTGCTCACAGTTCAGACAAAAGATGCTTTAAAATGCTGGAGCACCATATTTGCTGCACACTCTGTTTGACCCACTGCTGTAGTGTTACTTCTCCGTAGGTAATGAGTATTGTAAGGAAGAATGACACAAGCACTCTTTGAGCAGGATTTTGGCACAGTGGACCAGGTCAGAGGTGATGCAAACATGGTTTTTACACTGGCATGACCTGAAGGAATGAACTGGGGAGAATGCCTGCATCAGTAATGCACGTATCCATCACTTTTGCCTTTGCTCTCAGTCAGGTGATGCTGTGCAAGCCTTACTCCTAAACAGAATAAAAGCCCTGAAAGGGTCATAGCAGACATGACATTGGCTCAGGGACTTACGGATTTAATAACTTGTGCATGTCCCAAGCCAACTGTTTTACTAGTTATTAATTTACAAACAGTGCCCACAGCACTGTTGATTATTGCTTAGGAGAATGGCTCAAATTCTAGCCATAGTGTTTCCATCTCAGATATGCATTGCAAGGTTGAGAGCTGGATCTTCTTGTTTGCTGCAGATTCTCGAGGATGTGCTTAGTTTCAAATTGGTTGCTATTTTCTCCTAGATATCCCTATTTTTTTTTCCTAGCATTTGCTACAACTGCATATGAGTGTCCAACAAATTTTATAACTACTTTATTGTGCTGCTTTTGACTGGGATAAAGTTCCTTTTCTTCCTAGTAGGTGGTATGGTGCTGTGTTTTGGAATTATAACCAAAACAGCCTTGATAGCACACTGATGTTTCAGTTACTGCAGTTAATGCTTTCACAGCATCAAGGCTTGTTCTGCTTCTTACACTGATCCACCAGCGAGGAGGCTGGGGGTGTACAAGATGTTAAGAGGGAACATAGCCTAGATAACCAATCCTAACTGACCAAGGGATATCACGTATCACATGACATCATGCTCAGCAGTAAAAGTTGGGGAAAGAAGGTGAAAGGGGGAGATGTTTGGAATTATGGTGTTTGTCTTTCCAAGGAACCAGCACACATGACGAAGCCCTGCTTTCCTGGAAATAGATGAACACCTGCCTGCTGATGGGAAGCAATGAATCTTTATTTTGCTTTGCTTGTGCAGGCAGCTTTTGCTTTACCTTTTAAACTGTCTTTATTTTAAGCCATGAGATTTTGCACTTTTTACCTTCTCAATTCCCTCTCTTCCCCATCTCACTGTGAGAGAGTGAGTGGCTGCATGGGCCTTAGCTGCCTACGGGGGTAACCCACATTTGTATGACATGGCAACTGAGACTTTCACCTTCTCTCAAATCATTTGTCAGGTAAAAACTGCAGTCTTCTCTCAGGATTCAAGAGATGCTCTCCATGCACAAAGTCATCTCAGATCTTTCTTTCAGATTTTTTTCCTCAACACTGCATTAGGAGCTCTGAATGAATGCAAAAGTGGTTGCTTTAATGGAGAAGAAACTGAAAAATGCATTTTGTTTGCAGCATATGCTAGAATAGTAAGATCCAATGATAGTGTTATGGTAGTTACAAGTGAAATAGTCCTTTAGTCTAAAAGATACTATGCAGGCTCTGTTTGTTCAGATGGCATGCTGTCCTTTTGGTCTAAAGCTATTACTTAAATTTTCCACATAACAACTTCCCAAAGATGCCTTTGAAAATTTCTAAAGACAACATGTACTTAATACTTTAATATAAGGCAGGTTTGATTCAATACAGATTGTTCAGAAGCACCAAATATCTGTGGATGTATCTTAGGTTGTATCTAAATCTGTACTTCCGCGCATAGTTGTGTGTCTGAAAGCAATCCCAAGCCACATGGTCTGTGAAACAGCACAGTGAGCTTAGAAGAAATATGAACCATGTGAACTATGATGCCACTAAACCACAGATCTTCCTTTTGTCTGTTTGGATAGCCCTTGATCCTCCAAGGACGTGGAAGTATTTTTCAGTCCAGCAACTGAAAAAAAACTGCCACTTTGGATTCTGGAAAGAAAAACATTCTGTTTAAATCCATCCCTCTATACTTTTGTTTTCAGGCACTATCTGTCAGTCTAGCCTTTGAAATTAGCGCAAATACCCATGAGAAATATAATCCTGCTCAAGGCTCTGAATCAAATACATTGCAGCTGATAAATAGTTGCCCTTTGACTTCCAAATGATGTTTAATCTCTGAAGCAGGTACAGTAACCTTAGATAATCTGTTCATCAGTTTTCTAGTTTAAATAAATGGATATATTAGCTTCCTATAGATTTTATTGTTCTAACAATAACAATGGGAACATAAGATCATCACCACAAAAAAGAACCAAGAACTGTCTGCTACACTTCATGGAGTCTATTAATGAGCCTCAGAAAAAAGGATCTTTATCGCCTATGAAGTGGCTCTATGCTGTCCAGTGAGATAGCAGGCATTTCTGGGATGAGGAAACTCCACTATATGTTATGACTGACTTGATCAGATGTAACTGGCTAGCAGAGTTTTTGACTGCTAGACTGAAATAAGGTGCTTAGCCTTAGGCCTCAGGAGACACTGAGACTGGCACATTTATTCTGCTTGAGATGGAAATGGTGTCACTGTGTTATCTTTTCAGGGTTTGTCCATTTCTTGCCTGTATCCTAATATCCCTGACTTTACACAGTAACTTTTTGGAGAGCAATTTACTTGGAAGAAAGCACAGAAAAAGAATATCAGATGTTTAAAGAAACAATATAAAGAAGATTAAAAAAAACTTTAACATAATATTGATTGTGTTCAGTAAAAATGTTTTAGTTTCCTAAGATGATATCAGTGTATTTAGATGAAAAAACTTTTAAAATTCAGATTCAGCTCAGTTAAATGAATAGTTGACAGAACCTATTATACTGTTCATGGAGTTAGTGTAGCTCATTATTTAAAGCTTATAAGATGCTACATTATTTTCAAAGCAAATCAAGAAACAAAAGTGAAGCTTATCTAGTACAAAGTGTTCCACATAGCCCTAAGGACACGGCAGCCCCAAACTCTGTGAGCTTTTTTGTTTATAAGATGATGTCCTAATGGATTATCCTTTGGTAGGACATTGTTACACATTGTTGTGAATGCAAATGATAATACTCAGCTTGCAATTGGAGTATGTACAATTACCTGCTTCATATCCATACTTTAGTGGGACAGTCAATGGGGAAACTGTAAATTCACTGTTTAACGCATGTTACAGCTCATTTGGAGAGACACCTAATGGAATTATGAATTATGAACCCTTTAAGTTATTCAATGCTTTGGAGGTTATTTGCTGACCTGATGTGACCTAACTTGAGTATTGCAACGGTGAACAGCATTGCCTGCTGCTGCAGTACAGGCAGGTCATGTGCAGATTTTACACCATGTAGGTGGTAAAAACAATTAATTAAGTCCAAAGTGTTTTTTCAATATAAATCTATAAAAAAAAATAAAGGCTGTATTGGAATAAGACTCCCCAAATCCTCTTCCAAAAAAGAGCAAGCTGCCCATACCTCTACTTTATATGAGGCTGAAAAAAGGTTGTTCCCTGTTTGCCAAATACAACAAGCAAAAGTAGGTATTTTTCAAAAGGTAGTAGAATTACACCATACTTGTATCAGTCAGAACAGGCAGTGATCATCTTAACCTGACTATTAAGGAGATTTTGTGAAGTTTTGCTTAGTACCAATAGGAGTGGCACTGGTTCTATACACCAGAAGCACTTGCTTGCTGCGATAATAGCTAGCCATGGCATTTATTTTCTTTATTTATTTTCTCTTTTTGGTTGACAAATAGATTTCTGAAAGAAAAAAAAGAAGAAAGTAACAGGAATTTCTCAGCAGTTTTTTGTCAGCATAATACCCAGAGATGAAATAGTATGTGTCACAAAAGAAAATGGAAGGTTTTGTTATGAATTTCAGGCTACATTGAAATGAAAGCACATCATGCTAAATAAATGAGGCTGATGGAGAGACTGCTTTTCAGAGAGCCACTGAAATTGTTAGAAAATGAATAAACAGTTAGAAAGATTTGTGCAGGAGTTACCCATCCTGATAGAAGCTGTCCACACCTCACATACAACAGGAAAAATTAATTGGAGAGTGGCGTCTACAAAAAGATGACAAGGTAAAGCAGACCTAAGCATATGGGTGGCAAAAGACTTGTGTAAGCAGCATTTTAGAATGTGAAGAGTCCACCACAGCTCTATTAGTGACATTTACATGTACTGAAAGTTAATACAGAGTTAGATTTGCCTAGTTAGCTTAAGGGTAAGAGGTATTTATTTTTCAAGATTTGATGAGTACTTGTGAGAAACTGGTAAGAAATCATGTTTCTTCTCAAGTTCTAAACTATGACTCAAAGCCTTTCATGCAGAAACCTAAAGGTCCTCTTTTTCTCATGTGATTTTACTGATGTAATTGTTAGGTTAGTAGTATGAGTTTCTTTGTAGTTCCCAAAGAGCACTTGAAAGTGGGACAAACTGTCCTTTAAAGGTATGTGTCTCCTATGACTTTTCTTCTAATGTTGTGACTTCTACAGACCATTAATGATCTTGGGCTGGAGTTCCACATTTTGTCTGTAGGCATTTTATAAAGAGAGAGTTCATCTTTTAACTCTTGAGATTTGTACAGTTAATATGCAAGAATGTTAGTCTGTCATAACATAATAGGCATACTTTGTCCTTTGATACTCAGTGTCTTCAAATGCAGGTGCTTTGTTATGGACCACCAAAATCTGGGCTGAGGGCTAATATTTCTCTCTCTTTAATGATGTCTGATGCTAGTACACAGTTTGAATTTGAAACATCTATGTTCCCTCACTGCTCTGCACTGCTTTTGCCACTAGCCCAACTTACATGCATACGTTTCATCCATAGTTTGAAATGCAGCTGCATTTACTAAGAATATTGTGGTTTTTAAAAAAATTCAGCACTTCTTGTAGTCTTAGGGAAGCAGGTATAATAGACTTCTGCTAACTTCCATCAGATTGATCATTTGATTTTTCTAGTATATAGCTTTAGTAGATTCTAGAAATATAGGATGTAACACAAACAACACCATTACAGCTGAATGGAAATGAAAATATCGTCAGATTTACTGAGATTTTTTTTTTTTTCAAATGAAATTTTATGTAAAGAATAAATCCAACTTTTATTTCTTAAATATTGCCTTTGTTCAACTTCACAGTCTGTCTTTTGTGGAGACAGCAGGGTACAGAGTTTAGGTCACCCTTCTTGCTCTCCGCTTGCATTCAGAAGCTAGGGTTGTGGTTGGCAGCTGTTACACAGAGAAGATTTCTTTCACAAACCAGCTTTGGCAGCATCTGTGCTTTTTAAAAAATCTATTGTTAAAAATCATGGTGCAGTTCTGTTTTTCTTGTACCAGCTTGGAGGAAAGTAGAGTGTTCGTGTTACTTTGGCTAACTGGTGACAGCTTTGCTGTTTCCTTTGATCAGCTTCTAAGAACATTAAGGATGCTTCTAAGTATTTTGCTCCTGTTCTCAGTTTCTCACTCCAGCTAAGTGTGGATTTCACAATCACAGGGTTACAGCATGGACAAATAACAGCACTGCTCTGTGTTTAGCATACCACTGTGTGAGCCCCATAAGTGAAAGTGGGAGGCTGTTACCCAGACTGCAAATTATATAACATTTGTTCAGTAGGGCTACTGTCCCAGATATGCAGCCTCCTGTGGTCTGTTCTTGATCTATATAAGTGCAGGATGTAAACCTTCTGAATTTGCCTTTTGTGTGCTCCTTTTACACAGTCTATCAAGAGTGTGCTGTGGAGCAATGTTGCCCTAGTAAGGATTCCCCTGGCTGTTCCTTTCCTTGTATCATAGATCCTTTAGCTCCCTGCTCATCCCCAAATATTTTACATGTATATAAATTAAGCTGGAGTGCTGTTAAAGATTTTCCTCTGATAAATTTATGTGGAAAGTTCCTGTGGAGGTTAACTTTAATCTTTCTGTGAATTGTAATCAGCAATCCTAAATATGCTGGAGTTCACAAAAGCACCACTCCCATGAAATCTCTACACCTTTAGGAACTTCAGGGTCAGTGGCTGTATTTTTCAATTCTTAGTGGCCTTAGAAAGCAGAAGGTTCAATTTTATGCAGTGAGAAGTGATGGACTGAGCAACTTTTCCTTTGATTTGTTTTCTTTTCACTGACATCAGAAAGCAAAATCCTTCAGCTAAATGTAGGAGCGTGTGAGAAAAAAATTTATCAAGATAACCACCTGCTTTGAAGTAAATTTAAAATGTTAATGTGATTTACCAGAGGACCTCTGCCTATCACCTTTGCAGGTCTTCAGTTGAAGTATTGCTTAGGAGAGAGAGGCTACATTGTTACTACAGATGCTGGATTGTACTCGTGGCTTTTTTTTTCCACTCTCCTGCATTGGAATAATTTTGTTTCTAAGAAATTAAGTTTAATTTAACATGCAGTAGGCCTAAAACTGGATTCTTTTCTTTCTTAAGATCAGTTATGTGCAGGAGCTGGGGGCAGGGAGGTGTTTGTGTGTAATATATGGTACCCTGAGCAATCTGGCCAACAGTGTAACAATTAGTAACTGACAGTTCAAACTCAACTGATCGGATCGATTTTGTCTCTATCTGTAGTGTCAGCGCTGGTACGTAACTAGCCAACCGCAGCAAGAGAAAGCCCAGGGCTCTAACTCACCGTTAGGTGGTGCCCCTGCCTTTGATTGAAAAAAACCAAAACGAACCAAAACACACCAACACCACACACAAAAGACTCCACTGTCCTCAATTTAATGATGTAAATAGGAACAGCTTTAAGAAAGACTCTGTAGGGGAAGATTAGGTTCTAATGTGGGAATAAATGAAATATATCTATATATGTATATACATACAGTTTTAATGAAGGACATTTTTGCTGTTGAAATGGTTGGTAGAATAGCTTGTTGAGTTGAGCTCAGTTACAGTGCTGTCTGCCAGGCCTGGAAGAAGCATTGCTCTGTGAAGTTTGCCACCCTCCCTCACCAGAGCATTCGTTCAGTGTGTATGTCTTACACATAGCCTTTCTCACTGCAGTTTATGCAAACTGCTGAAAACCTACATCCGAAACCAACGTCTCTTGCTTACAGAGAGTTATTTTATACACCAAAGCATGCTTTCTTCAGAATCATTGCCTAAGCTTATGTATTTGTCTGTATTATTTTGGATTTTGCTAATCTACCTCCCCTGTTTAAAATCCTGTTAAAGTGACTTGACTAGTAGTGCACTAATAAGAAAGTCACATCATAAAGTGACTTATTTACTTGTATTTCTTATTGACTGATTTTCATTTTGTTGTTGTCTGCCCCTGTGGAGATGGGATATGGATATTATTCAGTAGATGTAATGAAGCTCATAATAGAGCTCGTGATTTAATCTCTCTAGTTGCAAGCAACAAACAGTTCAATGTGATGTTTTTTCACATCATCAGTAGACAGCTGGCATTGCTTGCTTTGTTCTGGGGCTCAGCTTATGGAATGAGGTAAATGAGCAAAATACTGAACCTTTGCTTGTGACCAACAGTGGAATGGAACTCAGAGCTGCTGCCTGCCTGATCACTCCTTTAATCCTGGTCCCACAAAGGCACCTGAACAGCTGGCTCAGTTGAAGGAATTTTGGCTGCAACCAGGGAAGGTTTTAAGAAAAAAATATTCCCTGACTGAGCTGTCTTTGTTTCAGCAGCTTCCTAGGTAAACTCCACTATATAACTTGGAAAAACAGCAGGTGAGGTGGGGTTACTCTTAAAAATGTTTGGGCCTGGCTTAGTTTAGACCTTCTTTTGCCTTTTTGAGAAAACAAGCAGCCCCTGATTTCTGTCCATAGATCCAGGACATTCTGACCAGCTCAGTAAAAGCAGCTGGCAAGAGCAAAGACCTGGGGAGGTACCTGGTACTTCTGGGTTTCAGCAATCCCAGCAAAATCAGCAACCTCACTTCTGCACATCAGCTTTTCCATTAGCATAATTGAGAATAATGAACTGAACCAACAACCTCAAGGTGGACTAGTAACTACAGCTTCTCTGATGATGAAAAACATTTCATATCCTATTATTAGGAGACCAATGTGACTATTTAGTAGGCATAGGACAAACTATGGGTCGTGGAGGTTTTGTTACAGTTTTCAAGTAAAATTTCAACAGTTAAGTATTATATCTTTGATTAAATCTCTTGAAATATTGAAAATTGCTATTATTTTTATAATTTGCCTACCTGTAATTACAGAAAACAGAATCTTGTATGTGTCCTATCTCCTTGTTTTTTACACTTGCATCACTGTCACTATTCTTGTGATAGCTGTTATAAAACCTGCCATCACAGCATTCAGAGTTGCTATCATCTTGCTATCAGCAGAAGCAGCAGCTGCTGCTGCCACCACTGCTGTGTACTCCTCAGTGAGTCACCCACTGTGCTGGCCTCACTCTCCTGGAGACTATGCACATGTTTAACCAGTAAGCTGCTAAGTAAGAGAGATTTTCTGCAGTTCTTCTGCCTCACTGTCAGGGAAAATTATTTTCCCTCCTGCAAATCTGCTGAGCATAAAGCTGCAGCATTCAGCTGGAGTGAGGGCAAAAAATGGCTATTATTTTCTTTTTGTAACAGAGATCCAGTCACCTGCAAACTCAAATATACTGCATTGGAGATGGGTGCATTCCCCACTGAATTCTGGAGGAGGTATCTGTCTGAAGGGGCAGCTCCTGTGCTTCACCTCACACCTTCTCAGTCAGCAGATCCAGGGGCCTTTGCACTGGCTTGTGTGGGGAGCTGCATGTGGAGGGGAGGACTCACTCCCAGTGTGATTGCACAGGGTGCTGCTGCAGATGGAGTGTGTCATGGCCGTCTAGCGACTGGAAAGATGAGTGTGGATTGGGCTGGTCAGGCACATGCACAACAGCCTAAGAACTATGATGACTGGTAGTGTTCAGTAAAATCCTCATGCTGGAAATGTGTCATTTCAACCCCCTCCAGCTCTGGCAAAGATGATACCTACAGGCACAGGTGAAGAGGAATGAGAAGAGAGATTCTCTCTGAGCTGCAGTCACTTTTACCCTTGTACCTCCATGTTTTGCATATGCATTGTCTCAGGATTTTAAATGCAGTTCATGCTGGCCATTCTCCTGGCCCTCACCCTGACTGGAGCAGGGTGAAGGGTGATCAGCACAGTTTCTTTGTTTATCCTGTGTTTAACTATTTTAAATACAATCTGTTTATTTTGGAGGTGATTTGTTTTCCCATTTTCGGGTTCCCAAAATTATTATAATTAATATGGAAAGTATATTACACTAGGAAATTTGCAGATGCAGATGAAAGTATCTCTCAGGTGCTAGTTACCTTCACTGGACCTGACCCTGACATGTGGATTGTCTTTGTGGCTTGACCCTGGACCTCCCTCATCACCAAAGACTCACCCAATGACCTGGACTCTTTGCTGACCCTGGCTGCCACTCTTGGGCTTGTCTTGCTCTGCCTGCCTTGCTCAGGTACTTCAGGAGAGGATACAGCTAAAAAAGTCTCTAATCTGCCAGTCATGCTGTCACACTTGGCTCCCAGCCCTCAGCAAGCAGCTGGTTCTTGACACCTGCCACATTTCTAATCTGTGTCATGTTGTCTCCAAAACGTGCATGCTGTGTAATCAGCTGTGTGGAGCTGATGCCATCTCCGACTTCTAAGTCTGCAGGGATATTTTTAACCAATCTCATCTGAACTTCCAGAACCTAAATTTAGTGGGGTTTTGTGCCATTTGTTCTTTCTATTTTTAGGGTTTCCGGGGTCTCCTAACTCAGCTTTTGCCCCAGGAAGTTTGTTGTGCTGATGCTATGGATAGCCTGGTAAGACTGTCCCTTTGTTCCTTGACTGTGGTGGAAACAATACTTGGGAATGCACCTGCTTCCTTTCTTGAAAGTCATATTTGAAGATGAACTTTTAGGCTGTGTCAAACATTTAAAAAACCCAAAACAAACCAAACCAAAGCTGTAGTCATCAGTGAAGGATTTTCTTTCTTAAACCTTTTCCAAAATCACTATCTGCATGTTACTTCATCTGCAGGTGAACAAGAACATTCTCTCAGGCAACAGCATGCCACAAAGACAGAAGCAATTGTGTTGTTACTGCATGTCTTTAACAGGAGGATGTGAATCCACCGTTATGCCAAGTGAGATGTGAAAGATGCTGGGAGAGGAGGATTCTCAGTTTGCTGTC
Source organism: Colius striatus (assembly GCF_028858725.1). Taxonomy (NCBI): domain Eukaryota; kingdom Metazoa; phylum Chordata; class Aves; order Coliiformes; family Coliidae; genus Colius; species Colius striatus. The sequence goes on from NC_084777.1 coordinate 338,972, forward strand.
AGTATTACTCTCATCAGTGAAGCTTCAGATCTAACCAGAGCTAGAGTGCAGCTCCTAACTGGGGATGGAAAGAGATTCAACTTAACAGATATTTCCCATGTCTGGAACACCAGGTTTCTACAAAATGAAGGCCCAGGGAGCAGCTGAAAGGAAAACAAACTACTTTTAGATATGTATGGTACAAGTAACATTCCATTTGTGTTCCTTTGAAATTCATTGTTTTCTTTTGTTAAGCCTAATTATCATCCAAGACAAGTTCTGAAATGTTTAAGTTGAAATTACCTGTAGCTTCTGTGAAGATGGGCATTTATTTCTCTTGTTCCATACCTTGTTTTTAACCTTTCTTCCTCATTAATTAATATTTCTTTGTCCTGAGTGAAAATCTGACCTCGTACAGACTGCCTTTCCAGGTTGATTTCATGTGGTACTGTAGGCACCTTGTGGAGCTATTCATAAAGAAGCTAATCTGTACTGCAGACTCCTTATCAGCTGTGTGCCCTGGGCAGGAAGGAGAGGGCAGCAGAAAAGAGCACTGGTAGTACAAGTCTTACCATGCAGCCTATAGATAAATTTAGGAGTGTGTGTGTTAGTTAAGCTCTGAGTATCTTACGTAGGCTATGTGTCTAGAGCTTTCTAGGAGCAGTGCATAAACATTTGGATATTCAAACTTAGCCTGTGGCTGTCAGACTGAATGTATGTACTGGATGTGTGGAATCTGCTTCTAAAGTCACATAGGAAGTCAGTTTGCACCTGTAAATTGGCCAAACCAGGTGTTTCCTCAGTGCTTTCAGCTTTTTCACGATTCAAAGGGCTGCTAGACATTGCAGAATCTTTGACTTATGAAAAACTACCTTCTGATGGGTTGGAGGTGGAGGAAGTGAAAAAAGTTTCTGGCAATGACTTCCTCGGGCCTCTTAGTCCCAGGACTGATCTACTGAGTTGCTCAGGAGTGCTGGTGCTGGGGGCAGTGAGGTAAAATCAACACAAAGAGCTCTAAAGCAGGTAAGAGCTGCTGTGACCAGTGGAGCAGGAAGCTTCTCCAAAGCTGTCTTAACTCCAACAATCCTGAACAGAAAGGCATGGGCTTGTTGAAAAGGTAAATATCCAGAAGGGATGAGAGTAAGAGAGAAAGCTAAATTACAATGGCAAACATAACTTCCCAGGGCAAAATAATAATTGAATTGTAGTCTCTGCCCAGTGGCAAGGAAGCCTTTGCCTGGTTAAGTAATGTTACCTTTATGTTACCTTGGCGTGTTGGAGAAAGTTGACATTGGTGAATGGCTCTTGGAGACACAACTGCAGAGATGCTACTAATCTTTACAGAAAACTGACCTGAATGGGACAGGGATGTCCTAGGTTGCCTGTGTGTCTGTCAAGCCCCACAGAGCCTCAGGCCTGGACCACCTTCTCTGAAATGTCATACAGGTGTTCTATCTGATGTTTTGTTTGTTTCTTTGTTTTTGAGGATGTGATAACCATGCAATGAAATAGATGAACCTTTCTGTTAATTTTAAAATGATTGCTATTTACTTCTAATTGAAACAATAACTTTTTTCAAGATCGGGTTGATTGCCAAATTTGTTCATTATAGGCCATAAAGATGCACTTTACTTCTACTGACATGCTATGAAATAGGTTAAAAAAATGCAAACAAAAAATAAATTAATCAGGTTCTATAAAACATTGAAAAATAATTTCTTAAATGTTCAAAACTGAAAAAAATGTAAACCAAAAGTTTTTCTGTGGAAGTTTTTGTCCTTGGAGTTGAAAACTCTTGACAGAAAAAATGAAGTTCATTGGAATTGTCTTTTTAAAGAAAAAGTCTTATTATAATAGAAGTTTTTCTAAGAAGCATCACTGAAGGTGCTTCTGTCTCTGATGGCACAGGTCGTGTTTGCAGCTGCCCTCCCATCTCCAGCATATCTGGAGATGTTTCCACAGGCCTTGGCAGGACAGGAGGCAATCTATGTCAGATCTTGGCTTTCTGTAGGCTGACTGTGTGCTGCAGGTTGACTTGATGGAGTAGGAAAAAAGTCTGCCTCTTGTGGAAATTTTTAACATTCAGACATAATATATTGAAATATAAAATGCATTCAAATTAGAGACTAGGTGTAACAGTGTTAGTGGCTTACCGCAGCTGGAATTCAGAGCTGAGCAAGAGAACCCAGTGTAGGCCTGCTCTAATTTGGCTCAGATGGCATGCCAGAACATGTGTGCTAAATCTGGCAGGTTTTCTGTGGATATGGTAGCAGGTAGTCTACACTATAATAGCAGCATAGATTTGCAGTGGTCAGCTCTGCTGTCTTCCATGAGGCCTATGTACTGAACAGACAGGTCACCCCGGTAAATGAGAGACTGATCTCAGCTGTCTGGCCTAGTCAGATGATTGTGTATAAACAGAGGGAGTAAAATATCTTCTCATTTTACCAAAAGATTCTGGGCCCTCCCAGAGTGGGGCATTGCAGGGGTCGTGTGCCAGTGGCCCAAGGCTGTGCTGTGGCAGACGTCCCAGGGCATGCTGCGTTCCAGGACTGAGGAGAGATGGGAGGAGGCTGGCATGTCGTTCTTCAGTATTCATAGCTGTTTCAGGAAGGTGCCTTTGGGCAGGGAACTCCAGGTCAGGTCAGGTGAGGCCACAAGCTTTTGGGACTGTTCTATATCATCATAGGCCTCTTGGTGTTTTCCAATACATATCTCCACTACCCTTCAGTAGCCATGGCATCTGGGGTCTTGCACATGCTCCCTGCTCCTGCTGCCCTGCCACATGGCAGGAAGGCTGAGGGTGCCTTTGACTAAACTCACTCTGCCTCTCCAGTGGCTCAGGCCACTGGGCCCAAACTGGAGTGTGTCTCCTGATGTTGTGAAGATGCCCTGTGTTTCTTTAGACAATCATCTGCCCATTCTGCCAGGACAGCAGCACAGGATGCTTGCCAGCTGTCCAGATGTTTTTCCTAATTCTGAATCTTGCTGAACATGCAGCACATGGTCTCTATTATCAAAAAAAAACCCCACCAAATACTGCTCTGAATTACTAGAAGGTAGAGGGAAAGTTCTTCAGCATCACTCAGAATTTTGTAACAGATACGATGTATATGCCTTCACACCAGTTGCTGTTTCACTAGTTGCTGTAACAATAATACAATTGAATAGAGTTGGGCTAACAATATTAGATTGGAAGGTTTTCAGCACAGCAAAATATTCTGGAGTTTTTGCTTTTCTTCGCTGTAGAAATATAAAATCAGTCTCAGCAGCCTTTCACTCTACGTGGCTCAGAGATTTTGCCATTGTTTTTGTTTCTCTTTGATTTTCATTGCTGTGTGTGACTTCTGCAAAGGACCATCTGTAATGTTCACTGGCCAGAGTTGGAGCTGTTTCTAGTATACTGTTAGCACAGCTACTGAACACAAACTGTGAGGCAGCACAGCAGGAGTTGTGCGGTGACCTGCGATCAAAGGGAGATGCTGCTCTGCTGGCTTAAGTACCAAGTGATTTTGTTTTAACTTAAGAATGTCAAAATAATATGGAATAAAATATGTGAGGAATGATCTCCTATTGCTCATGGAATGGAGGAGGCATTCTGCTTTCTTGTAGTTTTCTGTCAGAGCCAAGTCCCACTGTAGCAATGTGAGGAAGGAAAAGGCAGGAAAGAAGAAAAACAGCAGGGTAGTGGTCTGCAAAAAGAAATGTTGCCACTAATGAAGTGCATCTACAGAATAAGCATTTCTGAGGGGAATCACTGTGCTCTCAACTCATGAAAGGCTGGGTTTTCAGCAGTTAGGAGAATAATGGTTTAGTTGCCACTGACAAATATCACACCTTCTTCCCTGCCTGTTATGGATGACGATGGCCTTTCTGACCATAGTCTGTGTATTGGAAAATGCAGCTTTTTGCCTGTTCACAGATGCTGGCAGGTGAGGCTGCTTGAGGAGTTATGCCGTCTGCATCTATGCTCAAGTGTTTGTGCAATATTGATAGCAGGTGGTGTGGGTTCACAGCCTAATCCAACTGCCAGAAACTGCAGTGGGTGCAGTCAGGTGTTGTCAGGGCAGAGTCTCTCTATTGCTATCTCCTTTCAGTGTTTTGTGCAAGAAACTGAAGAAAACCGGCCTGCATTTTGTGTGACCTCCAAGAAGAAATAAAATTCAACCTGCGGTTCCTGGGAAGCATACCTCCCCCATCCACAGCTGCCCAGGATCCAGCAGCCGTATGAAGCACAGTGCAGTGCATTGCTGAGAGGGGCTGCTCTTCTACATAGCTCCTGGCTGGCAGTAAAGGTGTTATTTGACAGCAAGATTCCCAGGACAGAGGCATTTTTATTAACAAAGGCCTCTCATGTATTTTGTGGTACTTGCAAAGGTTACATTGACAAAGAACCTAGTACAGAACAATGTGGAGAACAGAACCATGATTAAAAACATTGCATTGAAATTAGGTTCAAAATTGATTCTGCATTTACCAGTACCCATCTGCTGGAGCACAATCCCAAGTTTCAAGCACTGCAGTCCAAATTCACAAAATCTATGTGGAAAAACATGGTATCTTCTCATCCTATGGATGAGGCTAAGGCAGCACTAAGGTAGCTGTAGCCACAGTACAGAGTAGGACCAAATACTCTGCTACAGATTGTGAATATGGGACTGTCACTGTTCAGCTAAGACTTTAATACAGAAATTTCTATTAATAGAGACATTCCAGACTGCATGAATTTGGAAGTTCGTTCAGTCTTGTCCATCTGTCCTTAGCGTGCTCTGTTTGACCTGGGTTTTGCTTTAGTTGCAGATAGATGTTTAGGGCCAGGAAGTACAAAGAAACTAGCAGCTTTAGCTGTAAGTGTCATGGTATATGTAGATGGAAATTGAACCCTTAAGGTTATTACTGCAAATTTATACTGTTGTGATTTACTGTAAGAAGTTCTAGGAACAAACAGCTTTTTAAACACAGGCCTGTTTATAGAGCAATCTAGTTACAGCAGACAGCTTCCTGCTGGATTCTGATAGTTCTGGAATTCAATCTTTAGTGCCATCTCTGCTTTTTTTAGGAAATGCTCTTTCGTGCAAAAGAAAAAAATTGCGATTTTCAGACTTTCTATGGCTTCCTTATCAGTTCAATTGAGCAGAGAATGAAGTAATTAGTACTGGGATCACATTACCTGCTGTTGCCCCCTCTTTCTGCTGAGAGATGCTGTGGTACATGTGCTTAGTTCTATCTCTTACTAGCTGTTTGTAGCTCATGCACCAACTGAAGTAGGCAACAGAATTACCATCTAGACAATTCTTGTCTTCTGCTTAGAAATCTTGAGCAGTACTAGAGTAGTAATGATGCATATATGCAGTAAAGGGGAAGAGTTTTAAAGTCGAGAGTAACTATTCATAAGAAATACTGAGTGAAAAATTATTTTGAGCCCCCTGATTGTGCTTTGACACAATTGCTGAGCTTGACTGGACAATTGGGCTTTACTGTTCGCTGTAGATTTTCTCAAGAGGCTGAGAACTGCCTTGACATGGGAGCAGTAAAACAAACTCATCTGACTAAATTTCATATAGTGCTCCACAAAGTGGCCAGGTGCAGATATATCTAGCTGAGAGCTACATGTATGTGTGAAATGGGAAAAATCTGACCACTGTCCCTACCCACAACGCAATAAACTTCTCCCACTACCAGAGCACAAGACTTTTGTGCTTTAATAGCTAATTACAGACAGGAGATTCATTCAGCACTATTGATAACATATTACTACCTCCACTTGATACTTGTCAAGAAAATATCACACCTGTCCTGGAAAGGAATTTCACCATATCCACTGAAATGGGGGAGTTGCAAAGTACCCCTGTGGAAAATGAATGTCGTTATCAGAACCTGAACTAAATGTTATTTCCATTTTTTTGTTAGTTTTTCGATTTGTGCCTGATTTCTTTAGCTAATATGAGGACTCTAGAGAATAATTTCTTTGACAAATTTATTCTCATTTTCTGTGTTTGTTTTTTAAAGACCAACTCAAATACTTTCCCATCTTTTGCACTAATGGTTATGACTTTGGTATTCAAGCTATGCTGCTTAACAGGGAGTGGTCAGGCAGCTTCTGTGATGTTTTTCAATTTTCTTTCTCAGAGAGATTGAATTAAGAAATCTGATGCAAAGAGTTGTAGCAAATGAGCATAGAAGTTCACTTCCATGTAGTTTCAAGTTCTCTCACCAGAAATGTTTTTTGCCGGTTTGACTGTTTATTGCATGTGAATTCAAAAGGGGAATGAATCAACTTAGAAGGAGGGCATTGGAGTGGGTTCCTTACCTTTCTAATCACAAGTATCAGCAGCCTTGCAAGTCCTGCACTTCTCCACAATAGAGCATGTCAGGCCTGTGGGAGCAGTCATGAGCTGGAATCCTGCGAAGAAGCTTGAAATGAGCTTCTGGTGAAACCTGTGTCTCAGCTCTCTGCTGACCTTACAGTATTCAGCTCTTGTTAGCTGAAGATAAAAGGGTATCTTGTAAACACTGTTTAGTACAGGAATGCTGTGGAGACCGACCATTTTCTTTGGAATTGTGTTAAAACCAGGCTTTGCCATTTCCTAGAGAAGCCTATCAGTTTGCACTCTCTGCTGTCTCACTTTTGGCAGGACTGGTGTAAAGATTGTTGAGACTATCCAGACTCTCAGCCTTTTTGGGAAAGATATTCAGCTTCAGAGTGGAGGAGACTCTGCATTGGAAACATTAATTTATGCAAAAGGAAGGTATTGATAGAACAATATGCAAAGAATGTGTATAATGTTGCATCTTGGGAGAAGAAAGAATAAAAATCACTGAAATTTCAGCAAATTGTCTGGCTTTGAATTTAACTCCCCCTTTCCTTAATCTGGGAATCCTGCTAGCTGTTGGTGTAACCACAGCTGATACTTGTGGTAGACCGACTGACTCTTCCTTTTTCAGTCTCATGTATCTCCTGTTACTTCACCTTTATTCTGCTAAATAATACAGCCCATTGTCTTCGGTTTCCCTCAAGACATTTCAAGCAGTTCTTAGTGTCAGCTGTAATTCTGTCAGTAACTCAATCCAGGATGGGCTCTCACTGTTTAGCAATGCTCTTAAACTCCTTGGAAGAAGTTGCTAAGTTAATGTAAACAATGCCCTTGGGATAATAGGCAATACTATTTTTTTAAAATCTGTAAATAAAATAGGGCTCATTTCAACCAGGAATGCAACTGGTCTGGTAACATGATCCCAGCTTGGGCTATCTTCAAAGTCCATGTTTATCAGAAGAGGAGTCAGTCCTGAATGTGAACCTAATCTATGTCCCACACTTGGAAAGAACAGTGGTGGGATAAAATATGGGGGGGAAAAAATGAAATGAGACGTCATATTTTCTTGAGAGTCTAAGCGTGATCAACAGATACTTTCAAGAAAACAAAGTACATGCAGAGATTCCAGCACTTCTGTATCAGATGCTGAGCATTACTCCTGCTTGCCCAGTTGCTGATAGATCTAATAGCTTGGATCAGTAGCTACAGAGACATCTTCCTGGAAGCTTCCTGTCTGGAGATGAGTGATCTCTTCCTTGCTAGCTAGTCAGACTGGGAAGGAATGAGATGTACCCAGGTGGATTAGCCTTAGGTAGTCTAATTCCCCTCTTCTCTTTCAGTAAAAAAGCAGACGTGGATTTATAACTGTAACACAAATACTTGTCTAAAACATCTTATTTCAATTTGAAATTTATTCAATAAGCTCAACAGTGTGATACCTGGAACCTACCAGCTTTAAAGGATGGAGAGCAAAGGCTTTTGTAGGACCTTCAAAATAGTTCTCTTTTCAGAGTCCGGAAAGCTGGTCCAGGGCAAGGAGGAGAGAATTTGTTGGAATATAGCTGACACTGAAGGAGGTCTTATCTTTGGCAGAAGTACTTGTGTTAGGATAAATAATACCCTGAAACCTCTCTCATGCATCGCATTTCTCAGATGCTGGAAAATACATTGTCTGAGCATACTCAGTACAGTGCCTGCACACTTACTGAAAGCAGATTAGGGAGATCTTTTTTATAACTTCCTGAGAAATTGCTTTCCCCTTCAGTAAGTTTTTACAAGTGTCTTGGATGGAATTTTTAGGATTTTTCAAGGTTCTTGAGACTGTTAATAATACTGCACATGGCCTCAGGGAATGAGCAAGATGATCTAACAGGTTGTTTCTATCTCTTATTTCTGTGTCTCTTTGATTTAAGGATTTTCTGCATTTATTGGCTGCTGCTTCTCTTGGCCACTTTATACACTGTCTAGTGATTTTACCAATCATAGGTAATGGCAGAGGCTACTTGAAGCACCACGTTGCCATAGAAACACAGTAGCATCTAGTTGGGTCTAACCTCTCTCTCTCCTGTATCAGCCCCCACGGGAGGCAGAAATTCAGGCCTTAAAAATTAATCAATTTGATGTTAAATTTAAGAAGTTATTTTCTTTTGGTTGCCTAGGTTTCCTACTGGATGTTCTTGTGCAGATTTAATTATTTATACTATTAATACTATATTAAAATGACAGCAACTAATTATTATAACCAGTTACACCATAGTTACTAGAGCCATCCTAACTCCTGTTATTATTCCTATCATTATTGTTTGTTTACTCAAAAGACTAATTGGATTCCTGTTTTGATCATCTACTAATGCAGCCATAGCAGGAAACTTTCAGCATGATATGAGAGATGTGAACCCAGAAAGACCCAGGTAAGACCTTCAGAGATGAGTGGAGCTCACGAATCCTATACAGGAATGTGCCTTCTAGCCAGGAGCTCAGCACACCAGGGCGTGTTTGGCTCTGTTACACCGAGTCACATTTCTTGCCTTTGCAGATATTGGTCATGATTGCTTCACAGCTCTCTGCAACCTGTTTAACACTCAGTGCTGCAGCGCCATATTTGAAAACATATGTCTGGAGACTGTTTGTGTGTCCCCCCCCTTTACTGTTTTCTTTCAAGTTCTTGTTCCTTTTCTGGGTACACTCACCATCACGTGGCCTGGAGCCTGCCACAGGCCCTGTTCAAGCTGCTTGTCCTTTAGCCTGTTGAACTGTGTTAATTGTGAGTTGTGTTTCTCCTCTTACTCCCATTTAAGAATGGCAATATCTACAGTTCACAAGGGAAGGGAGGCACCTTTACAATGAAAGTGCTGGGTAGTGCTGTTCTGGCAGTGCTTGTCTCAGGCAACATGACTTTATAACTGGGTACATAGAAAACAGTGATTTCAGGTAATCTTTTATAATTTGCAGCTTCAAAGAATCCATGGGAACCAGAGGTTTCTGTTGTATTCAGTCCTTGTGAGTTGTGATGTTTGAATTAGTTTACTGGCATTGAACACCCTAGTGACATCATAGTCTGGCATCAAGGAGCACATTAGTGCTGTGGTACTTCAAACAAGGTGGAAAAAAACCCCCATATAGCTCTTGTTTTAAATTGCCATTACTGATTACGAAGAGATACCAAAGGTCTGTGATGGGTGTGTTCTGCATCATTAAGAGCTAAGCAGATCCAGGCCCCTGGCAGACTGTGTACTAAGAAAGGGAGGTTACTACAATTGCCTGCTTCTTCCAGTTACTTTTCTACAGTGACTGCTGCTGTCAGACAAGGTAGGAAAAGAAAAAAATATAAAGGATTTTCAATATGAATGACTTCTGCTAAACAAATACCATGTCTCACCTCACTCAGAGATGACATCAGACCTTGCAGCTTCTTTCTTGTACTGGTCTATGGGAATAGGAAGTTTTTAGGAATTTTAGCTGAGAGCTGGCTTTTGCAGAATTTGCTTACACTCTAGGCCAGTAACTCCTCACATTGAGAATGCTGACAAACTTATCTCTAGTTAAATAAAGGAGTTTGCTGAGGAATAGCCCTCTAAGAATAGTTTATGCTGCAAAAGCTTAGTCCTGTCAGGACTGAACTAGGAAATTACAGACATAGTGCCACTGTCTCCAGTGCTCCCATGATTAGATCTGACTGTAACCTTTCAACACAAAACATGGAATTGGTGCATATCTCTAAAACTTCAGGAGACAACTTTAGAATACACTGCAATATAGTAATCTGTTTCAAAGTATAGAGACAGCTGACTGTGTTTGAGACTTAAGCAATAACTTTGACATAGCAAGACCTCCTCATGTATTTCCAGGGAGTGTTTAGTTCGGGACAAACAGCTCACAGAGGCTACCTATGTCTTTCTAAGATACATCTGTGCACAGTCAGTGAGAAGAGTGCTGATGGCTTGGAAGTAATCAGAAGCTAATTGATCATACCTCTTTCCTTAGTGGGAATGCTGGGAATAATGTTGCTGTGTCTGAGAATGGCACAGATCCCAGGGCCCTGGCATGACATGTTAGTTTTGAGCTTTGTTGACGGTCTCATTTCTGTAACAGAAATTTACATGTTGTTCTTTTGTAAACAGCAAAGGCGTTGATACCCTTGCTGCTGTTAAACTCAGTTTGCTTGTGTAAAATCTCTATGTAGTTCTTCTGGAGCTTGCAGTTCACCTGCCCAATCTATACCTCTGTGTTTCTTTGAGAGCTCCTGTTACGTTACTCTTCCCTCTTCTCTCCCGGGTAATGTGTTTGTCATCTGTACCAGCCCATATAAAAACCTGGAGAGGTGAAACACTCTCTGCTCTCCTTCCATAAACTGGTAAACCTCTTCCTGAGACTTCACAACTCTTTGGAAAAACACAAAGTGTATTTCATACTTTCCAGGTACTGTGCATGAAAATTCTGCTAAGTAAACACTATAAAGTAGGTTTTGAGAAAATATTAGTCACCATTATGCAATTCCAAAACCACAAATAAGGTGCTAGTATATTTTGGGTTATTGGTTGTGACTGCAAATACTATGTACACAAAGGAAACCTTTGAAAACCAACCAGCCTACAATTGTATGCATTTTACTCTTACAAGGCAATTTGTCTAATAATCTCAGTGTTAATTTTTTTCATCTGATATATGCAGCTGATCAACCGGACAGTGTTTTCTGTAATATATCTGAAAAATCCGTATAAAGTGGGTTTTTTTCTCAGCTCATTCTCCATTCTTTTTTAAAAAAAACCACTTACCTGCTATTAAATATAGTGAAAATGATGTTTTCATACTCTGTCTTTTCACTTCAAAGGTTTCAAAGTAAATACAAGCAATGTGCACTCCATTAAAAAAAATGTACAAAGTATCTAAATCCTGATTTTTCAGGCCTGCCAGAACTGCATCTGTTTAAACATGTTACTTATATGCATAGGTACAGTACAGGAAGCTGGAGTGGTTTTCAGAGCTGCCTGGAGTTGTATCTTTTTTATTCTTCTCTTTCTCAAAACAATTTTAAGTCTACAAGAAGGGTCAGAGGAGGTCACGATTCCTGACCCAATGCTGAACTGAGGTTGCCTCTACCGTCTTTTTGATGCTCCGACCAGGGTCACTAAACTGGGGGTTATTATTGGCTCCCTGTGTCTATGAGGCACAGCCTATCCCAAACAATTTTTAAATTACCACTGGCATGAGACTGTCAGGAAGGATAGTAGCTGGGAATGTCTAGACACTGCCGCCAAGACAAGCTCCCCTATAGTGGAGACATTGGGCAGTGAGGGGGGTCAGGGAGAGGGGCCGGGAAACTGCCCCTGGAGTCCCCAGGCTGAAAGACAAAACTCCCATCATGCTCCCCACAATTTGCTCCAGGGGTTTAGACAAAGAATTTAAGATAAGGAAATCTATAGGCCTTACAACTGGGAGAATTTTTAACTGCTTTATTGCTTTCCATAGATTCTAAAGCCATCTGTCTGCTTTTATGAGCTCTTTAAATCACACATCACAATATCTCTTACTTCTTGTCACACTGAACTGTGTCTGAATTTATACCATTTTTTTTTACCATATTATTTAGAAATTAACATTGAGGTATGATTTTAAGGTCTATGGAATAATTTCTGCAAAGCTACAGCGCTTTCCAGTGCAGATCAGCTGTCTTTTCTAGTGTGTAAGACACAGAGAGGTCACGGGAATCTTCAAAAGGTATTTTCCTGTTCATCACCCTGCTTAAGCAGAACTTCTAGGGAAAAAGACTTCCCATTCACTTGTTTCCCAGTACTTGATTTCTTAAACCCAAGCTCCTCTTATTTTTATAACATAAAAGATATAAAGCACCTAACACCACAGAACTTCAGCTCCTTGTTACCTTAGTTATATCATGGTTAAGCACACAACAGGCTGACAAAGAGCAATAAGGCATCAGTTGGCTTAAAAAGAAGCACTAACTTTGTTTAGCATACCTGTTAAAAAGTTCCCTAACTCACTGTATAAAATGTCAGTGCTTGCTTTGTCACTGAGTAGAAAATGCCCTAAAACAGTCAAAGCCAAACTTGCAGCATAAATTCATTTACATTTCATTACATTTCAGTTGTTATCTTACATGGCATTTAATAACAAAAGAAAAATAACTCAAAGAGCTGATACTACACATGCTAATCAACTTTTTAAAAAATCAGTAATGTTAGAGATTTGACAGACCTTGCTCACAGTAACCTTTCAGTTAAGCAATTGTCATACCCGTGCCTAAGCCACAGACTGAGGACTGCATGTGAATTTATGGAATGAAAGGAGAGATCCTTCTGCTCACCCATTGCTGCCTTTCAGCCCATCCAGGGTGTCATTGATGGGAAGTGGCTTACAGTTGCTAAGCTCATCATAATCCTCAAAGGTCACAGGTAAGGCTCTGCTTTTGAGGCTTCAATTTTATTGGAAGTGCTAGGGTGCAGCTGTGATGTGACTGCTTGATGTCTCACAGGATGGTGCCCTAGGGGCTTTCCCTGCTGTCCACTGGCCACACTGGGCAGCACTGGCAGGAGTAGCAAGGAGTACAGCTTTCTGCAGGCTGATGATGTTCTGGGAAAGGAGAGCTGTCACACAAGTTTGAAGATGATTTTTACTACTCCTGTTTGCTGAACAGTATTGGAAAATGAATGCATATAAAGTAATGCACTTCAGATTCCCCACATGAGATCAACTCCTATGGACATGTTTGGTTGGTTTTTTTTTAATTGGACAGTCTTGTTCCTCTGTTAATTTAGCCCATTTTTTAAAAGCCTCTTAGCTGATTAGGAAACAGATGCTTTTGTGCCCTCAAAAGAAGTTAATCAAGAACAGTTGAAGCAACTTATTTTACGTTGGCTGGCTTCAGGAGTTGGCCTTCATCTGCTGGGATTTTCTTCCTGGGTAGGACTAAAGGTCCATGTATCTTGCATCTCTTTTTCTTACATCCTGTAGTAATTGTGTAATTTTTTCTTTCCTAAAGTTGTATTTGCCTGTGGATAATCCTATTTTAAACCAAGCCTCTTTTTCGTGAATTCAAGTACGGCTTTGTGTGGCAACAGATCCCATTTCAGAGGATGCAAGAAAAAATCGGTCTGCTTCCCTTAAGGCAAATGTTTGCAGAGAAATATGTTGCTCAGCTATGACCTGCCTATTACTGCTTCAACCTGTTAAGATCACAAAGTAAGTGCACATGAAAATAAGGTGTCTTTTGTGACTCCTTTCTCTGCTCACCCTGACAGCTGTTCTCTAGTCTGTCTGATCTGGGCTGGGCCCAGATGTGCCTGACTGCCTGCACTGCAGGCTGGTCCCCTTGGGGTTGTCTCTGACTTCCCTGAATTTTATGGATAAACCAAGTGACAAACTAGAGATGGACAAGTTGACCCAACATGCTTATAGGAACTGAGAGATGGGCCACTGAGTATGTGAAGGGGCACGATTTGACTTATGTGTAGCCAGCTGGGAGAAGTGAAACACAGGATGTTTCAGTTAGCAAAGCAGCCGAGAATGAAGTGAGTCCAGCCAAGGTGAAAGGTGCCTCTGAGGTCCCAGAAGCATTACCCATGAGTGATATGCATTGTGTAACCTGTGACAGTCCTACTAGTTTTTCTGAATGTCTGATATCTGTATGTGGCATAAAATTATGTCTTTAAGGAAAAAGTACCTTAGTGATGTACATAGACAATGTCAAAATTTGTGAGCAGAAAAGTGTGTCTCTTATTTAAGGCATGAGATATGGTTCTGATGCTTGTTTTTTAGGAATACTATTCTGAATCTTCCAACCCATAAAATTATGTTGAATGTTAAAGTGCGGCAGCTGAATGTGTAATTCAAAAGAGAACATTTAGAATGAGAAAAGAGAATCATATTAGCAACACAAAATACAAACAGAAAACATATACAGAAATAGTGGTCCCCAGAAATTGGTCAAGAAAGTCTCCTGGTATCTCTGGCCACTGATCTTTGTGTGCTGTATCATTATGATACTATTTCCCCCTCATACTTACAGCAACTATCTGCTATAGATCTTTCTGTCTTTCAGGTATTAAAAAAACATGTGTTTTAAAGAAAAGCTGATAGTGCTTTGTTTGTTCAAACAATTTAACTCGTGCTGTACTCCAGAGTTAGAGAAGGCAAGAAATAAAATTTTTGCTGTTACAGCACAGCATAGATCAAGTCATTGATTTTCATCCACTTTTTAGGAATACCTGAAAACCTGAGATGGCGAGTCTGTTTTTCTGTTTTTCAGGGCATTTTTTCCTAAATACCCACAAAATGAAGAACCCGTCATTTTCCCTGTACAAAAACAGGATGTTTTTTTCACATGTGTTGCCCCCAGGATTAACTTTTTTCCAGAATAAAACATTTTCTCACTTCCAAAGAGCACAGCAAAACATTTGAGGCAGCAGCACAAGAACTCTTACTCTCTGTGGTCATACAGATATATCCAGCTTTAAAAGCAGAGCAGCTTTCCCCAACAGAGCTGTTGCTGCTCTTGGAACTGATTTACAAACAACCAGGTCCTGCCTAAAACCCTTTGCTAGTGGTGTGGTGTGTGGTACTGTACTTGTCTGAAGGTCTTTCCCTGTGAGTCACATCTCAGGTAATGCTCAGTAGTTTCTGCCAATGTTTCTAATCAGGCTGCAGAGCAAATAGTTCTTCCATCTGTGAGTAGTGCAACATTATACTGAGCCTTTCACACCCTGAAAGTCACAGGCAGCCTCCTCAGCTGTATCAGCCCATATTATTGTTTGCTTTTTCTATCCCTCCTGCTGGAGAAACCCCTGTTCTGGAGAATCTCATTTACAGCTAGCAAGGTAACTTGAGAATGAAAAAAGTACCATGAACCAGCCCGAAAAAACTCACCAAGTAAGAGTGCAGATTAGTCTAATGAACTATGTTTTTACATCCCAGCTGTGGCAGGCATTAAATAGTTATATTTTTAAAAATTGCTGTACAAAACCTCAACAGAATTTGGAAGGAGATAATTCCCACTATAATAAGGGAAACACTCTCAAGTGTATGGGATGAGGGGATGGAGTAAATTCTGGATTTGTCCCAGTGCTCTTGAGGAGACAGGAGTGCTCTGGCTGTTAGGTTTAGCTCAAGGACTAGGATCTGTAGCATGATTCCTGTGTCTGACCTGTGGGTAGGTTCCTGTAGAAGTGCAGAAAGTTAAATATTTGGCACGATTCTTCTTGCCTTTTCCCAGACACGTGTGAGGTGTAAGAGTGAGCTCTTTGCAGACACAAAGAAGTCTCATCTCAGAGAGAACAGGGATACCAGGATCCAGGGGCAGCCAGTGGGATTGCTCAGAGGAGAGAGGGATCACTGGGGCTGTTTAGCCTCTGGGAGAAATATCTTTGCTTTTCGCATATGTTCAGATTTGGTAAAATTAAAGGCAAGGAATTTGAGTAAAAGTGACCTAAAAAGCTATAGAATCAACTTGTGAACTCAGTGCCACCAGAAGAAGTTGGGGCTGTTTCAGGGGTCTGAGGAAGATTTGAAAGGCATGTGGTTAACCAGAACATCCAGCATACAACAGGAGATACAGACCTTACAGACCTCCTCCCTCGGGCTGTATATCAGACTGTCTACTGAGAGCTGGGAAGAAGCTCCTCTGTGGGACAGTACTGGGGGGTTTCTCCATACCAGTTGTGGTGGAAACTGTTGAAGGGAGCAACCGCTGATCCCACTCGATCTGGTAATTTTTGTCTTCCTGTAGCAAACACCTCAAAACTCAATAGTAAGGCAAATTATTTGTGGAGCTAAGGAAAAATTAATGTTAGTTGTCTTCTTCAGTTACAAAGCACACCTCTCTGCAACAGATGATATAAAGGAACTTGTGATTAACCATCCCAGAGTCCTTCCTGCCCAGGGAGCTGTGGGACTGTCTTCCGCTGTCTTTCATTCCCTGTCTGTCTCTCTTTTCCCCTGATTTCTGTGTTCTTGTTTGTACACAGGTTTACTGTATCTCTAATTTTATGCATGAATAATATACTTGATGGGATGTAAGTGTGTACGTTCCTTGGTGGCTGTACCTTGTCCAGATTTGTGTCATCTCCTGGGCAAATATCTCAGTGTTACAAATCGCTTAGAAATTCATTGTGGAAGTTTCAAAATAGTTGCAGCAAGTGAAATATAACAAGTAAGAGAAAATTAGCATTTATCTGTAAGTAATTTCTCTCAGTCATGGAAACAGCATAGTTTCAGTGATGAAGTATACAGGAAGAAGCAGAAATTTGTAGGTTTAGTGTTAATAGAATTTTCAGAAGAAAAAGAAATCCCTGTAATGAACATACAGAAAAAACATAATGTCAGTTTGTGTAAGAGCAATTGTCTTTTAAAATATAAATTTGAGAAGACTTTCAAAATTATGTCTCAGGTTTTGTACATAAAGTCACACACCTAAATACATGTCAAGTCTTTAAAGAAAATGTTGTACATAGTCTGAAAATATCAAGTGAGAAACTTTGGAAAAATTCACACATCTTTGTTGGACTTCTGTATTCTGCTTTTGACTTTTTAAAGTATTTCAATGTATGATTATATTCACATTTCATGAAAAAATAAGGCTTCAAATAACTAATTTTCATACTTTAAATCATAAGAGCAATTTCTATTATAATACAGATCATTAAAAAAGGGTATCAGTTGGGAATTTGCTACAAATCTAATCCATACTAATTATATTAAGTGTGATTTAAGGAACATAAGTCCTATTATTAGCATATTTAATAAAATTAGCCTCTGGATTCTTCCTGCACATGGCTATCAAATCTATTTGCACTTAAGATTTTTAGTTTTGAGTCTAATACACATTTCAAAATAATTTCTATTTACTGATCTTCATAGTGAACTGTACTCAATTCTAAGTTTAACATGCAAGATACATTTTAAAATAAGAAGGTGATAAGAATCTTAGGAGGTTGAATGAAGACTAAATGCTCCTGAATTACACAATTCCTCTAAATTGTTGGTGGTAGCAAGTGTGCCCTCCAAATACAGATGACAGAGGCTGATTTCAGCATGTCATAGGAATGTATCTGGGAAAATTAATTCAAAAAGCCTGCAAAAGTGGACATGCAATTCTGACACGTAGTCATTCAAGAGCAAGAATTCTTAGTATAAAATTAGGGCAGTAAATCAAGGGTTTTGTCACAGTTTCTTGTCATACCGATACTCCAAATAGGAACACACACTGCATGGATGACCAAAATGCTTTTGAAGCAACCCTTCTTTCTTTTAACTTTTCATTGATAATCAGCTGTGATTGTGTGCTTCTAACTATATGACACCCTAAATCACATTACATTTACTCAGAAAAGATTTTAAGCTCTGAGAAGATCATTTTTATTAAATTTGTGTTTTCTAAAATACTACAGTAACACAAATGCCCTTTGGGAAGGGCAGCACTATTAGAAACAATGGCACTAAATGCGCTATTCTTCCCTTTTTTTTTTTTTTCTCTTTTCACTCATCTCTTTAAAATGCATTCAAATGTACTTTGAGTTAAAGTATATTCTGTGGTGGATTACTTTCCATCAGCTAATCAAGAATAAACTTGGCAGATAATGAATTTTTTAATTTAATCTCTTTATCAGTGTTGTCGTTTAGCAGATAAGTTACCTCTGTGATTAGACAATTTTCAGAGCATTCCATTTCTAAAATCTCAGCATTCTAAAACATTGCAGTAACATTTTTTCATTTATAAAAATAAAAATTATATCATATATTAATTTATTGAGGGGAAGCAGTAATATACGCATAGTTTCAGCCCTAAAGATTTTTACAGCTATATTTTTAATTTTACCTCAAACAAGGTATGTGATGCTCCTATTTTGTCTCTAGTTGTTCAATCTGTATTTAATATTCATTCCTATTGAATCAGATTCTTCAAAGTCTGTAATAAACTGATTCTGTTGTTAATTTTAACACGAGTGAATTTAATTTTTCAGTGTACAAAAGAGTAGTTGTGAAATGAAACAGAAAACCCAGGGAACAGTATTTATGAAGAAATGTGGCCAAATGCATTTATAACACAGAATATTTAGAATATTGCTAACTAGTAAATCCTTTTTTATTCTCTGGCTAGCTACAGCTGCTGCTGATTTTTCAGTTTGCAGGTACAGTATCAGTAGCATAGCATTTATTTGTGACAAAGGAATACAAGTTGCCTTGGAGATTTTTAATTAACTCTTCTCCTGTAGCTCTGCCTGCTTATCATTTCAGTAGTTATTTAAGCTTCACATCAGATTTTGGATATTGTTCTTCAGAAACGTCTTCTTAATCTCCCCAAATTAGCATTTCAGCAAACAAATGTTTCCATAAGGCACCATTCATTCCACTTTTTTTTAAAAGGTACAGTTAGTATTTGCAACCATTCATTCAGCCTTGAAAAGTAGAATAATCTTAAAGAGAGGAACTTGTATGAATTTTGCAACTAAAAAAATGAATATTCTTATTCTGAACAAGAGAAGTCATGGTGATTACTACCTTTAATCAGACTAAGGTACTCTTTATTATTTGTTCATAAAAAATAAGATGATTAGATATATTTTGAGGAATTTTGATTACTTAGACTAATCTATTTAATGCAGTATTATTCATTTAGCAAATAAATTTACCTTGTAGAATCTACTTAACTTGTTCATTGCCATTTTGTAGTGGCTACTTCTCACCACCAAATGAGTTAAGATACATACTTTTATTCTAAAAATACAATAAACCTGAAAGAGGCAGAAAGAGCTGTTTGTGACAGTCCTGTCCCTAGATGTCAGAATTATTTTCCCTGTGCTTTTCTTTTTGGAAGTATGACATCTACTATCGTCAGACCTGTTAATGTCATTCAACTAGTAGCTGGGTTTAGGGGATTTTTTTTCCAGATGAATTATAAATGCCATAAATGCTTACAAGAATATAGAGTCAGGAGCCTTTTCTACGCTGAAAATGGAGGGATGAATTTAAGCAAATATGATTTACAGATACAGGGTTAATGCCGTGAGCTAGAGGGAGCTCCACCACAACGAAATACAAAGGTTCAGCTTCATTTATCAATGTGCTTTCCTGGCTTTGTCTGCTTCTGAACATAAAAGACCCAGTTTTATTGCAGATATTATCTACACCATTCTGTGATATGAATGTTATTGTTTAAACTGTTGCAGAGACATAAAACAGCTGAAACCCTCTACCAGCACCATATTTATGCCAAACCTTTTGATAAATACACAGTTCTTTTTGTTCACCATCACTGTCTTTGTCTTCATCCTAATACTCAGCCATCTTTAATGAAAATGCATCTTCCATAAATACAGAGCACAGATATGCTTCCCTCAGAGTGGATCTTCTACCCTTAATTATGCAAGTCAATGTCCATCAGTTGTGCAAGAATTCTGGGCAAGCCCCGAGCTCTGTGTCTGGAGATGCTAATATCCTCTTGTTTCAGCTATTTCACAGTTCTCTTTCCAAAGTACTTTACACCACAAATTCACCCTACTGACAACCTGTTTTGTTCCACAACTGGGCTTTAAAGAGTGATCAGAAAAGTGAGTTTGGAATGATTTGCTTGTAAAGGAAGTGTGACTATTATAGCTGGAACATGAATAATCCATTTGCTTCTAATGAATATCTCAGAGACAAAGTAATCCATTAATAGTCCCCATAATTCTAGGGTAATCTTTTACCCCTTCTCTAGTATTGGCTAAAGGACAATATTTGCCCATTAGTATTATTAGACACAGTTTCAGTGTAAGAACGATTTTTAGTTTGTTTGCATCGCTACCTCACCTCTGTGCACTGAAATTTCCTAGTCTGTATTTGAGATTCTTCTTTCTTACCTCCTGCTCCTTGATCTAAGCAGATGATATTGCTCTAGTCATAGAGATAACAAGAAAGTAGCTAATATCTTCTCATTGATTTTTGTTAATGAGATACTGCTTCACAGGGAAAGCAACAGCTGAAACCATCAGGGCTGGGTCATGTCTGTGTGAATGAACTTTTTTTTTTCTATATTGGGTGTGTAATTCATGGCAAATCATTTATTAAATTAATTTAGCCCCTTTCATGTTTGTGGAATACCCACAAGCAAATTATAACCTTATTCCAGTTTTTAGAACACACATTATTGTTTTCTTCTGTGAATTTGAAAAACTTTCGCATGTAATTGACCAGCTCTCTTTCTCTGATTAGCTCAATGAAATGCATTGGTTAGGTACTGAGTTCTAACAGAAAATAGGAATAAGCTCTCCAAACAGCATATGTTCTTCCAGTATAAATTTGAAACTGGGTTTCCAAATATGCTGCAAAGAATACTGCAACATTTGCTCTGTATCAACATTCCTGAGCATAAAATCTAATAGGCTTAAATTCATTTGTGCTAAAAGGCCAGGACAAGACTTAGAGCTGGGTCTGGTGTTGGTCATCCAAAACTCAAAAGAATCTTCATAAATATATAACCTAAGAAGTGTATCCTGAGAAATTTAATAACACTGTCATCAGCATCATCAGATGCTGTGCTCATGCCTGTGACATTACTGAGGACTATCATGCATAATTAAATTACAGCTCCATTTCGCAGTGTTTTCAGGAGGGAGACTGTTGAGACCAGATCAATAAGACACATAGAGCAGATCCATTTTTTGTTATAGGCTTACAGTATAGATATAGAAAAGAAATTAAGACCTACAATAGCTTGTTGGGAATATTAGTTAAGGAACTGAGAAGAAACAAGTGCACTACAGAATTAGAGTCCATGTCATCCCTATGTCAGGAGGAGCAAGGTGTCCCCTAACAGCTTTTCTTCCTTTCTTTTTTTTCTGTGTGTTTCTTTGTACGCTCTAAAATTTATTTATTGGTAAAAGCCTCTTTTTTCCAGAGGAATTTCCATCTGCGTTGCCACCAAGTCAGTTACCTGCAAGCAAAAAGGGATGCTCCCATATTCCTCTTCCAGGTGTTTTGCCAGGTTATTTCTGTGTATATCCATAGTACAATACCATTTTTACTAAAAAGATGGTAGGAGAACTACTTCTTACAGGATACTTACAGGAAAGCTATATGCTTCACTGGCAATTCTTGAGTAACCTGTCTTCTTATCTTCACTGCCACACCTTTGATAAGCAAACTGGAAATTCACTGAAATATCTTTCTTACTGGTTGCCACATTAGGAACTCTTAGATGAACTAGCAAAGTTCACATGGGCTCCTGTATGCAGAAGCTGAGAGTCTAACTTACAGATTTGTCCTACTGATAGCAAGTTACGTTAATTTCTAATTGAAAACAAAAATGTCATGAAATGTTGTTTTAATTGGGCATCTTGTTCTAATCTGAACTGATAAGAGTATTCAGACTTAGCTAGATTAGGCTACTATCAAAACTGATCAAACAGATTTGCCAGTCTAACCTATATGTCATTCATCTTGGAACACCCTGAATTCACCTTACACTTCCTTCAGAAAGCATTGCTGTCTGCAACATGCACTGTAGAAATGGTGATGTTGGATTTCCTCTTGCTGCTTTCTAGCTTTTGAGCCCTAAATATACACTAACTACTGGGAAAATAGTGATTAGAGCAATAGGGGAAGTTGCTTTGCTGAAAGCAGTTTCTTTAGGTACCTAGCATGGTTAACATCACTATCCTTGTTTGTTGCTCCTCATTGATAACCTGTAAAGGGCAAAGACTAAACCAGGTTCTGATATACTAGATGGTCAATCTTTTTCTTAATGTGAAGTTCATTAACAAAAGCCATGGTTTATCAGGGTGTAATCTTACCTTACAATAGGAAAGAACAACAATGCTTTCCATTGTTTTGGGAACTCCATTGGTAGTCTCAGCAGAGAAAACACTATGTTTGACCTCACTTGCAGAACTGTCAGATCAGAATAGTGAAGCTGAGCTTGATTCAGATGTTTGCTGACACTGACAATTATGTTTTGGTACTACAATGATGATAAATGAAGTCAGACTTGGATGCCAAGAAACAGACAAAAGACTAAACCAGTTTCTGTAGCCTTCAGTAGATAAGGAGAGTTCGACTGCCCCTTCCTGATCTCTTTCTCTGCCTACCAGCTCAGAGGGAATAAGTGACACATAGCCTGGCAGACCCCTTGCAAACCCTAACCTATCAACTTGGAGGTAACAAAAACCTTGCAAAGCATCTCAGGGTGATGCCTAGGACAGCAGCTGCTTGGCTAAGAGTATGATGTTTTGTGATAACCCCTTATTTGGGTGAAGCCTGGAAGGTTACTTGTTCAGAGTTCAAGCCAATGAAAAAAAATTAAATGCCTGCTTAATGTGCTGTGTATTATAAGGAGGTGAAATACATATAATGCTCATGACATTAGTTCCTGAATTATTTGGTGATTCTGAGTACAAGGCACTCTCCAGGAACATGCAATTCTTCTGGATTTATATTGCATTTGCTATCCAATTGCAAAGTAGATATGATGCTAAATGGGCCCTTATAATAAATTGATAGCCTATTTTTTGAAGCCTTGACCAGTGGAATTCAAACAATTGAAAGAAAGAAATCATACGCAAAGCAATTACCTTGTTCTTGAGTAAGGTGGAATAAAAAACTATTATATGCTTTCATCTGGGAGCAGCACTGCTTTCTTTTTCCATGTCTATACCATGGAGGATGTAGAGCCTATGTTGTGATACCGTTGTTGTATGCTATTTCTCCATGATGTGCATATTATACAACAGCTTCTGTCCCAGGAAAGCAGAGAAACATCCAAGTATGGCTGACTTTGCACCAAAGACTTGGAACTCTCCCTGTCTCCATAACTGTAGTGCAGTTGTGCATTGGTTTGGTATTTTACCTTTGATGTTTTCAGCCACCTGGGAAAGAAGTAGTGTGTCCATGTTCCAACTATGTAAAAACTTCCCTACTCAGTGAGAAAGTAAAAATCAGCATATTCCCAAACATCAGCTGCTCTGGGAAGAGGCAGGCATTTTTACAGGGAAGATCAGATCTTGCCTACCTTACTCATTAATGGGTCTGACGGAGAGCCTTGGCTTAGTAAAAGGCACAGGGTCAGGGTCTTAGAGTACTATCCTGCTCGCAGAAGGGCCTTTCTGGATGCTCAGTGGTGGGAAGGTGATGAAAGCTTTAGCAGTGATGTTAGCAACTGCAGGATCAGTCTTTACAGTTGCCTGCATATGGGTCAGATCTTCACCTTGGGGGGCTTAAAGGAAAGACTGTTATCTGCTTCAGTAGGCTCTGAAGCAGGGACTGGATGAGTGGCAGATACTTCTCAATAAGTATGCAAGAAATGTTTATCCTTCTGAGAACTCTGACTACAGAACTGGCATTAATTTGCAGGTCAGGACATTTGTTTCCAGCAAAATGCCTGAACTTGTTTCTTAGAGGATTTTAATTTCTGAAACACAAATGCAAAATACTTAATAATTTGTAAATATCCTCAAAGATCACACAAGAAAAAGGGCTTCTACTGAAAGTATTTTTCTTTCCCTCTCTCAACTTGAAATAAACTTTCCAATGTAGATGTTCTGAGGAAAATATTTTTTAATCAGAAGAGGCAAAACAAAACTAGTCCTTTCCAACAAGTCAGGTCTGCTTACAAAAATGCTTACCAACATCTGTCTTGAGAGTATGTAATCATTCTTCTCTATTTCCCTAAAAATGTAATAGAAACTCAGAGTGTGATTTCTCAGTTCTGTGCCTCTGATAATCCCTAAAGCCCTTTATCTGAGAAATTATCTCTTGAAAATGTTTTTTTGCTTTATTTGATGTTTAATGTTAAATATTTCAATATTGAGAAGTCCTTACTGGTTTTATGAACAAACACACAAGAAACAATTCTTAGAATTTGTTATCAAAGTGCAGACACCATCTTTTGGTGTAACAAATGGCTGGAGGAAGCAATACAGTCTGAAAGCCATTCTAAAAGGTAATTTTAGAGGTAGCTGTGCAGCAGTTTATTTTCTGCTGAAAAGTCCTGCTCCACACCTTTGTGAACTGCCTTAAAATAGTGAAAGAAGCTCTTCAAATGTGTCTGTTTTTTGGCATATGTGATTCTGCCTTCCCCTTCTGATAGAACCACTTGGGATGTAGCCTCATAATGCAGGTTTCCTGTCATACTGGCACCTATTAAGTTGCCATAGTGACAGACACAAGAAACATTACTTCAGAAATGTTGCTTTATTACAGTTAAGGTGCATTTTGAAGAAGGATCAAATTTCAGGTTACTCCCTGTGTTTTATATAGGGGTAAGCAGAATTATTAGCTTGTGCTAATAAGGGTTAGTTTGAACCTGCCCATCCCCCAGCAAGCATTCGGAAGTATATTGCAATGTACTGTATGTGCTTCCCATTGCTCAGAACAGGCCACAGACACACTTTGCTGCTTTGCCCCACTCACAGCTGCCTCCACTTTCTCACAGAGAAGTACTAAGTCACTGATGCCTTTGATGGGCTGTATCTTTTATTTACAAAGAGCATCTTCAGACTCCATTGATTTTGTTCACATGAATGCAGAAGAGACACAGAAGGGGAGATTTCTGCAGTATTCCTGGCTGTATTATGTTCCAACAAACTAATCAAATTCCAAGTATTTTGTAAGCAGCAGTGCTGCCTAGCAGGCCTGCGCTGAACAGTCTCTCAGATCTAAGAGGCTTCCCCAAGCGAACACGAAACCTACGGAGAGTGAAGCCGAAAAGCTCCTCAGCCATCTCCCGCAGCGCAGCTCCATCGCGCAGCCGGGGCAGCGCCGAGCCGCCCGCAGCACACCTCGCCCCTGATTAAACCCATCCCCACCGTTTTGCCTAATAAATAAGATTAAAGGGTGCACCGGTGAAGGGGAGGGGCTGTTGTAAAGCTTAGAAACAGGTGAATTGAGGGTTTGCAGGAAGAATGTTCAGCCCCCTGAGAGCCTTTGTCCGCCGCCCCCATCCCGGGCTGTCCGTCCCGGCTCTGCCCGCGGTACCAGCTCCCGGCTGCGGGGCAGGCAAAGCAAAGCAGTCTCCGCGAAAATACCACCCAAGTGACCGAGGTATTTCACTTCAGATACTTGAAAATGTACGTTAAAGGTGCATAGGACCTGCTTGCACTCATCTGCTTGAGAAGTAAACGCGTGACAGTACACCTGGTGCAGGCATTTGTGAGTGCAGAGAAATGTTAAATCTTCACTTTCTTGGAAGTTCTAGCTTTCCATTCCCTGTTAAACATCACTTTGCTGTACAGAAGTGGTAAGCGGTGAAACTAATTTGAAAATATGATGCATGCTTATCCTGGTTTTGGCTGGGGTAAAGTAAATTTTCTTCCTAGTAGCTGGTACAGGGCTGCATTTTGGGTTCATGCTGAAGAGAATGTTGATAACACAGGGATGTTTTGGTTATTGCTGAGAAGTATTTGCGCAGTGTCAAGCCTTTTCTGCTTCTCATCCTGCCCTGCCAAAGAGTAGGCTGGGAGTGCACATGGAGCTGGGACGAAGCAGGGCCAGGAGAGCTGACCATGGCCGGTGTACAAACTGGTGGGGAGGTGCAGATCACTGCTTGAGCACTGGTGAGTGGGTGGTGAGCAGATGCGTTGGGCATCACTTGGTTGTGGGTTTTTTCTCTTTTTTTACTAAGTTTTATTTATTAATTTTCATTACAATTATTGTTTTAATATTTTATTACTAATTATTATTTCATATTATTACTGTTGTTATTAGGTTTCTTGCATTTGGTTTAGGAAACTCTTCTTATCTCAATCCAGGCTTAGTTGGTGGGGTCTTTTTTTTTTTGTGATTCTCTTCCCCATCCCCCTGGGACAGGGGAGTGAGTGGCTGTGTGGTGCTCAGTTGCTGGCCGTGGTTAAACCATGGCAATACCTCATGATCATTACCAACTGAAGATTTAAAAACCTAGTCTGAATCAACCTCAGAAAAAGCCCATTATTACTTGCATAGCTGATAGTCGTTCTGTCCAGAAGATCCTTTACAGGCGAACTGTTGGCAATCATTACTATCACTGTTATTATTTGATTGACTTCCTAGCATAAGAGGAGTACAGGACAGAAAGATCCTACTACTTTTTGAAACAGAGCTTAGACCTGTGACACAGATTTTATGGCTTGTTCTTTGACACCTTTTACATTTCTGTAACTCAGAGATGATTTCTGTTGTGGTAGATATCTGCAAAGGCTAGAGGCAGAATTCACGTCCTCTGCTTTTGTGCATCTAGATAAGTTATGTTAATAGTTTATACTAACAGTATAGTCATAAAGTAAAATGCTGATTTCAAGCCCATTCAGCACTCTCCTTGCAAAACATACTGTCCAAGACAGATTCCTTCATAAGAGAACAGCCTTACTATTCTAACTGCTCTTTCCTTCCCAGCTGCTGTGCCCCTTGTTCCCTGGGCTGGGAACTCTAATGAGTTGCTCTAACATTCCCTCAGTGCACCCCATGCTGTGAATGTTAACAATCTTCCTGTTAGGGAGATTAGACCTTACTTAACTTCTTGTTGATTCCTCCTTTTTCTTCTTAAGCAGATATGACTCTATTTCCATTTATTTAACACAGATCTTCAATTACCAAGACAAGAAACAAGTATGATGAATTCTCCTCAGAAGAATTCTTGTCTTGCATAATTTTGTTTTCCTGTCCATCAGTTAGCAATTGGGCAAAAAGATAGCTCAGAGTGTGTTATTCCAGTTGTGTTGTGACACTAAAGAACAGTACAAATCATTAACGTGGGGGAAACATCCCTATTTACTCATCTGGAAAACCTCTTCTGTTGAAACTTTAAAGATAAGAGTAAAAGCAGAAACCCATCATGGGAAGCCAAAGATCACAGCTTCAGTGGTCATAGTGGCACATATCTGCAACTGCGATCGATGGTGACTATCAGTGGTTCCTCTGGGGGGTGGTCCATGGTTTAAACCATTTTGTGAATGAAGTGGACACAAGAGTCAAAGGTTGTAATTTGCTGCAGCATGTGGAAGAAAACCTGTATCAGAAGGAGTTACAGTATCAGTTTTCCAATCCCTTTGCTCTTTGCAGCAGTAGGAGAGATGAAGGCAAGCTAAGGATCTAACTCTTGAGCTTGAGTTGAACCGTTAAACTGGTTTTTCTCAGATATGGGAAATGAGCTGAAAGGAAGCAAAATGTGACAGATTTTGTCTGATGGTATTCTCTTTACTCTCATGCAAACATTGTCCTTTCTTTCCTTATATCCCTGCATGAAGCTACACACTTGTGGTTTGCCATGTAATTAGTTTTGGTGCTGAGAGAAGACAAGAGAACTTCTTGTAAGATGGATTAAAGGGATCTGTGCTCTACATCATTTGAGTGACAAGAACTGTGTCAGACCAGTCCAAGAAAAAAAAAAAGTGACCGGGCAGTCTGAGCAAGACAAGTTCTCCCACTTACTGAGTGGCAAAAGGCAGGCACAAACCAGCCCCTCCGAAGAGCAGCCATAGGTGACTGGGTCAAAACAACTGGGGCATAGCTGATAGAATTCAGTCTTGAAAGCAAACAACAAGATTCCTCCTTGGCTTAGTTGAAGCTCTCCTGCTGAGACTTGTGTCTTCCTACCAGGAAAATCAGAAAATGCTTTCAGGTTAAAAAGAGGGAAGGGGAGGAGTTTGGCACCAGTTTTGAACAAGTATATCTTAGGTTGCAGCCACCAGTTTGGAACAGTGCTTACATGCAGTGTGTAATAACAGTAACTCTTGTAGAGTAGAAGAGGATGAAAAGTAAAATATGATGGAAAAAACAGAGCTCCCTTTGCTTGTGGCACAGTGTCCCTGTATCTGAAATGGGGAAATGAGTGAGAGGGTCCGTTTTAGTTTTCAATTCCCAAGAGTTCTGTTAAAAACAAACGTTGCAGCGGATAGCATGGGAACACTGCAAAGAGTCTGACTATCCTCAGGTGCTGGTGCTACTCAGCATGTTCTAAGTGCCCGTGATAGTGGTCAGCTTGGTGATGGTCTACCTGGGATTTCTTAATCTTATTTAGTGCACTAAGGTTATTGTCTGAAACAATTGGTTCCCAACTTCACAGACTCGTAACACATGCCAGCAGTGTCACAATCAAATTTTACCAAGCATGAAAATTGGTACCTTGAAATTGTATGATAAACAGCAGCCCATGAAACAATGTGGTCTGTTTAACAATTCAGTTCCTAAGGGTTGGAAAAGGGACACAGAAGCTTTCAGCCAGTCTCCTGCAGTTGCCAGTGCAGAACAGGGCTGAGGTTCAGTGTGGGCATGTCAGAGCTTCCTCCATCACAACAGGGATCACCAACACTGCACTGTCCCCATGGTGTGAGGGATGTCCCAGCTCTCTGGGGCAACTCAATGCACTGTCCCCACATACATGTGCAGCTACAGGCACAGACTGCACTGCCATAAATGCATCTGCAGCTATAAAAGTATCAACAGTGCTCAGACTGCTTTTGACTATGTGCACAAGCATCCTCTCTTTTTTACCTTATATTCTGCAGATCTTTGTGATCTTTAGCTGTTGTGAATCACCTTACACCTAAACTGTCAGCTCTTCAGAGTAGATAATAATGATTGCAACATCAGTAAAACTGCAGTTTAGGCAGGTTCATGTGTGACTGAAAGATGTCTACCAAAGCAATGGCAAGACTGTTGTGAAATGTTTAAGGAGTAATAGGGCAAGAAGGGAAAAAAAAAGAGATTTAAATGTTCCAAAGAGGAATGAACAGCTGTGTAATGCTGATGCAGGAGGTAGGGGAATAAATCATTTGGTGATGATCAGCAAAATAATGGCATGAAAATAACCAGCAGGGTGACCACAAAACCAGACATGTGCTGAGGGTGAGGCTCAGCATAGCAACAACACAGCCATTTGATCAATAGTAAGAGTGTTGAAGTTGAGAATTGCATGCAAAGCTGTCAGGGCACATATAAACCACAAAATCTACAGTCCCTGGTTACAAAGTGACAATTTTATCTCCTTTTTTTTTTTTTTACTCTGACTTTGAAATGTAGACAAGTTAGTACAAGAACATCAGAGGAACTAGAAATCATTAATCGACAGTACCTCCAAGCTATTACGATTATGTCACGAATAATGATTTTCTGCAATACATTTTCACAAATTGTTTTAAAACAATACTTAGAAATATCAGCTTTTCTGGACTACACTTTCTTGTAGCTGAAATAAACAAATATATCAAACCACAGTGGTAGTTTAATGGACAGATATAGAACACGAAAAAGAGATGGGAGATATAGGAAGAAGAGGTTGTCTATAGTGACTTGGAGCTCTGCAGCAGGAAGCCAGTATGGCTTCTGCATTCATTCGTCATTGTTGTGAAGTAGCCTAAAAATCAAGAGTCAGACTTCCTAACTGTTTTGCAACTCAGAGAAGCCTTTGAAAAACTGAAATTCATGATGGAAAATGGCCACTACAACTTCTTTTTCATGAGCTGTTAGTGTGTTGGATTGTCTCTAATTTAAGAACAACTTTCAACTTTTCTGGACAGGAGCTGCAACTGAAGGCATGTAGGCATTGGATATTTTCCTGTCGCCTAGGGTGTTTGCATTAAGATGGATGAACACTCAATGCTTTGCATACATTCTGCTTCTGTTACTTCCTTTCTGTAACCTGAAAATAGAACTTCTTATTAAAATTTTTCACACCAGGAATTTCTTCATTGCATTTGAGATGAACAAACACCTCAGGAGAAATAGTATCATCATGAAAGGTCAGAGTTGTTGCTCTGTAAAACATCTTTAGAAAAATATTGGGATAGATCAGACAAATTTTTCAAAACTCAAATAACTGGGAAATTGTCAGCCCACTTCAATTAAATGATCTTACATTTACATTATCACCTGAAACAACACTTTGCTATCAGTATTCTGTGAAATTTAAAGCCTGCTTTTTATACTCTTAAAAACATAGTACAGGGAAAGACAAGGGATGGGTCAAAAGCTGTGCTGGGCATAACCTTTCATGAAGATGTCCCTGCATGTACAGAGCAGGTTTGCCAATGGTGCAATGTTTGAGT
The DNA here is from genome assembly GCF_028858725.1 of Colius striatus. Classification (NCBI taxonomy): domain Eukaryota; kingdom Metazoa; phylum Chordata; class Aves; order Coliiformes; family Coliidae; genus Colius; species Colius striatus. Next base: position 369,270 of record NC_084777.1, read on the forward strand.
CTGCCAGTCCCTCTCCCCCGACCCAGGCAGCACAGGACCTGCACAGGGAGATGCACGGTGCCATCATGCCAGAGGCCACAGACATGGTGGGCTCTGGCACAGAGAGTGTGCAGTGCATGCTGCCACCGAAGCCCTCCCTGGGAAAACTCCTGTTCAGCATCCTAACAGCTCCTTCCATGTGTTCTTCTCTGCGAAAGGTCACTCCTTCACACCATACTGCAGTCAAGGATCCCACGTCCTTATCTTGACATTAAAGAAATAGATTTAATTGTCAGTCCTCTTAAACAAGCGTTTAATTCCATTCTGTGGGGACTAAAGACACTCTTAAATAATTGAGCGGCTAAGAGATTGGTTATTTCTGTTTTCATTGCCCATATTGATTTAAGTGTAGTTAATCCTTTCAAATACCCATGTCACACAGGGCCTGATGGCTCTCTTTAGGGCAATATTGTTCCTCTGGCTAGATTATTTGACATCAAGCATTGTAATGTCACAATAAATCCTTCATGTGCACTGTTCTTTTCAAAGAGAAGTACCAGATGGGGACTTTGCCTCTTACATTAAACTCTTGATTTTACTAGTCAGAAGTTGGACTTGTGAATAATTTTCATTAAATTTTCTTTTGTGCCTAATAAAACCTACCTCTGCAGCAGTGACATTAAATAATCAGAAGCCCAATTAAACAGGCATGTGGACATAAACCAAACCAAGGTGTTCCACTCACTGCAAATTAAATATAGTTGTATGTAAAATAATCTCATTTGGGATATAACCCAATACAGACAGAAGGGGGGATGGCTGAAGCCAAGAACCACCAGACATGTTTTACAAGTCGTCGTAACTTTTCTTACTTCTAATTAGTCCTAAATCTGTCTGTCTACCTTGAGCTCCATCCAATTATTTGTAGTACTTCACTTGGTACTTACAAATGGATCCAAATGGGCCCATTGAATATCTGTTCTCTGAAACTTCCCCTGGTTGATGGGTGTATTCCTCTATGAAGGTGTGATTGCAAAGAGGTCCCTGGTTATATTCACCAGTCTGTAGCATTTGTTTCTATTGCATCAGTAGTCACTTAGTATATTAAAACTCTTCTACTCCATCAGCTTCAGAAGGAGCTCTGAAAGTTTGTTGACAGACTTTCTGCTTTCAGCTCCATTGGCACATGTTATTTTTCCATGTTAGCTGTTTCTACATGAGCTTTAACCCCTGGCTATGGCGCATATCTTAAGCTCTTCTACCGGTGGACAGGCTGGGCTGCCAAGATGCAAGGGAGACTACAAGAAGGTTAGCTCAAAATCAGGCCAGAAGATTGATGATGTTTTCTTTTCTGTGGCAGTGTTAGTGTGAGCTGCATTATGCGGGGTAAGCAGCAGTATGACAACTCAGAGAAGTGCAGCCATTAGGTACCTTTTCCATGCTGCAACAGAAGGGCATTCCATTATCAGTACTTCAGATGTCTAGGCAGCCATGAACCCATTGAGTATGTTTCCAGTACTAATTAGTTTAGCAGTCTGATCAAAACCATCTATACTGCCAATTCAATATGTATTTGAAGTGCATTTGCTGCCTTTTCTTGCCTGTGGATATAACCCAGAATTTACCACAATGTGCAAGGTGTACTTTACACGTACCACACTACATTTCTGAACAGCAAGCAAGCTGCACATGGGTGGGTGATTACTCGTGTAGCTTTCTGCTGAAGGAGGCCAGAGGATGGCTGATTTCAGACAGCCCTGAACCTAGAGCAGTTGGAGAGAGGAGTGACAGGGCAGTGGGTATGTTGCCTTTCACCTGAGGCTCACATCTGGGACAGCCTCATCCTTCGCTCCCAAAGGGAAAGGGTCATTCTGTACTGAAACACTACTCCTGCTTGTATCTTTTGAACTTGTTTTAAATGATTTGGGAAACTCTTCACCCTTGCTCTCTGTCAGAAATGTCGAGAGAATGCCCTGAACACGATGACCGTTTGCTGTTTCCACAGATGACAATCACAATCTGCTGCTGCCCAGTCGAATGGTTATTGTCATAGAGGGATGTACAGGACTTTCTGATACCAGCATGGCAGTGTGGGGCAGGACTAAGAGCAGGATTAACCAGGCACGGTTCTTGTCTCACTAACTAGTGGATGACATTTTCCTCTGGATCAGTTTTATCAAAATGTAATATAAAGTTTCTATTGGCACTCTTGATAATCAGCCAGGAGCTCTAAAGTCTTGGTCGGTTTAGCTGACAAGGTGCTCTCCTCTGCTAATTTAAGTTTTATCACAACATTGCTTTGGAAGTAGCAACAGCAGGGCTGGGGATCACAGTTTTCAGTGGTGACTGCATCACTCTAATATCGAGGATCTTGATGCTACCTGCACCAGCAACCTTTACATTAACCAATGAAAAATGACTATTTATGAATAAGAAATTCTGGGTTTATTACTACTTTTTTAGTAACCAGATGTGTGTTTGAATTTCCTGAATTTTATGCATCATCTGGATGAAGCATCTGGATCCACCTCATTGTGTAGCCTTTACTGACAGAAAGTATTTCGAACTGGCAGCTAAAAGGAAACAGAAGGAATCAGCTAATAGTGTCCAGCATGCTCCAGAGCCTGTTGGATTGTCCCAAGTGACTGGACTAAGCTGATCTGAAGTAGAAGGGAGCTGGTAGCCACACAAGAGTTCCTTTCTGACCCCAGCTAAGGCAGAACGCTGCTTTTCTACATCTCAGATCAGTGAATTCTTACTTGGACTCACTCAGGAGGCAGAAATGTTTCTGTGTATGGAACTCAAAAGCCACTGGTAAAACCTGCAGGAACAAGCTCACATTTCTATGGACACCTACCAAAACAAAACCTGTTTTTCCCCCAAAGATAAAAAGACGTTTTCACAGTTGAAATGCAGGTACAATGCATTTGTAGCTGCAGATGGATATTCTTTTCCTTTCTCCTCACAACAGTGAGTACTGAGCAGCAGGAGAACTCTTGTAGTGGTGTTTTTGATTGTTTTGATGTATCTGAGCCTGTCATTGCTGCACAACCTTCAAGGAAAAGGTCACCTCACTTTTCTGCCATTTGAATGTTTCCCTTCAGGGGTATTCTCTGAAAAGTCAAATTATGTTTCTGTGTGGTGCAGCACACAATAAATGCCGTGAACTCCTCCCCTCAATCAAGCTGAACAATCCCTGCAGACCTGTGCAGGCGTCACAGGCCCATTTTTAATATTCCAGAGATGACTTTTGCAGTTGGTGTCATTACGTGGTATGTTGTGTGATAGCCTTCTTCATCTGAGAGTCAGACAGCGCATGTGTGGGTAAAGTCACTGTCACGGGCAGAGCATGGCGTCTTCATTTGATTGCACTGAGCTCCCTGATGTCAGACTATGAATGAGGAAGAGCTGCTGGATTTGTTCAGTGCCCTAAATTAACAAATTGGACAGTGAGTAGAGATGTCCCTTGAAGATGATGCAATGGTCAAGATGGACAGTTGTTGTCTGAGAGGAACAGTCAGGAGTTCCACCTTTTCTGGAAATCTTCTCAGCACAGATAAAGTTTCCACAGGGATATCAAACCAGATTCCTGCTTTCTTCCACAGTGTGACTAATGCATACAAACTTTACAGAATCTAGAACATTACATGGATGATTCTTTTAGCAAAGCACTACGTTTTCATTCTCTGTTGCACAGGGCTGACATAATTTCCTTTCTTTCCCAGTTCTGCTCTTCTACTTTTGGGGATGAGGGTGATTTTCAGATGCATTTTTCAGATGCAGGGTAAGTTGGACAATATTTCAAAGATATAAAATAGTCTCTAGAGATACTTGGACATATTCAGACAAGTGACATGCAGGAAAGGGAGGATGCTTCATATAATAGTATGCGATATTTTTTCACTGAGCACTTTAACAGTGGATCTAGTTCCTGAGAGATCCACAGCAAAATATGATCTTCCCTTGTGTGGCTCTTCTGCATAGAAAGTGGGTGCTTGGGGCTGAATAGGCTGTATACCACAATGTCAGCTTTTCAAACCTGAACACTTTTGTGTGCAAAGGTTACAGATGCTCATTTCACTTGTGGGTTATACCAAATCAGTTTCACTTCTGTTCACTGAATAGTATGCATAAAAAATTGATTCCTATTACTTGTCTGCTTGGGATATTCACAGCGTAGTAGTATGCTCACTATTTTTGGTTACCAATTGATTGCCATTCTTCCATATCTTGCCACAGGACTGCCCTGAGGTCTTTCTGGGTGGTCATAATAGATGGAGGATCTGCAGTGAGCAGAAATGTGCAGCTCCATTCTGTCTCTCTCACGGGTTTTCGATCACTTTTTCATGGTTAATTTTAAGAAATACGTGTTAGTGTCAAATCCCATCCTTTTTAAGTAAGAGTTTACATATTTGATGCATTTTTAAATGACATTTTAAAGAAGTTTTTTTAAGATTATAATGGAGACAGTCTGTCAAGACTGCAGCGAGCGGCAGCAGAGGGGAACATTCCAGCGGCATTAGCGAGGGCTCTGTGCCGCACACCCAGCACGCAAGACGGGCTTCCCTATGCCCAGAGGTGTAAGAATAGCTGTGAACAGCTAATAAGAATCAATGCTATTGGAGACATCTGTTTCAGTTTTCATTTTTCAGTGTTATTAGTGCTTATTGGTACAAGGTTCAGGAATGCAGCCAATCCCTTTGAAGTGCAGGGTATTGTAAGGCTGGAGGCATTGTGAGCGTTGTTGATGACCCTGTGTGTAACCTTTCAATTAAACATCCGTAATGCATGGAATGAGAAAAGACCTCCTTAACAGAGAAGACTGGTATACTGGAAATCATGTTGCTTGCGTTTTAGTATTCATGATGGATTTTATAATCACAGGTTCCTTATTTCTGCAAGATTCTTCATTTAGGGAAAAAAACCCCAAACCTGAGTCCCTGATGATGTCAATGTGACACTGTTTTTCTAGTTATTAATGCGTAATTAACATCCTTAATCTGTGCACAGTACAGGTAACCAGAGAAAAGATTTCTCTTTTTCCTAACCTAGAAAGTAAGGCAGAGACCAGCTGAAGTCAGCTGCCAGCTGTGTGCTGCTTCCCTTAAAATATCAGTGCTCATCACATGTACCTGCAATAAAAGCCTGGATCAGGAGGGCAATCTGACTTGTCAATAAATTGATCTGCATAAACTCCACAGATGAGAGTGAGGTTTTCAGAGAGGCATTTTCCTGATCACAAAGAGGTCAGTGCAGCCTTGGGGAACTCCTGTCACAGGTCAGATGGAGTGGGAGCACAGTGTGCTCTGGTGGTCCTGCATCTAGGGTGCTCTTCAGAGACACCTCAGTACAGAGACCAAGTTGATTAAGGAAATTGTCCCAAGCACAATGGTAATGGGATCTGGAGAAAGTTGAGAGAGATGAGCTGTGTGGTAACAAACACTATTTTGAAGTTGGAGCTAGTGTACTTTAAAACCATGCACAGGAAAAGTTTTCAAGTCCCTCTGACAGTCTTATAAATCAGTTCCCAACAGTGCGTAGTAACCTCTGTGAACAGTACTTTTATCAGGACAAAGAGGAAGAAATGGTACATCTATTGTGTGCTCTATGCTGGGTGATAGCTGGTTGCTGCTCACTCATGGAAGACAGCACAGGTATAGCAGGTCTATTTTGGTATTTATCTTACAGTCAAATGGTGCAACACCTCTCTCCACACTGCCTTGAGAGAAAGCATCTGCCTGTTTTTTCTGAGTGATCTATCTGGGCCACGGAGGAAGCTGAGGTTCAAATGGCATGATGGGACTCTGGAACCTGGCATGGTTTAGTTAAAGAGCCCTAATGCTGACCTAATGCAACGTTGACAAAAAGGGTACATGAACAGAAGTGGTAAAGCCCTTATGGGATAAGAAAAAGCAGTACAGCAGGTGAGCAGTGGCAGTGGTACCTTCATTGTTGTTCTCTGCGGCTCGTTAGTGGTAGGGAGGATCAGCTCAGGTTTTACAGCAATTGGTGTGAAGTTTGAATGTATTAACTTGTTTTTTTCATAGAGTGATTAATGCAATTACTTAATTGTAGTTAAATGGAAACAGTTACAGATACTAACAAGAATCAAAACGTAATTTAAAGGGGACAAGATGGAGATGAGAAAAATGGCAGAAGAGAGTTGGCCTCAGAGATGAGATGTTACAGCCTACACACAAGTGAGAGAAGAATTACTTAGGATCATAAAAACAGGAATGATGGAAGGAGTGAATGATAGTAAACATTAGGCTGGCAGTGAGCTCTGCTGGGCTGTGAGAAAGTCTCATAAGCAAAGGGTGGAGCGCATCACTAAGGACGCCTCACCAGAACAAGGTATAGTAGAAAAGGTTGTCTGTATTCAATGCATATTTGCAGGAACTCTTGATAACAGCAAGTGAAGTAAAACTACCAAAGGAATTTTCCTTCATATGGAAAGAGTAATCTATGATTTTTTTTTTCTTTTTTAATCTTCTAGACACCACTAAATTGCTGTTTCACTGCAGGTAGCAAGGATATGTTTTAAGAAAGGAAGTCTTTCTCTCTGATAATCCATATAAGAATGCACTCACATTTTCTTCATCTGATGGCTATTTACAAAGAAACAAGGTGGCACATTGGGACAGTGGATAGGAATGTGGAACAAAGAAAACTCGCCCACCGTGAAAGTGGAAATAAGAAAAGTGCACATTCCTATGCCTAAGGCTTCTTCGCACCTCAGTATCCTTAATTATGTTCCAGGGTATTTTGGCGTTCCTCCTATTTCCATTTAGATCTTTCATCAGGAAGTTAATGTTCTCAGAGCAAGTAAGATCTCAAACCCCATAAATCGTGATGTTTAATATGCTAACGATATAGAGATAAGTATTTAATTTTACTTTATGCATGACAGAGAAGCCAATGACAAATAGCACTGAGTAATATTTATGAGTTCCATGCCTGGAGGAATAATAAGCACCTTAAATTATTGTAAATTCTGACAAGGCACATACATTGAAGACTTTATAAAACTTTATGCATGTAACTACAACTATGTTTTCCCTGCCACAATTCGGGTCCCGATACTTCCAGCTGCTGTGATCACAAAGCAGTATCTGCCCAAGATGAAACTATTTGTGGGAATGTCCCTAACTGCACTTCTTGACATTGCTCTGGCCTGCAGGTTCCAACTGTATTCTGAAATGTGCCATGAAAAAGGCAATATGGAAATCTGTCAGAGTTCTATGGAAATAGCGTAAGGGTACTACATGTCCATCATGACTAGAAACAAAATGGGGTTCTTCTTTCCTTTTGTAATTTGTGTATTAATGTTACCTGTTCTCCTTCTCTGAAATACAGTTTGCAATCTGTTCCCACCTACAATACCCAACAGGTTCCTTACCAGTGACACGAGTGTGTCTTCTAGGAGTGTCCAGGAAGCATCCAGCACTTAGTTTTAGGAAACTCCAAATTCTTATCCATTTCCTGTAAAGACAATCAAAGACCTGGCAGAGCGTTTGTATGGCTTGGTTAACTACTCAGCTTCACAAATTTCTCAAGATTTAGCTGCAGTCATCAGTGGTACATGAGGAAATGGGACAACTGTGCTGACCAACATTTCATAGGCATAGAGTGTTTGCCTGCTGAATGACAATGGGAGGAAGAAACCTTATGCATCCATGAGCACAGCAGCAATTTCTGTGAGCAAAGTTCAGCAAAGAAGAATGGAGAGCTATAGGAACAGAAGGCAGACTATAGGAAAGGAAATCTATAGAAAGATACTTAATTTCTTTGATTTGCATCTTACAATTGGGTTTGAAAGAAGTACACAGAGGTACCAATTCCTCTGTCTATATTTGGCTCTTATAGTGGTGGCAAATTGAGGCTGCCTTGGTAGGCTAGGAAATATTTAGAGATACTGACGAGAGAGGATGACAACCTTGTGTGAAATGACACAGTTGCCAATTACTGTCATTAACACTAACCATACATTGCAAGACTGAAAAAAAATGTTCTCCAAGTGTACTGTTTTAAGAGCATTGTAGTAAGGAGTAGCTGCCAGAAGGAATGGAGAGTAACCTGCTGCCTGGATAATAATTGGGGTTTTGTCTTCTGTTCTGGGGGAAAAAAAAAAAAAAGGAAACAACAAAGAATTTCCAACTCAAATAGCCTTTCTTTTAATACATATGCAGAGCAAAGGCAGTGGTAGGCACATAAATGGGCACAGTTGTGTGACTGAGTTTCATGACATGCTTTAACCAAGCATGATGAAATGAAGGGGATAGGAGGTGGCAGTTTTCCTGTCTGAAGTCATGTTTAGACTGGTGAAGAGGTAGTTCCCCTATTTCTAAATACCATACCTTACCACCCATCCTTTGTACCACTGCTCCACGTTAGTGCGAACTCTGTGCAGTCCATGGACTCTGCACAGAGGGATATACAAGACACTCACCACAGACTTTGCTTCTGTTTGTGGAAGTGTTATGCTGGTAGGAAATGTAGCAGCAGAACTGGTGTCCCAGTCCTACTTGGCAGGACTCCCTCCTCTCTTCCCTCATAGTAAAATCAAATTGTTTGTTGAAAAAAAACCCAAAAATCAAACTCCCAAAACTTAAAAAAACCCGAACAATGATTCCCTAAAGCAAATGTCTTTTTCCCTCTTTTCCTTAAGGGCAATTTACACAACTTGTACCTTGGATGGGACCTCTTCCAACAGAAGATGAGATTTGTTTTTCCTCTGTTACTCAGGCGTGGCAGAGAACTGTTACCAGTTGTGCACAATGCATCTAGTTTCTTTGCTTCTCCAATCCCAAATGTGCTTGGAATTATTAAGATACAGAAGATTTTGAGAAAAGTGACGATGTGGGCTTGCCAAAATAAACCACAAGCGATGATGAAGCAACAAAGTGTCATGGAAAAGACAAGCTGCAAAATCCATTTGCTGGGCTGCTGTGTACACTTTACTGTCTGCAGCTGCATAAAACAGAGTACTGTGTATTTACTGAGTACTCTCTACACACAGGACTGCCACTTGAATTTACCCAAGTTCATTGACTTAACCGAGACTCTGATCTTCGTTATAATTCTTTGAATTCTGATACCAATGTTGAAAATGAGTTGGATAGAGGAGTCTTTGATCATGTTCATCCTTTGATAACAGCAACAAATTATTGTTCTCAATACTCTTAGAAGAGACCTTGTGAACAAGACATGGCCAGAGAAGGAAGAAACCTCCATCAGTTCTTCAAATGACAGTTCAGACATGACTAGACTGTCAAAAGCAGCATCTCTAGGATGCCTCCTTGAGACAGTAATGTTCACTTACTACATGTACAACATTCAAGCCTGTCAGAGACTGACACTCTAATGTTTACCTGTGAATGGAAAATGGAATCCACAACCGTTATTTTTACAGCATTCTTCAGGACTTGGTAACAAAAAATCTAATTTTTTCTTGCCACAAGAGAACGCTTAGAGGCAAGCAAGCATTGGTACAGAAAATGGAAGTTATCTCCTGCAGCAGAACAGACAGCAACCACTTTCTACTGCTCCTGTCATCAAACAGGTGTCTAAGTGTGTTGAATTGTGCCTGTCTTGTTTCAGAGAAAATACATCTACCTCATTAAAAATGTGATTTAATTTATGCCAAACTTCAAGGTTGTAAACTGCACTTGCAATAGAATCCTAGCTTATGTCATTTCATTCTCCTTTTGATTTCCTGGATGATTTTAGTGGTTCTGTTCCAAAGGAAGACACCAAACTTCACTGAGGTGCAACCTCATTGCTCTCTCCTTCTTCCTGAGGATGGATCTTCCTTCCTTCATCTCCCACAGTCATGTCACTGCATCCCTGTGTGAGTGTATTGCTGTGAGTGCTGGTAATTCCATCCCACTACTGGAACCCAGGAACTGAGTGTCTAGAGGGGGATGATGATATCCAGGTCATAGTGGTAGAGGTCCTGGTAGTGCTGATGCATGGAGGCACAATGAGACACGATTCACGTGATTCCCTTTGGATATCACTTGAGATGTACAGTGTGGGAGGAATTTGAAGCACTGGGAAAGCAAGGAGGACACGTTGTTGAAGCAGTGTTTGGTGCTGATGTGTGTACTGGTTGCTTAGCTGACACAGCAGCAAATCCAGCCTCTCGTCTCTGCTTGTTGATTTGTTTCTCACTTGGCATCTTCCCTTTCAAGACTGGTTTTCTAAAAAGAAGGTAAAAATATGTGTATCTAATTCTATTAATGTATTTTTAATTCTATGTTTTATTTGAGCGGTGGAGATTGACTGTCTCTTGCCAGCTCTTGCTATGGTTTGCATTTTGGGTGAGAGATGTACATAAAGGGTCTTGAACAAATAGTAGCATTCTGTGGCACTCAGTGCCCATCTGTAACTCATTTTCAGCTCATTCTAAGGCTTGAACTAATGAGTGTGCTGAGGACACTCAGCAAAAATAAAACAAAATTCAGAAAGTTGGTGAAACGCTGTTTTTCTTGGCAGCTGGAAGGAGCGTGGGCTGCCACGGGGAGGTGCCTGGTGAGCAAGGGAATCATCCTCCCCTCGCCAACGGGTGAGCACCTGGGACAGCCAGCACCAGCGTGTGGGCAAACACCACCTCGGTGGACTGCCAGCATTGTGCCAGGTGTCACACGGGGACCTGTAGCCTCTGAGTGCCCTTTCCCACTCTGTTCAGATGACAGCCAAAATGTTTTCTAATACATTATTTCAATTAACATACACAGTGACGCTGATATCTGACATTTAGTGATGCAGGTGAATGAGTCTGAGCATTGATGGGAATCTGCTGCAGAAGTGATGGCGAATGCAGGATGTAATAGTGCAATGAACAGTAACTCCGGTGTGAGGACAGCACAACCTCCAATCGTGATGTTCATTTGAGTATCTACAAGGTGAAGAAAAGGTAAATTAATTACCAAAAGTCACACAGCATCAGGAGCCCCACACTTGAGTTTCTGTTCACTCAGCCACCTCTTTCAAAGCCCATTTTACAGTTTTTCTCTTTTGCTGTTTCCCAGGGTACAGAAATGAGTCTTACAGCAATCAGGTGCTGTTCTGGACATGTTAAAAGGAGGTATGGCTGCTGTGAGCGTGCAAGGCCAGAACAGAGACTGTAATCACCTGAATTGTTCTAAAAATAAACTTTGCTCCTTTCTTCTTCTGAGGATGTGCACGAGGACTAACTGGTGGATGGTGGTAGCCAAGTAGTTGGTATCAGAGTCATAAATCCATATTTGGAACTGTTGTTTACTGCCATAAAAGACTGGGTCCAGGCCACAGCTGAGACAGTTTTTACCAGCATCTGTTTAATTTTAGAAAAAATGACTACCAAAATATAGAATATTTGTTTTGTTGGAAGTGTTGCAAAAAGATTTTTAAAAGCTTATTTCAAGGCTTTGCATAATAAGAATGTGTGCTGCTCTTGCCTCTCTTCACCGGTTTAACAGGATGCAATGAGGATGCTGTCCTTCTCCAGCCTCTGTTAGAATGATTGAGTTACCTGAATGTGGAGGAGGAGGGTTTTTTTAAGCTTTCTGAGTAAGGCAGGCTGCTAATCAAGCACAGTTTAAATCTCACAAGGCTGTATTTCTCTGGTCTCCAAACTAATGAAAGTATTTCTTTGGGAGGAGAATTTTCGTGCACTCACAAACAAGTGTTGCAAGAGAATATTTAAAACATTGCTGTTGGTGCCTTCTAGCACTAAACCTAATTAAGTTTCTTTCATGTCTTGGAGGACTGCACATGCTTGCTTTCAGGAGGGTGGCAAAGTGCCGGCACTACCAGGAGATGTGTGTCAATGTGTGAGGTACCTCGGCAGTAAAAAAGTAAATGACACTGAGAAATTGGTAGCTGGTGCTTATAATATAGACCCAAGAAGCTAAGATTGACACTTGCTGGCAGCAGGTTTATTGTGGTTAAATATCTTTTTTCTTTAGCCAAGGAAAAATACTAGCACAAAAATTACTTGATCCACAGAAGAAGAATAGGATTAGCATCAGGAAGGGGTGTCTGGTGGCAGCCCTCTGCAGAACAAGCCGCCATCCCTGAATGGGATTCATTCTTCCCTGGCTGAGCCAGTGGGAAGTTCTTGCTCTTACAGGAAAGTGCACAGACTGCTGCAGCAGTGTTGTTTTTGCTCTCATGTTATGCCCTTTTGCAGGGGTCAAGAGTTCTTCCATAAAACTCACTCCAGGCTATAGGTCCTAGCATAAGTAGCCTATGTTGCCTGTCCTCCCAGAAGGGATTTTATAGATGGGGTTCTGGAGCCCTTGTGAAACGCTTGTCAACCCAGCACTGTTTGCTTATTCCAGGTTCACTGGAAGGAGACCTTGCTTCACTCTTCAGGCTGTCATGGCAATTTTTCTCACACATTTTCTCTATCTTTTTTCCACAGCCATCTCTCAGTGAGATCTCTCCACCACTGCCAACCAGCTCTTCCAGGCTGTGTAGTCTGGCACAGAAAGAGACAAAGCCACACTGAGTCATTTACAAAAACAAGGCACCGCCCATTATTTTAGCAGCCTGGAGTGGACTACTGCTGGGAGATCTCAAGTGCCAAACAATAAATGAATCCTCTCCGTTTAATCGTCACCCCTGCCAATGAGATGGGAGGTTGGTAGCTCTTGCAATAAAGGACAAAAGTCTTTTCTTCTGCTCTTTGTTGTCTGTAACAAAGCTGGTTGGATGCAGCTGGGATCAGGCCCACAGCTGATCCTCCTCTCCCCCGCCCCTGGGCCATTCCTTTCAGCTCAGCTAGGGTAGCCTGGACAATAGGGAAGCTGTTTGCTGCATCTCAGGATGTTGGGTCTATAGTTTGGACAGCCCAAGAATATGCATGTATTCTCCCCATTGATGTTCAGGGGCTTGATATCTCTTTGTTTGGTTTGCTTTATTAAAAGGTAAAATGGAAGAAGGGATAATGCCCTTGCGTAGAAATATAGATGCATGGTGACATAAAAGGGGTGAGAAAGGAACATTTCAGACTTGAGACTGGAATGCACACTCTTTGCAGGGGAGCAGTACAGTAGGGAAGCTGTCACACCAGTTGTGCTGCCCCACTGCAAGGTTTCCTCGGGCAGGATCCTTTCCACAAAGCAAAGCCCTGGTCCATGCTCAGATAACAGGCTACCCTGGTGGAAAGATGTCAAGATAATCTGCCAGCTCTGGCAGGTACCTCTCCATGCAAGAGTGAACAGGAAGGTGTGACTCAGCTGCAAGCAGACAAGTCATCAGAAAATGATGATCAGAAAATGGTACTCTCTGTTTTCCGGTGCTGGAACTTTGCTTCCCCACTGTGTTTGATGTAGGTGCATAAAAAGTACAGGATCATTTTTTCCACTCTTCATTTCTGTATTTTTGTGGTTACCTTTCTCCCAGCTTGGGAGCCAGCAGGCAGATCCTAGCATGTGCGTTTTCTACCCTTTTGTGCCTCAGCAAGATTAGAGCTGGCCGTGCAAGCTATGCCTGTCTCATTAGGACCTGACTTTGTTACCTGCTTCACTGCATATTGACCTGCTGGGCCTTAAAGGAAATCACCACACAGTATCCTTGTTTCTGTAAAGCATATTGTTACCAAGAGCATCCCAGCATCTAGCCACCTTTCCTATATTTCAATCATATGTAGTGCCTAAATGTCATTTATTCTGCATATCAACCTAAGAAGCTGCCTGTGTCCACCTCTGCACAGAACATCAAAGGGACAACACCCAGTGCTGAAGGTTAAATAAAAATATGTCCTTTCACAGATCATACACAAGGAGCTGGAGAAAGGTCAAAACTGTAGTGCTCTCCTTCTCCCTGCTGCTGTATAACTGTTTCTATGCCTTCAGTGCAAAGAGTAGTGGAAACTGATAAGCATCTTTAAAGAGATCATTTAAGCTGTATTTACCTATGCATACAAATAAAACTCAAGGCAACACAGGCAACATCACATTCTCATGCATCTAATGTTAAAGACACGGGTGGCTCTTAGTCCATTTACTGTTTTGGAATAACGTATTTCCTGATTTTTCAGATGTCATTGGATTATTGATAGTTGTTGTGCTTTATCTGCATATCAGTGCTTGTACTCCCTCTGCAAAAGATGCTCACCCAGAAGCCTTGCGGAAATCAAATACATATTCAGGACTCAAAGCAATTCTTGCCTGATGTATTCAAACACAGCAACAGAATTTCATCACCTACCTCACCACCAAATTCTTTTCAGATCTTATCTTTTCCAGTCATAAGCTAAAAAAGATGCATGATACAATATCCTACCAGTGCTGCAGGGGATGTGACTCCGTAGGTAATTTGTGAGATAGATGTTGGGAGTGTCCCTAACTAAAATTGTTTGAGGATAAGATTACTGAGCACAGTACTGAAACGGTGGATCACTCAGTGGCTTGGTCTAGGATTTCCAGAGCATTTCTAGGATCTAGATGCTATAATATTACTGAATATCAATTAACATTTTTTGTTTCTAATTCAATTTCCTGAAACTCAACTAATCCTTCCCATAACATTTCTTTCAGCTTTTGGATGGTGATTTCATTAAAAATCTGATGGACTTCGATCAGAACAGACAACATTGCTGTAGCAACCGAAGTACGAAACACTAATAACTGGGCTGACTGGACAGATGGAAACATTCAGTGGCCACCATGATGTACAGAAGGCAACCAAATCCAGAGGAAAGTCTTGTGCCTCTGTACTCAACCAGCTCATGCTGCACGATGCCCAGTAGAGAGCACAAAAAGGAATGGCAGGCCACAGGTAATTTTTTTTCCTATAGGGAGTTTCTGTTATAGTTCTGCTCTGAGGATTCTGACAGTGGTAAGAGAGGATGAGAGGTTTGGAGATGGGGTTTGTGGCTGTAGTCTCAGCTTTCATTGAAATACTGAACACGCAATTACTTTAAGAACCAAACTCTTTCTTGTGTGCACTCTCTCATTGTCTAAATAATGTAACTTCTCCCTTAGCCTTGCACTGAGTTCACAAATAACTAGGACTGAAAACTGACTGAAAACCAAAGTTTCATCAGAATGCAGGGAAGAAAGAGTTAGTCCATGGGAGTATTAGAAGAAAATATTCTCTGTATGGGATAAAAAAGTTTGGGCTGGGTTTCATGGCATGTTCTGTTAAGTGTCACTTTTAAAAGGTTAATTTTTATCAGATTCATCGGAACATTCAATTTTTTCAGATTGAAGGTGTTCTCAGGGCTCAGCTCCTTACCTGTGTGTTATCTCCTGTTTGTTTGCGAGCCACATAGCAAGTGGTTTCTGAGCTCTTGATCCTGTTTAGCTTCTAAGTGAGCTCATACACAAGATCAGGATGTAATTAGCACAATGGTGGTGTTCTTTATTAGAATTCCATACATGCATAAAGGATTCACTGTGATTGATTATAACATAGGGTTTTGGAGTTTTTTTATTGCATCTTAAAACTATTCAACAGACACTTTTGAAAGGGAGAAAGATTGCAACTACTGTCTATGACATCATCTGGTAACACTTTATTACTAGTGGATTATATACAATTCCTTATAGAAGGTTATTAAAGAAGAAATTGCTCTTTAATAAGAAGCTATTAAGCCCCTCAAAATAGAATCTTAATGGGAGATTTTTTTCAAATTAATATTTCAAATATATATTTGAACTATATACTACACACATGCTACTGCACCTTTTTTTGGAGTCACCATT
The DNA here is from genome assembly GCF_028858725.1 of Colius striatus. NCBI lineage: Eukaryota > Metazoa > Chordata > Aves > Coliiformes > Coliidae > Colius > Colius striatus. The sequence goes on from NC_084777.1 coordinate 384,947, forward strand.
TTTGAAGTTTAAACTGCATTTAACCATTTGAATGGGTTACTTACTAATGTAATGTTAGTGCCATGTGAAATAGCAATAATACATCAGCAGCGACCAAAGCCCATTTATGCTTATACTATCTCAGCATCAATTTTTTTGTGTCTGTGCTGAAATGGCAGGAGAACACATCCTCACACTGCCTTCCCAGCCCATTTGTGTCACACAGAAGTTCACTCTGGAATAGCAGCTCTTCACAGGTTTGGCCTCATTAAGTTCCATGTGAAACATATTTCAGGACAGGGAGTGTTGCTCTTACTTAGGGCTGCTCCACTGTCTTTTCAAGACTTTGAGAAGCCACCTGGCTCAACTTCGTGGGCTCAGGTGCTGCTGGCACCCAATCCACTGCTGACTGGAATAGGGCACAGTCCAACTACCCATTTAATACCCGGCTTTCTAAAGGATGTTGCAGTCCACACAAAGCCACAGGCACCAATAACATGCATATTCAGAGGTGACCTAAGCAAGGAAGCAATTGATAACAAAACAAAAAGACAGAATAAAAAAGTGTCATGTTTGCAGATGCAAGTGATGGAACGAATATACACAGTGCAGTTTAGATGCAAGCCCAGTGCTTCTGGAAAAAAAAACAGGTACTTCATTTCAAATGTGAATTGTTCATCTAGGAGGAGCCATCATAGATTAGATCACTGCTGATATAATGTGAGTCTTTCTATTGCATCCTTAGAGTGCTAGGAGACTCCTACATGTTACTACAATTCAGACCAAAAAAAAAAAAAGGAGTATCCTTGATGTCGCTACAGTAATACACAGGGCTCCGAGGTGGCAACAGAGGTATCAGTTAGGGGTCAGGTATATCCCTGGAAAAGCCACCTATCACCTCAGCCAGCTTCTTGGAACAACCTGTTCTTGCCTGTGACATGCCCATTCTCCTCCAGGCCTGGAGGATGAAAGACCTGAGTGCTTTCCAAAGCACTTGGGCCTCCTTAACACAGCACCATCCAAGATTTAGCAGGTATAGCAGTTTATCTTGCTGCTACACATTCTGTAATCTTTTGGGAAGAAACACATTAAGAGTCATGATGGTGGAGAACTGCAGATTAACAAATATTTCACTTGTTTGCAGGAAGGGCTCACTGCACTAATTGCAGCTGAAAATATTCATGACATCCACATAAACACCCTGTCTCTTCTCAGATTTTCAAATCAATTGCATCATAGGATCTAAAGTTTGAAAGAAACAAAAAAATAGCAAACTTTGCTATTAGAGAGAGTTCTTAAGAATTAGCACACATAAAGAGGATGGGCAGTTAAGGGTGTATTAAGTTTAGTCTCTATGCCAGTTCAGAATGAGTAAATCTAAATTTTCTAGAGTTGATTACACTAAAAATAGATCATAAACACAGCAGAAAATACAAATATTCAGCTGGAAACTTTGTGTAAAGAGTATAGGCACTTAAAAATGGACCTTTCCCCCCTCCCCCCCCCCCAATTTTACCCATCTCAACTGAGTACATGGAGACATGGAAAATTTATTCATGTCTCTGAGTGACACAACATGTTTGGAGTGAGTGTGATGTGCTTGGTATGGTTGAACAACAACTTTTTCATCAGAACTGCATTTCTAGAGATGTCACATACTGTCATTTTTTAAGGCAAGATGCTTATTGACTGACTGATGAGTGAATACAACAGATCCTGGAATGACAACAATCAGCCATCATATGTGGTTCCTGCATTTACATTTCTTACCTGAAATCAAAAAGTAGTGGATGAGTTGTGTGAAGGCCATAGCACAGATATGGTCTGATCGGGGATGGGATTTTGGAAGCCATCTTTCTCCGAGGTACTCCATTCAGTACAGCAGAGAAGCCCAAGGCTGCTTTCTTAACAAAGCATTGCAATGCTAATACAAGCAACTTCATCAGGTGTTGCTTATTATGTTGAGAACTTAATGGCCGGATCACACAGCAAGTCAGAACATCCATTTTGAGGCAGGAGAATGATGACCCCAGGATGAGTTATCCTGGAGATATGCTGTTTTCTGATGTGTGAACAAGAGCCAGCTTACCTGTGTTTGTTTGATGTGTTAGAGCTTTGATACCCACATCAGCACGGTCAAATGCAAGAAAAATCTAGAGATTCATATCAGCTTATTATGGCAGCTATTCATAAAAAATCTCTGATAGAAAGGAATGCATATGTGATGTTGATATGCATTCTTAGAAACACAAGCCAGGGAACAAAGTTCTGATGCAAAACCGAGGTGTTAATGACAGCAAACCACGTGCTGCCATACTTGAAAGTAGGAATGACAGAAATGGTGACACTTCTGAATCCTTGTTCTAGATCAGACTGCTGCTCGGGGAATTACCATCTCCTCTACTTGCCACCACAGATGACAACATTGATTGTGAGCTAGAGACCTGTTTAGTTGTGGCTACTGGTTTCTTAGAGAAGGACAAGATCTCTGGTACAGATTTACTTCATGAGTGTCAGTATGATGAGGGAGCAGCTCAGTGTAAACCCATTGGTTTCTTTGTGATATTGAGAAGAGACAAGAGTTACTGTCTGAAATCACCTGAAGCCATACAAGGACAGGAATGTGCCAATGATTTTTACTCTGCAGGGCTTGAGTGCTGGAGAGATGGCTGCCCTGTGGACCAGTCCTGCCCTCCCATCAACGCCCATAGAATTGACTACAGTCATTGAAGGCATTTTGCATAAGTAGAGCACAATATTTCCCTTTTGCTGGACAGTGTTTGAACAAGAAAGTCTTGTATGTCTGACTGGGAAGAAAAGAATATTTGTACCTCCTATATTGGAGAAATTGTTCAAGAACAGTTAATCCTTGTGAAAATCTTGCTCTGAAATGCTGCCAAGAGCAGTGGCTGTGTTGTTATCTACTGTGTCAATGCCAGTCTGTGAGCAACAGCTTCGTGACCTTGATGTGACTTGGGCATATACAAAAATAGTGGGACGTTTTTCTTCCAGGGGGACACAGCAGCTTCTGTTGTTAATGCTTCCTGTTCCTGGGTGCATCTGCCTTTCCTCAGACACAGGCATTCTGGTACATGCTGTGGAATTGCTGATGTCCTACAGGTGGAGCACGTGGGGCACCTCTCCCAAGTGGGCCTTACCTGGAAACCCCTTCCCAATGTGTGAGTGTATATATATATACACACACACACACACTGTGCTAGTGGTTTATGTCGCTCATCTTTTTTATCACAATGTGTATACCAGATTCATACTCAACTGTATTCTGCATTGTCCAAAGACAGGTTCTTCTCAGCCTACTGCTGTCTGACGAGATGTGCTGCTAAATTCTGCACACCTCCTTGACAATGTTCATCACTTAACCTTGTGCTTTCCTTTTGCATGCCCTTAGCAATCTTAAGTCTGGAAGGTAAATGATGTGAAGACTCAAGTATAGAGGGGAAGATTGTTTCTCCTGCAAAAAGGGAAAAGAAACACCACAAACACCTCTTCATTTTCACATGTGTAAGACATTGATCATGTTACAGCTCAGAAAGATGAAATATACTGTTTTCTTTTTAAACGTCCACTTTTTTCCTCCTAGCCACCCATACAGTCCTTACATATAAACTTCTTTTCAATGAAGGAATATTTTTAATTCATTAAACATTTCCCTGCCCTTTCTATCTGATTGGAATAATCATCTATGCTTTTTGGCAGCCTTTCTGAAAAGAAATGTTATTCCCTGAATTGTAGTGCCTGTAAATTCCTTCTCTGACAGGAGCCCATCAAATGGTACGCTGACACTTCTCTGAGCTGCTGCAGGACTTAACTTCTTACAGCATCTGCTTACAGGAGAATGTACTGAAGAGGTTTTTCTCTAATTCTTTTTATACAATCACACTCTAAATACCTGCAATAGTTGTACAGAATATTAGATGGATTGTTCATATAGGGCCCATTTTTGATGTGCTTTCAGGTTTGCTTGATGCTCTGTGACTCCACTCTGCTCCTCTCCTGGTCCTGAGCTGGCTCTGACTCTGGGGGCAGCCCCCCACCCATTCTGACCCCATCACACCATCACATCCAAACCACCCAGAACTCAATGCCTGGCACGAAGGGAAGGCCCAGGTACAGATGGCACTGGGGCAACTTGTCACAGACTGTCTTTGTGCTGTCAGTGTGGCACTAGCAGGGCCTCAGTAGCCAAGTGGATGAGAAGATGCTTCTTCCTGCTTCCTTGGAAGCTGTATACTAGCACCAGCCTCCATTCTGCCTCAGATAAGGATCTAGGTCAGACTTATCTTTGGCCAGATAAGAGATGAGTGTCTTATTTTGAAGGAAATAAAGTGTAAAAAATCCTCACGTTGTCAGAGTGAAGCACGGAGGCTGCTTTTTATATGACTGCAAGGCAAAAGAGAGACACCAATTCGAGACAAGTATCTGGAACATACCGTGGTTTTGCAAGAGCATTTTTTGGGGGGAAAAATTTGTCTTATTCAGATACTCTTATTTCAGAAAAAAAAAAAAAAAAAAAAAGATTATAAGATAGAACTGTCATGTCAGGTAAACATTGTGTTTAGTTTTCAATTGTATTGAAATATTACTGTTACCATTGTATTTTCATTAATAAAAGCTTTAGTCACATAAGCATTTGGTTCAGAACTCACCCTTCTGGACTTTCCCCAGCCTTTGGTAAGTTAGCTTTTCATTCCAGTCTGTCAAATCTTGCACAAGAATTAAAAAAAAAAAAAAAATCCACTTTCCCCCAGTGTCACGAGGGACCATTTGGCAAAGCAAAACAATGATGACTGATAAAATATTATTCCATTGCTTTGCGTAAACCTGCTTGGTTTTACCTACTTACAGTCTGTGGAGGTTTGTTTTTCTTTTTGTGGTGTAATTGTTGCTTTTGGTACAGAAACACAAATATTCCAGACTTGCAGATACCAGCTCGAGCTTTCAGAAGGTCCTCTCTGACAGCCTATTGAGGCAGTGCTTCATTAGTAGTACTAGCAGGAGCAGCACAGTGTTCCTTACCCTTGTGGAATGGTTCCTTTTGAAGCACATAAGTAGAATAATGTAGGAAAAGCAGTATCTGGTAAAAGCACAGACTGGCAAGTCTGGATGGGTTTGTCACACTTTAACAGTCCTGAGCTGTTTTGTTCTGGCCATCTGGAGGTGGGCTCTTCAGCATGCCCCTCCCAACATCTTAATGCTGCTGCATGTTCTGAGGAGATTAGAAAAGATACAGCATTCTTTAATAGAAGCTGAAAATTGCTGAAAGCAGTAAGAATTTTGGTGTGCGAGTCTGAATAATAGTTTGAACATGTGCATTAAAGTCCAGAAATTTACTGTGATCCCCTCAGGGGCATGTCTTTGCAGTAGCTCTGTGTAGAGATAAGCAAGGTACCATAAGAATGAGTTCCTGCTTTTTTGTAGGTACAGTAATTTGGGCTAATTAGGGCAGGCTCAGCACCACCCTGGTGCAGAACAGAAAGCTGTACAGAAATTCAAAGCAACTAAGCTGTCAGCTTCAGTGAGTTCCTCATCCAAAAGACCTCACTCACAATCACCCATGGAAAAAAGCTACTTGCACAGGCAGGCCATCCTGAAAGCATCCAGATCCACAAAAAATATTTCAGTTCTAAAGTAGGTGAGATGCTTAGAGCTTCCTGCCAAAACTCCCTAGTGATGCTTGCAGGGTACAGAGGCTGCTGCCAGGCCCCACAGCAGGAAAACAGTTACCCAGAGGTCAACTCAGAGCCTTGTGAGTCCTGCAAGGGTTGTCTTGTCTCAATGGAGGCAGAGAAAAAGCAAGTTCACTTCTCATCTGTCCTGCCCAGCAGTGCTTGGCCAGGCTTCCAGCAGTACCTGAAAGATGAAAGGCTAAGATCTGCCTTTGGTTATGACACTTTCCTCCAGCCCAGCCCAGCACAGACAGCAGTAATGCCTCCCGGGGCTGCCTGAGTCATTGCTGCAGCATCGGTATCTGACACTTTGCTTTGCAAAGCATTCACTGTTTAATGTCTGTCTCTGCTCCAGCTCCCAGTTTGTTGAAATGACGAAACTCTGCGCATCAGCCTGACACGGCTTCTTTCTCCTGGAGAGGATTCATTTGCTGTATTGACAAAGTTAGCAGGTATGTGGAAGGGGAAGGACTAGGGCTGTGCTCACATGCTCTGAAAGCAGTTGAGAAACCTGAAAACACAGCACAATCTGATGTAAACAAACAAGTTCTGCATATTTTCCTGTCCCAAATATTCAGAAGTCTTAAAAGAATTGGGCGTGTAATTGAAAGTAGCCAAAGGCAGCTTTATCCTGTGCTACCAGCACTTACGCAGCTGATCACCCAAAGTTTCACTTGGCAGGTTGACAGGGTTCTGCATTTTCACATGGGTGAACAGTTCCCTAACAAAGCATTGCAGCCCGAAGAACACAAAGAAACGCATCTTCTTGTTGTGCTGATTCTTATTTCAACAGACTGGAAGACACATTTTCATCCTTTCTTTGCCCTAGTCTTACTGTCAAGCCCCTTGCCTGATATGACAGCTTTCCAGCACCAGGAGGCAATTTTCTTTTACCTCTTGAATCAATCTCACCCACATTTTCTGTGAGATGCAATAGGAATGATCTTTCCTGTGGAAAGTCCCTCGTACTCTTATCCATGTTCTTGGTAAGTAGCTTTGAAGATGCTGTTCTTGATGTCACAGGATCCCACTGGCAAGAAGAGATCCAGAACCAGCAGCATTTTGGAGTTTGAAAGGCAAATTACCAGAAGATTTGGCCCTTGAAAGGGATGCAATGGTTCTGAGAAACACAAAGCATTTCCCTGTAAACTAAAGTGCTCTCCAAGCCACTGCTCCAGGGAATGGTGCTGACAACTGGTGCCAGAATACCAGGTTGGCTTCCTTACATGCTAAGACCTGCACTTTTTTCTCATATGGGCCAGAGAAGAAAATCATTCCATGAAAGGAGAAGTCAGTAGGCAACAAACCAATGAAAAAGGGGGTAAGATGAACCTCTTGTAGTTCTGCATTGAGGAAACAGAGAAAATTGTCTCTTCTATGGAAATTCAATAGCCCTCTCAAAATACAGCGAATTGCCCATCTTTTCAGAAAAGAAAAGAAACAAATTCTCTCACTTCTGATGACTTTGTTCCAGGCTAAAATAGTTTTTTAAAAAAAATGACATAAAACAAGTTAAACAGACAAATGTAATATGGGCAGATACTACACAGTACTAACTTCTGACACTTTTTTCCATTACTGTCAACATTTTAGTTAATGTTTCTGTTATTTCCTTCCTACTCTGCATAACTTAGAAATATGTGAAAGCAGAAGAGTGGGTGAATGTCCCAAGAGCTCCATCCTAGAGAAGCCATGTGAGGTACCGAACTCAGACACAGACTGGTTCTGCTGAAAAGCATTTAGAAAAAGAAAGGAAAAAATAAAAAGGCTCTTCACATGATTTCTGTTATTTATGGGGTTGAAAAGTGCTTTTCTCAATCGTTGGTCCTGTGGGAGACAGAAAAGTCCACCTACAATACAGATCATGTCGTTTACCAAAAGCACAGCAGAGTGCATTTCTGGTTCCTTCTGCGGCAAGCTCTGACGTCGAGTGGCATTCCCAGCATGGAGATGAATTTATTTATTCATTAATTTAATATATTCAATAAACCAAGCAGCACACAGACTTATTCTTTACAAGTAATTAGAATGTATTACAAGCATACAAATGTGCCTAAGATTGAGAACTGGGGTTATAATCTAATGAAAATATTGTCGCTGAATTAATTTCCTATGTGGTGCCAGAGCCATGGAATAAAAAGTATATTGAAACTCTTCAGAGACCTACTGTCAACAGCCTAGCACTACCTCCATTTTAAGCTGGAGAAGATTGGATTTCAAAAGCCTGTACTTTTTCATGCATGTTCTAGTTGTCTTACAGGAATCTTTAGTGCTTGAAAGGTCTTGCAAAGGTTTCAGAGATCAAGAAAGTGAAGAAACATTCATTGGTCTCACAGAAATGCAATTCAAATGCAAATTTACCAGGAACTTCAAACAGCTGATCCTTTCTGTGCCAAGTTGCAGTCTCAGGAGCTGCAGATTGCATCATTGGAGAAATTGAAAACGATGGTGTGTCGGGCTGCTCCTGGCTGTCACTGTGGTCTCTATCAGCATCACAGAGTGCACCAGGAGTATGTGGAAGGCCACTGCTGCTTCAGCCCTTCTGAAAACAATCAGATTTCATACTTGTCCAGCATTTTCATTTTCTAAGCCTTTTGCAAACTAATGATATATCAGTGAGAAAAAGAGTGTTTTTAAGAACGGATCATGTAATTGCAACAACTCCACACATACAAAAATGCCTGAACTGAGACTCATGCTCAGAATAGCTGCAAACTGCAGGAAGCAGCATTTATCAAATGTTGCTGTTGAGACTCACTCTTTGACTTGCTGTTAGAAGTCAGACAGGCAGATGAACTAGTACTGGGATGTTGGTTCCAGCTTTCTGTGTCAATCACTTGATACAGAGGGTAAGGGAACAAGCAGAAATGTCTCTGAGTACACAATAGAGGCTGCATTGCTGTGTGAAGCCACATCTCTGGTGCATCCCTGGAGCTGCCAGCCTATTAGCAACCTGCCTTCAAACACATTTTTGCTTCTTTCTGCTTAATGCATAGAGCTTGGGGGCTTCTCCTTCTTTATAGTAACTAATAAAACCAAAAGTTACTTACTTCACTAAGTAGCAGATTTCCACTCCTGTATCCTGTATGAAAGACTGTTGCCATTGGGAGTATAATGACCTGGTTCCTCTTCTCAGTCCTAAAGTAAAAGCTGTTCATGTAGCACTAAGGTGTAGAGAAAGATCAAGGGAATGCACCCTGAGAGCAGTTCTGAGCAGTGCTTATCAGCAGCTCCCTATCGATGTTAATCTGACAACACAGGTGTGAGGGAATGCCCCAGCTGGGATAGATGTCTGGTAATCAGATCAGGAGTAACTCATTGTGTTCTGCTGGACACCAGTTTACTTGTTACCAGTTGAATAAAGGAGCAAATTAAGCAAGCCTGATTAACAAGGGAGGTGTGGTAGAGAGAGAGCTGCATGTCTTGGCCGTCTGTGGGTGTGCAGCTAATAACCATTACACAACACCCACAGACTCAGTCCCTCGGGGGTAGAGAGCATGGTAATTATAGAATGGGTGTTTAGAAGGAAAAGGCATTTCATATCCCATGTTCCTCTTTTTAATACTACAGGTTGCTGCGTTATGAAACATTTTCCTCAGAAAAGCATTTAAATTCTGTGAGCCATGTGCTTGCTGCAGCAGCAGGTCACTGGCTGAGACACAGACTGAAGTGAGGACTATGAAATGCTTGTCATTAAAAAATGTTTTATCTGCCTATCTTCCAAAATAATTTTTCCTTCAGATAGCATCTGACTATGCATGGGTTTAATGCAACCCTCACCTTTACTGGGAATGGCTCTTGTGTTCACTAGTTGTTCATCAGTGGCTAGCTGGCACAAGTGATGGGCAGGAAGATTTCTGAGTAAGCAATAGTCATGGTAGTCCCATGCAAAGTTCCTTCTGGCCAAACCATCCCAAAGACATGCAAAACTATCAGTCCATTTCCCCTTTTAGTCTAGACAGAATGTCATGCCCTTTTCTCAACTAAAGGCAACATGATTATCAGTTAATGTAAATCCAGAGAGCAGATGAGTGAAAAGGTAAATCCAGAGGGTAGATCAGAGCAAGTAAAATGTGCATTGCTGTAATTCACATCCCATTCTACAAACTTCTCCTCCTAGTATGATTTTTCTTTCCTCCACAGTTTGGGCTGCAACTCAGGTCACATCTAGTATCATGTCTTGCTCACCGTGTGATACTCTAGATCCTGTGATCTGCAGCAGCAGTGAAGCCAAAGCCCTGGGGCTTGGCACAGTGCACTGCTGTGCTGGAAAGGACAACCCCTCACCAGTGGGAACTGCCGAGCCCAAGTGAGGAGCTGCAGGCCAAGGAGATGGATATGAGCAGATCATTTCTCAATTTAAGGTCTTCCATAGGTACAACTGACAGTGTGCTTTCACTTCATCTAAGTAATCAATATTTAGTGTTCAACGTATGAGGAAAAAACAGTTTGAGAATGCAAATGGTGGCTGTTGCTTTGATAAATACTATAAGCCAAATTCATTAGTGGGCTTTCAGAGAGAATTGTTTTGTTTTCCCATCCTAAGTAAAAAAAGAAATAGCATTCTCTATCATCTCTCTCATTTCAGAATGTACCTGCTGGTTCTAGTGCTAATTACCATGTTCCTTCTGTGATGGAAAATAGCCCCACAGCATCTTAACTGCAGAATCTGGTTTTCAGGAAAGAACAGTTTTCTGAAAATGTAAAAATATGTTTCATTCTTACTAATTTCTTTTATATTTGAATATAAATAAATGAGAAGCAAGTACACTATTTATTTAATGGCATTTAATGCACTATTTTATACAGTGGGGGTATACTCATAATGTTTCCTTTATGTTATTAAAAATATTGATAAACCACTAGACATTCATTAGTTACAACATTTCCAAGTGCACAGGAGGATGAACAAATGTGTTTTCATTATAAGAGGTAATAATAATTAAGAGTGACAGCACCTTATCCTCAGGATCTGCCTCCCAGCAGCAGTTTGGCTGATAAAAAACCAGAAGTTAAGATAAGGCAGCAATTATTAAGACAAATCTTTTGAAGGGCTGTTTGAACTCCCGTGTCCAGCAGATAATCTGATTTTACAAGGTGCTGCAAGGAGGGGGTAGACTGCATGAGAAGGAGTACCCAGGTGCAGGCCTTTAGCCCTTTGCACCGGCATTTTTACCTCTAGCCATTTCCCTGGTTGCTGCTGCTTTTGTTTGCTACAGCTGTGGCATATAAATCAGTCTTCATTCTGTCTCTCTGACAGCAAAGAGAAACACAGCACAAACAATGCAGAACACCAAGCCCCAAATGTATTAATCATCTTCCCCCCCCCATTTTTGCTGATCTCTTTCACCTGTCTTTTTTGGGAGATTCAGAAATGGCTATAGGCAACTCAGTAATTCTTCCATCATAAATATTAGATGCACACAGAGCATGAATATTTGAGTAGCTAACTCTGACTTAGGTGAAACCAATTGCTAATGGCAATTCATTTTTCCTTGGTGACATTCCACCAATAACAAGCATGAGGGGGACGGGATGATGCAATTTGGAGCTGGATAGCATAAGGCAAAGAAGGTGCTGACTAGGAACAAAGATGCTTTATTGATCGGGCCTGCAGGTCGAACTCAGGGCTATGTATCCTCCCTCCCTTACCTTGCAGAGAGTTTTAGCAGAGGCCCAGGCTCAGCAGTTCTGTGCATGTCCTTAGGAACTAAATATTGGGGAAAAAAAACCTTTTAAACACTTATGACCGATTTTTATTATGTCTTTGAGTTACTGCCTCTTGATGTTTTGTGCCTTGTGTGATGCAGCACACATGATGTGCAAACTGCAGTGGGAGAGGCCAGGTGATTCTCTGACAGCCTTCACCTGGGGAGCATCACATCCCCACTGGTGAAACGGTGGCTTATGTGAGGAAGGGCAGTTGGGGGTTCCTTCAGCCTGGCTCCAGGTCCCCAGTGCACTCCCTTTCTCTCATTGACTCTTGCAGCCCTGTGCTTATAGCACAAGTCAGATTAAGCAGCTGTTCCAGGAGAAATGCTGCCATTTTAGTCCTTAATGGACTGTTTTTTTCAAGCCAGATGAACTCACCCTGCTGCACAAGTGTGGCCAAGGGAAAAAATGGTGTGAGCAGCAGCAGGAGGTGGACATGGGGCTCGTCCTTTTGGTGATATCGTTAGCCATAAAACTGAATGCTCTAATCTTTAATCAAAAATATAAATTGGGACTTTATGCCTGAGGCATAGAACTGTGATGTCTCTGGACGTGGGGAATGGCAATGAGTAATCAGATGTGACCAGATCAAACCTCATCTGAAGTTCATGTTTACATGGCCCAGGAGACATCAGCATGTATCTATCATTTTATATTGGTCTCAATTTGCCATTACTAGATGAATACTTTATAATGCATTGATAATACTTATGCACATTTGGCTATTTTAGCATGCAGCTTCCCCCTGCACGCATTTTGCCTCAGGAAAAAAAATCCTGTTGTCTCTCCAAAATCACCACAGCCACCACATGCCATTTTGCCAGGGCTTCTGCCATGCTGGCCTGTGCTGGGGCAGTGCTGGTGGCAGTTCGGACAGAGCAGATGCTCTGAGCTCACAATGAGGCCCAGCAGCCCCTTCTACCAGCCTGTGGCCTGCAGCAGTGCCTGGCAAGCGCCTGGACTGGCCTGCTGGCCCGCAGAGCCCGTGCTTGGCCAGACACAGGCCAGCCATTGGCTCCAGCACAGGGCCCCGCTTCTCGTATGACTGTGGTTCAGACACTGGGAATACCAAGTGTAGCTTCAGCAGGATCCTGTACAGCAGCACAACGAGAGGGTCACACAAATACAACACGTGCCTCTGGACAATGTCACTGAGTCCAGGCATGCTGGCCACGCTCCTGCTGCCCATCCCAGTGAGGCCCCTGCCTGCACTGACCTGCTGGCCATGCGGGGCGCTCAGGGGCTGGCAGGGATGTGTGGTCCTTGGTCAGGGCTCTTGTGCTGGTCCCTGTGTGCTCCTTGCACATGCCACAAACACCTGGCAGCAAAGAGGACTTTGTGAGCCTGAACACCAGGATACTAGCACTCTGTTTTCCCATATGAACCGTCCATGGCAGGGGTCGGCAGAGCAGCAGAGTTCATCTGCCAAGGCAGGCTGTTTGGCTTGGCTCCTTGTCCCCAGGCACAGCCAGCCTGAGTTGCAGCAAGATGGATGGCTGGGCTTCCTCATTCCCCTGCAGCCCTGCGCCTCTCTCCTTGTGCTGCTTCTCCAAATCACAGTACTGCTGGCTTTTCACTTCAGGATAAATTGCATTGCTTAAGATAATACAATAATAACCACATGGCTACTTCTCTGTCACTTAAGCAGAGAAACAGTGGTGGTTAAAAAACCTTGGCCCAGGTTATCTGGCTGCATAGTTCTGGAGCTAGTTCACTGTCCTCATCCCTACCCCCATGGCCTGCTCCCAACCTCCAGAGGCCAAAGAACAGTGTGAGTGGAAGCCCTGCCTTTGTCCTTGCTGTGTCTCCCCTTGTAAGAAAGAAGGGCACCCACTGAGTAGCCTGAGCTGCTGTTCCATAACATTAAGAACATCACTGCAGTGCTCAGCTGTCACAGTCCCCTAGTCTTCCTGCCCAAGAGAACAGTGGTGCCATCCACAGTACACAGAGAACATGTTTTCAGTCTGCAAAAGCAAAGAAGAAAAACTGCACACTGAAAGAAAATCCTGCTTTGTTTACAGGTGGCTTTTATTTACAAATATACTGAAGTGTAATCTCTCTCTTTTTTTTCTGTGTATGTGCACGCAAGTGCATATGGGAAGGAGCATAATGTGTGAGAAACTCATGTAGCTTAGCTGCCAGGCAATGGTGGCAGGAAAAAAATTACAGTGAAATGAAATTTAAAAACACTAATAAATAATTTAACAAAGACAAGTAATTAAATTAAAAAAAATCCAATCTACATACATTATGGTGGTTTGTTACCAACACAGAGAGAAAGGAGCAGAGAATCTACGGTGAAAGGCAGCTGGTTAAGTATGAGAGAGCATAGTCATATTTTTTACAAGTTAAACAAATTGTAACAGACAGCTACAAAATACTACATTTCGATAACATAAATACAGAATATATAAATATACAAGTAATACAGCCATACACAGCTAAAAAATAGGGTGTTCACTTAAAAACAGAGTTCCCAATGCAAAGTATCTGGCAGTCCCTTCACAGTCACGGCTGAGCAGAAATCAGGTGTGCAGAACCAAGGGGACCCAGCTGCATCCTCAAGGAGGGCAAATAGTTGTCAGTTTATTCAGATAGGCCTCAAACGAGCAAGACTGTGCTTAAGTCCCACCAAACCCGAGAGACTTCAGGTGCACGCTGAGAGCTAAGCAAGCACCCAAGCAGCCCCTAACTGGAGCAAACTGAGGCCTGAAGCCCTGGCCATGCAGCTGTGGGCACAACTGGCCTGTGCCACCGCGCCGAGGAAGGTGGGCTGGAGATGGACTCGCACGCACGGGAGCAGCTGCCATTCAAAATGCATGACGGGGCATGGGATGTTGTAAAGCACTAACCTGAGCACTTGAGATTTTAGCTCCAGCTCCCAAGGCTTTGATGTGCTTCAGTAGCCTCTCTGTCCTTTCACTGTCGTGAGCAAGCTCCAGGCTTTTAAAAACCCTTCTCTTCCTTCTGGATTCTGCTGTTAGTTTTTAGTGACTTTTGGGGACAACCAGAATTATTATGACATGGTTCAAAGAGGTGCTCTCTCAAACCCCAGCTTGCAGCATCCCTAGCAGCATCACAGAGCTGGGGTCCCTGGGACACCTGAGGCGGTGGCTTGGGATACACTTCTGATCCTTAAGGAAACTGGGAGTCCTGAGCACAATAGGAAGAGGTAAGTGGGTTCACATCATCCCTGGAAGGTTTGCTGGCATAAAGGACCTTCCCCACGCAATGATGGCGCAGCGAGGTGGCTGAGTTGCTGCTGACAGAGTAGCAATGACCTCATCAAAGAACCTGGTAATAGTCATCTGACTTGTGCAGGGTAGGTCCGAAAAAATCCACTCGGCAGCCATCGTGAGACTAATGTGAGTCACATCTCAGGCACGGTTAGCAGCAACTGAGCCAAGTGATCTGGATGTTTCTGATGACAGAGTTTAAAGAAGAAACAGAGATCAAAATGCCTAGGAGAGTGTTTCAATCTTAGTGATTCCAACCACCACACTTTACTTAAATAACTGTCTTCTGTATTGTGACTGTGAAACACATTTACCACCAGCCTCTAACTGCTCACAATACAGGGTGTAATCCATAGTGCTGTGGTAAATGGGGGCTGAGAACAGCAGTGCATGGTAGGAATCATCCCCTCAACAGTCAACCATGCAATGTGCTGCTGCCTGGCCAAGAGCCCAGTAGCAGAACCAAGGACCACACTACTCAGGAACCATTTTGAGTGCAGGAAATCTCATTGTGCCACCATTACAGATCTGGTAATGGTGCAATAAAGACCCCTGAGGAAGACAGTATCTAGCATGTTCATTCTGATCTCACAACCATATTTTTAAACATTATTGAGCAAACACTGAAACCTACTCAATCATATTTTACTTAATTGCATCTTGTCACCACTTTAGCTCAACACGTATTCCTTGCTTAGCCAAAACAACAATGATTGAAACACCATGAAGAGCTCACTTGATGCATTTAGAGAGGGGTTAATTTCCTAGGGAAAATGATCACTGTAAGGTGCATGTAATAAACTGCTGTCATGACCTCTAGCCTTCTAGCTCCCATATGTGCGATCATTGTGGTTTTCACGGAAGTGCCAGATGCTAAGAATTTTTGGCAAGAGTTTATCAATTTGATTCAGTGTAAGATATTACTGTGATATGGCCCATTAAACATTTTACTTTCACCTGATTGGTGACATTCTCTTGACAATAGAAGAGCAAAGCAGAAATCAAAAAGGTCAGAGGTTGCTACATAACCTTTTACTGCAGGTCTCAGGTTAAAACCACAATGATCACACTCCAGTAGGGTAATTCATTCCATGAAAAAAAGTTACATTTATTTTGCTTTAATGAACTTTGGCCTTTGCCAGATATAATGGGTCCACTGGAAATCATCGGCTATGCATTCCTTCCTTGGACCAGCAGCAATTGACAGTGGCATCGGAAACGTGGTGCATGCCAGAGGGCTTGACTGTTGTGTGCATGGCACCAGAGATAGTAGAATATGAGGGAACAAACAGCTAAGGCATCATCATACAACACACCAAGGGAAAAGTAGATGGTATGTACAAGCAATGAGAAGAAAAAGGAAAAAAGAAAGTGGCAGTCATCCAAAAAAATCAGCAAAAGGTTTTGATTACTTCAGCTAAAAACCGGGATATCTGATTCTTTCATTGGAAATTGTGTTTTCAACATCCAGCCCAGAAGCAGAGGTAGAGTTGGGACAAGGCAGTTCTCCAAACTGTAGGCCACATTACAGTTCTCATTTAAGTCCCTGTAAACACTAAAAAATGCCATTTTGATCCTGCCAGTAATGAGGGATGAAGCAAGGCTGAGCCTATGTATAGAGTCTATAATGTTTGAGATGGTGAAGATGCTTTTCTATGACTCACAGCACAAGGGGAGGGGAGAAAATGTGATGAATCCATTGATCAGTGTTGACAAAGGTTTATAATGGACCATATGAAATCTGCTTGCCTTCTGCCCTGCAAGCAGTGAGGATCACCTGAGTTCTTTATAGATGTTTGCTATCATGCAGAAAGGAAATTGTTATCTATTTTGATACACAAGGAAAGAGAAAAATAACTCAGGGGTATGGGTAAGAAAAGAAAATTCTTCTAATTTCAAAAACATATTCAGGGGGTCACAACCTTCAACTGAAACCCCACATCCCTATCAGAAAGTGAGCGTATGGTCACCAGCAAGCTTCAGGGTGCGAGTGCCCCCTGTCCTGGGCAGGCCAGGCCTGGCCCAGCCTGGCCACGGGAGAGGAGCGGCACCCAACAGGACTCTGCACTGCACACACATGGGCTTCCCCCTGGGCTTTCCTCACCTCCATTAGAGTGAAAGCACATGCACTCATCTTGCAGATTTTTCTTTCTCAAGAAACCTCTAACACTCAGTCTATGCTTCCACGCTGAGGGGAAACATGAGCTTATTTTTTCCCTTGGACCTAACACCTGCTCCTCACCCTCCACCCCTCTGGGACGCAAGCAGGACCTCTGCACCAGGGAAGGGATGGGCAGCTCTTCACAGGGCTCCCTGAAGGATCCTTTGCCAAGGCCATGGAGGTCCCAGGCTCAGGGAGCTGCTCAGGCTGTGGGCCCCCTCCCCATGAAGGGAGACCCAGACAGGGCTGTGCTCCTGTAGAAGGTGCCCTGCCCCACAGGAGACCTGCGGCACTGACCTGGTACCAGTCAGATTAACCAGCGCTTTGGACTTGTTTTCAGCTATTATGGTCAATATATTAAAGGTATTTACTTAAGAAAGTGCCTATCCTGCCAATCTTTCCCCATGAGCTCTATTTTGAACACACCCTATAATTACTGATATTACCCTGGCAAATTTTCCCCATGAAGTTTTCTCCACTAAGAGCCATGACCATACTTGTCTGCCTCTCCACATTATAATTATCACCAGGCAATATTTATAACTATCCTATTATTATTTATGATATTTTATGCCCTATGAAAGCCTATATGACATATGCTCAAACTTCGGCAGCTGAGACATGCAGAGGTCAGCTGGGACATTCTTGCCAATTTGTATACTTGTTCTTCTACATTTGCACTAATAGATTAGTTGGGAGTATTTATTGTAAATGCAGGAGTACTCTTGGTGTGAAACCTGCAGGATGTGGGTTGGAGTCCAGCTCAACATATCTAAACCTTCTGTTGTCATCTCTTTCATACTTTTTCTTTCCCTAGTTGGTGCACACTTCAGGACTTCTGATGATTCAGGCTAGAAGTGTATCAGAGATTCTTGCTGAGGCAAGATAATTAACTAAAGGAGTGCTTAATTATTCCAGATGCACAATGGAGCGTAGCACATTTATGCCTTATGCAAAACATAAATAAACAGAACAGAATGAACAACACATGTTTGTCAATCATTGTCTAGACTCAAAATTTGGCACTGCGATACTTACAAACAAATGTAAATGTTTTATTCTCACACTTCAACAAAAAGTTAAATTAAAATCTCCTGTAAGCACCTTTAGTTTTAATTATTTAGGATCAGTACTAACCTAAATGCCTCTGTCCCTAACATGCATCTCCTTCTCCAGTGTCACACACCATTCTTACTGTGAAATCACTGACATTCTCCACAAATACTACTCTTAACCAGTTTCCTCAGCATCATATGCATAAGGGCTATAAACTAATGAGCAGATCTAGGTTATGCAGAAAAAGTGTAGAAAGGAAACAAATGTTGAACGTCACATTTACATTAACTTCTCACAGTTCAAATGGCAATTTATCCACAACATAGTATGAATCATGCAGTAAGAAAAGGGAGGGATCTCCAGTTTCTGTGATTTATTTGTCATATGGTCAACTGATGTCAGTATCAGCGGCTTAAAAAAAAAAAGTTAAAGCATCCAAAAGAAAGGAAGAGAAAAAGGAGGAAAAAGGATAGCTTTCCACAAAATCCATTTCCTTTATGATGAGTTCAAACCAAACCAAAGGCTGCTGATGAGCAGGGTCTTCTGTTCCTTCCGTGCTTGTCTTGTGGTCTGGTGCAAGCTGGGAATCAAGGGTATGGGACTGGTGGATGTGTTTTTTTAATATATATATGTATGTATGTAGGTAGGTATTAATATATATATACACATACATACACATATATGCACACAGATACAGTCTTCCTAAAAATGCTCTTTGCAGTCCAGAGGCAGCAGGAGTCACTGTGAAGGAAGAGCTGGGCAACATATGGCTGTAGAGTCTGCACTGGAAAAAGTCACTGGCTAAATATACGCCGGCTGTTTGTTTTCTTTTATTTTCATGAGGCGAAATATGAGCTCTGCATAGAGTACAGCCTGTCAATGGGGTTTCCTACTCTAGCCTGCATGGAGTTAACTTCAGAAGAGGCAAGAAAACAGTCGCTCAAGCTAGTTAAAGAGGTATCACTGTCGATATCATGAAAAATGGAGTCGTTTCCTGCAAATGAAACGTATATGTTAAGCTGGATTCTGTGGAGCTGGAGGAGGACACAGTAGACATGGCTGCCCGTGTGTGATGCACTGCAGCAAAAGGGAATGCTCCTGCTTTTGTTTTTACACATTAACGTGATTTCACTCTGAGGCTCTGACCCACAAAGAGGAAGGGTAGTGACCAATTTGCTGAGCTGAACTGGCAGCAGTGCCACCCAAATCTGCAAAGATTTAATTCATACCTGAGTCCGCAGCACAAGAGAAAGTCTTGGCTGACACGGGGCCAGACACTGGGTGTCCGTGGCAGGGAGCAGTGGCCCGAGAACCACAGCCAGCAACAGTCTTCATTTACACATAAAAGACAGATCTACGAATGTGACAGGGACCCAGGAGGAGACCCAGCTTCCCTGGCCTCAAGTGAGCTACAGCTATAAACATGCTTTCATTTCAAAACATTCCACGCTTTTGGGGCTGGTTTGGAACAGCACCTTTTATTTCCCTTAGCAACTAAGATTTCAGCTTACTTCTACCCTTAAGGTAGCAAAGAAAGCTCTGGCTCAAGTCCTGTGAGCACTAAGAAGGTGTTAGTCCAGCTCTTCTTCCTGATGCACTAATCTGAAATGTCTTTCTGCCATCTCCTGCACTTGTTTTGGAGCACAGAACCTGCCTCTCAAGGAGTTTTGTTAGAAAGCCGAGCAAATTGTTACCAACAAAATCATATGCTCATTGGCACTTAAATATCCTCAGCTCTTTACAGCATTTACCAAATTGCCTGCTGTTTACCATGGACTTGTCTCAGTGGGAAAAGCAATAACACAGACTCAAAGCACATTTCTGGTTAGCCTGTGCATGCCATGCTCATAAAAGTGGAAGTGCTGTGCAAGGAAGTGCTCCTGGTCAGCAGAAACGAGTCTGACGTAACAGCCCCTGTGGGCTACAGC
Source organism: Colius striatus (assembly GCF_028858725.1). Lineage (NCBI taxonomy): Eukaryota > Metazoa > Chordata > Aves > Coliiformes > Coliidae > Colius > Colius striatus. The sequence continues at coordinate 404,706 of NC_084777.1, forward strand.
AAGGCCAATAATCACAGCCTGAGAAATCCTCTTAAATTTTATTTAAATGCCATACTGCAACTGTCCAGAATAAATTATTAGGCATTTAATGCTTGTGATGCATTTGATGTGCCTGTCCACTCGACAGTGTGTGGTCAGGGAATCATGAAAGGAAACCATCATCTTGACTTTGGGCAGAGAACAAGATTATGCAGGAGAAATGTCCTGCAGTGACACAACTCTTAGTAGCTCGGGAACTGTTCATTGACAAATCCATGCTTCCAATCTGAGGGATCTTACAGGGGTGCTTATTAATTTTGGAACGAATAGATTACTTCTCTTTATTGAAAGAACTTTTTTCCCAAGGCTTCTGAGAAAAAGGAGAAACTTATTAGGGAGATGGAATTTGGTAGTTTATTTTTTCAATGTCTTGGACAGTGGTTTAAAAAAGCGGAGCTGGACAGGTGATGCTTGGTTTATCATTTTTCGGAATTATACTGTGAAATAGTTCTGAAGGGCATCCAGAGCCTGGGATGAGTTCTGTTCTACCCTCATGTGTGTACATGAAAATATACACACAAAGCTGAGTGGTACAAATTCCCTATTACAAATCCCAGCAAAGATATTATATAAGCAAGTAACTCTGCTGAACCCTGGGTGTGTAAACCAGCATAGGAACCTGCTATTTGTGATGTGTTAGAAGGATGCATGCCTTACCATAAGGGTTCATGTGGTCGCCTGGCATTTGTGGAGGAGTCAGACCCTGCTGAAACGGGTCTGTGCCATAACTGCTTTGATCCATTGCTACAATCTGCTGCTGCGGTGGTGCAAGTGGTGTGTAAGATGTCATCATCCCTTCCATTCGGTTGGACATTACTTCTGCAAAGCAAACAGGAGAGCACAGTCACTACTTAGGAAAAAAGGGACAGCAGACAGCAGCATCAGTGGCAATAGTAAACCCAAGTGCAGAGTGAAGGCAGATAGCTGTGTCCTGTCATCCACAGCAGCTTTCCAAATTTTGTCTGAGAGTACAGGCCTGAGTAGTGAGTTGAAAGACTTCTGACTTCATCATCTCTGGAGCTCCTGGGTGCTGGACAGTCTCTTCCCAAAGTCTGCCCTGTGTGTGATAAGCCCTGTTATTCTCTAACTTCTGTTGGTATCAGTTTCTTCTGGCTCTGCATAAAGAGGAGGATTTGAGGCTGCAAGGCCTTGGGATAGTTGGGGAACCTCAAGAGCATCCATGGAGCAGCAGGCCAAGCCTTGGTGCCTCTGGAGGGGCACCCTGTACTGCAGCTGTGGCCACGGTGATGCAGATGCCCAGCTGAGCATGGTGTCAGGAGAAAACAAACAAGAATGTATTTGGAGTGACCCTCCTGGAGATTTCCTCCACTTAAGCACCTCTGCACTGAACATTTCTTCTAGAAAGGAGACAACAGCTTCTGGTTTGGCCCCAGGGGTAACCTGGGGTGGGCACTCAGACACAGCACCTCTGTATGTTTCCACTGATGATGGCACACATTATCCCCAGACTTGTCTATACCCTGTATCAGCTATGCTTAGGCATTACGTGGGAATCTTATAGATTCTTTTCCCCTTGCTTTGTCTTCATCACAAATCCCCTACCTTGTCCTAGTCGCTGTGAGTTCTGTTGCTCCTGCTGCTGCTGATGCCTTCGTGCTAGTTTTTTCATCTGAATAAAAGAAGAACAGAACAATCTCATTTCTCTAAATGCAACAGTTTTGTTTCCTTACAAAACTCTCTGCAAATATTGAATCAATTAATATGGTCCAACTATATTCATGCACACATTGCTGTGGGTTCAGTTTCATCTCTAAGCTCAAGCATTACAGTTTCCAGTTCATATCTGCATGCAAAATTTACTCCCAATCTCATGCTGCTTTGAGCACACAAACTTAAAGTCTGTGTTTGAGAGCTGCCTTTCTTGTATGGATGCAGACAGTAGTGCATGCAAACCAGGTACAGTTGAGTCCCTGGGATCTCTGTGCCATGTGCTGTACTACATCTGCTGGAAGGGGAAATCTGTCCTGGAGGACAATTTGTGTTTTACCTTTGTGAACTTGACAAACAACCTACCTTTGCTCTTTGGTTTTGAAACCAGACCTGAACAACTCGCACACTAAGTCCTGTTTCAGCTGCTAGTGTTTCTCTGACCTACAGGAGGAAATGTTTAACAATGTAATTTTTACAATTTTTAAAAACCTAATAAGTTACATTAAAAGGAAAGCCTGTACTTGCAGTAAAAACTGTGCATACAGATTTCCTGTTGTAATTCCTCATATTTTGTAAAGCTTGTTGAAGTTCTGCCCTTCGTGTCACTGTCAGTTTCATAAGCACTGAATAAACAGTTTGAGCTGTGTGAAATTACACTAAATCATATCATAATTTTTATTTTAGCCATAAAAGTGCTCTGTGCAAAAAGATGCAAATCTGGCTGTGCACCATTTTCATATTGTTGAGGTACAATTTCACAGTCTAAAATGGCAAAAAGACACATTGCACTGGCCTAAAAGACATACTTCATAGATCAACAGGAGATTGTTGCTTTTGGATTCTAAAGCCTTTTTTCCAATCGAAATGAGGAAGAAGCAGTCACTTAGGCCACTTTTTGAAAAGACTTGATTTTCACCATCTTTATGGGTGAAGCAACACATAAACAGGCTAGGGTTAAGTTGCATAAAAAAGCAAGACTGGAAGGACAAGTAGTGGGGGCCAAAGCTGAGCACCCAACTCACCACACAGTGACTCCCTCTGTGGCAAAAGCCATGTGTTCACCTGGGTTCTGAGAGTTAAGGCCTTTTTCCTCTTTTATAAGTACCAAATATTGCTGTTCAGCAGGAATCAGTCATACTGCTGCTCTGCATACTGTGGGTAAATGTCCAGAAGTAACAGTGAGGTGGTTCATCCTGAGCTGTTGATCACTCTGTGCTGAGGCAGTGTTTGGGTGACCATTATCCCATGCTGGCCTGGTCTCTGTATTCACCCCAAGGCATCTGCTGCAGCAGCACTTACCTTCCTACAGGGCTTGGAAGACACTTCAAAGGATGCTTTGAATGCTCGTCTCTGCTGGGTAGTAAGTATCGTCCTTGGTCGTTTAGGTCTTCTGGGATCCTTCCCATCATCACTTCCTTTCCCTTGGGATACTTGTCCTTTGGCAGGCTTAACATCTCCATCTTCATCATCGCTTTTAACTGGTGAAAAATACGAAATTGTACACGTTCCACCAAGGTAACAGGGTGTTTGGGAACTGCTCTGCAGCTGCCAAACTAGCCTACAGGTACAACTGTTACTCCATGTTTGTTTGAATACCTAAAGCAACTGTGGGCAGGGAGTATCTCAGATTTGTGTGCACTGCCAAAATCTAATGCCACAAAAGCAGCCAAAATCAAATGCCACGAAAGCATAAAAATGTGTTTAATTTTTAATTGAGAGCATAGGACTGATTGGGGATGGATATTCAGAGCAACCAATCAGATGATTTGTATCTTCTGTAGTTAAATTCCAAATATTCGTCCACTCTGTTGATCTTGCCCGTGTTAGTACATTGCACTGGGAAACCTCAGCCCCAGTGGCAAAGGTTGAAAAAAACACAGACTGTGTTGTGAAAAACAACTTTTCAACTCAGCATATTTTTTTTCACCAGACTACTGATTTTTCTTCCAGAAAACACGCATATACTATTATAGGCACTTCAACATGAAGAAACACACTGCAATTTTTATAGACTCAAAGATTATGTTTTGGGAATTAACAAATTAGACTTTAATTCATTTTAGGTTCTAATTATTATGCACCTAGCAATCTAATCACCTTTTACTTTAATAAGCATCTTTTGCCTAATGATTAAAGAGAAGTTCAGTCACTTTAATAACCATGCCATTATTAACTTTCCAGCATGCCATTTCTAAGGAAAGGTTTGTGAGGATTAAGATTGGTCATTGGAGAGTTACTTTTGTGTCCAGTGGATAAATATTTGATTGGAGAAGGACATGTTCTCAGCCAGAGGTATGTGCAATCATTTGCTCTCACACAGGCATTTGGGAGACCTGTGTTTCCAATGTATTAGACAATGGGAGACAAAGCATCCCATTTAATTTGTCAACTTGTTTTTCAGGTTTGGGTTTGGCTAACAGAATAATGAGGGGAAAAAACCCAAACCAAACCAAAACAAAAAAGGAATCTCTGGGAGTAAGAAACTGTCCTTTGTGCCAAGGGGAAATGAAATCGAAAGCCAGGCCCTTTTGTGCCATTCTGGTAGCTCACTGCTGGTCACAAAGCAGAAAATCGGGCCCTGAAGAAGAGCCCATCCATGCCAAGAGCGTCTGTCCGGCAAACAGCAGCCACGAGTGCCCACATGGAGGGTGAGGAGGGCAGAGAGGAGAGTCCTCATGCCCACTGCTGCAGCATGGGACCGTCCTGCACACGCGGCTTTCCACAGGCGTTTTTTGGGGCAAAGACAGGCAGACAGCAGGATGCTGGAGCTGACAATGAGAATGATGTGCTGAAGGGCAAGTGGGAAACTCACGTGCCTTGGACAAATTCACAAAAAGCCCAAGCCCAGTGATGTGAGATTTACAGAGCAGAGCATTCAAAGTCCTGCAAATACAGCATGGCAATAAACAGCATGCTGCTCCAAGGAAGGAGCCAGTCCCACATGGGCTGCTGAGTCAGCAGCCACCTTTGTCTTGCAGCATTCCTGACATGAAAATATAAATTCTGGCAACGTGGATATGGCACTGAGATAATCAGTATAATTACTGTTCCTAGCTAAACTGGAATAATGCATTTGCCCATAAACCTGAGGCAAACGTTCCTGTCATTTGTACACTTAATTCAATGGTAACTGCTGACTTTCTTACACATTTTCTTAGGAAACATGCATGCAGTCATGATGGCTGGCAGTCATCTGTGTGCCTCACTTCTGTGCCTTATATACCATATGAACCATAGTGCAGCTTTCCTTGAGACAACACATAGGTGTACGTCGTAGGCTGACACCAGAATGGGGTTCAGACACAAAACAGCAGGTAGGCAACACAGATGATCAGAAACTAGAGCCTCAGCAGCTGAGAAGAGATGTACTGACAGGGAGAAGTCAGGAGTGCCAAGCATTGTAGTTGACTTGAATGCATCCAGAAACAGATTCCCCTAAGGTCCTCACTCAAGCTATTGCTTTCTGTTTTTCTTTTTGTGTGAGTCCTCTTGCCCACCTGAATGGACGTAGACATGCAGGCAGCCTCACCAAGCAGGCAGCTTGGTCTTATGGAAAAAGAAATGATGAAAACAAAAAGTTTTTGTCCTTTACCGAGCAGCAAGTTAAGGAAGAGACTCAAGTTAGGGAGAACAGACTGCAAGTAGGTTTTTTAACCAGCTAATTATCATGGGTGGCATGTCCGCATAGATAAAGTGGATGTGAAAACAGAGACATTTTTCTATAAGAAAGTTCTATAAACCCTTGTGGCTTTTCAAGTTGGAGCATGTGTGGGAAAGTCTCACCTGAGTCTGAGTCGTCTGGGCTGACTGAGCTCAACAAGTCTTTCTCTTTTTCATAGTCACTTTTGCAGAGCAACTGCCCTTCCTTAAGAACAAATTCGTCCCCTTTCCTCAGCTGTCGTTCACAAACACAGCAGCAGAAGCAGCTTAAGTGGTAAACACACTCCAGGGCTCTCATCACGAATTCTGTCGGGGCGATCTTTTCCATGCAGCCACTGCACTTAGCAGCAAACAGCCTGTAAGAAAGAGAGGCAGTAAAGTCAAAGGGAATGTCAGGTCATACACTGCATGAATTTAAATATAGTAACTACAGATCAGCTCAGCACATGTTTTTGCACACTGCAAGACTTTCATCCTTGGTCTTGAAAACATCACATATATGCACTTTATTCAAATCAATTTTTTTAGTCTAGAGATTCCCAAATCACCTTTGCTGGATAGAAAATATACTAAGATTTGTCCTTATCTCACTGTTTTGCTCCTCTTCAAAATGAGAAAAAAACTGCTGTCAGAGTTTGGATAACTGGTTCAAAACCAAATTTATTTGAATTCACCTTCTAGAGGAAGAGCCAATTCATGCTTTGCTGTACACAGCCTCTCTGGTTTCAGCATTTAAACTCTACTCTGATTAGATTTAATGACTTCCCATTTTTGGTATTCCCTGTCTCTGAGAAGGCTGACAAAATGAACAGAGAAACGAGTATGAAAACTTAGTGCTATTGCTGAGGAAAAGACGCACACATACGCAATGGCACACGTGCAATTGTTAGAGAGGAGTGAAATAACACGCCTTTTCTTTGGATGTTGTGTGTGTTAAATGGTGTGAAACATCCTTTGGCAGAAATAGGCAGTGATACAATCTGCTGAATTACCCCCGTAATCACAAGTTCTAGAATATACACTGTATTCCAGACTAGTTCTTACTAAACTCTTAGAAGCCCCCTCTTTCATCCATCATTAATTTTCTAAGATAAAGTTAGAACAATTTAGATTAATTTTATTTTGCTTTTCTAATGGCAACTGGGAATCTCCCTAAATGGGCTTCACAAAGAGGACTGCTTCAAATAAAGATGAATAGCTAAGTTACATCCCTGTATCACACAGTGAGCTTGGTGATTTGAAATTCAGTCTTTTAAGGCAATACATCAAAGTGCAAGGTGCATTAACATTAACATTTCAGCAAAGAAATTAACAAAACTCCACCCAACTGTTCACAGGGGAAAAAGGAGATTTCACCTTTTAGGATGGGATATGTCAATTTTTTTTGTTTTTTAATTTCCAAAATTAGCACCTTTTAACAGCAAAAGGCAATTATCTTCAATTTTAGAAGGAACAGGCTTGAGAGTTACTCATTCCTCCAAAGCCTCCATTTTGTCTGAGCTCAGAAGTACAGCAAAATGGCAGTCACTGTCTCCTCAGCAAAATGATGGAGTCACCATCAGGGAAAAGAAAACATAAAAACATTTTCATACAGCATTCAAAGAAAAGCTGAGTGTCCAAGAACTTGTGGGTTTCCTCTACCTGTATCTTTCAATCTACTAAGAGATCTACGCCATCAATCTTGCTGGCTCGGTCCATACCTTTGCACGACCACAGCCAGAAGGGAACAGCCGTACATCACACAAACCACGCAAGGTGGACTACGTGGCTCTTTTTTGGGTACATAATGAATCTAATCTATTAAAAGGAAACTGATGCCATACTGGGCCCACAGGCATTGCTAGTAAATAGACCACTTTGTTTCACGCAGCCTGTTGACTTGTCTACAAGGTTTTTCTTACAGTGCTTTAGCTAGTAAATTCTTGAGCAGGAAATATTTTTATCTACACACAATAACATATCTGAAAGGATTAAAACACAAGGGGGGAAAAAAAGAGCAAACAGATTTTAAGCACTTAAAAAAGTTGTTTCTATTTAACTGCTTAAACCTATTTGACTCGGCTTAATTAAGCTCGTATCTTTTGTCTGAAGACTGTTGTTATGATGGAGCACGCTTAAAGACTCTGAAGATTAGTAAATCTGCTGTGAAGGCATCCGGCTCCCTCAACTGGCATCAGTTCATTTATACCCCTGTGACAGCAAACCTGTGCACGCTCCAGTAAAATTCAATCGCCGTCTGTCAGGAGGAACCGCGCGGCCCCGATGTGCGGCCCCGGCTCTGCGGGTGCAGAGGGGACAGCCAGGGCGCGAGAGGCGGCGGCCGCTTCTGCAGCCCCGGGCCCCTCCTTGCGGCACTGCAAACCGGGGCTGCCACTCCGCCAAACCCTTAAAAACCGACCTCAGAGAGCGACCGCGATCCCGCCGCTGCCTAAAAACCGGTGCCGACGGGGCCCCGGCACGGTGCTCGCGTTCAGGCGAAGGACGCAGCCGTGTCCCGGCGCGGAGCCGGCGAGAGCCGCGCGCGGTCCCGCCGAGCCGGGGCGGACGCGCAGAGCCGCGCAGCTCCGCACCGCCGGCGCGGGATGGCGGCGGCCCCGCAGGGGGAAGCGGGGGCGAAGGCCGCCGGGTGCCGCCCGTTTTCTTCCAAGCAAACCACAAAGCAAGCGTATGTGCAGTGAAAGTGAACGCACAAACGTAACAAGATCTATAAATGGTTTTAAGCAGGAAACGCCGACCCCGCCACAACTGGGACATAAAAATGTACTTTCCTCTAAGCCTCGTGCTGTGGAGTGTCCCGTCCCCCTGAGCAGCACCCTTTGCCGCTGAGCTGCTTCGTGGAGCATTTGGGGCTTCCCCCCCCCCCCCCTTTCTTCAAAGTAAAAGATGTCTAACAGATAGACAGAAGATATTTTGTTATTTATTGGCAATTGACTATCGCCAGAAAGATGGTGCTTTCCCAGCAATGTTTCCAAACGCATTATTTTAGTTGTAACGAATCACCTTGTCATCAATGCAGTATTAACTCATTCAAACTAGAATTACATTTGCCTGATAATACTGCATGGACTTCACCTCTTCAATTTGTCCGCTGTCAACAGAATACAACTCCACACTCTGTTCTCAGGTATTCTGCATTACAACGAGCACTCACACAAACACACGCACATGCATACTGCATTGTGTCGGACTTAACTCTGAGATGATAAAATATTCATTAAATCTATCTGAAAAGGTATTTATAGGTACATTTCTTCAAGTTTCACTGAGTAACCCACGGTTACACCCTTTTTTTTTTTTTTTTACACAGGGAAATCTCACAACAGGAAACTAATCTTGACAAATGACCAGACTTTGGTATCTGTGATCTAAAACACTGCTCATTAGACTGTTCATTTTATAAACGAATGGTAATAAAGCTGTTAAGAACTGTAGGATACCAGGAATACTTTACAGATCACCCCTTTACAGATTTCAATCAAAGCCATAAATTTGAAGGGGAGCACACAGATACTCTGTGCTGAGACAAAGACTGTCCCACACCAACCACATTTAAAGTGGTATTCCTTCTGCTTTCTATACATTGTACAAATAATTTACATAACTGACTTTTTACACTCATGGCTGATTATCTCCATCTCTCTCAATGTCAAACCTCAAAATCCTTGGACTTGTTCAAGTATGTGGAGAGTTGAAATCAAATGCCTTTATTAGAAGCCCCAGGAAATCTCCAACTCCTAAGCACAACGAAAACATTCCAAAGAAAATTGTTCAAAGAGGACAAAGGAGAAAAGCAGAACAAGAAAACCTTGTTTTGAATCAACGATTGCAAGAGTTTTATAAATAAATTCTGTTGCCTGGATAATTTTGAAAGACAACTCAATAGGTTCAGGAGTTTTTAAGTGTGTTTGCCGCTATGCCTGAAACACTTAAGGGATTCAGCTGAGCTAAAGCTTGGAACAATGGCCTGTCTGTCCATCTGAGTACTTGTCATAAATGCTGTGAAGCGACTTTGCAGTGCTAAAGAGTCAAAAAAATCTTCACCAGCTAAAACTGGGTGAACTTAAATTAATTTTGCATATATATTAAGGGCAATGAAAACACCAAGACACGTGGTCCTGAATTTAAACAGTAGATGAAAATGTTCACCAGCGGAAGAGACCATAAAGATTTTATTTGTTAGGATATCCCTGTGAAGTTCAGGCTGAATCAGTAATCCTTAGAAACAACCACAGTTACATGATCCATTGTGCCTTCCTGCAATGGGCACAACCATCTGGTGTTTAATACATACTACTGATTTATTATCTCTCGTGCAGTTATCTTGCAGTAAGTTTGACCCTGCTATGCTCACGGCTTTGCTGTTTACTCTTCTGATGTCCTGACAACCCATCCTTTACCTTCCTATTGCTCACTCAGGTTCTTCATTTCCTCCTGTCTGTGGGCAAATAGATTTTAATTGCTTTATTATAACCAATTTAATCTGTGCTGAGAGATCTACAGTGCAAAATTTGCTGTTCATATTAAGTGTGGTTCAAGAGGTTTGCTGTACAGGACAGAGATATAAAAACAGACTAATTCAGTTGGGCTGTTTATTTACTGCAGTTCTGCTGTGAAGCAGTAAATAGGAAGTTATTAAGCTGTGTTTGATATATGCAAGAGGACAGATGCTGCCGTCTACCTATCAGAGACATTAAATCATTTTCTTTTCTGTGTTATTCTGACATTCTGTGTGTCAAGAAAACACAGCAGATACTTGGCTTTTCTTAATTTAATAAGTATGCAAAGATGGTGGTCACAAGCTTTTGTAAATACTGCAGGTACAGTCTCTAACTCTGATGCTTTCCTTCCTGATAACAGCCTGTATATGACATCCCTATTGTGCCTGCATCACCCACTGGGATTTCACACAGTTGGCACTCATATAGTACAAAATATGCTAGAGCTAAAGTAAAATATATTGTGCTTTTCACACAACTGTGTTTTATTAAGAGAATAAATTAAATTACTAATGAATGATATCTGCTACTTGTTCTTTGGGAGAAATTTTGGTACTTTCATCTTCTTTAGATGACATAGAACATGTAAAAGACTGTGTGTCGGGCTTTTCTTCCAGTGTAGGACATGAACATTTTTGTAGCATCTTACAGCTCATGGGTGCTTATAAAAAAGAAGAGCTGTTGCTTGGTTACACTGAATTCTGAACATTCAAAACATCTCAAATGCACTAAAGCAAAATAGAAATATTATAATTTTATTATTTGAAAGAAAAGGAAACTCTAAAAAAGAAACAATCAATTTTTAAATATTTTCCATGCAGAAAAAATAATTACATAGTATATTAAAGCCAATTTCATAGCTGAAACTTCAGTAAAAGAAAGCTAATTCCCTTTCATTGGGTAGTAATAAAATGAGCAAAAATTAAAAGTTTCTGGGAAAAAAAAGTAATATTTAGAGAGAAAGTAAAACAAAGAAACCTTTTTCTTCTTCAGGGAGAACGGAAGAAAATGTTTTTTAACCCTCTATCTACAGGTGCTGTAGTAAGAATACCAGCTCTTGGTGAAAGCTTACATTTACAACTTGCACTTCACAATGTGGGTTTGGATTTACAGATTAAAATAGGTGTTGAGTTACTTTCTCTTCTCGTGCACATTTTACCTGTATTTTCACGAGAACTGGTGTAGTGACAAAGGGATAAAATGACAGAGATCGCATTATCCCATGCTCAGTAAAAACCTTGCTCTGAAGCTGCTGGATATTTAATTGTGCCTGGTGTCAGAGCCACAAGCTCATGTAACCACTCTGTCCACCAAACACAGGCCTCAGGTGGTATCACACATGGCCATACACAGAGGATGGCTTGTATCAACCATATCCACAAAATATTACCCTTCATTTGATTTTCTTTCCACTGGAATAAGAGACAAAAGTCCCCTTTGCCTCAATAGAAGCAGGATTTGGTTAATTTCAGACTCTGCTTTGTGGCAGGGCTGGCAGCACTGCATGTACCTCTATGCCACGTGGCAGTCCTGGACAGACCACCATCACTGGTCTCTATCACCACAGAAATGATAACTGCCAAAAAGTCTCCTGCCCTGTCTTAATTTTCTCTCTTGACATAGGTTCAACAAAGGAAAAAAGTAATCAGTGCACAGCAAGCTGCCATCCCCTCTTGCACAGAGCTCAGGACCCTGCGGGATGCCCACAGATGCTCCCCACAACGAGGGCCAGCGCAGAGGGCCCTTCATGCTGACCAGCCCTTCCAGTTCCCTCCCAACACACCAAGGCACATGCTGGCTGCCACCTGCTCCGATGGGGTGGGCGTTTGGCAGGGGAATGGACTGGGACAGCCACCCCTGCAGGTGGTGACAGGTAGACTTCTCGGCACCTCCACAAGAAGTCCTCAGGCAACCGGGCACAGGACTCCCCAGCACTCACTAGCTGACCACAGCTCCTGCAGCTAAAATATTCTCACAATCTCTTCCATGGGCAGACCCAGTATTCACTGACCATGCCAAAGCTCTGTGTACGGCTGGCTCCAGGGTCAGAGCCATGACACTGAGACAAGTGGAAAAGACCCAATGAATGGATTCACTAAAATACATAAAACCACATTGAATTAAAAACTGCCATCCTCATGTAACTTGCTCAATTGAGGCTAGAATGACCTAAAAAGTTACATCTTTCTTAGTCATAAAGTACAACATAAAATGCAAAGAGCAGAGGAGTTTCTTGCTTCAAGCAGAATGTAACAATAGATTCTTCTCTTTGCTTAATTTTCATCCTCTAATTGACCACTTTTTTAAGCTGTCTTCCATCACTGCCATGCAGTTCTATTTTACAGCATTTTTTCTTACAACACATTGATGGAAAAATTTATGAAGAATCGAATTATTGCTGTTAGAAGAGAATTAAAACAATTTTTCATTTACAAAGTCACCGATATTGCTCTACTGTGTTTCACCTTTGGGAATCCAATTGCTCTTCTCTGCTACTCCCATTCCTCTTTATAGCACAGCAATTGCACTGTACAGATTATGGTTGCAATTTTCTCCTAATCTGTTCTGTAGAATAGAAACTGTTATAAAAGTTAAGGGCGCCAATTGAATTGATAAAGCCAGGGTTGCAATTAAGAAACCTAATGGATTAACAAAATATGATGTTTTTGTTAGAATTATATTCTTAGGCAATGCAAACATCTGGGAAATAATGTGGGTTTTTTTATATGAGTTTTAAGGAGGCTAAACAGGCTTCTGTTGTTGTGCTTTTAGTATTGCTTCAAATTATACTGAAGTGCTATAAAAGCAAAGGACGTTTTCAGGAGTTTGTACTTCTGCTGGGACTCTGCTGAGCCAGGTCATTACCTAAACCCAACTCTCTGTTCGTTTTTCTTCCTTTGGATTTGTATTCAGTTATTTACACATATTGAACGAAATCTATCTGTATTTCCTACCTGTACAACCCCCAGCCTCACCCATCTCCAGCTCTGCGTGGAGAGGGGTCTCATTTTGCAGCCCAGCTCTGCTCAGGGGTAGCCTGTCTCCAGCACACTGAATATCCACTGGCCTGACGAGATGTCTGATCATTCTTGTTCACTAAGTGGCACACTGAATTTACAGTTGCCTTTGAATTTACATTGCCAACAACACAGAGAAATTATTCTAATATAATTTTTATATGAAAATTCACCCTAAAGGCCCTATAAGCAGGGAAATTGTGCTGTTGGTGATTCACTGCCCTGGCCTTCACTTTTACAGAAAAAAAATAATCATGTGTCAAAGTAATTCAAATGTAATTTCTAAGTTATTTCTTGGCTGGCAAGAATGACTTAGGGAAAGAATTTACACAGGGTCTTTCCTCTCAACTAAGAACATTAAGAGGAAGAAACGTTATTTGCCAGTATAAAACAAAATAACTTCCTGTGCCTGCTGCACTGATTCTGTAGAAGAGCTTGTGCCCAAACCCATCAGCACAGCCAATTTAGCAACTGATTTGCAAGGGAAAGATACCTTAGTCCTGTGGTGTTAATGTCTTTACAGTGGGGGGTCTATTGCCAGCTTCTACAAACTCATCAACACAATCTATTATTAATACCCAGAAAGGCTTTATAGTATCTTTATAGCACAAGGCAATGAAAGCTCTGTGGTGTAATCTGTTATCTATATTGCAAAAACATGTGAAATAAAACAAAACATAGACACTTCATAAACAAAATGTTTCATCTGTTACTTCTCTCTGCCTCTCCTATACATAAAGCAGTAGGGTGCAGGAAAGGCATTTTAGAGAGATTTGCTGTTAGATGCAAGACTGGCTTATTTTTAAATTTTATTTGTAATGTGACAAACTTTAAACTGAATGAAAATTTCTGTGTCTTTCACAGAGATTAAAATCTTTGGACCTTTGCAAAATTAGGTTGCATTTGATTTGTAGAGCAAAGGAGTTTAGGAGCAAAATATAGCCTCTAAACATCCTGAAGGTAAACTCTTCATGATGTAGTGATGAGCTGATCAACACAGGCAAGGACCCAACTGTGGTGGGCTGAGGAGGGAGGCGTGGGCTCTGTGCTCCCACAGCGGCTGAGCGGTGCCCAGCCAGGGGCAGGGACAGGTACTTATGTGAGGGGCATTGCCATGGTAAGAGCTGAAGAATTTGTCTGGAGTAAACAGCAGCAAACCCAAGTGCCCACTGGTGTTTTCCTTGAGGCAGTCATTTCACTGGAAAGCATTCAAGAGCAGAACTTCAGCAAAGTTGATCTACGTGTCAATTTTTATGCAAAAGCCCAGAATTCCACTACGCTTAGTCCCAAGGAACAGACATGATTAGAAACACCATTTAATAGTCAGGGAGTAAACATCCAGTTCAAAACCCAGTAAGAATTTGGTTTGAACAGACAGGTTGTGACAAAGATAAGACTGAGAAGGGGATATTGAGGAAGTTTTTTATGTTTGGTGCATATGTGTTTGCAGTAAGAATGAGAAAAGCTCAACACAGGCCTGTGTCTTATTTCCCTGATGCCTTTCTATTTTCTTTGCCTGTTGAAAATAAATTGTTCTTTTGTAGTGTTTCTCTTTTCAGTCCAACTGTCAGCTATTATTTTTCTATTTCCTCTTTTTGTCACTTTGCATTATTTTTGGTGCTGTAATTCCCATTTGTTCCCACTCCTATCTTCCTGTGTCCCATTGTTCTATTTTTTAATCCCCAGTTTTACTCTTCTTCGGCTCTTTTTTGGCCCATTCTCAGTAGGGTTTGAGAGAATACCCAGGCGTGACTCCTGCTATAGCAACCACACCTCCCCAGGAAAGCCACAACAATCTCTTCGGGAGGAGGAAAGTCTTTCACAAGCTGGCAGCAAAAGTAAATCCTTCTTCAAGGAACAAGAAGGATTAGCAGAGAGCAGTGGGCTGCAGACTTAACCCTACCCCTCATTTCTTTAGAGCACCAGTCACTCAGAACCCTGCTGTGATGTACAATTAAACAAAACCCAAAAAAATCCTGAATGACACAAGAGCCGGATTGTGTAAAGGTTTAATTCCACTTTAATACCTTTCCAAGTTCAGAACTCAAAGATAGCAATTTAACCCAAGAATCCCCATCTGAGCATGAAAAGTTGTTGCTTGTCTTACAAAAGTCGCTGCTATATTCTGCTCTAACTCATGGTCTATTAGCATGACCTTTAATGTATGAAAATTTTCTCCCCCAGTCATCTCACACAGCTTCTCTGTCCTTTCACAAACTTTGTTCTTCTGATAAGACAGTATTACACAGACAGCACAGAGCTTTGAGAAGATCTGTAAAAAGCACCAATGAAAGAGGAAAAGCAACACTAAACCCAACAAACTAAAATTCAAAACCTCAAGCAATTGAAAGTCTGTCCTGTAACGTCTAGAAATAATAATTTATTCTTGTAATGTGGAGTCACATTTATTATCATGTCAATTACTTATTACTAATATTATGATGGAAAATAAATAACTCTCAATACAGGCTTTTTTGAAGACTCCAAACACCTGATTCATCTTTCTTACCCTAATGAACAGACATCTGAGTCATGGCTTTTAAGTTAATGAACAAACTAGCCTAGTTATTCTAGCACAGACAATTACTACAGTTGCTCTATAAACTGATTTTTTTCAATTAACACAGAACTACTACAATCTCCTAGCTTCTGTAGGGCCAACTATGGTTGATAGAGTTCTAATGACTTAGCTATCAGCATCTGTGTTTGTATTCAGGCTTTGCTAAACTAGACTCTCTAAAACCCATACAAAAAGATGTATCAATAAGCAAGGCCCTCCAGCATGCCCAGACCCTCCTTTTAGCACAGGTTTTAAGTTATTCCAGCACTTAACCATATATCACACAGGACACTTCCACATGTGTGAAAATGAAATCCCATTAGACACCAACAACATTATTAGGCATGCAAAGAGGATTATTGCCTTAAGCTCACAAGACTGAAAGGTTTGTCTAAACATTTTATTAACTTTCTCAGATTTTTTTTTTTATTAAATGAAAACTTTTAAGCAGGTCAAAGCTGGAAAATACCACTTAACTTTTGGTTATGTGTGTGTATATATATTATACACATACACACATACAGAGAGAAAAAGTAGAGATGCCTGTTAGAAAGTTACAAGATTCCCACCACATCACGTCAGTACAGCATTCCTTTCTTCTGGCAAAAACAAAATTGTATGGCTTGGAATTGTTCTATAAAAACACAGAAATATCCTGTGATTTTCATGAGGGTTCCATAAATCTTTCCAAAAATTAGGTGCTTTGTTGAATATGTCTGGAAAAAAACCCAAACCTGCTCTGTACTGTCCTTTCGGGAAAACTGACAAAGCACTTTTTTTTTTTCCTTTCTTTCTCCACAGAATGTTTGCTGAAATCAAACAAAGTTTGCTCACTGTAATTCTGGGGTTTTTAAGATCATCTGCTATGGATAAATAAAGGAGGAGAAGCTGTCTCAGCTTTTGCTTCAAGTGAAATCAATAACCCCTCTGACACCATCAGGAAGAGGATTGAGTCCTCATTCACAGGTAAGATGACTTTGAAAATGCTCCATTGAGAGTTTGGTCCTAAATCTATTTTCTACTACTCACTTACAGAACCCCCAGCTTTGACATTAAAGTGTTGTTAGCAGCGTCTCAATTTATTGTCGGAAGGAAAAAGATTCCCTTTTTTTTTGGACCTTACATCAAGACATCACAATCCACAAAGTAGCTTGCCCTGTAAGCTTTGGAACACGAGGGGCAATGCACACGTCTGTGCTACCTGCTGGTGGCAATGGAAGCGTCAGATGGGCACCAGGGGCACAGCTGATCTGCACCGTTTCTCTTGTTCTCATTTCACTGACAAGAGGCATTAAAATATTTAAAATTTGCTTCTAGCACTGCACCAAGCAGGCAGGAAATGTAGAAGCTTGGATGTAGAAGTTAATGAAATATGGGTGAGTGAACATAAGCTCTCCGTTTAGACAATAACAGTTACGGCAGTTTCTTTGTAGCCACTTTATGAAAGTCATAAACTCTCCAAAGAAGAGCAAGAGCTATTTACCCTGACGGTCTTTGACTCCCTCTCACTACCTGCTGGTGCAGTTAGAAAGTATGAACTGCCTTTGAACAGATTAGGACCAAGTTAAAGTGTGACAACATCTTAAGCTTTCTCCACATGTTGCCAATGATTTCCAACTAAAGATGTTACTCTCATCACTTCTGCCACAATGATAAGAATCTATGGTCCACTCACTTGAGGAGATAAAAGCAGTTTAGCTGGAAGTATAAAGTACTCTGACTTGCTAAGCTGAGTGACTGGCTGTCCCAACCTAGCTGAATTTTTTTCTCTACAAAGCACAAAATTCTTATCATTAGGGACTTAAGCTGCTTTTTATTCTGAGACAAAAAGAATACTGTTTATTGGCATCCAACTCAAACCAGCTGTAAACAGTTGCTTTGATGAAGCAGCAGCTACAACTTCGGTATGCCTGAAGGCACATACCCACTGAGTGTCAATCATTAAAGGAAGAATGTAAGGTGTATACAGGGTCAAAAGAAGGCCAAGAGACATTTAAGACCTCAGGGATTCTGGATAGCCCGGTTTTCCTTTAGAACCAGAAGAGGGTTTTAAGCCATTCTGCTGTATTACTTTTATCTCAAGAGGCAGCTCTTTGGCTAGGCTCAGCTCTGAGGTTACCCACAGGAACAGCGGACTTGGCAGCATCAGGCTCTTCTCCCCAGCATGACAGTGGAAGAAACATGGTGAACTCTGATTTCACAGAGCCTAAATATCTCCAGAACACTATTCCTCGTTACAAACTCAGGACCCACACAAAAGACTTTGAGAGCAAAAGTCCTGTTGGTTTCTATAGGTATTTGAATCACAGATGTGCAGGGCACTCTAAGTAATTTTAATTCTTGCATTGACCCTTTTCATAATTAATTAATTTAATCAAAAATCACTTTACTGGCTTCAACAGCTATATAAGTTACAGACATCCCACCCACCAACCATTTTGGTGTGAGAAGTATAAACTGCTGTAGAACTAAAGATGAAATGGAAGAAAGATTAAAAAAACAATAAAAAGTAATTCTAAGAACCAACAGCAATAGCTTTGTTATGAAACATGTCTCTACAACTATACATCCTCTTGTAATCAGATGCATAGAGCAAAAAGTCCAAACCTGAGGATAACTGTATCAACAGTGCCTGAGCAATTCACAGCTTCTGTTTGGAAAACAGTTGTTCTTGAATGTGGACTTGGAAGGGGTTTATAATCACCAGGAGAAAGCAAAATAGTCCTCATTTTGTCACACAGTTCATGCTCAAAGTGCCAGCTCTTTACTGTTTTCTGGAGTGGGCTAGTTCCTACTGTCCATCAGAGTTAGATTAGGTCTGAAGAAAAGAAATGCAAAAATAATGTGGATTTCTTAGATATCCTTGCTTGTTCATGTTATAGTTTAATGTCTTTATTTGTACAGTAGTACCTACTAAACACTTCCTAACCACTGAGAAAATATGCAAATCCTGGCCCCAGAAATTTAAGAGAAATGGTCGTGTTTTGAGAGGTGAAATGGGTCAGTTTGTTGTGGGGCCCTTGATTTCTGAGTTCCAAAGTTCAACACAGTGGGAAAAAGAAGCTACTTCTTACAGTTGGTGCTGTCTCCACTAACATCATTACCTGACACAGATAATTTTAAAAGGGTAATTAATGGGACAGTACCAAGGTGCTGTACAGCCTGACACCAGGGCTGGCTTCAGGTCCTCCACAGCATCCTTCATACCTGCACGTGGCAGGAGCTGTGGGGCGGAGGCTCCTGCAGAACCCACCTCACAGCTGCAGCGTGGCTGCTGCCTCTGGAGCACCCTCCATGACCACCATCCCCACAGCAGTGCCCATCCAAAGCACAGACACCTTCCTGGCCCCACGTCCAGACATCACCTCACAGCAGCAGCATTAACCCACAAATGCTGTATGAAACACACAGCAAAAGAGCAGAGACACATTTACTGCTCTGCAGGATTTGGGGAACTGGTGCTGCCAAGTGCCCAGCAGCATCTAGGGAGGGATGCAGTGCCTGCAGCCCCACCACCATCTTCAGGGTGGCCCAGGGTGAGCCTCACACTCCTCGCGGCACCATCCATGAGTCAGCTGGGTGAAGCTACAGCAACTCATCAGTACACTTCATGAGGAATTAAATATTGAGGCCAAACCTCAGATTCCTTCATGGAAAACTCCTTCTTACACTCCCAAGGGACACTTTAATAACACTTAAGTAGAAAGACATTTATCTGCTACTCCAGTCCAATGATGAAACTGTTTGTAAACTCGTGTCACATTTCAGGCTCAACCTCCTCAGCAAGGCACCATGTATGAGAAGCACATCCCTTTCCAACAGGAAATATTGGACTCAAGAAATCTGCAGGTGTAGCTGAGGAGGAGCATAAGAGAGCACCATTGGCAGCACTAACAGCTGGGGAGGGATCTACAGAGTAAAGACAGCCTGGGGGTTGGTCTGCAGGATTCCAGACCCAGGAGAACATTAGAGCATGGACAAACCCAGCACACCCAGTGCAGGCACTGTGGCATAGCTAGGACAGACAGCACTTCGGGCAGTTAGTACCTCACTTCTGCATCCATGGAACACTACTTGAGTTCCCTAATGTGGCTCCACTTGCAACTTGAAGAACTTTTTCACTGAGAGAGTTATTAGACCCTGGCATGGGCTGCCCAGGGAAGTGGTGGAGTTCCCACCCCTGGAGATACTGAAAAGCTGTGGACCTGAGAGCCATGGGTTAGTGATGGGCTTGGCAGTGCACAGTGAGTGGATGGACTCGATAATCTTAAAGGTCATTTCCAACCAAAACAATTCTATGACTTCCTGCCCACATCCTCTGAGATACCACAAACAGATACCTTTGTTTTGGGGACTCAGTTCAAAATTGCTGCCTGTGCTTGGAGGCCTCTCCTGGGCTCTTACCAATCTCCTAGCCTCATTATGGCTATGTCTGTACCCACAGCACCATCCCACTGCCCACTCACAGGGCTAAGCCAGGAGCAAGACATTCTTTCTGCTGCTCCCCTCACCCTTTCACAGACCACCACAAAAACTCCTCTGTCTCTTCCTGCACTGGCAGCTGCCTGGCATTCAGCTTCTGAATGTCCACGTGGTGCAGCCACTCCTCCCAGGTACACCTTTCACTCCTGGAATTGCAATGTACTATTTTGGGCTTGTGTGACAGGCAAAAGACAGGATAAAGTTTGTGGTACTGTTAGATTATACAACATTACATACATAGTATAAAAATATCTGTCTTTCCAAGTTATTCTGTTCAGAAATTTTCCTGCATAAAATCTCATAAAATCTTTTTAAAGAGAGACACTAGTTCATCTTTATTGCCACACTGATATTTTTATAAACTTACTCTAGTGATCTACAGGAAAAGCAAACCAGACAGCTCTGTAT
Organism: Colius striatus; assembly: GCF_028858725.1. Taxonomy (NCBI): domain Eukaryota; kingdom Metazoa; phylum Chordata; class Aves; order Coliiformes; family Coliidae; genus Colius; species Colius striatus. The sequence goes on from NC_084777.1 coordinate 425,039, forward strand.
TTATGGGCATATTTAAAAAGCCTCTTATATTTAACAACTGCATTTAGCTGTGTTAACTGCAAGTTGCAGTAATAAAGGCTCTGTGCACTCTGATGCTAAATTAAAAAAAAAAAGTTATGCTGTTCAATAATACATAGATGCTGTTTTTTTTCATTACTCTTTAATATCATTTCCATTTAGTTTATAAATAATTGTAGCTAGCTAATGAAACGAAATAAAACCTGCCTCCAACCCATTCCCTAGAGCAAACTAAACTCTTCTTTTTAAAGCTTCTTAATCACCGCCCAGTTCTTACAAAATTAGCATAGTAATGGGCTTTAAATTGAGCCTCTTTGTTTTTTAATTAAGCTCCCAGCAGGTAAAAATAAAACAGATTATTGAAGAATATGCCAACACTAATAGCCTGAAACTCTTTTGACAATTAAAAAGATCCCATGTTAACCCTTTTGAGGAGTCCTGCATGCTAATTAGTCACTCCGAGGCCCAGATCCATCAATATTCCATCTAGACACCTTGTAAAGTTGAGATAGTGAAGCCGATCTGTGTCAGTACCCGGTACCGCTTCCCACAGAAAGGCGAAGCGCAAGCTCTGTGCGGCAGCAGGACGCGGCGGGCAGCAGCCGCGACCTCGCCGGCGCCCCTCGGGGGCTGTGCGGGACACGGGCGCCTCGCAAGGACCCGCATCCGCCCGACACGGGACACGACGGGCCGAGCCGGACCGGGCAGCGGGCGAGGGGGCGACGCGCGGGTACGGCTGGAGCCTGAGCCCGCGGTGCCCGCAGCTCCGCGCCAGCAGCACCCGGCCCGGCCCCGGGCCTCCGCCTCGAGCCCCCGGCTCTCTCACAGCTCGCTCTGGTGCTTAAAGAGTCCTTCTCTTACTCTTTAACTCCAGCACTCACTGTTTGGCGATGCCTCTATAGAGCCTCTGACACATTTTGTACAAAAAAGTTACGTGGACGCCAGAGGTAGCGGCCGCGGACGGCCCCGGGCGCATCCCAAGCCCCCGCCTCGCAGCGCCCGGGCGCATCCCAAGCCCCCGCCTCGCAGCGCCCGGGCTCATCCCAAGCCCCCGCCTCGCAGCGCCCGGGCTCATCCCAAGCCCCCGCCTCGCAGCGCCCGGGCTCATCCCAAGCCCCCGCCTCGCAGCGCCCGGGCTCATCCCAAGCCCCCGCCTCGCAGCGCCCGGGCTCATCCCAAGCCCCCGCCTCGCAGCGCCCGGGCGCATCCCAAGCCCCCGCCTCGCAGCGCCCGGGCGCATCCCAAGCCCCCGCCTCGCAGCGCCCGGGCTCATCCCAAGCCCCCGCCTCGCAGCGCCCGGGCTCATCCCAAGCCCCCGCCTCGCAGCGCCCGGGCGCATCCCAAGCCCCTGCCTAGCAGCGCCCGGGCGCATCCCAAGCCCCTGCCTAGCAGCGCCCAGCCCCAAACACGCTGCACACACAAATACTTCTTTTTTTGCTTAGCAACATCAAACTGACCTAAGAGGCAAAGGTAAATCTTAAACAGAACAAGGAGGTTAAGAAAGAGCAACGTCGGAGCCACGTCGGACAGCAGCGATTCTCTGGGAAAATTTAATAGATACTGCTGTTAGCCCATAAACAGGAACAGCACTAAGTTTCACTGGTAGTTCTCCATCAAATATTTGGAAAGCTCTTTCAAAGTCCCACACTTTTTTTTCTGTGCCTGATTCAGGCGCCAGTGTGAAGGGCCGGCTGGCCTCCGCTCACCGACTGCCAGGACTATTAATCCCTCGCTTTCGGGCGTGCTGTGTCCATACCCAGAAATGAAATCAACAACATGAAAAGCCCATTCATTTCCAAGAACGCTGATCACTCGGCATCCTTCAGAGACTCTCAATAAATGGTACCGAATGCTCTTGTGTACTGAGTAAAACCCTGTCAGGTCTTAGGCAGCTGCAGTAACTACTGTCAGTTGCTGCTTTATATTACACCTTATACCGCAAGGGTCACCATGATGGAATTAGGGGCCAGCAGAGAACGTGATTGGATTTAAGGACAGACTCAAGCCATGAATATATGCTGCCTTCTTTCACTGAAGCATTTGGGAGCCTCTGACATGTGTTCTAATGTTTCATTTTCAAAGATAAATGACATTTCTTGTGTTGCTTAACTGATAACAGATAATTTGGAGAAAGCAGGATGCACTTTGCTTATAAAGGAATATAAATTCATTAGGCTAAGACCTCCATTCACCCTCTGTGCAGGAACAAGCATTACCAACTTCACTAGGCACCTGTGGACCGTGCCCTGTCACAAATAAATATCACCAGCAGAATCATTCAAAACAATGTAAATCCATCACAAGTGAATTAGTTTCCCCTGAACTACTCTGGAGTAGATCACATATAATTTATATAAGAACCAGAGAGGTTGGACTGCAAGATGGTGAAGATGACTTTGGGTTTCTCAGATGTGATCCTCAGGCTCACAGCCCCTTTTCCTCACTGCCTCTGCTGAGCCTGACAGAGACACATCTTGTGTACAGAAATGCTAATTCCTCCTGGGACCACTTCAGTTTTGGGGACCTCTCCAGGAATATATTTTCTTTACAGCAAAAAGCCACAATGTTGAGAACAAGCTTGCAACATTTTCGGCACATCTGGTTGCAAACAGCTGGAGAGGCTGTTCAGTACACACTTTTTTATCCCTGTGCTTGAGGTTTGTCAGCTATTGGTGGGGCTCCAGGGGGCTGGAGGAGAGAGCAGCAAGTTGTGAGGGAGGCGTTTCTCAAATTCCCACAGAACTGACTGTAGAGAGTGCAGAATCCACTGCAGCAAACAATCAAACTCCAACCGTTTCATACTGAACACTTCCCAACAAACTGAGGATAACAATTCTCTATGCCTACATAATTTATACTACAGATACAAAGCTGGAAAGCACGCATAGGGACATTTTCCATTACATACCTTGTGCCATGTCACATTAAATAAGCTATCCTACGAAACTCTGCTGGCATAACCATTTTGAAGACTGGCATTCATCCCAATGCACCTCAAGAACATAGAAACACAAGAGGAGATCGGCACAATGGTGCATTTAAAAAGACTTCTGCCTTTTTTGAAAGCTTTTGCCAGAGACATTCTTTACAGCATAAATAATCCCCTTCCCATCACAGAATCAGTCAAAACGTAAGAAAGTTTTTTCCATGTCTAATCCTGATTGGTTTTCCATTGTGTCTGCAGATGGAACTTCAATGAACTACCAACTTCTGCTCTGTGTGCACTGGCTCTTATCTCCACTAGCATCTGACCTTTTGCAAATATGATCCAAGCTGACCTTTTGCTATTATTGCAGCAGTAAATGCAGTTTTTCAAGGAATTCTCACTGGAGCATGTTTTACATTAGTAGTTGGAATGCATCAGAAAAACCACCTTCTCTGCTGTGTAGGGTTTATTAACACAGCTATCTCCACAGAGATGTATGATTTTATATGAACCTTGTATGAAACTGGCATTATTATCACCAAGCCGCTATCAAGCAGCACCTTTCAATGGGCAATGCAGCTGTCCAAACAGTGCCTGTTGTACCTGTGAAGCATATAGCTACTTGTTTACTCTCTTCCACCAGAATACACAGAGGTAATTCTTCTAGATTTCATCACTGTCCCTTGTTTTATGCTTTATATTCAACCTCTCAGGAAATCAGAGCAGGTATTATTTCCTAACAAAAATATCTGTCATCTGATCATGGCTGGCAGCTTCCATCCCCCACCCCACCAAATGATTGCTTTTGTTTAACATCTCCTTGGCAGGAGTGTGTTTTATATTGGCAAAGTGTAATACAGTTTATTCTGGACAAAGAATATCCAGCTACTGCTTGTTGAAAGCTCACACCATCCTCTGCCTCATAATGAAGCTGGACTTACTGGTTGCTCACTATCAAAAAAAAAAAACAAAACCAAAACCCCATAAAACTACACATGGATTTTTTTATTGGAAAACTTGTTTAGTTTTGGTTACCAAACCCAAATAACAACAATAATATGAAAAGAACAGAGTTGGGATCTCACTGGGCTTTTAAGAGTTCATGTATTGGGAAAATCATATCTGCAAAAGACCAAGATCAGAAATCAAACAGCAGTGCCACAGAATTCAGGTTTTCACCACAACCTCCTTCCTGCACCCTCCTGGTTCACTAAAAAAATTGCACAGCCTTGTCTTTGCTAATCCACATACTCAAAAACAGGCATAGAATTTTTTGCTTCTTGATACACTTTTTTAATCACTCCAAGCCAATGTCTGAAAAGCCTTGTGGGACCCCAGAAGTCCCCCGCAGCTTCTGCTTCACTTCTGCCCTACCGGCGTCTCTGATGTGAGCTGACAGTGACAAAAGCTGTTTCACCCACCACTTGGGGACAACTGTATTTCCCAGGGGTCTGGAGGGCCTTTGAAGAACAGTTTCCAGGCATGTGCCGTCAGGTGCTGCTGCACACAGTAGAAGAGAGAGAGACCCTAAACCTTCAGCAACTCCAGCTCATGCTTCCTCACCAAGAAATAAATGAAACTTCACAGAGCATGGGAACAGATAGGTCCGGGGTGGCTTTGAGCTGGCTGCATTTGTTGCTGCTGGTCTACACCGAGAGCTCTGTGTACTGGCACTGGTTCTCTCCTCATCTGAGTGCACGGTGATAATACCTCTCCTGCTCTGGCCCATGTACAATCTATGCTTAATGGAGGAGGAAAACAAAACTCTGAGAAAGGCTCAGCAATTTCTGGTGAGGATGACACCAGCATCCTGGCTATAAGAGCCACCTCCCCACAGATGCACATCAAAAGCAGTGAAGACAGGGACCTGGGAGGAGACAGTTGGCAATATTGTGACAGACTGAGGTGGGGGCTACACAAGAAAACAGTTACTGGCAAGCTGGAGGTATCTGTGTGAGGACAAGTGAGGCTGATGATTTAAAGACCCCCTGTGCATTTACTTTGCCCCAAGAAAGGGCAGCTGCCGAAGGCATCGCTCTCCGCTTTGAACACGTTTGAGTGAACCTCCATCCAACTCCTCATCTTGAGGACATTTCCCAGTAAAATACAGGCATTTCCAAGGAATGTTTGCATTTCCTGAAAAGGTGCAATTCTTCTGGCCAGAAAGACATTGTCTCACAGCAGCACTATGAAAACTTGTGTTTGCATATGAGTAAATTGAAACAATTTTTAAAAATTGTCATTAAAATGCTAATAAACCCAATCAGCCACTCTTCCATACTCTTTGAGACACGTTTCTAAGTGAGATGGCAGACCTATTGAACCACTAGAGTCCTAATCTCATTTGGAAAATAAACGTGCATTTTTATTTCCACATTCTGTGAAAACTGGGAGAACAACTGTGCAGGTTTGGTACTTAACAGCAGGGCACAAGGTTCTGAAAAGAAGTTGAAACACTGAAAGACTGCGATAGCTAGCTGTAAGGAACTCAGGGATTGGTCAAGAAAATGTCATATCCCATTGTAAGTCCCTACCAAGGGTGATGACAGCTGACATCGAAGTGAAACAACATGGAGAGAGAGTATCTACACAGCAGTGACTTACATTCCCACATTAGAAAGAGGTAGTGACTTAGTCTAGAAATATTAAGAGAGAATAAATAGGAAAGTGAAATTTTGGTCAGTTCAGGAGGAGGAATAAGGGGCAGACCATTTTACACCAAATTTTACGGTACCTACACAGGATTCAGAGATGCACATCCACACTGTGTTTAACTGTGCACTTTTGCAGACTATGCAGATCTACAAGTTTTGAGGCATTTATGTGTGTGCACAATATCCAAAATAAAATGCACTTCTTTCTGAGTTCTGTGATGGTAAGGGTACAGAACAGCACAGAACTCCCAGGTCTGCAGCACTCTGCAGTGGTGCCCACGGGCTCACCAGCACAGACTGTACTGCATGTAAGCTAGAGACCAGGGATCATTCTGCACCTCTGTCATTAACTGCTTGCAAAAGATGTTTCTTTACTGCCCTTTATGTAAGGGTCATCTGCCACATCCCAGGCAGGCATGAGGGTAAAGCTGTAACTTTTCAAATTCTGACTATTTATCAAAAGAAATCTTTAACTCCTTATTGCCATCTCATACTTTCTCATCCCATCATTGTGTTCTCATTCTTCCTTTTCTACTTGTGCTCCACCCCACAGGGCACTGTGACTAATACAGCATATACTTCCTGTTCTCTGCACACTCTTTGCTTTTCCACGCATTCTCAAAGCTCTTTGCAATGGTGACTTTTTACTTTGTTGAGCAGTAAGGTGCTGAGCACAGCAAGCTAGATCGCTTTAGTAATAACCATGACCAGCAGCACTGATTTAACCTACATTGCTGTGGAATACTCAAGCCGAGGAAGCAGAGCTGCTGCCCCTGTGTTGCAGAGGAAGGGCTGTGCAGGAGTCTGTGCAGGAGCTGGGCTTCCCCTGGGCCACAGTTGTGCCCCGCTGGCAGTCACACAGAGAACAGGGTTAACAGCTCTAATATTTTTTCTTGCTTATTATATAAGCTGACTCCAGCCATCAGTTGCCAAATGGCATAAAGAGAACAGAGTAAATGTACATGGAGCCAAACACCAAGCCCAGAAGTGTCATTTAGTCCTGTGGTTTCTGTTGCTCCCACACATACTTCAGTATTTGACATTTCACAGAATGTATCAGTCAAAACTATCACCTAATTGCAGTAACGATCTCTTGGTTAAGAGCAAACTCTTGGCAAAGTTTCAAGCCCTAATCATTTCAATTGCAACAAAATAAATACCTTTAAAGCTGTCACTTCTTATAGCATGACTGTTACTGCCACCCCATGAAGCATACATGCCACATCCTCTAAGTCCATCCTCTATCTTATCCATATCAGCTCTCAGAATTCCAGTGCTTTTGTGATTCCCATTAAAAAGACCAATCTCGGGACAGTTTTGTGCATGTCTCCTGTGCTCAATACGTTGTCTTCAATTTTTCTCTTGTATTTGTTAAGAAACACTTTCCAATTTCTTTTTTGTCTATCTCAGATTATCTGAAAGTGAGATAAGCAACCCATGAATATTTTATTAGTCTTAGCATTATTAGAGAAGTTTGGACTTAACCATAAATTAGCTCTCAGCCCCCCAGAGGACTCCTCACATGATTTCCCAGCTACTAAACACTGACCCTCAGCACTCTTCTGCTCTGGAAGAGCTGAACACAAACCCTGACTTGACTCTGTACAGACAGAGTGAGATAGGTGAGGGCTCTAAGAGCCAGCCTGGAAAGCAGGCCTCCTCTGGCTGCTGATGGCTGCATAATTGTTTTTAAAAAAACCTTTCAATGCAAGTGACATACAGAAAAGAGGTATTAGCACTATTTATATGATTTCCACATTCTGAAACAGTGATTTTGATTGGACTTATAGCACTATAGCTCTCTGCTTCAGCAATTCTGCCCTTTCATCTCACAAACTTACAGAGAAAATCCGTAATTAAAGGCAGACTGAAATGCTGAATTCAAAGTGTCCTTACTTGCCTGTTTCTCTCCTGCAATGTATGAACACGGATTAAAAAACCTAAGTGCACTGCACTAACCATCCAGATACAAAGCAAAAGAAACAAAAACGTATTTCTTAGGGAACTCTTAAAATGATTATTACTTACAGTGGGCAGTTTATTTGCAACTACCAAACACTTCAGGCTGGATGAATCTCTAAGCTCTTCTTTTTGTTACCCACGTGAATTAGAAGTGTGATATGCTTAATTTAAGCCATATTTCTCAAATCTCTAAGTGGTTTAACAAGAGCTGAATAGCTTGTCACTCTGTAGAAAACAATTTTTGCCATTTTTTTTTCTATAAAAAATTCACAATCTCTAACAAGCAAATTGAAAAAATAAACCATGGTTGTGCTCTTCCCAACACATACATTCCTCCTTTAACACACGTTTTCTTGAGCTCATGGCAGTCTTTCTATAGAGCACATTACAGCACAGCAAGATGCATTTGGTACAGGTATGTAACTTAAAACTGTTTGTAAGAAACATCCTAAACATGTCCCTTGCTGTAAATGTGACATCTTTACAGCATATGCTTAGTAAATGAAAGCCCTGGGAAAAGGAGGAAAGTCAGGATACCTCCCATATAACTGATTGTAAATTCTTGGGCACCAGGTTTATATTCTTAATAACCTACTAGTTAAGACTTAGTGTGTCTGTTCCATCTAAGTCAATTTAAATGAGGTGTACCAGATACAGTACATAAAGTGTTTCATACTTGTGGAGATATGTTTAACTATTGTTTCTTTAGGAAAATCTAATAGCTAGCTCCATTTAATCACTGTCAGATGTTCTGCATGTTGCAAGTGGTAACTTCCTTGACACAAACTGCTTTTAATCAGAAATCTCCAACATATCTTGCATACATCTCAGACTGACTTTTGTGACACATTAAAAAGTTTTTATAGTATTTATTTTTTGTTCCTGTTACCCTGCTTTACTTTTTGCTTTACTGGGTACTTAGGAAAAACCCTCCAAAGTAACTTCTTCCTTCTCGGGAAAACGCCACGAATTCCACGGGGTTTCATAAAAATTAAAACATAAATGCAACACCCTCCACCTCCCCTTCCCACAAGCTCTCACCACACTTATTTGGAGTCTGAGTTAATACAATCAATCCTGTCAGACCAGTGCAAAGCCTGGCCTCAGACTCAGTGCAGTGTTACTGTTCTCCCCATCTCAACAACTGTTTGTAAACACATCTCGCTGAGAGCACGCGGGTGGAGCACTGATAATAAGAGCCTTCAAACTATGTTCTTTAACTTCTCTGACTCTAAAAAGGCAATCAAGGCCACCCCCCAATGTGTGATTAAATATACGCAGGGGATAATCTCGCCTCCGAAAAGCTGGAGAAAAGGTGGTGTCGAGACTGGTTTGAAGTGGCCTCCTTAATAGAAAAGGACGGTCCCTTTCTGTGTACATCATGATTTGCTTTGGGATTTCTGTTGTGCCCCGTAAGCCTACAGGATATTACAGCAGCTTTTGTGTCGCTGGTGACCCAGCTGTTCATTATTGAAAAATTCCACTGCTTGATGCTGAGGGCAGGAAGGCTGACCCCTCATCTTATGGACGTTACTATCTTTCAAAAGATACAGGATTAAAGGGCCGAGCAAAATCTGGAGGAAAGCTATGTCTGGTTTTCTGTGTTTTCGTTGTCTTTCACTATATTGGCCCAGAGAGGGATGTTTGTACAGGATTTAATTAGTTGGAATCAGGCTGAGATTATTGTTGAGACTATTTACTCAGCAAATCTCCAGTCTGAGCCGGAGCTCGAAATGAGTCTGAATAAGAAAATCTAGGGGTTCTCAGTCTTACTGCTCATATTCCTGTAACGAGCAGCGAGACACCAACGTGAAAGGTCTGATCACGTGAGGTGCTGAATGCCCTTCGTTCTCACTGGGATCAATATAGCATGGGGGGAACTATCATTATATCGCATGATTAAGCCTTAATCAGCTATAAATAGCAAGTGAGAAGACCACAAAAGCCCCTGAGGTTGAAGAACTTTCACTGCATTCTCTCGGGGAAGGTGCTATAACACTAGTGTATGAGCCAGCACAAAAAGCAGTAACAGGCATGCTCTTATCACTACTAGAGGTGTGGGGAACCAGTCATTCCAAATAGATCAACTTCAATATTTCATATATACATATATATTCATTTCTTAAATCAAAGCATCAAGATTCTGACATGAGACACTGTATCCATCAGCTTCAGTGTGAAGAATGTGTTGCATCTTCAAGACACAAGTAAGGAAGCTAGAAGTGGAAGCTGAAGGGGCAATCGGTGTGAGAGAAAACAAAGGATACACTTCTGCAGTGGGACATGAGAATCTCTGAGAACACAGCACACTCAGTGTTGGGCCTCCCCTGCTTCAGGGAAGGAAGAGACACTGGTAGGAGATTCACATCTTAAACTCCTCAAGAATTCAAGGCTCTGAGCTCTCTGCATTTCAAGGGGAGGGTATTACAAAAGGTTTGTAAAGGTCAATCAGCTGCTGCTCTTTGTACAGTACCACAGGTGCTTCAGGCACCATGTGCAAACACAGAGACACTGATGTACTCTGAGGCTCTGGAGGGAGCAGAAACAGTCCCTCCATCCACCCTTTCAACAGCGTTCCTCTGTGCAAGCACTCGGAAAGCCACAGCAACACACAGCTATTGGAATACATTTCCTCATAGGAGGACCTCTATCAAAATTATGAATAGCTGCTTGCAGACATGAGTGGTTGTTCTTCAGCGCATTGGAGAAGACATTAAGATTGCTAGAGAGGAGAAAAACATGTTGTGCTAGCTCCTCTTAGCCAGGATCAATCTTCATCAAGAGCTTACTCCCTGTGATTTATTAGGCTCGAAAACTTGATGATGACCTAGAGCTAGCTGCCAGGACCTCAACGTCTTGAACACTAAACAAGCCCAACAGTATTACTGCAGCAACATCCCATCATTAGATGAGAGTGCACAGAAACCAAAAGATTTCTGCCATGTAGAAGGATGTTTTAAGGTGAGGCGGCCGTTGCTTTGGTTGCACTGGTTACTATGGCATGGACCTGGCCCTGCCTGCAAGGGGACTGGAAGCTTTGCAGGCACGTTGGTCTGCAGATGTTACCATTCATGAAGCTGCTCTCTGTGGCAAGGAAAAGCCCTTTCTGGACGCACAAGGCCCCTTGTTGCCTGGCTGCACTATTTCAGTCCAAATAATATTGTTTTAAAGTCACACTTGTCAGACTGAAGAGTCTGCTACAGAGAAAGCAAACACACAAACTCCAGCAGATCCTCACCAATTCAGACACGAGTGACTGCCTGTTTCAAAAGACAAAGCACACTCTGACCCACGCCTCTAAGCAAAAGGCAGCAGGCATACTGATCATCTCCTCAGATACTGGAAAATTTAAGTAAGGCGAGGAAGTAGAGGTAAATTCAGTGCTGCTTTCAGATCCCAACTCTGACTTTTTACCAGTTTTGAGTGAACTCTTGGCATTGGCTTAAAAGGTTTTTTGTAAGCAAACATGTTGTCAGCATTTTTCCTTTAAAGACATATAACCTAAAATAAAAGAATAAAGCCAGACTGAGATTTGTGCTGCAACTTTCTTTCACTCCCCCTCACCCCCCCATTTTGGAAAATTACTGAAGTTGCTGTATTAGTCAGCTCTGCAAGCTGTGGGCATATGACTTCAAAGACAGAGGTCTACCCTGCCAGGAACGACGATAGGATGGACCTCTCCAGTGCCCAGGGTGTGGATCCCACAGCTGAGCAAGGCAGAAAGGCATCTTGTTTGTAGCTGCTGTGTAGCACTGGGAACTTCCCCAGGCCTTTGCCAACTGTTCTCAACATGCCTGATGGATCACAGGGACTAAAGAAATTATTGCCATGTTTATATTACATGGTTATACTATCTGCTTGCAGAAACCATAGCCCCCTTGTGCACTCAGACTCTTCTCCCTAAAGAAAGGAGAATTTGAATAGAAAAGAGACTGAATAGCAGCAAGATGCAGCAGATAATAAACAGAAAAACTTCTTTCAAATATTTTGCTAGTAATCCTGTATGAACAGACAAGTAGGCATACCTCCCTGAAATGCAGTCTGAGCTTTCATAAAGATTTTTCTGCAATTTAAGATTTTATAAAAGTCAGAGTGTAGAGGCAGAGCTGCACAGTTCATCTGACTGAGAGATCTCCATGCACTGCACAGCTTGCTCCTGGGGTGCTGGACCCAGCTCTGCAGCGCAGCTCTGGCTTCGGAGAGAGGCAGCTTCACTGAATGGCTGCCTGAGCTACTCAGTAAGCACCGACCATGTAACATGTCTTGTAAAAGTAGGTAAACCCTTTACCTCTTCCAAGAGGAAAATTGTATCTATTCATTGAACTGTAAGTTAAGAAATTAACCACGAAGACTCCTTATTTAAGTAGTGGAAAGAGCTAAACAGCATAAAGCTGTGTGAGGACCAGCTCATTTAAAATAACCATGCCACAGAGGTTTACCTATGTCAAAGCTGCAGTGAAACCCAAACCCTTCTGTCTCAAACCTTTGAAGCACAAAGGAGCACTGCAGTAACACAGCACAGGCTGTGAGCACGTCAGCAGCTGATGCTAGGCTGCCAGCACAAGCACTCATGGACACAGAACTCTGGAAAACCAACTGAGAGAGGGTTTGGTGCTGGAATACATGTGGGACATGGGGTTTCACATGTGGGACACAGACAGATCACGGACACACAGTAGTACTCCAAGGGTAAACCATTCAAATCCTTTACTACCAGTGTAAACAAAGATACCACAGAGTACCAGCATCAGGACCCTTGGCAGTTCTGGGCCCTCCTGTCTCACTGGACAGGTTCCCCATGCCCACTCCAGTGCCCATGAGAGGTGGGAAGGATGGGCAGTATAGGCAGATGTCTCACACACCAGCACCCAGAGGGCAGAAGTGCCCTGTGTGGTACCAATGTCCATGCTTGGCACAGCATCCACTGAGGACCGAGGTGCTACGCAGCAGGGACGCAGCAGTCTTGGCTACAGAGGAAAGCACAGGCTGCACATCCAGCATGGTGGCTGCATGGCTACTCCTCAGATAACAATAAAAGCACTGCAGCAAATGCTCATTTGTTTGGCTTTGTGGCCACACTTGCTCTTTTGTTGAGCACGGGAACAGGGTGTAAAATGAGAGCCAAAGGGCCCGGGCTGCCAGCACTGCACTCTGCCTCCTTCACGCCTGCACCACCAGGCAGCCACCAGCCTGTTGCTCACTGGGGGCTAAGGAAAGCCCTCAGCCCTCTTTTTTCCCTCTTTCACTCCTTTCTCTTCCTTTTCACAAATAGTGAATGGATAGTTAAAAAGCCCTGATCTGATAGCTTCGTCTGCTGTTGCACCTTGAGAGAATGAACATCCAAGCTGCTGACAGTGTGATTTCCCTATTGGCTCATCCTCCCATGGAGAGAGACCAGGGCCAACATTTTCCGTGATTTATAAAGAAAACTGTTTTCACAGACAGAACATGAAAGACACAAGCTCTAGATTACCACTAAGATTAGCATGCAAAAATGTATTTGAATTTCTGATCAGCAGGAGGCTTCAAAGGGACCAAGTGCAGATTAGCAGGTGTTACGTGAAAAAAGAGAGAGAGCTTTTGTGCTACAAAGTTGCGCGAGCAAAACAAATATGTCTTTCACTTTGAAGAACTGGGGAGGAATTTGTGGCCATTGCCATGGAAACTCAACAGGCCTTATGCTGCAAAGCCAGATTTTGGAGATAGAACTGCTATTATGTCTGTATGCTGCTGAATACGACACATCTTTATCAGAAGACTGGTGGGGAAAGTTAAATGACAACATGATACTATTGTGACACCTTTGTTTGTTTCATCTGAATTTCCATTATCTGAAAAAGAAAAGAGCACAGCAGGCACTTGCTTTCAGTAACAGACTCCCCCGAAATTACATTAATTTGAAGAAAAATTTAAAGGTTCCAGAGGACCTGGATTATCCCTAGCACCTACCAAATTTTCTGGGCCAACGGGGTCCCACTCAGAAATTGTGTCGGGTCAGTCTTTGGCTATATGTTTTCAATTTTTACGCTTCTTTTTTCAGTCATTCAGTCTCTGCATCAGAACTGAACGGCGCTCATGTGAATCCCTGCGCCGATCAGTCAGCAAGAACCTTCAACCAAACCAAAGCAGCCCGTTGGAGAGCACGCTGCTGCTGTCCCCAGTGCCCTCAGCAGCCATACTCGAGCTGTCGCACCCCGGCCCTCGGAAGGGGGCTTTGCCATGGTGCTGGCAGCAGGCTGGTGGCTGGCACAGCCTCTCAGAGTATCCACACGTGCCCATCCCCAGTGCTCCAAGCAGCTGAAAGGGCCCCAGAAGAGAGAGGAGGTGAGTCGTGCTCTGGGGTAGGAAGCAACAGGAGGCAGGGCAGCAAAGGCAAGAAGTGATGAGAAAGGCCCTCTCTGAGGGGCAGTGACAGGACAATGGGCTCTGGTTCCAGAGCTTCTCCTGCCTAGGCATGTCTGTCTTTGCCTGCCCAGCATACCCAGCCCTGGTTACAGGTATTGTTTTATAAACAGAACACATTGTCAATTAACCAGTTAGTCCACCACCAACTCATCACCATCAGCGTACTTAAAATACACAATTAATTAACTGATGCCAAGATATTACGCTTAAAGGTCACAGTATCATACAGCTTCCTCTACATCGTTCAGCCTTTGCTTACCAAGCAGCCTAGCAGGACTGATGGCAGGTTTTATGACTTGGGAACCTGCTTGCGTTTGACTCCTGTGGTGGGCAACCCAAATTCTAAAGCCGCAGATCTGCAAGGCCACGGTTCTGCCCGTGAAGAGCCACCCCAGAAAGCCTGTGGCTAGGCCAGGTCTCCTGCTCGCTCCAGCCCAGGCGTGGCAGGACACTGCTTCCCCTGAGGACCACGCTGGCTACGGGACATTCCGGGCCCCTCTCTGTCGAGGGCTACGGGCAGCCAGTGCTGCCACACAGGGGCCCATGCTGGCAGCAGGAGGGATGCATGGGCTGATAGTGAGCGCCTGGGAGAAAGGTGCCGTCACTTGTCCGCCACCCCCAGTCCCAGCAAGGGCATTGTGCCAAGGACACCAGCACTCTGCAGATTATGAAGAAAAGACTCTTTTCCCTGTGAAAATATATCCCCCCAGTGTGGCTGAGGTTTGTGGCAAAGCCACAGAGCCTCCTTTCCCAGAAGACATGCAGCAAAGGCCCTGCAACCACTGAAGAAATCATGTCATGCACGTTGGAAAATAGGGAGGGAGAGGCTGTTGATTTTCCACGGGTTTGGATCCTTCCACAGTGAAAGTCTGGCTCTGATACTGATACCTATGACTGCCCTCACAGCTGGAGAGAAGTGAGTGCTCAGGGTACCCAGGAGCGCCTCACATGGGCTGAAAGATATAAAGGTAACAAAAACTACAGATGACTCGAAAAGGAAGGATTCAGAAACCCTCCAGGGTCAGTGGTCCAACACAGTGCTCTGTCTGATATGCTTGTGTTTCCAGAGGCAGAGGATCCTGCCTGCAGATATCTCTCTGAAGTATGTTCAAGATCTTGTGCAATGCTCCTGAAGGATGTTTTACCTCACAGTTTCCTTGGGGACTTTCTGGTTTTAAGAGGCTTGTGGGCGTGAGTTGAGAGCAACAATTACTAGTTTTGCTCTACTTACAACTGGCCTTCCTGGAAAACCCTGGACAGAGGTAAACTGGCACCACCAGACACAAGGCCAGTTCAGAGCACCCTGGTAACACTGAGCAAAGCTGGCTTTCTAGCTCTCAGGAGTGTCAGAAGATACTTCTTAGACACACAGTTTCTTCCTGTTAAAAATCTGAATTGCTATTTTTAAAAAAATAATCTACCAGTGCTTGTGTGAGAGCCTCATAACACCTTAAAATGCCCTACTTCATTAAATTAGGAACATATTCTGTATGAGGTAGAAGCAGATGCACTGTCCAGTCACTAAATACCAACTACCTGTGAAAAGAAAGGAGCATAACAATAGTCATTGGGAGTGCTTGAAACCCAGTACACTTGCTAGAACATGTATTCTCTGCCTTAGATCTCATTTTTGACTTCCACAACGACTTGTATAAGAATACCAACTTCCTTTCCAGCCTGACTTTACCTTAGCCTGCTTCATTCATATTTGCAAGTATGCATTTTGCCCCAAGAAATCTGGCAGAAAACGAAAGTGCTGTCCTCTTCTACTTGTTGGCTACTTATGAAAAGACTTACAGTATAAAAAGCTAAAGAACTGGTTCCACAGAATTCCACAGAGATAAAGCATACAATTTGCTACAGATACCGACCGAATTTCAGTATCATTTGCATTCAGCTAAGAGGGAGCAAAGACTTTTGTTGTTAATCGCTAACTAGTCATATGGCTTTATACACAAAGAGGCAAATAACACTTGCATGTGAAAAAAGATGTATGCTGTAAAATAATAATCCTCGAAGCATATTTCGCACGGGCCCAGCACTTCTAAATTAATTAGTTACACACAGATATTTTTTGAAAGCTAGGAAGGAAATATTTAGATTTTTCTCCATGCCATAAGTTTCTGAAAAACTACTTCTTCAAGTGTAAGCATACAGGAAATATGCAAACATATCGTTCATCTAAGTGAAATAAAAATGTAGTCCTTACATTCACAGCCTGTTTACATTTCTAGTTAAAAATATTCAAATTCCTATTCAATTCTAAGACATACGACATAACAAAGACAGTCAAGTCCAAACAAATGATTATCACTTCAAAGTAGGGGATAGAAATGCCTGAAGATTATACCAAACAAACGGAGAAAGAAATTTTATGGTATAGATCTAGAAGTGGAGGGAATAACTTACAGTCAAATGCCAAGGTTTTACACTGTCAGTTACGTAAAACAGCATAAGACAACGCAGCTGAATTTGTAACTCACAAAACCCTGACAAGTGTGGTCAACCTCCTGAAAGCAATAATTTATTATCAGAAATGTCACGCCTACACAATAGCCTTATTGTTGATTCATTAGGTAATTTCCCTTGAAGACCAGCTGTTTCTAGTGTGGTAGGATGAATAATGAGGAAGATATTCAATGTTCAGGGTACAAATGACAGACATAAGGAGGTTCTAACACCACCAGCGTCCCACCGCCTACGGCACCAGCTCTGTGCTAGAGGGTAAAGGTCCTACACCTCCCACTTACACAGAAAACCGCCCAGGTGTCAGATTTGCTCAGAGGGCAGGTTGCTGTGCAATACCTTCAATAGAATCAGGAGACCCATGTGATATGGCCAAGCAGGCCTTGGGCTCATTGTCACCTTCTATTTCCATTGACATGTCCTGAGGGTAGATACTTTCTCCTCCCAGCAGACTCAATTTATTCCCAGGTGCTGTAGCGAATGTCTCGCCACCAGTACAGCTTGCAGAAGGCAGTCCCGATGGCTGTGCTTCAGGCAAGCTTTTATCCTATTTTCCAGAAGTGCCTCTTTTTTAACCTTAAGCCAAGTACTATCTAGATAATTATTAAACTATAATTTACTACAGCTAGTAGTACTGTCTGCTAGTTGTTTGGTTGTTTGATTTTTTTTTAATTTTGCACAAATACATTATTTGTCCCTCAAACGATCCCTCTGAGGGCTACATCTCCATCACGTTAAGTAACACTGCAATTAAAGTGAGTTAAATTCACCAATAAGCAGACAAGCACCATGTGCTGTATGGTTGGTGTTCATTACACTCAGTACATTAATGCTAACAGTTTGTCAAGTCTTCCCCTGCTACAGCCACCTAAACTGCATTAACCAGGAAAAAAAGGAAAACTTGTCTAAAGCCTGCCATCTGATCAGCCCTTTAAAATGAACCTGGGATGCAAAAATCAGGTGAAACTATTTCTTTGCTATTCAGAATATATCACTTTGGAAACACAAATGCACACTGAGCAGTGCTACACACAGAGGCACGAATACAACGCAGAGCAGGAGCCCATTAGGATCACCACTGCTTTTGTTGTGTTCCTAAAGGCTGCAGCAGGACAGAAGGCTGGACATTGACAATCACATCTATGGCAGAGCCAGTGAACCTAACCACTGTGCTGGTACTCACAGGCTGACAGAAAGCACAACATTTTCATTGACTTTTACTTTTAAGGACAGGATCCCTTCTCTATCTTGCCTAATGATGGCTTAAGCTTTGAGATAATGGAAAAATAATTTGAATTCTAAAGGCCTGTCATTTGCAAGCATCCCTATTTCTGCTACATTTTGCTTTAGGTTGCAATGATATCAACACTTTCAATGTCAGGACTTTATGAAAACCAAGAGGAATCCCAGATACTAAATACTCCTCCAGTATATTTTCTGTGTTAATATGCACCCACACGGTTCTCTGCTACGTGTCATTGTACAGGAACCACGTAATTGTTTTTCAGTGAAAGTGCTCTATAAGATAAATTATTTAATAAATATCTTTGTCTGAAATCTTACTTGTGCTGCAGCTGAGATCAAAACCAAGCTATTGTCCTTACCTACCTACAGGGAGTGGGGGGAAAGGAGTGTAATAAAAGCTCGGATTTACAGTTAATCAGATCTACTGACTTAGTGACTTCTGTATGCATTTTAGAACTGCACCACAGTTGAGGAACTCTGCAACCTTAGACATAAAATAAGTGTTTTCCCTCACCACAACCACAATGTAGTAATTCTGTTGTTTTTAAAGCTTTACCCTTTTATGCTTCAGTTGAATACAAACCAGAATATCTTTAATATCAGAAGAAAAGGTATGCAAAGGTTATTTTTTTCCCCCCAGTAAAGGTAGCACTAGTCCTTAATGCAAGTTCCCCACTCTGGAGCTCTCCACCTCATATCACAGAGAGATGGCCCAACACTTTGGGTATTCTGGACTTACTCGGCAAGACTGAAGAAACATTCCCTCCACATTTGAAGTTTCCAAATTTTAAGAGTGGTTTCTAATTACCATAAAAATATTTGCATAATTCATGGCCTGATCCTGTTCTCCACAGCAGGATTTCAAAGTTTAAATCTCTCCTTGTCTAAATGTAAGTAGAGATGGGAGAGTTGTTTGGAACTTATAAAACCTCACCCTGATACTCCCTTCAGTTAGTTCCTTTAAAACATGACTTTAAATCCTGGTTTACTGAAGTCATAGGGAAAAGGCACAGGTACTCAGGACAGGGTGGCACTGCAGGTCTCTGTGTGCCCCCTGGGCTTGCATACTCACCACCTCTGCTCCAGAGAGGAGAACTTGGTCCTCCAGAAAGGCATTGCAGTGAGGGCCGTGGACATAGGTCACTCTCAGACGCTGCTGTCACAATAAAACCTCACTGCACTTATGATTTAATGATGTGCTTCTTTCTATCAGAGAAAGCACAGCACTGACATCTGTGATTACCAAAAGTCCAGCATTAGGAACCTGTCTGCACTTCCAAGAAGCCTCCCATATACAGAACATCTCTTCTATCTTGTTGCCAGACTCCTTTCCATGAATTATATACTGCATTAAGATCAGTACACTTTAAGAACAACAAAGAGTTGAACTCCCTGGCCACTTGGCTCAGCAGTTCTACTGGGACACAAGCAGTGCTGCAGACTGCTGTCTGACTTCACTGTGTTTCAGAACAAGAGGATCCCCCTTTCCTATATATTTGCCTATTAGACTCTCAAGTCCAAACGTGGGGATATGCTCAGTACAATTCCTCCACAAGGAAATTTATAAACTGTGCCCTACTCCAGAGAGTTCTGTCAGCAGAAGGGGTTTTGCAATTAACAAAATCTTGTCCATAGTTCAGTTTTAGAATCTGATTATTGTTCTACATTTATCTTAAGCAAAGTGGCTGACAAATAACTGCAAAATAATGTGATAAAAGCCATTTATAATGCCAGCTTATTCCAAGTCTTTCTCCCTAACTAGTTATGACAAGGTAATAATGCTGGTTATGCATTTGTCTGACTTTAAATTGGTTACTTATAGCCATGATGGATGAGGGGAAAGATCGCCTTATTCTGAAAAGCAGCTCCTGATTTCTGATCTCATTTTTGCAGGTAATGAATTATATCTAATTAGTAGTTTCCAAATCTAATCAAGAGGTTGAGATGTTGACCCAGAGACAGCAAAAGAGGGTAAAGAGGCCTCCTTTTATGTTTTTGCTTATCTTAAATAAAGAATGCTTCATAAATTACAGTCTTCAGGAGAGCACTGACTACACTGTCTAAAGATGGAATCGATTTTAAAAGTCACTGTTTCAGTTAACGGTTTAATGAAACTCATCTCCACAAATGCATTCTTTCCACTGGGAATGTAAACTCTTTATTCACCATTATGGTCTATTTATTTTATTATTTAGGAAAAGTATGAGAAATTGTTGTTGTAAGCAAATCAGGCTCTGAGTGAAATAAATTATTCTTGATGAAATGAAAAAAATCAGTGAGTTCAAAAATATTTACATCAGAATTCTTGAAAAGCAAACAATTATTTAAAAAAACCAAGGAGCTGGAGTAGAAAAAAATAGCACAAGGGATGGATAAAAATTGGTTTTCAATTTTACCTCATAGTAGCTGCAAAACAAAGAAACAAAGCAACATTTCTAAACACATTCTGCTCTTAAGTGCAATTTTCCCCATTGGAGCCAGAAAGGTGAATATATGAGTACAAAATTTACCCCCAAAATCAGTCCACTAGCTAGTCGTATTTGTTATTCTTTGGCTTTCACGCTAGATCCAAACCTGTTGTTTTACACCCAAAAAGTACCTTTGCAGGGTTAATACCTGTGCCACAGTTGACCATCTCCCTGTAATCTACAATCCTGCATCTCCCAGTGATAAGGCTGCAGGTTTGATGATCGCTATACTAAGCCCTGAAACACCAATGTACTAGCGTGTGGAATAACCTTTTTTCACAGCTTCTTACTTTCCCTTTTTGATTATTTTTAAAATCTATATGAAGACCTTTTAAGGAGTGTTAGTTATAAAGATAAAATGGGTATTTAAAAAAAATATCTTCAGAATTAATAATGAGGACCTGTGCCACACAGTTTATGTTCATGAAAAAGCAATATATTACCACAAGCTCTTGAGATGCTGTAGCTAAAGCTAGCACAAGTCCCTTTTTAAACTGAAGTCATAAATATACCTCAAATTTTCCCAAGTATTCCTAAAACACTGATCCAGTCTGCCTACCTGAAACTTACACAACTCCTAAATGTAGCGAAGTATTAGTCTGAAAAGGACAAAATCCTAATCCCTATTAATAATTTCTGGATCTATCCCTATGCATGGAAAGCTCTAGCTGAACATAACTACAGAGCACCAAGCCCTGCAAACAAGAATCCTGCCCTGAGCAGCCCAGCAGCACATGGGCAAAGGCACATTTGGCAATGGACTCTGCAAGGGGGAAAGCTAACAAAACCAGAAGGGAGGGTCATTTCCAGAAAGTACAATGGCATCAGGAAAGCCTCACTGAGTGTTCATCTGAGCCTGATGCTTTAACGTGAGCTGGTGCATCAGCACCCATAGGCCATGCAGGTTGCCTGTTCTGCAGGCATGGTGCTTCCATGTGCCCCAAGCCACCCATGCAGTTGCTCACCCCAGCTCTGCTCTTCAGGCTGGTCCATCCTTCACCCTGCTCCAAGAGCATGCCTGTATCCACTCCTCCTGCC
Organism: Colius striatus; assembly: GCF_028858725.1. Classification (NCBI taxonomy): domain Eukaryota; kingdom Metazoa; phylum Chordata; class Aves; order Coliiformes; family Coliidae; genus Colius; species Colius striatus. The sequence goes on from NC_084777.1 coordinate 446,221, forward strand.
AGGCATGGAGCAGAAGCTGTGTACATATGGACAGCTTTGGGTGTTCCACTTGGATTCACAGCTGCTGCTGTGCATCCCAGAGAAGGCTTGACTTCAGTCACTCAAGTCTTTCTTGCTTCTCCAAGGGTCTTTTGTTGTGTCCCCCAGAGAAGGATTTTGAGGGCAACAGCCACACTTCTCCAAGCCTGAGGCAAGAGGAGAGAGATAAAAGGGCTAAACACAAATTGCAGCAAAAACAAACGACCAGGGCTGCACTGTACCCACAGTGAATGATTTGGGGTAATAAGACATCAGCTTTCAAAGCTTGCAGGGATCAGAGGATGTGAGACTGGAAAGCTGAGGCAATATCCTTCTGATTCACTACAGTAAAACTTTTCCACAGCAGAGCAGAAATCTTGAGAAATACAGCAAGAGGGCCACAACAAGCTCTGTTTCAGTCTCAAAGCTTCTGTAGGTAGGCAGATTTCATCTCTGCATGGTCCAAGCAGCTGGTTTCCCCAGTGCCCAGAGGTGTCCTGCACAGGCTGTGCTGTGCACACTCACCCACCTACCCAACAGTCTCCCAGTCCTTAGATTTTGTGGCCTGAAGTCAGTTCTAAGCTGGAGCAAGTACATAAGCAAAGGATGGATAATTTTAGAGGATGCAGCGCTGTTTCTGGAGTTGCTACCCTGAAGGTACAGTACTCCCCTGGACTCCTGACCAGCAACGCTTCTGGCCTTCAATCCAGACACTGCTGCTTCAAAGAAATCTGCTCCTCTCTAAGCACGTCCACTTAAAGTGAAAAATCTGCTCTACCTACCTCTGTGATCACCAAGGACAGGCTTGTAAACCATATAGGTGAGAGGAATGGAGTCTTTACATAGGGACAAGGAGGACTCTGAACTTCTTGATATTAGGTGGATAAACAAGTATGTGTAAAAGGCATTGAGCACTGTCACTATGAAGGGTTTTAAAAGAATTTAAATGAAGAAGCATCAGGACAAATTAATTCCAATCACATTGTTGGGAACACTCAAGGGGTTTTGTTTTAAATGAAAAGAGCCAAGTTTTAAACCTCGGACAAGCTGTTTATTTTCTGGAAATACTTATAAGACTTCCCAACATTTACTTCCCAGAACCCAACCACCATGGAAGGGCTGGCCCTGTGCCCTCAGGTGTTCAGTTTGCACAGCTCACCTTGTTACAGGGCACTGCAAACATATATTGTGCAATACCTGTTTAGGAAGAGTAGCGTTTGCTTGCCAGGCAGACTAGTAAAATGAAGAATTCAGAGAACTGTCTTTCATCTAATGAGGTTAAGTGACCAGTTCCAACTGTGCTTGTTTCTCTGGCAATACCAGTTTTAAGAGCTCATTTTTTAAAGCCAGACAAGTCTATTTTGTGTATTTATCTATTTATTTATGCATTTCCAAAGATCACCACAATATTTACTCTGTTATTAACCTCCATGTGTCAGGCACTAATGGCCTGTAATTATCTTTGAAACTGGATTTGATGTTGCAAAGTTACATGGTGTAGACAAGTGTCTTAATGATGAATGTCAATGTCAGGGCTGCTGTTAAGGTTTCATCATGAGAAGCACCATTCTGCTTCTGCAATTTACTTAGAAAACATATCTGCCATGCAGAGCACATGAAAACAGATCAACAACAAGCCTTACTTAAAAACTAAGCCAAACCAAATCCCAAATATCCTAAACCTGTATGTCAATTAATTTCAAAATACCCTGGAAGAATAACACAGCAAAGGTACAGTCACCAATGCTCATGTTTTGCAGCCCTATGTGGAGATACTACTACTGTTTTTTCTACTCAGTGCAATAGTTCACAACACAATGCCAAAAAATAGCGTAAAATCAAATGTTTGAGACTGGTATTTCCTTTGTTCCCCTTGAGTTTGGCTAAAGCAGCATGTTCTATGTCATTCTTTTTGTGAACAAACAGCTGAGAGCTATAGTTGCCAATTCCCCATTATGTCCCTTTGCCCTCACTCATTCTGTCTTCATAGAGAATAGAAACCCCCCAGCAGCAGGAACACACTGCCATTAATTCAGTTACCCAGGGAATTTCACACCTTTGCCAGGCCCTTTACGGTTCTCATTTCAGTGCAACCTAATCTCAAATAGATGCAGAAAGCTGTGAAGAAGGGCAGCTCAAGCTGAAGGCAGCAATTAAATGATAATTAGGGCTTTACTTCATCTTGTGATGGATAGAGGCTTCCTGGGCCCAAACTGCATCTTGTCATCTACTAATAGGCTAGGCAAGATACTTCACTGGCATCTGAAGGATTTTGTCTTATCTCAAGAGAGATAATCTACTCAACAAGTAATCTCCTGCCTGTGGTAAAGTGCCACTGTATATTTACTAGGACAGTATTCTTCACCATTCAGCTCTGAAGAAGCCCTAGGACTTCCTTGGGAGCAGGGAAGCTGGGGCCTTTTTTCCCATTTGCAGGTTTTTGGGTGTCTCTCCTAGTCAAACTGCCAAAAGGGAAATCATTTGCTTTTTCTACATAGTTCCTCACAGCACAGACCCTCACAAGAGCCACCATCTTGGAATCTCAGCAAAAGAAAACTTTTTAACTGCTTTTAATCTTTACTACTCCTGAGAAAGTCAACTATGTTAGGAACATCAGCCCCAGCATCAGCGGCAAGCCAAACAATGTGAGCAGATGCACAGCAGTTGGGAAGCAGGAGCTCATGCACGTGATCTGGGGCTGTAGCTCCTCTGCCTCTAAGCTTGTGTACTCGTCTGTGTCATTTGGGCCTTTGTAGACCCAATTACTTATTATAAACAATTCAGTTTATCTTTATCAGAATCATTATCTAAATTGGCTACATGACACATACTGTTTTCCTAACTGCACTCCTGGGAAAATCTGCTATAAAATCTGTGATTTTGTACTTTGTAATTATCCCTCTATGGGCTATAAAACATTACACTTGTGTTTAAAATAGGTATAGCTAGCATTTTCCACTGCTCAATATGGAACATTTATTCTACCTTAGAAAATAAAATGCAGCAAAATACTTGATGCCATCAACACAGAGAGTTTTTGCAGCAGCCATGTTGTGGCTGCTGATCCGATTCCAAATTCAAAGGAGTTTCTTGTGATGCACTCCATTTTTATAACAGAGTTTTGATCTCTTGCTTGATGTTTCCTTTTCTCTGGGCAAGGCAAAAACGACCTGAGTTAGTGTCAAGTGAAACATGGCCTTAGCTGGCATTTTAGTCTGGAAATGATGAGGTGTCAACAATAACAGCTAACAGGATCATACTCCCAGCGCCATTAATTTTCTCTTTTCAGTATCCTCCACATTTCCTGTTGTAAAAATGCTGGCCAGTTCTTCCCTCTTGCTGACTTTTGTTTTCTTTACTGTTTTGAGAAATTCCTCCTTCCTCAGGATTTCTAAATCTATTTCACACAGTGCCAAGCCAGCAGCTCTCCCCATGATTAAAACAAAACACTTTAGTTCTAAAGAGCAAAGACCTAACCTCCCATCTTGCACAACATGAGGTGTCCCTGGCCTCCCTTTTTAGCTGATTCTGCTTGCTTGACGTACTTTCAGAAGTTCAGTAACTAGCAGTGGAGGGGTCATGTTTGCCCTCAAGTTGCTGCTTTTCATGCTTGACATGTTTTTCTACTGTCCGGTCCCTTAGCTGCAGCAGGGTCATGAGGATGGAGAAAAGGGTGGGGGTTACAGAAAGGGTATTGTATTGCACAAACCCCAAAAGGTTTCGGTTACAGAATGTATATTGTCCATGCCTATTGGGCTTGTGGAGAAGTATCAAGTTCACCACATTCTCATTTGGGGACTTTGATCCTTTCAGTTTAAAAGAAGCTGCTTAGAATTACTCTGCAGAGCAAAGAAATGAATCAGTTGTACTCACTCACCCAGCACTGAGGAATGCCAATATTTCTGTTAGCCAAACCAATCCTAGGGAGATTTACCCAGCTGCAGAGAGGCTGGAAGGGGCTTAAGTCTATCAACACAACCACAGGCTCCCCCTCCCCTTTCAGAACAGCCCATACACCTTTTATGTTGCCTGACTTTCAGTGATGTGGAGACCCTTCACACTGCTCTAGAAGCACGTGCTACACTGGGTTTGAGTATTTTCATCCTCCTTTCAAACTTGAGTATTTTTATGCTACTTCTGTAGCTAAAGCAGCAATAGGAACTACAACCATGTACCTTATCTCCTCTTCCTCGTCTCTATTTCTCTAGGTTGTCCACGATCAGTCAAGTATTGCTACTTAAATAGTTAACCCGGAAGATAAAAATATATCTGGAATCACTGTAACAGTTGATTCTCCTGCTCTAACTTTCCTGTCCCCCCGAGAAAGGCTGGTATGTCTCAATAAACTTTTATTCTCACACAGGAACTGCACTGCACCTGGTTGAGCCTCTTCATTGAGGATGTGGAGGAGAATTTGGGACTATTTGCAGCTTGAAGGGAGATGAGCAATACTGCATTGCTATTGAGGTCTTCATTCTTTAAGCTCTTGCCTTATAGAATCAGGTAGCATTCCTAATGGTAACAACAGTAATAATTTTTATTGCTGCTTGATTTCCACTATTGGATTCAGGTTGGAATCAGTGTCTTTGGCAACGATGAATTCCGTAAAACGTTCAGCAATCTCTCCATTTTACTTACAACTATAATCCTAAAATCACAGACAGCTCACATTGGGAAAGTAAAGGGCAAAGTGCTGTAAAGATAGCTTGGAAAAAAAAAAGAGAGCACTCATCTATTACAGAGAGTTCTGTCTCACTTAAAATTTCATGAATATTAGAAATTACCATCATATATTTGTCACCAGAATATTTCCCAGCTACTACAATAAACTTCATAAATCAAACTACGTGCAGTTTTTCAAAATGAATCCCCAAAATAAAGCCCAACCAAGGTGCTCAGCACACTTTGCACATGCTCCTGAGGAATCTGCCCTGTGCCCTCTGTGGTAGCTGAACTCAGACTGACTTCAGCTACTGCCCAGTAATCGCAGGATATGCCCCTTTGGGTTTACTGTGAGAGAAGGAGCTCTTGCTGCACACAGGATGGTCAGAGACAACATGGCTGTTCTCTGTGCGGTGACTTCATGACCCCTCACAAGCATGCCGACACTGCTGGGGTCTCGAGGATCCCACCCTGCCTGACACCCATGCTGAGATGCTCCTTATCACAAAAGAATCTCTAATTCTGTGAGTAACATAGACTCTGATGCTACTCCTGCCACCAATGGGGAGTCATGAAACAGGAATGACCTGGAGGTCTGGATCCACTTCCAAGACTCTTCACAGAGTCCGTGCCAGCCATTCACCATCTCCTCCCTGAGCCATGCCTCCCTGCTCATGTGGAACAACATTTTTGGGAGAAGGTCAAAGTTTAGGTCTGACAGCTCAGACACAGAGGTTGAGATACAGCCTGGTCACTCCAGATAGGACACCACCAATACTGCCCATGCAGAGAGAGTGCAGCAGTGCTTTGCACCAGGGAAACGCTCCTGCACTTGTTGAGGGCTCCTCCTCCACATGACCCCACAAAGTCTGCATGGGAGCAACCAAGCACAGAAACTGGCCTAGTACCATCAAGGAAGTGAGGGTATGTTTTGGTCAGGACTGAGCTGTATGAACACCTCTAGTTCAGAGTGTTTTATGCTGAAGCATGGAGTTAATCCCCTAGGTGCACTTCCTCTAGCTTCAGAATCCATCCTGCAAGCCTCTATTATAATGCTGAGGAAGCCAAGGTCCCTTACACAGCCGATTGTCTTCTCACAGCAAACTGCTGTGCATTCAATTGCATCTGCTAATATCCTCTGTAATCCAAACTATGTGGGTGAAAGAAATCAGGAAGGCTCAGATTAACCAGCAACAAAGCTTGGTGTTGTTTGTGGGCTGTCCTGTCCTAGATATTTACTCAATACTGCACATTTATAATCTTGGTTTTGATCTCAGTTTCTCCCTAAGAGATAGAACTCCTCTGCACCTAAAGACTGAAAATCCTCTCTATCTTGTCACCTTCTAGAAAACAGCTTAACTACATGGAATTAACCAAAAGTCAGGCTTCCAGTGCAGAGAACCAGAAGGCTGCTTTTTTTTGCTAACACACGGCAATCCCTCACTGAAGGGGCATTTTTAACAGGCAGCCTACCTTTCTCATCAAGATGAGGTTTGAATGAAAGAACACATTAGAAGGAATATAAAAGTAGGTGTATGAATGAAGAAACGATCACTGGGAACATCCACAGATAAAGTAACCCTGAAAATGTCATCATGCACTGTTTGTAGATACAGCTGTACCCATATCTCTAAATTACAAATGATAATGAGGTGTAAAGATTTTATCAGGTACCTAGCCTGCTTGAAAGGCCTTTGTGTGTTGACTGGTGTAGTCTCATATTAGGTGGTAGGAATTTTGTTTTCTTTTCTAAGTGGAACATCAGATTACACAGGTCTTATTTCACTGCTGATTGCAGTCAGCCACTTAACATCTTGACAGATATTCAAGAATGGAGTAAGGCTGGTGGCACTGAGTGAGGTGTACATTCATCCATCATCTGCTAACAGATCACTTGGAGGGCCAGGCCTCACGTCATTAGTCTGTCGCACTCCACAACTTTGTGGCTTGTTTTTTTTCAGATTCCTGCTAACTACGTTTCTCAACAATTTTGTGACAGCCTGTTAGCTTTCATTCCTACAAACAGAAACGTCAACTGAAAACCCCGTGGGCCAGAGCCTGAATAACAGAATACATTTTTTACATTTGCTGTAGGTAACAGCTGTGTGATGTTTTGGCCCACTTCCCATGAGCACTGCCACAGCATAGTCTGGATATTGCCAAGTATGCTTTAAATGCTATATTTTTTCACAGCAGTGGGCCTGCGATGGCCCACTGTACCACCGCCTGTGCTTCCATCCCCTCTGCTGTCCGACGGTCAGGCTGGCAGAACATTAAGTAAGACAGGTCACTTTGGCATTGGCAACGGGCATTGGCTCAGCCATAGGAAGAGTTAACCAGAACCCAGCAGAGCCTCAGGCACTGCATCACAAGGTGCTTGCAGCAGAGCAAGCCCTGGGCAGCACTGTATGCTCAGCAGCATCTATCCCCAACACACCACACAAGGCCCTCTGACTGCTCTCGCCTGTGCTGCAGCTCAGCCAAAGATGCCCAAAGAATAATTGACGTCTGTGATCCAACCCCATTTGATCCCTGACTGGTCTTCCTAAAAAGCAGTTTTCCAGAAGGTCTGGCAGAGGTTTTCCCTGGCTCTGGGTGACCACCATATCACCTCTGCTGGCACAGGCAGCCTGAGTACCCAGCCTTGCTGTGGCCTAACCATGCAGTGCTCTGGTACAGGACAAAACAAGGCCCCCGAAAAGACTTCGGTCCCGAGAAAGGAAACGTGACATTTAACAGTTTCTCCTCTACATGACTGCTACCCCTCTTGCCGTCTAATAAAAAAAAAATCTTCTTTTTCTAAGGAAAATTTATTTGGGAGAAAGAATTGAGATGAGTTACAAATGTAATTGATGTTTGCTGCTGTTGCCAGGTACGGTGCAAAGCATCAGGAGCATCCAAAGCACCACGCTGTGGAGAGGCACCGAGAATCTGTGGGTCAGTATGAATCTCTCCGAGAAAGAAAACTGATCCATTAGTCCAACAGGACTGATGAAATGTTTTGTGAAACACAAGGCTGATTGTTCTATATCCATTCATTAGTACTTTTGGCACCTCATTCAGCCGCCTTTGTGACTTCTTACTTTTGTCGGCTTTTCTACTTGGTTACATTAAAAGAGGAACTCTCTTGAACCTCTTTAATGTTCTTTAACTCATAAACCACAAAGTATGTTCTATTTCTGGCAGCCTGTAAGATTTGTTACACTAACTGGCCTTGTGTTCACACCTCTGCTGAAAGACAGAAACAAACTCTTCAGCATTCAAGAAAGAATTGTTGCTTGTCAACATGCCACTGCATAGTTTGACTTCACTGGACATATGAGGAGAGTAAGGTTTCTCTCTAACACTGTTGCCTGTGAAATAGTCCTTAACAAGAAGTAATGATCACAGAAACTTGAAGCTACCTGTATATGTGAAACAGTTATCTTCCTGCCTGCTTTCATGTAACACTCAGTGGAAAAAAATCACATTTTCTTCTATTTGGGAAACGCTCAGTAAAATCATTAAAAGCCATGGATGAAACCATACAAAATAGATCTGTGTGTCCTTGTTCCAGTATACTTGACATAACAAAGGGCATCTACTTCCTAATGTAAATAGATCACACTTGCACAACACTTTTCTAAATAAATCTGGGGCTAATGTAGTTTATGAGATACACTGAGGAGGTTAAATTGTTTCTGACTAGGTGGTTAATTAAAGGATTTATTTTGCAATTGCAGAGGACCCATAACTCATGAGTTACTGCACAATAAAAGTGTTGTAGATGTGTAAAATAACACCACAATTAACTCCCCCAAGCCACCTAGCCCTACACAGTTCTGCGCACCCCTTCTTTGTGCCAACAGCTCCTATCGAAAATGCAAGAGCTTCTACCAAACTGTTGCTTGGGATTGGGGTTTTTGTTGTTGTTCTTGGGGGTTTTTTTTGGTTTGAGGTTTTTGTGAGATAAGATGCATCCAATGAAGTAAGTGGTTGACTCAGGGATTCTGTCAGCCAGAGGAAAAAATAAAACAGAGGATTAATTACTAAGCAAAAGTGGTCTGGAAAAGGAGAAAGTAACAGACTGATAAGGTTTTTTAATAGATGGTTCTTATTCTGTTTCTCTCTCAAAAGACTCTTGAGGATCTTTGAGCTCTACAATGAGGCCTCCACCAGAAAACACATTGCATTTGTACTTTGTATGGCAAGATCTAGCATTTGTTTTACTATTTCCTCCAAGTAATCTTAATATTTAATGAAGAGTGACAAAGAGGAAGCATAGAAAAAAAATTTAACATGTTTTTCCTTACAGTTAGAAGAGATTGTTTCGGTCCATATTCTAAAAAAATGACTTTCCTATATATTTAGTCCTCTAAAATCCACGCCGCTTGGCTACCAGCATTAATGATGTTAGGGTGAATTATAAAGAGAAATCAAATTTTCCATAGCATTTGAACGCCATTAAAATGCCAAACAATAAACTACCAGACTGCAAATTAGATCAGTGGAAATATCAAACACATTGCGGTATAAAATCCATAATTGCATTTAGCGCTTTGGCTCCCAGGGGACAGGCTGCTAAAGATCATCACCGTGCCACATATGAGAAGCTATTGACAGAACGATAAAAATCGACAGGCTAACCAAATAAACACTGCAGGCTTCATTAAATATTCAGCAACTGAAATTTGACTATCATGCGCCTTTTTTTCCCACTAGATGAGTCCTGCTGCAGCGCTCGGGGTTTCATGGTGACAGCAATACGGGCGCCATGCCCGCGGGATGTGGTCAGCACCGGCAGGTACCCGTGCCATCAATAAACACGCCACAGCCCAGACAGGGTTATTATTCTTCTGAATGCATTATTAGCCTTGGCCCCAGGAATATCTGCCTCCAAAGACTTTAATTAGAGGAAGTGTAACATCTATAGAAGTTTAACACTTCTTCTGTGAGGACAGGGACATCTTGTCCCTAACAAGGCGCTTCCTTCCAGGAAGGAAAGGCACTAAATTGGCTCCTCTCTTCCTCCTTCTGCTGGGTGGCAGGAGGCGGCAACTGCATGGTCATGAACACTGAGAGGGTCAAGTTGTTCCAGGCTAGTCAATGCTCACCTCTGCACATCTTCTGACCACGGGGAAGGGTAGTTTGCTTTACATAGCTCTGGCTGTAAAAATGACACAAAGGGAACGAGTCTCCGTGGCAGAAGACAGGATAGTGCTAATTCTAAATTTTATTAACCAGCACCCCTACTCAACACAGAGAGATAAACTGAGCTACAGAAAAGTCTGGTAGAGGCAGAATGCACAGAGCCATGCCACGTACACGTGGAAGAAAAAGAAACCTAAGAAAAGTCAGCATGTCCGGAGGAGTTCTGTAAGCAGAACAACACTTGCTGCTTGTTGACCTGGCCTGTCCAAAAGGGTGAGAGGCTGAGACTGAAGTGCGAGCTGAGGCACCAAACTGTTCAAAATATTTAAATATACTGGCATATTTATTAAAATTACATTGAATGCTTCAAGTCCTGGAAATGGTTCCCAATATCCTGTCAAGATACATTTTAGCCTGCTTGCATGATCATGCGTGCAGAGTGGCACACTTACTGCTGCAACAGAAAAAACAACAACAAAAAGACTGCACGTTTCCTCCCTCTGTTCCTACAGGCCTTGAGGCTGAAATTAGAACAAATAAAATGTATAATGCATGCTCTGGAAGCACCCAATAGGGTTATAAGCAGCCATTCCCTCTTCATGGAGAAAAAGTTTATGTAAATGACTGATGACAGTGTTATTGTGTGAGGAATATCAATGGAGTAATTACAGTTACATAGCTTGCTGCTGCACTGCTGCTCTAAGCCTGTGTTAATTTTTCACACCACTCCCTTGGGAAAGATCGCAGTGTGCTCCTAAGAGCAGAGCTAATAATCGGAGCTCTGAGCCACTGCCGCTGAAACTAGCCCCAAGGTCTTTCTGAGCAGACTGCTAAACACTGACTGTCTCCCCAGAGAGAAGAGAACAGAGATAAAATGATTAAAAACTGCCAAATTGGACTGGCAATCACTTGGCTATACTGTCAGCTCAAGACAAGACAAATCTCAGTTATTTTTTCTTTTGTGAGCTGGAGAACTAGGATAGCACAAAGCAGCATGGTCACAAACCAAGCAGCGGACTACTCACATTTCAGGTCTTCACAAGTACTGTGTAAACATCTGCAGACACAAATGATGTGTCAGTGATTGTATTTAACACCAACACAAATCAAGAATCTGAGAAAACCAATTTCTATTTCTACTGGGACCCTTATTATTATGAGTCAATTCCACTTGTTTGATCCCAGGAATAATTTCAGGACTGAGCAGATCACAGACTCAATAACTACATCTTACTCTATATGAGCAGTTCCCTGAGGTTAGATACTGTTGATATTGTTTGTCCTAAATTTTAGACAAATGACATAGTCCAATCAGCTCTGTACAATGAAAGGCAGTTCAAGGATTAAGTGACAGAACACATCTTAAACTTTGTGCAGTAAATGTGCTTTTAAAAAGTCAGCTGAGGTATCTCAGCACTTCACCTCTGTCAACACTCTGAGAGAATCCCAAGCCACATCTGATGATCAGTAAAACAAGGTACCACTTCCCACTAAGCTTGAAGAAATACTCTGTATCAAAAGAGTGCCACAATTAGCCTGCCAGCTAGAAAACAACATGCCACAGCAAGCGAGCACACAGTACTGCCATAAACCACTTCAGAAAGGTGTATCAACTCTTTCTGGTGAGGGGATGCAGGATAGCAGCCTCAAATGGCTGCAGACAGTAGCACTGGTCTAAAACATCGCTGGTTTGCAGCCCCTGTGAGAGCTGCATCTCCTGTTCATGTCCTGACAAAAATCAGTCAACACAGCTCCATCTCTGTAAAGGCACAAAAGTGTAACAGCCATAGACCTCTTCCACCTTTCAATCACAGTATTTTTAGCTTGAGGTAATTGTATGAAATAAGTGCAGGTGTCAATAACCTCATTTCCAGGTCCTTTATTGGAGTCTAATTATCAATTGGCTTGTGCATAATAATGGAAAGAAGTTATCCCAGTCCAAAACTGGTGTCATCTCTCCTCTGCCTGCAGAGAGAGTGACACAGAGGCTCTCTGCCCTGGCCCTGTAAGTTTCTCAAACATTTGTTTGTGATTAAAAATACTCCTAGCCCATTCCCTTTTGAAACAGGAGGAAGAAATCTGGCAAGACTGAACACTGGCAGCTGGCTGGGATAAAGCTGGGCCACAGAGAGAAACTTGCTTTGAGAAATCCTCCGGTGTTTCCAGTTTTTGCAAAAAATTCCATTGCCATGTCTACTCCCCAAATATCTAATTTACAGGACAACTACTGGAAGCTTGTGATAAAGTTTCACAGGGACTGAGATAGTGTCTCAGTTCTGACTTTTTCTTTACAGGACTGTACCAGTCCTTCCCTGCACAGGGCTGTCTGGGCACCGCTGCCTGCCTGGGTACTGCAGTCTCCTGGCACCTATGCAGTGTCCACTTCTCCTGCAGTAACAGAGCATATCCTGTACCTGGTAATCTGCCAGCCCTGCAGACCCTGCCCAGAACCACGCACAAAAACAGCTTCTTGTATGAGTAATGGGCAAGAGAGAACAGGTTTGGTCCTTCTGACCCCAAGGAAGATCGGGATAATGGAAACAGGATGATTTGAAAACTTGCACAAGGAGAAGGCAGGAAAGCAAAGCACTCTCAACACGGAAACAAAGTTAAATAAATTCTGTCTCAAAAGAGCCCTATTTTAATGTTTCTGCCCTGTTCTGCATCACGCATGGGGTGACTAGAAGGGAGATTCACAACAGCCAAGCAACTTGCAAGAAGGTCTGTGGCAAGTCTTCCTCTCTCCATCCCAGAGAAGGAAACAGAAACCAGTCCTAGGAGAGCTGTGCCCTGAGGTCTGCCCCAAGGTGAGGGGGGCACACAGGGACATTGAGGGCCTTTGGCTGAACCATGTCCCCTCAAGACATCAGCAAGTGCTGCGGAACTCCCCAATGAAGGCAGTCACTCTACAGGAAAGCTGTGTGCTGGGGCTGGATACTGGATTTCTGAACTAAAACCACATCTAACACAGAGTACACTGCAGTTATCAAATAAGTTATTTCATTGATAGGTTATTTTTAGCTGATTCTTTTTGATCTCAGTGCCTTGTCTGATGTCCTGCAGGTCTACTCCAGTTCGCTCTGGCTGGGTTAGAAAGCACAGTACTGTCCCTCCCTTTTAAGCCATATGGCTTTTGCTTTTCATCAGAAAAAGACAAGCAGAATCCTTTCCACCAAAACTGATCTCACACAAAGAAACATCAGAAACATGACAGAGAGCTCTACAAAGTCCAAATTTATTACCTCCCAGTTATCCATCAGTTAAAGCTAATGTTTCCTGTCTGTAAAAGAAGCCATTAGGCTGAATCTCTAAAATAAATTCTGGAAAGACATAGCCATATCTACAACCCCTTTCCACTCTGCTACACGCACTGATAGATCCACACACAAGCTACTCAATTAAGAGTGTCTGAACAAGCATATATATTTGCAGCCCAGGAAAGCTGAAGTTACTGGAGCCTTCTCTGTAGGGCATTTGTGGAGTAGAAACGTCTCAGGCTGCTGCAGCTCAGATTCAACAAATCTGGTCTGTGTGGATGTGACAGCCCTGCTGCTGGACAGTCCTCATCTCCTGTCTTCAACATAACACAGTCATCTCACCAGCTGACAGTCCTCTTACAGCAGAAACAACATGGGTTTGCTTACTGTGCGTTTTCACATTTCCAACACTAAAAAATCCACTGGAATCTTAATTTTCACACACAAGAATATACCTTTTCCACATACTAAATATATAGCCTATGCACACAAGACACACACTTACCATGTACTTAAAGAACACTATTGTGAGCAGAGGGTCATATTGTAAACAGAAAAATAACTTTCTACTTCAGCTGCTATAGATCCAGATGCTTTCTCTGTTCTGCAACACTCCAGACACATATGATTAAAAAGAACATACCAGGTATTACAACTATTAAACTGTTAGATACAATTTACAATGGCAATAACCCACTTGTCGTTGGTCTTTGCTAAAGTTAACCAGAAGTTTGTCAGATATTTAACAGCCCATGGAGTGAACTGAGTTTGTGACTTGTTTCACAGAAGTTTGTTCAGTTATTTCTCACAGTCACTAGCTTTTGTTTTAACTCAGTTTGCTCAAGAAAAATGTGAGGCTAACTGGTACTGGGCTTTTTGGTTTTGGTCTGTTTATACAAAGTGTTCCACTTCATTTTTATTCAAAGCAGCTCAACTCCTGCTCTGTTCTTGTGGAGGGCTAGGGAATGAACAACTCCCAGGGCAGGCTGGTAAAATCACACTGGAACAGCACCAGAACCTGACAAACACCTCCAGGATTTGTCTCTGTACAAAACCACCCCAAAGCTTTAAGGGCAGTTGCTTCCAACACGTCTGGGCACTGAGGTGCTTGCGGATGGGCCACCAAGTCTCATGTCCCATCCTGTGAATACAGGTGGGGAAGGTCAGCCTCAACAGTCCTCTTAAGAGCTGCTTTAGAAGTGTCCTATGGGATCAGTTCAGAGCCAGAAGCATAGCTCGTAGACCTGTTTCTGGAGCAAAAGTAGGAGAAGGTATCAGGTTGGCCTATCTGGTGCACTTCCCTGGCCCTCCATCAGTGCTGAGAGGTGCACCACACCAGCTCTGGCATGGACAAAGGTAGGCAAGGGTGGTAGGACTGGCCAAAAGGCAGGAGGGAATCAAACATCCAGCAGTGACCATATTTTATGGGAAACTTTATTAATTTTTTTAGAGTTGTATGAACCAGGAAAGCTGCTGGTGCTCATTCAGAGCAGTGTACAAAAAGTCTGAACTTTCTAAATTTGTTTCTGGAGAGCTGATAATTTAGGGCTTGACACCACGTGAAAGTCTTGCCTGAGCAGGAACCCTGCATGGTGTAATCGTTTCCTGCTGTGGGGGCACAGTGTCTGGATCAAGGCTCACAGCCGACACACTTCTGCCTGACATCAGGCTGGCTCAGCTGCTTCTCTGTGCCATCAGCACAATCCCTCAACCATTCCTCATCAGCCAACTTTCTCTTTCAGTGGCACAAGTGTTGTCAGTGTAAGAGATGCTTCTTTTTCTTTTGCTTCAGCTCTCAGGGGAATGAAGTGGGAGGTGCAGATTTTATTATGCTAATGACATAAGAACACAACAGTCCTCTGAAGCATGCAAGCCAGAGTCCAGAGGCAGCACTAAAAACTTCTCCCACAGGAAAAACAGATACAAGGCTGGCTTTGAAAGTGGGCGTCTTCTACACTAACCACCACATTGTCAGAACACCACAGCTGTCCACCACATGAGCAAACTCAAATGCAATTGTGCTGGGGTGTGCAGACAGTACAGTGCCCACAACACTGCGCACACAGGCTGCTCCCCGGCAATGATGGGCAGCTCCTCTGGCTTCTTGTTGCTCTGTGCCCATGGCCTCATAGACCAGCGCCACTGAGAAGAAATAAGGGGGCACAGCACATACCTGGCACAAAGTCAAACTGTACCAGAGAGAGCTTTCATGTTTGTCTTCCTAAAGGTTAGGTGCAAAAGGGCCTCCCTCAACTTTTCTAACACAGGAACCTATACACACATTTCTTTGAGTGTTCTTTAAGTTACAGTTTTTGCTGGTGCATATCTTGCAGCACAGCATCAATGTTAGCCTGCCACAGAAATCTTCATCAGAGAACCCATGCAACGCTGGATGCTGGTCCTGCTGCATGTCTGATCATTTGAGATGCTGTACATAACCCCTCTCTAGGTCAGCAGATTGCCCTGTTATTCTCTTACAGTATATGCAGAACTTGGATCTTCCAGAAGAAGTAAAAAACAACAGACCATTATTAAAATTAGTTTAGTAAACAATAATCATAGGAATAGTTAATAAGCACAGCCTTTCTGTGTTAAGCAGGAAATTAGATCCACTGCCCCATTACTATTTTGAGTGAGAAAGCAATGATGCCTTTAATTATGCATAGTCTGTTTTATTTGAACTGTGTTGGCTGTTGTAAGGGAAATAATCAATGTAAACGCCTCCTGAGGTCGCTCCTGAGGCAGACATGAAATGAACTAAGTGAGCAGAGCAGTGCATATAATCATATCAAGCAAATCCCCAGGTACTAGCCAGAGAATCACACATACATATGATTTATACACTCTCAACAACTCAACACTGACACCCCGAGCCATTTGAACAGCAGAGCTTGCATACTGCTTTGAATCCTTATCTACAGACAAGTCAGATTTTTGAAGCCGGAATTAATTCTGTGCATTTTAAAATTAATATATCCCACACTGAATTCAATGGAAATCCAGCATGATTACAGACCATGGAACTCAACTCCTTCTTAAAATCAGTTCACGTTTCAGGGTTTTTAAGTAGAACTCCCCAAAGAAGTTCTTCAGACTAAAGATTTCTCTGGTAGAAGTTCAACATGAAAAAAGTTTAGAACCAACCCATACTATAGGAAAGGATGCAAGAGTCATTCTGCAGGTATTATCTTTTAGTTTTTCTATTGCTACAGTACTTATCCAATAACAAACTTTCATGTGAATTTGTTTTCAAAGCTCCACAGCTTCTTTTGGTTATTTTTTAAATTTCTGAGCTCAAGCAAATACTTTGAAGAAGAGTGTCTACTGGCAGTGTGAGTAAGCAGAATGTGTGTTAAAAATATGAAGGAGAGAATACATCACCTGAAACAAGGCTTTCTGGGTCAGATTCTTCTAGCAATCATCTTTTATAACCAACATTGTGGCAATGCCATGGCTCACCTTCATGTGCATGTTCCACTGCTGCAGGAAGCCTTACTCAAGCAGCTTACTTGAAAAAAGGAATTGTGTTGTGAGTTAAAGAATCTATTTGGCTGCTACTGCAAGTAGGAAAAACCACAAAATCCAGCCTTGGAATGACCAACGATGTTCTGTCCAGCTCTGCTGGGAAGGAATTTGCTCCAGAACTCAAAATCCAACACGCCTGTGCAGCAGCTCCATCGCTGACACGGTGCAGGGCTTCCCACAGGCCACAGCATCAGGCTCAGGGCCAGCACCAGCAGGGTCTCCAGTCACTCCCCCTGCCACAGCCAGGCCAACAGCCACCGAGCCCCTGGCCCTGCAGCTCCAGCACAGCCTCCAGTACAAATTCACTCACCAACAACTGCAATCACTGAGGGAAGTCAGCAATGGATCAGAAAAGGGCAAATCCTGGCTGATTTACATTCATGTGAACCTAATTGCTTCAGTTTGCACCCCATAAATCATACCTGCCAGTGAAATAATCCTGCCACTCCCTTGTATACAGCCCAAGTCTGTGATGGATTTGGCAACAAGACTCAGGTATCACAAGTCCCAGGTCAACACATCCATCATTTATTGGGGATGGCACAGAAGTACTACACTAAAACATTTTTTACAGCTGCTTGCTACAAGAACTCTTTTCAGTTAACTCTGATGAGTTGTCTTCTCCCAATACACCTGCTGTAGCCATGAAAACATGATGTTGCACCTGTACTATCACCTTCATTGCCATGGTGACAAGCATGTCCTCAGGTATGCAGGAGGCCTTACTGAAATGCAAACGCCTGTAAAGCAGAACACACCCAGAAGGCTGCTCTGTACACAGAGGTTGGATGGGTCTGCCTGGGACCTGGGTCCCACGGGCCCGGACAAGTTCTCCTCAACAGGAAAAGGCCATTTTAGATAAAGTTGGGCCAGTCCAACCTGCTGCAGGGTGCAGGATGGCAGCACAGCCAGTAAGTCAGCACCAACCAGGCTCTCAGCACACACTGTCAGCAGGTATTGCAAGCTGCAGGTGTCTCGGGGAAGACTATGCCCAGTTGTCTGGCAGCAGCGCAAAGCGAGATGTTTTCTGCCCAGTTAAATGTTTTCCTTCTGTGACAACTGCATCCTCACACAGTTCAGAGACTGTGCTGGACTGCGAAGTGTGTAATTTCCCCACTCTCATTCCAGAATAAAGTGTCTGAGCTGTCTCATGCAAGGTCTCCATTCCACAAAGCAGTGGCAAGATTTTTTTTCCCTGCAGGTGAACTACCACAGCACTGGCTCAGCACAGTTTTCTGAAATCTCATCACTACTGGTGAGGGAACCACATCATAAAGAAGTTTCTCAGCATACGTTTGCATGTTTGCGTATGGACATCTGCTCTCCACTCCAAATGCCAAGATTTCTGCAGGTCCTTTATCCATGTGTTAAAGGGAGTTTGATCTTTCACAGAGACATGCATCGGCATGAACTTCACCCTAAGGAGTTAAATCAGCTTTTGCTATGGAAACTCTCCTGATAAAAATAGATCCTCCTGCTCTAAAGGATTTGTACTGTGCATGATTTAAGGAGGCTTATTGAACTATCCTGTGCGGTTTGTTTTGTTGCAGTTATTTGTCAAAAAATTCTTTCTTTCACCAAGATTCATTTGAACAGGCTCTGCTACAGTGGCCATATTATGGGAAAACACTAGTACCTACATTTCAAATGGAAAAGGCAAGTTTATGGTTCTTCACATTTTGGCTAGAAATAAAAGTTTTACAGAGTAAGAGCATACGGTGGTCCATAATTATAATAGGTAATCCTCCAAACTATTCCTAAGCATGTTACCACTATTCAGACTGACTTACTGTTACAGATGGTATCCAGGAATTTAGCAAAGTGGTATTCCTTGTGACTTCAGATTTTTCAAATCTACAAGCAGAACAGCAATCTCCAAAACATGCTGAAAAAAGCCAACAAGAGACCACAGGCTATTATTCGTACTCTTTGCTGCATTTGACTATTCAATGCTTTTAAAATCAAGGTGCTGCAACGGTGATTTTAGAAAAATATAACCAGCCCCTTGTCTTCTGAAAGCTTTCAGGAGCTTATTTTAAGACTGACTGCAGAACTACTGTTGATTTTAGTTTTTGAGAGGGCCATTCCCAGCACCTGAAAATAAATTGCATGTGCAAAGGCACATCAAGTCATCATAGGGTTGTCAGGCCTAGAAAAAAAGTGAGTTCAGAGTGAGGCTCAAGACAATGATCAGACAAACTATCACCTTTCTACCTGCCTAGGTAGGCACCACGTGCTGAGGATATGATCTTTCTGAGTAAGAAGTATAGTATTTCTAATCCTAGCTTCTCACTTTACCTCTGTAACACACACAAGACACAAAAGTATTTTCTCAGCAGTTTATGAACTGTGAGCACCAGTGAAGAGATGCGTCTCGGCACTGCAATGCCTCAGCGTCTGCCAGAAGAGCTGTAACAATGGGCTTTGTCAGCGCGCACAACCACAAAACGCAGAGATGCTCCAGGAGCATTGAATAGGCTCCTATGCCACACACACAGCTGGAATGACCTGAAATTCCTGTCCTTCTCTTGAAATAATACGGGCAGAAGTAAGCAAGGTTTCCAGAACAGGGTACAACCAGGAGGGCAGCCCATCTGTGGGAGGGGGTGTTGCAGGCAGCACCAGCACTCCTCCACCTGTGGGGCTGTACTGCCCCACAGCAGAACATTCCCCGGGGCTTATCCCTCAGGCAGAACTTGGGGGGATCACACAGCCATATACACATGTGCACACAAACACATCTGCACACACTCACATTTTCCAGCCCCTTAAAGAAAATAAATTGTACAAACGTCATGCATATTTTAAGCCAATACCCGGGGGGATTTTCAGACCAAAAATGCCTTAACCAGAAAACTTTGTATTTTTCTTTTTCTCAAAAACTCAGAAGAATTCATATACAAACGATGACAAATACTTCATTCAAGGAGACAGTTACTCCCAGAGCAGAGGGAATAGGGCCAGTTCAAGTAGTTAGAATGGCTGCATGCAGCTAGCCCCTTTGCTTCGAGACCACAGGAATTGTTTATCACTGAGACTCTCCCAGGCTAATTGAAACCAGCCCTGACTTTTGAACCTGCCAGCACTAAAGAAACTATAAGTGTTTTCTCCTACTGAGATTTGGCCTATGGGGACTGCTCATTGCTCACCTCTCAGTCATTTTCAGTTCATTTTATTTCCACCTTGAATGAATCCTTAGTCTAAAAGATGCTTACGCAATTTGCTGGTAAAACACTTCATTTTTAGGACAATGAAGTTTTGAGACCATGTTGCATCCTTCTAAAGGTACTGACACTAAATTCGAACCCACACGTTAAGGATCCCTACTATAAGGCAGTTTCAACAGTATCTTCGTGGTTTATATTTTACAAAGGTAACTTGCTGACAGTTGCAGTGCACAACACGCTCTCACTTAGGACTTTCACAAGCTCATGGAAGCAGAAATTTGTGCAGGGTATTGGAGAGTCCAGACAACCTGAAGCTGGTTTAACATTTCCTAAAACCAACCTGAAAAACATTACCCTCTAAAGGCAGACTTCCCTACCAGTATGTGCTGTAGCAGACAGGTATGCTGGCCTGTCCTACACACAAATGAGGAATGAATTTTTTTTTTCCAGTACTTATGTTCATTTGGATGCCACGATAAGAAGGACACCAACATATAATGCCTTCCTACAAAAAGAGACATGTTGGAAAACATTGGAACCATGATGCTCTACTGCTAACGTGTAATCCACAGCCTTATCATTGATGGAGAAGTCGATACAGGTCACAGCACCAGGTCTTGGCATCCCAAACTCTCTTCCAGCTCTCCTAATCCCCCCAGGACACCGCTCAGTGCAACACAGATTAAGTCAGGACAAGCAGGCAGGCAGCAGCACATTTATCTTCTCTGCAAACATCAGTTCCAAGTGAGATTCCACAGATAAGACAAGTTCATTCAAATTCATTCATCTGAGAATAGAAACCTGAGCCAAAACTAACATGCATTTTATGCTTATTTACAGACCACCAGAGACTAAAGGATTCATCAAGAAATTCACAGGTACCTTCTCTGTAACTGTAATGAAAAGCCACACAGTTGTTCTCCTGGGAGGTTTCACTGCACACCAGCCTGAAGTTCATCTCCTTCCCAAGGCTCTTCTTTGCTTCCACTTGCATCCTCAGTCAGGTTATGAAACAGACCTTTGCCCATGCAACAGTAAGAAGGGCCCTCTATGCCTGTTACTGTCTGGACAGATGACCCACGTTGTTACCACAGGAGCCAACCAACCACAAGCCCTAAGAAATGCTTGCAACTTCATCACAGAAGTAACTATCCTGCACTGAACTGAGCTTATTCACCTGGTTAGAAGCTTGGGGCATCCTGAAGAGCAGCCCCACTCTTGTGCCTACAGACACTCTGGCCCTGCAGCCCCACATATCAATGAGGAACCACCCCAGGGGCAAGTTTTCAAACTTCTGGAGAGCTAAGCAGCACGTGAAGCTAATAACAAGCTATAGACCTCACCTGTGCCTCTCAGGAGAAAAAGAGAAGAGAGGCTCAGGGAAGAGTAATCATTGCTTTAGCTCATTGTCTCCAGATGCTGTGATGATACATTGCTGGATCCCTTGGGTAAAGTCCATACAAAGATCTGCCCCTTCTCTGTATATGATACATGCAGCTAATATTAGTTGTCTCTGTGTATGGAATAGAATTGATGGCTTGAAAAAAAAAGAGAGCAGTCAAAAACTGTGCATGTTGTGTCCAGAGGAACCCAGTGCTCAGACATTGTCAGTTCATAGAGAATCAGTAGCCAAGCTGTGCATAGGTGAATAAGATAGTAGTGATGTTAATGAGCAAGGAAGAAGGAAGTAGGATCAACTTTTATCAGTCAACCAACATCATGAGATAGAAGGACTAATCCAACTCATTATACACCTTGTCCCAATCCTGCCTCTTTCCAATGGTAGCAGTAGTCCAAGAACCTCATCAACAAAGGACACAAACCAGCCATAGCTCTCCTTGTGGGAAAAAGAGGGGAGAGTAAACAGCATGTCACAGATGTTAGTCATAGTGCTTACATATAGCTACATGATGTCTGGGTCTGGAGACTCTAAAGGCTGAGACATTTAACTACAAGAATCAGGAGAGTAAGAGGACTACAGGCCTTAGAGCTCCATGTGCCCTGAACCTCAGCTACTGCAGCACTGAGTGCTGGAGCAGTAGCTGGAGAGACAAAAACGTCCATGAATGTAACGGGACTCCACTGAAAAGGGATACACCAGCTGTACTGCCTGGCTGCACAGAGAGGGCTGAACTGTTACAACACCCATGTGCACAGCCAGGGTCCTGCTCACTGCCCTCACGGACACCAGCACACACCTACAAACAATGAGGCCAAGGGCTGTCCTCTGGTCACATCAGCAGGACCTCTCCTAACAGCGCTAGTGATGCTGGCGTGCACCAGTGGGAGTAACAACTGCCAGGAGCTCTGCAGGCCGTGGCACCAGTATTATCCACACATGCCAATACTTTCAAACTGTAGGTACTCCTTCTTGACTGGATACAGGAATGCTTGGGGGCTTTGGATTAGCTCCTGGAGCTGGAACAGCCGTGTCAGCACGGCACTGTGCCCAGGCTGAGAAAAGTGGGGGCGTAAGACTCAAGTTCACCTGGAAGTGGGACAGGGGGAAAAACAGCTTGGGAAATGCTGACAAAGGCTGGTTGACACTCAACCTGTCTCGAGGAAGCCTCAGGAATGCCTTCGTTCTCAGTATCATGCAGGGATCAGCCTGGCAGGCTCACATGTGCACACCAGTTGTTTCCCTTGGGACTGAAGCAGCAGCAGCAAACATCCAGTCCCCTACAAGTGTGGGAGCAGTCCCAATGCATGTGTTGATGCAAAGCAGAGAGTCACCTCCATCTTGCACAAGGCCAGCCTGGCCTTCACAGCCTCACGTCCTCAGCCTTCATGAAGCTGCTTCTCCACTCTGGGCATCCATGCCCAAGAGTGTCAGAGTGTGCATATGCCATTCCACAATATGTAGCAAAATAACACTTTCCCTACCAAGATGATGTTGCCTTTGTACCAAGCACCGACAGTTCCACCACAGACCTGAGAAGAGAACCATGAAAATGATTGCTCTTGCTCTCATATTGCCACAGACAGCTGAGGTGACCAGAATAAATCACAGAGAGTAGCTTTAGTAGTGGAGTGTGAAGATGTCCTTGCAGGTGCTGAGGCCGTGCAGGATATTGCTGCATCCTTTGTGGGACACACGTTAACATACACTGTTCTACGACAATGCAAAAAGTAATTAGGGCTCAACTGGACAGGACTACGGAGAGGCCTTCACCCACAGGCCGCTAAAACAAGACTGTGGGCTGCAAGTTTGTGCGTTAAGGAAGAAAGAGATGTCAGTTCAACTCTCTCCTCCCCTTGAGGGGGTTCACATGTTTCATGCCCTGGAGAACATCCTCACCTGCAAGCTACAAGGTGTCTGGGGCAGGTGCCATCTCCACCGTCCCGCAGATGGCTCCATCATGCAGAGTAGTCGTCACTGGGTGGGCATCCAGGGATGCTGGTGTGATCTGGGCAGAGAAGTAGAGAAGGCACTCGCCTGGCCAAGGCCATCAGGTGCCAGTCCCCACCCAGGACAGGATGCTGTGAAAGGAGCCAGCTCAGGCTCCTCTGAGCACTGCAGGCTGTTGCAGGAGGCGAGAGAGAGAGAAGCACCACCAGCTCCTTCTCTGGCAGTGCTTTAAGAGAAGGTTTTGGCTGCTGCTGCATTTTGTGCGAAACCCGATCTCGTCAGCATGCGCGGTGTCGCTCTCAGCACGCCTACCGCGGCGAGCCCGCAGGCCCGGGCGGCAGCAGGAGCCTCCTCACCCCAGCGCCAGGGCTGGGTGGGAGCCAGAGCCTTCAAGAGGACAGGCAGCCCCTGCCCCAGCCCCAGGCTCAGCCCCCAGCCCCAGTGTCTGTGCTGCGCCAGGGGAAGGCAGCCCCTCACCTCACACACCACAGAACACATCACTTCCAATACCCTACTTTACACCTTTGTCTTGGTGCTGAGTTGAGCCAAACCACTTGCCTCCAGGAAAGGCTGCACTGGAGTATCTCTGCTGGGTGCTGCCCGGCCATCACAGGGGACTGGACAGGCCCAACGCCCCAATCTCTCCACAGGACCTGGAATGAGCGGCACGAGGTGTCTGTGGCCACAGGTCTGGCCAGGGATGGTCAGTGCGGTGTCATGGGCTGCCCAGCAGCACTGCCACCACCAAAACCACCCCGGCCCCTCAGCCCTGTGCTACAGCAACAACATTTCACCAGGAACGTTATATCAGCAATAGATTTACCCCGAGTACTGCCTGCATATCACAAGGATGAGATGGAAAAAGGAATTTCAATCCAGTGTTTCACATAAATACTTAGATATTGAAACTGTACAGCCCAAAGCTTCTAAAGACTCGCTCCTTCGTGCTCTCCAAGGCTGGGAGAGGTCATGGGCAGCATCCCCCCAAGCATCCTGCCTCACCCTCTTCTTCTGAGCACCTGCCCTGTTCTGACCCTCACAACCCACTCACACTTTTTATGTTCTTCAAGTGAATCAAGTACAACCCCTGCCTCTAAAATGGAAACACAAAACCAGTTTCTATGCATTTAAAACAACCACATACTTTAATTATAGCTATTAAAAGCTACTCTGTATTTATATTTAATAACAGCATCTTTATTGGGGGCTTTAGAGTTCACACTCATCTCATAGCCCTTTTCTGTAAGGTCTGGGCTAGATAAAGTTCCATAAACTTCACACAGGCTTTGCCCTACTTCTGTGAAAGTGCTGTAGATTTAGACTGCTGTGCGACAAAAATCTGGCCGTAAAAATGTGAAATTACAAATCTAACCTCTACAAAATCCCAGCATAACACAAACTGAATTCAAATACCAGGCACAAAATATTTTCTTTTAAAAAATCTTGTGTTTTTAAGCTCGAATTCATTCCAGCCCATGTGACTCTAGCTGGCAGCCAGCTTAGCACTGCTCCCTACTGTCAGTACTACAAACAGGAGAGTACAGCCTTCCCTGCACACACAACCGACACACAGGAAATTACCAAAACCAAGTTGCGTATCTGTTGATTACACCCTTTCTGCAGGTCAGAGGGTTCTCTCTTCATAATGGAAAAGTAGAGTAAACATCCCTCTTTGTAACCTCTCTTCCTTACCAGAATTACTCTGTACCTTCTTTCTGCACATTTTCCGTATTCTAACCCCAGCACAGCACCCTTGCATCCGTGCATTCCTCTAGGTAATCTCTGTTCCCAAACATCATGTCATTATTAAATGCACATTGTGAGATTCATTTTGAAGAATAAACATGAGTTTATTTGTTTTGCTTTCCACAAACACACATACAAGCAAAGCTTAATGGCCAGGTCAGTTCAGAAAGAATATGCAAAAGCATATTGAAAGCAACAGCTTGAAAATAAAAGCCAAGAAAAATGTTTCTCACCGTTCCCTGCTCACGAGAAACACAGTGAGTACTGCCCTAACATCCCTCTGGGAAGGAGCGAGGATAATGTCCCTGCCTTTGGTCACAAGTCTTTCACTTGTCTGGAAGAATGAAGATGATGAGGGAGACGAGAGAGAAAACTGCAGTGATGCAGAATGGCCAAAGAAGTGTGCTCACATCGGCCTGCTGAGCCTCAGTAATACAGAGGATGCACACAGATCCACTCTGGGAGGAAGATTCAAGTATTTCCCACTTCTTGGCACAGCAATGGGCTAAATGTGGCAGTGTCCTGTACCTGTATAACTTCTGCAGGTCAGCTCATGTCAATTATGCACTCTTTAGGCAGGAAACATAGAATCAAGACTTTCTTCCTTTTTCTCATTTTTTTCTTTTCTGCCAAACCACCACAATTCAGGGGTTTTAGCAACATCCCAGCCCCCATTCCCCTACGCAGCCGTCTTGGCAGGAATGCTAGAGCAGCTGAAGCACAGGGCAGCACTGATCCTGAGCTGTAGCTGACCCCTACTCTACAGACCTCTTTTTTTCATGAGGTATCATTAAATAAAAGATTCCACGGATCCACCTAAAGCTCCTTCCTCTCTGAATCTCCTCATGATGCAATCCATTGAAGTTTCAGGATGGACTTTATTACAGCATATGCTGAGGCTTCAAATGTAGAGCAACATTTTGAAAAGTCATCTGTCTCTGCAGGCAGAAAAAAACTTTTGTTGCCATATTGAACTGTTACACATAGCAAGAGATGCAGTTCCAGCAGTAAACTCTTGATCTTCACTCGAAAGTCTCTACTTTCACTTATCAGCCTGACATTTCACAGTGGGGCCACCTGACCAGACTATGGGGCTGGCTCCAGGGCTTGCAGACTGGAACCAGACCCAGGAGGGAAGAGGGGCAGCCGGCAGTGGCCAGCTCCCTGGGACTCTCCAGCACAGTTCAAAGTGACATGTTTCAAACAGTCCTTCCCTTCGTACCCCATTGCCTTCAAAGCACAAACAGCTTTATAGCCTAGAGCATGTAAAGTATTCATTCAGGGATGCACGGCAGTTGCTCCTAGGAGAGGAAAGAGCGTAGCTCCGTAGAGACCTTCTCATCCTACACGCTTCTAGGACTTTTCCTAAAGGAGTTTAAAGCTGATTCCATTCTTTGATTTCAACCATCCCAGTTCTCCCAGATCCTGCCCGTTCTCTGTCAGAGCTCATACACAAAGAATTTCAAGCAGAAATACAGTAACCTCAAAAAACATAAAAAAAAGAAATAAAAGCTCCCCAGCAACTGGACTCTGAAGTTCAAGACAAAACTTCTCTGAAGTAGAAAATGAGTTAACACATAATTAGGGGTTTTCCCAAAGAGACTGAATAATTTATGGAAAGTTACTGACATGTTCCTGACATGTTTAGTCCAGTTACACCTTTGTACAATATTAAGCTGTGACATCACAGTACTAAAAGACAATGTTTTCAAAAGAAAAATCGGTTATTGCAAAGCCAACAGAGTAGAAGCTCCAGAAACAGCTAAACTTAGACCATTTTCCTAAATCACTGTTTTATAAAAGGAAAAGGAAAACATTCCTGGCTGTGTGCAATGTGTGCTGAAGTCACAGGATCCCACTTGTAACAACTTTCCTTCCCCCTGTCACAGCTTAAATTAACTGCGCTCGTGAGGCAAATGAACAGAACCAGAGTGCCCGAAGTTGTTCAGCAATTTGTTACCAAAAATCGGTCCAGCAGCAAGGACACCCTCACCACTGGCCAAAAAGAGTCACTCTAAATCTGAACAGACAAGTTTTCGACATTGATAAATGGATTAATGCAGTGCATATTTTGCAGAGAGCTGCAGGAAAATAACTATCCTTAAACAAAGGGAGAGTGCTTCTTTCTATGTGACGATACAGACACTGTTTATCTAATGGCTGGAAAGTTTACAAGAAAACAGCAAACTTCGTGCTGTGGTTGTAGAACTGAAGTAGTACTTTACTAGAACCAGGTTTTTTCAGTAATTTTGCGGTTGTAACAACTATTTTCTTTACATACTGCTATAGAAAAGGGACTCTTTTTAACTTAATTGAAGACACTATCAAAAGTAAATATACTGGGGCTTTTAATAAAAACAGTATGAGGAGAACATTCAAAGCTAAATAATCAGAAGCAATTTGTGTTCATGAGCAGAATGATGTGTCATTTTTTTTCCCCTGCAATGCTCTGTACTGGATCAGTTTTGAGACTGTGGCAAACTTTAAACCTATCTTAAAATAATGAACAGCAGTGAGGGTTGAAGATAGTTTGAAAAATACACTGGAAAGAGAAAACATATGCCACAGAGTGTGGTGCAAAAGTCGTATTTCATGCATGACTTTAGAGAATGTTAATAAGGATTAGAACCATACTTCAGCAGAATAACAATCAGTCAAAGAAGTGTAATTAATTTTTCTTTAGATCTCTGTTAGACAAAAATACAGGAGAGATAGGGTTGTTGCCTACAGACTCTGCTCCAGTTAATACAGCCCTTAAATACACATCGTAATTGTACACTATAACTGGAGTGTAGTACATGACTCATTTGCTTTATAGTTGTTGGTTTTATAATATTATGAATCCAAAAATATTTTAAACTTCCATTTTTTTTTTGCTTTGGCCAATAAATATGATTAAGATAATACATCCAAAAACATATGTAAGATGTGTATGTGGGACATATGGAAAGCAGATGTGTTCTTAATTTACATATGACCTAAAAAAATCAGCTGATTACCAGAGATGGTACTTTGTAAAACTGTTTTGCACTCAGAAGCATTGTTGCTAGCTCAGCACCATTTTAAAGTAGGCAATTTGCTTCTCTTGTATCTGAAACCCCAAACTCAGTGCTGCAGAAAGACTGTATCCCTGGAACAGCAATCATTTGGCTTCACACAAAATAGCCTAGAATTGGAAAACCAAGATCATTTGTTTCTAAATACAATTGTTATTCAAAAAGTCTCTTTAAGATTTTAAGTGTATGTTCCAGCGTATGCTTACAAAACATCAGTTGTGCCCTTAATAATCCTCTTTCAACTGCAATGTTAATAAAGGCCCTGCTCAGTTCCTATTATAAGCCCAACTCGGAATGCCAAAACCAAAAAGGCAAAGCTGTGTCTGTCTCACTGGTGAGAAATCATGCCGAGGTGAGAGTCTCTTTATTTCAAAATCACAACTGATCAAGGAAGCAGTCTCTTAATTATAACCCCTCGTGACAGAGGTTCCCTGGGGACCATATTCTGGTTTTCATTTTTTTAGCTATATCCATTAATAAAACAGTAACTTACCATCAGAGAGACAAGGCAAAGAAAAGCTTCATTCTGAGGCTCTCTTGGTAGCATATACAGCCAAGAAGGAAAGTTCCTGTGTCAGTATCAGAAGTCAAAACTGGGCTGCAAAGCAGGGCACCAGAAATACGCGGTTCCTAAATCTTTTTAAAGCAAAACAGTTTCTAGACTTTTTCAGAGATGAGGAGGTTCAAATTGCAGGGGAGACTGTCAGAGGGATGAGAGCTTTTCCAAAACATAGGCTAATTGAATGCACCACTGGTAAATAAAGACACATTTTTTCAGGCATGCAGTTGTCACAGTTAGGAAATTCTCACTCTTCTGCCAGGCTCCAGCTTGGCAGCAGCCACGGGAATCACTCCAGAGTCCCCATCACTGAGGTGCCAAGATGCAAACCCACAGCCATGCCTGGAGCCGCGGTGGGGGGGTGAGGAGGTGGGCAGCACCAGGAGTCCTGTCTGGTGCTGAGAGCAGCAGCTCTGGCAGCCTCCGCTGCAGCCCCTTCTTCACCCCCTCCTGCAGCCATCCTCCTCCCAGCGAGAGAGATGCTGGGAAGGCTTTGCCTGGCCTCTGCACTCCCTCAAGCCAACAGATAATATTCATATTTTTAAGCCAACAGTATTTTTAAATTCTTCTCCTCTCTCCTTTCTGCTGACATGTAACTCAGGATCTGCTGATGCAGACCTGGTGAAGCAAGCCCACACCTGGCCCCATTGCTCACCCTGCCCTGGTGGTGCTGCAGGAAATACCGCCTGAGGCTGGGGCCATGGTGCTGGGACCACGGCAGGGAGCCATCCTCCAGCCTCACACAGCCCCCGGGATCAGAGCCCAGCACTAAGACCCGAGTACAGGCAAGGTCTCTGTCTGGCAGAGGCCCCAGAGCACACCAAAGCACAGCAGGACTGCTGCCTGATCTCATGTATTAAACTTTAAACCAGGTACAACTGCGGGTTATTTCACCAACTTGGGCTCTGCAGCCAATGCCATTCTCCTGTTGCTCTTATATTTGTCATGTACATAACGCTGGTACGCTTTTTCATAGCAGAGCTGAGGTAAAATTCATATGACACTCTGGTCCGCCGCTGTGGCGCTGAGAGATGCTTTGCCCCAGCTGCAACACGGGTTCAAACCCTGCCCCAGGAGTGGGCACCAGTCCCAGTCACTGTTCCCACCCGCAGGTTCGGTGCTGCCCTGCAGTTTCTCTCCACTCCTTCCAAGTGCAGAGATGCCGAGATCAACGAGCAGGCACCAGACAGAGTGAGCCAGTGTGACGAGCAGTCAATGCCATGGGCACTCAGCAGACCTATTGCTGAATTAGGATCCTGAATGATTTCTCCTCCCTCTTCCCTCTGCCAGTAATTTTCATTTCTTTTCCTAGAATCTGTCGTCCTTCCAGGAAATTTCTGTTTATATCAGACAAAGCAATGGGATATGCAGTTATTGTTGGACTCTTGTCCAAAACTATTGCTCCTCTGGCTCTGCTGATCTGCAGACAACCCTCCTCTACAGGCTACTGCCAGAGCTTGCAGCACAGCCCAGCCACACCACTGCTGGTCTGGGTGCCCCTTGCCACCACCAACACTCACTGGGCAGAGCTTGTAACAAACTCCCCAGGGAGACATTAAAATCCCACTCTACTTGTCAGTGTTATCTAATACAATAAACACAGAGATCCTTCCATGTTAGATCCTAAAAACTTAATCCTGTGAGATGCAGCATCACTACAGCAGGGAAAACAAAAAAGGGCTGAAGAGAAGAATCCAGCTCATTGGCTGCTGGGAGCATTTTCTCATGATTATCAGAGACCTCATGATCTGAAACATCTGCATTGTCTTACGCTGGTCATCGAGACCCACTGTCCCTCTGAACTCCAAACATTTCCCTTCTCTGCTGTTCTATGCCTCCCTGGGTCACAGGCCCTCGCACACAAATCATTTCAGCCTTAGGAGGGGGCTGAGAGGAAAGCAGGGAAGCTCTGAAATTCAATCCCCAAAGGTTTTGGGGGTTTTTTTTGGTCCAAACAAAAGTTATTTTTGTTTCAGTAAGAATGCTTTAGCATCAAGTGCTGCTAACACAGGAACAGAACCACAGACTCCCAGTGGCTGGATGGCTGTTTCTCCCGTTTACTGACCCTCATGTTCAGAGAAGGGCAGATGTGTCCAGAGGAGCTGGGGAACTGCTGTGCAAAGCTTCAGAGCACACTGTGAGGACAGAGTTTGGTTCCCTCTGGCAGATGCAGAATGCGCTGCACTGCCTCGTCCTTCTGAAACAGATCTGCCCGTTGTTTCTGCAGGATGCCCTACACAGGCACCATGGCCGACAGAGCTTCTGCCTCGACTGCACCCACTGGAGCGCTGAAGAGCCCCAAAGTTTAATCCCACGAGATTAATGGGATCCCAGACTGCTTTCTGAAGCCACCTTTTCTGAACATACAGCCTCGCACCACATCCCTTTGGTTTGCATTTAATATTTCCAATGTGTTAAAACACTCCTGCTCTTGCATTTCAGCCAGGCTTGCTTTGAAAGTCTGACGCTTCAACAACCATTTAGAGTTGTACTGAACCTTGTCCCCAAGTACACTGACATCACACTGTCCACTGCAATTCACCTCTTAGTTAACAGACCTTAAAAGCTTACAGACATTTTACAGACTCCTTCACCAGCCTCACTGATTAGCTGGGCATTCAACTCTGCTTTCAGCTCACTGCCTCCATCCCCATCCCTGCTGCAGAGCCTGCTGCCAAAATGACACCTGATAACGGATGCTGAGATTCAGGCAGAGCTATGTGTTTAAAGCAACACATTCCTCCACTTGCCTGTCTCTTCCTAAAACAAGGTAGTGTGTAGGCTCCCTGCTTGCACTGTGTGACAGCAACCGCTGGTGCTTAAGGTGGAAGAACAAACCCAGGTGAAGCAGCAACAAGCTGCTCTGCACACCCCAGACATGAGAACTTTCCCATCCTGACTCCTGGTGCAGCCCAGTCCTCATAAGACATGGGAAGAGGGAATGGTGTGTCCCAGATTGAGTATGCCCAGGACAAGCCCCAGCCTGCAGCAACCTAGGGCAGGTCGCTCTGCACAGGACTTTGATATCTGCTGGAGGAAGGTGCCACAAGAGATGCACCTCCTGGAGACAGGACGTTGCTCCAAGTAGGGAGCACGAGGTCGCCAGGAGACTGGGTGGGGGGACAGGGAGGAGAAAGGGGAATTCCTGAGAAATAATTTCTGAAAACATTTAATTAGCACTGACTTTTAACGTCTGAAATTACTCCTAAAATGTGCATAGAGATGAAAAATAGCGAGGAGCTGGACACGCCTTCTAAAACTAGTACTGGTGAGCTCACTGAACCAGCTTGTAGCAGACTAGCTGAAGGAAGTTTTCCACAGTATCTCTACCAGTAGTGCCAGGATGGATGAAAGGAAAACAAAGTTTTCCCATTCCCTTGGTTCCGATTGCAGCTTGAAAAAACACTGAACACAAGGAAAAAAACGACGAGTCTCCCCCAGAATGTAGCATTCTTTTAAAATTTCTCAGACTTCTGTTTCAAAAATTAGAGCAACTAGCATAAACTTTGCAAACCCACCAAGGAGGCAACTCTTCAAATACCTGTGGTTTCCCACATTTTCCAAAGAAAACAAAAAGATTTATAGTTTCTCATGTTAAATCTGAGAGGCTAAACTTTGAGAGACATACTTGCCCACCTGCTGTATGTGTATTAGTTCTAGCTGAAAAGAAGTCAATAAAAACGGAGAAAGAAGAATTTGCAGAGCTGGTTAAAGTAATAAGATTTGTTTCAGAGCATCTGATCTTTAGACTAACAGACTTCCAAACAGTTGGACAAGTAAATAAAGCACCACAGGGAACCACTGGTTGAAATAGGTTACCGCAGGGATACGCACAAAGGAATTCCTACAACTAAGAAAGGGCCAGAGCTATGAAACTTATAATACCAGCCACTGGGATGAATTGCTGACTTCTACAACACTTAGGAGCAAATTCTACAGGTACCCACGCTTTGAGGAGGACATAAAACTCTGTTCTGAGCTTCGGGAAGTATTAGACCCAGTAACAATTACCACTAAGCAACAGCAATATTTTGCACCTCACATTGGTCCTGTGCTTATGAAAAGACAGGGGCTCTAATTCCACTCACTCTTTTTTCTGGATGGAAAGTTTGAAGAAGCTTAGTGATACATTTCACTACATGCTCTTATATACACAGTACAAAAGGAAATGTTTCCTTTAAAGGCCTCACTTTCTTTAGAGAAGTAAAAAGAAAAGCCAAACAAAACAAAGTTAGCCTGTGAATCCTCCTACCAGCCCCCTGGGACTTTCTGCACCACATGCACAGCTACCCCTGGGTAGCTGCAGGACAGCAGAGGCACAGCACACAGGGAGGTTCCATCAGGATCCACGAAATCCGTGGAACAGCCCCAGGCCTGGGGAGTGGGGCCGTGCGAGGCCACAGCCAGCAGCTCTGCTCTGACTGAGCGATGTGCAGACAGTGAACAAAGCGGGAGATGTCCCACGTCCATCCAGCGCCGAGGGGGTGGAGGTGACACTGTTGTAACGTTCCATCTGATCAGTACTTCTTTTCTGTCCCTGACATGAATAAGGGGATTAGGATGGCAAGTTTCCGTGAGCTCACTCTATCGGACAAAAGGCCATGAGGTTTAGTGTCACACTGCCTGATAAAAGTACAGGAGGCTGTCAATCAAGGGTTCCTAGGTACTTGTGTCGGTGACATAATCTTATTAGAAGATAAACCAGTGAAATCCTTTTCATGATGAAAGTTACATTTAATTGCTCCTTTGCTTTTCTTCTCTTTCTCTTGCTCATTTGTCCATTTAACTTTCTTAATGTTAGCTATTACAAGAATATAATGGCACAAAGATGCCAGCCATCCACACTATAGCCACGCTCACAACAAATGAACAGCAAAAGATCCTGAGGTTGGCAGCAGAAAGAGCACCAGTTGTGATCTTCTAAATGCAAGGTGAAAAGTTACCGAATTAATTAGCAGGAGTGCTCATGGAAAGGATGAAGTGAAATGTTATGTCAGTTTCTTTAATACCAAAGCAAGCTGGCAAAAAGACTGAAAAATAGTGAGCTCAGTGTCTGTGTTACAAATGAAGGGAGACTTTTAATATCCTCTTACAGAAGCAAATCCATATTAGCCTTAGTAAAGTGACTGTTCTACTCGCAGCCAATTTTTGGTTGTTTCTTCTCAGTTTCACAAATAGGCAGCTGATGCTGATGGCGTGAATCACCACACCCCACCGGGAATGCATCAGGAAAAACTGCACCAGACCCTGGAAGGGCAAGTCAGGGAGAGTCAGTGTCTGCTTCCCCCCCCATACCCAATGTGCCTCCCAGGACCTGCTGCACTGAGGGCTCAGCGGGACCAGCTCAGGACCCAGTCCATCAGGGTGACCAGAGCAGCTCCGGCAACACCCAAGCTCCCTCGTGCCCAAGAGGAAGGCTTGAGAGGGCAGATGTGAGGTCTGTGCAGCACTCGCTTCTGGGGAGAGAGAATGACAGGTCTTCTGCCTGATCAGAAGACCCCGAACCCTGGTGCGAAGGTGGCTCTGACGCTGCTGCCCACCACCAGCACAGCTGTGCCACTGCAGCATGCACAGCCCACATGTGTGCATCTGCCCAGGACACACCGAGCACAACCTCTGGGCCTCATGTCCTCACCTGCAGCCCTACAACCTTCCCAAGACACCCCAGCCATTGCTCTGACCCAAAGAAGACCACTGCGCTCACAGCTGGGGATGGACTCAGGAGGGGCAAGTGGCCCTGCCGCAGTGGGGAGAGGGTTTCGGCTGTGGCCACTCTGTTTGGTCTGGCTTGAACAGCAAAAGAGAGGAAAGCCATGCAAAGTTTTAAAGCTATTTTCCAAATAACTTCAGTTAGGGAAAAAGTACTTGGGTGCAACTTTCCTTTAATGGGACTAATCCAACACAGGCAAGACTGGATCCCGAGAAGCCTGTCCTGCAAAAATCAAAATGAACACAAGGACAAGCCAAGCCTTTGCTGGTGCAGGAGAGTTGCTCAGGTTACAGTGGCCCAGGTTGCCCAAAAAATGCCTCTGGGAAGTAAATGAGTATTTGCCTCACAGTTTAGTCACCCTAAGGCCCCCAGTTCTTCCAGAAGCTGAGTGTGTAACTCTACCTTGTAAATCACTACTGAAGAGACTGAGACTCTAGCCCAAGCTAGAAGCTACGTCTCTCAAAATACATATTTTTAAAGCATCATCTAATTGTCACAATTAATAAAGTATAAACACATTCTGAGTAAACAACTAGTGTCACTTACTGTCACCAAGTCCCACTAAAATAAGTTTTAGGCAAAGCACCTGCGTGTACATATTATCTAAATGATAATTTAGCTCCACAAACCTGAAATGTTTAAAGAAAAATTGAATTCCATTCATTTTACACATACTCTTCCTTATTTTATCCAAGTGCCAGGTGACTGACAACAAACTAGCACTTCAAGCTGAAGTACTTTGAGAAATCGTAAGTGTAATTCTCTCCCATAATTCAGACGATCCTAAAGAAAACAAGTCCTCCAGAGTTCTTCAAGAAAACCACGTTTTCAGCTAAGGACTAACAAAAAAAACCTGACAAACATCTTAACTCTTTGCTTTTTTTGTAAAAGTACACATGAAAAATCATGGGAGAAGTAGCTGATGGCAGGACAAAAGCAGCTGAAAAATGCGATTTAGCATTGGTTAAATCAGTGGTAGCTGGCAATTTAGTGAAAAGACAATTGTTACATTTCTGGGCTGCTGATCACATGTCACTGGCATTCCACAAACGCTTTGCCAGCGGAAATCCAACTCCAGCTTTTGGGAAGGCAATTTCAAAACAGTGCAACATTATAAATCAATTACCTGGCTTACTCTTCTCTCTCAAAACAACAGTTTCTATATTATGCATATCCTGTACTGTGTTTTCAAATATTTAATCACACTC
The DNA here is from genome assembly GCF_028858725.1 of Colius striatus. Taxonomy (NCBI): domain Eukaryota; kingdom Metazoa; phylum Chordata; class Aves; order Coliiformes; family Coliidae; genus Colius; species Colius striatus. The sequence goes on from NC_084777.1 coordinate 481,608, forward strand.
ATTTCATACCTGCCAGTTTCATGTTGGACTCTAGAGATGCCGCTTACTAAACTGAGAGAGTCTGCCAAGAGCATTTGCACGTAGCTTCTCTGTTCTGCTCCTCAGTGCCTTGTATGTGTTTTCTGAAATCAACAGGAGCAGGAGATGCTGAAGATCAGCCTCGGCTCAGTGCTGTGGGGCAGCCATCCTGCTCATCCCCGTTGGCAGGGCACAGGCTGATCCATCAAGCCCAGCACCTACAAACGAGTGTTTAGAAGCTTTCGAAGCAGCAATGAGGAAAGAACAATGGGTGAGCCAAGCGAACACATCTATTTTTGCTGATCGAACTTAAGCAAATCCAAGGAACCATTAGGAAATGCTGTCAGCTAAAGCTCGAAATCTAAGAAAGTAGCCATTCAAGGCACAGTGAGCCCTTATAAACAGTTAATCCACACAGCTGCAGTAGTTAAAGCAAACACACTACCCTTCACTGCGCCATCAATTACACCTTCCCAGAAAAAATTACACAAACTTCGTAGGATTTTTCAGAGAGAAGATGGATTCTTTTGGAGACTTGAGGTCAAGACTGGGCTGTTTAAAGTATATTATTAACAAATAAACATTTATTGCAAAAAAAACCCTATAGGCCTTTGGGGAGGAAAATTGTGTTATTTTTGGCATCAAATGACACAAGCCATTTATGACATGAATGGCTATCACCAACAGATTGATGAAATGGCAAATGTCTCCCACTTAACTTCCCCTGGCTTCCTGAATAAACTTTTTCAAACACTTTTTTCCTTCTGAAATGGCAATAAACTCCATGTAATTTTGGTTTTCTCTCTGTTCTAGCTATTTCAAGATCCGTAGCTGGAAAGGGTTGAAGGTACTTCCAGATGGAAGCTGAACACTCCCCAAAGACTGGTAAGGCGATGAAAATCACATTGTTAGGATCCGGGGGTTATATGCTGCCCTTGTTTGTGTGTATTCTTGCTTGAGTGACAACTCGCAATTGGCTTTCAGATGGCTCAGTGAAAAAGCTGAGGTTTAATTGTGGCATCCAACAAATTGAATATTATAGCTCTTGTCATTGAATGTATCCGCTGCGCACTCAGACAAACCCCTGCCAAAATACGAGCTGAATTTTTAAGTAAGAAAAAAGCCACAAATGGAACAGGCTTCAACTATGCTAGACAACCGATATGGATGGGACATGTACGAAATGTACAGTTTAATGGCCTTGGGCTTGATTTCCAACCTTTCCCTAAGACACCAGCAGGCACAGTGACCTCCGGCACTGCCCGGTGCTCAGATCTGTCGTCCTGGGCCAGCCATGTCACACAGGCTCTCCCCAGGCCTGGGCCACACTGCACTGGGCTGTGCCGCAGGGATGCCACGGCCAGGGGAGCAGGTATGGCTGGAGCACTGGTGCTGCCCCACTGAGGCCTCCCATCTCGTCTGTGGCCAGCAGCCGCGGGACAGGGAAGATGCCACACTGTGCGAGGCTGTCTCCCTGTAATTGCCCTGGAAGCTCTGGGGATTCTCCCACATTAAATTAATGCAGGCGCCATGGAGGCTAATTTATTCCACACCCACAAAATCATGCTGGGGAACTGGCCCAGGCATGGGTAATGCCGAGGCAGCACGACTCTAAGGACCAGGCTGGCAGGAGCTGCGCACCCCCAGTGCACTGCCTGTGTCCTCCAGCTCACAGGCATAAGGCTACAACACTGTTACTGTCACCCATTCATGGCTTTCAGGGAAAACGTGCAGACAGCTTCCTTGCAGCTTGGGAAAACGATGGTAAATTAAGTAATTTCTCATACGTTTATATAAATAAATAAAATGAGAAAGTATCCAGATATTGCAAAGTTCAGCACGCTCAGCTGTCAAGAAAGGGAATCCTTGGAAGATCAGCATTGCCCCTAGGGCAAAGTGATGCCCAGGACAGGCAAAAACTTCAGCAAGCAGCTCCACTGAGCTCTCTCTAAGACACTTGCTGTCAGGTGAGAAAACTGACCTGGCGAAACACTGCAAGCCACGACACGCTGGGCATTTGGCTTCAATGGCACTGCTGGTGGGAGCCCCAGGAGTGGGGATGTACCCCAAGCCCTGCCAAGGCCTTTGAACCAGCAGTGTCAGCCCCTCACAGCGAGCGTTCCCGGCCCCGGGGACATGCTGCTCATCCCCCTGTGCACTCGCAGCCCACTGCACACACCAGTGATCTGAAGGTAGCTCTCTAAAATTGTAACAAATAGGCACTACCTCAAGCCTGCACGTACTTACAGACCTTCAAAGAGTGGATATTCAGTCTGCAAAGCACAATTATTAATAGTGGGGCAGGGGACAGAGGAGGGAGGATCAGCTCTTTCTGTCCCAAAAAGTGAGAAATGCCAACCTCCTGATGCCCAGGTAGACCCAGCTGAATGAGTAACCTGTGTGACCCCACCCCACACACACACAGGCTCATCCCCCACATGCCAGTTCCCACTCACTCACAGAAGAGTCAGCCCATGGCTTTTGACCCATGTGAGCTCAGGAGCAGCACCAGCACAGCTCCAACATCCAGAACACATCGTTTGACTGGTGGGGAGGATGGAACAGGTAACCTGCATGTTCCCTGCAGGTGCTGCAAGAACTAACAAGTTCCCAGCCACTGCAAGAAGTAACTGAGATGGAAATAGGGCTGTGTGTCCAGCCAGCTCCAGTTTGTGCAGCCACAGTGGCACAAACCTTCATTGCCCCCTGATCACCCACCACCTTCCCACAGCTCCCTGCAGCATCTGGTCCCTCTGTGACTTCTGCCTACCTGAAAAGCTCGTGACAATGCTCAGGACCTGGGCACGTTGACCTGCTCCTCCAAGATCTACCACAGAACCGAGGGCACAGCACCACTACAGTAAAAAGCTGAGGTGCTGCGGCACTAGAGGTGGTTCAGCAGAGACCATCAGCCACAAAGACATACCTGCAGGGAGTGGTATTTGTGAGTAGTGCTGGGCCAGACTGTCATGTACAGTTGGACCTTATTGTACCAAAGTTTCCCCCTAACTGAAGGCAGCACTCCTTTTCTGCAGTTCATTTCAGTGCTTTGTTTGGCATTTCTTTGCCTCAGTTTCATGATTACCTCCAGTGCTTTACTGTGATTTGCTAACAAATCTCCTTGTATGACACTTAACTAAATAGTTGTCTCATCCCACACATGCTATCAAAACAAAAACTCAAGGCATCCCTGTACCCTTCCACTCCCCCAAAACCGGACCCAAGTTGTGACATAAGAGAAAAAGTAGAAACCAGAGAAGCTGCTTCCATTGGGCTGTGTCAGGAACAGCTCTTATCAGGTGGCAGAAAAAGTACATTATGGGCAAGCTGCCTACGTCAAAGGAAAGGCTCCCACAGGTTGAAAACAACTGTTCTGTGGAGTGGATGTTAATGAGAGCTGTAACCGTTCTCACTAATGAGTTCTGGCAATCTCACACTGCAGCCCGAGGGTCCCGTCCCGCAGAGCTCCCCATGACCCCCGGCAGCGGAGCCCGCACTCTGCCGAGCCCCCACAGCAGATGCTGCTCCCACTCACACCCATGCTGCAGCAAATTTCCTTCCTCACCCACACACGAGGTGAGCGCTGGTGCTCAATCTGTAAGGAGGTACTACCCTAAGAAGTAACAACGTTTGTACCAGTTTAAGACAACTCAAGTAACCACTCTCTCTAATCAGAAATGCTTTAAACAGTGTTAATTTCTTCTGCAAATTCAAATTTGCTTGCTTCCTATTATAATGATAACCCATGATAAAAGTAACAACTGGGGAAAAAAAAGGGGGGATGTAAACTTTTGTTTTGGCTTGTACTCCATCATTGAACGGTGATTCAGGTTACATAAAGGAACAAACACATGAAAGTAAACTTCCCAACAGCTACCAGGAGGATTTAGTCCTCAGCATGTGCACATAAATTCTACCAGCTCTTACTAGGAGAGTGCACGTGCACTCTTGTACATTATAAATAATACACTGATTGCAGTAAAATCAAGAGCCAAATCCTATCCTTTGATGAGTGAGGATGGCTCCTCATTGAAGTCAATAGGAATTGCATGTTCACAAGTTCACGTCAACATTTGCAAAAGAAAATTTTGTGCATATTAAAAAAATTATCATGTTTTGGAAGCAAAGCAAATGGCCTCCATGAAGAGTGTTTCTGTAAAAGCATTGGCTTGTCACAGGAGCCTCAGTATCTATGTCCTGATAAAGTTCCCAAGAAATACATTACTCCTCGTTTACACCGATATGAAGCGCATTTGATCGATTTGTGCTGGAGCGGCTCTGCCGTATCTATAAAGACAATCACTATGAAATATCAAACCCAACAAAATAACAAACTGGAATTAATCACATTAATGATTCCTTCACTGTCATACAATCTCACAAATGTCTGCTTGTTCAGTTGCCATCTCGATCGCCAAAGCTGGTGTAGCAGAGCCTGGGCTCCTCTGTTAATACTGACCTGAACGCTTCATCTTCTCCAGACAGTGGATACTTAATGTTGCATACAAGATACTTCATTTTAAGGGGTTTCCTTCTATATAATCTGCATTAAAATTGCATTATATGCCACACATGGAGTTTTCCACTTATAAGGTATATTTAGTATCCAATAAAAGGCAAAGGCGACACATACATTGTGTGTATGAGTTGGTCTTATAAAGAGAACGTATTCTTTGCCATTAATTTGCCTGGAAATCATCGGAGCCACTTTTGCAAAATGGCTGTTTTGAGAACAGCCTGTTCAGGTGCAGGGAACACAATCCCCCTCACGAACCCTCACATCCCTCTCCCAGCAGTAACGTGCCTTTTCCCCGCGCCCACTGCTGCCCGGGGCTGGCTCTGCTCTCCCGAACTGCCTCACTCCCAGCAACTGGACAAGTTTGTCAAGATACACTGAAAGCAATTGCACGCATACCAAAAAGTAAAACAAAAGTGAGACACTGTTTCATTTGAGAAATATCAGTCCAGACAAAGCAAGTCCAGGAACCTAAAGTAAAGGCAAGGATAGCACTAAAAACAAAAAAAATTCAAAGATGTGCCTCAGTTTCATCTTGAATTTAAAGAGGCATCTAGAAAGAGTGAATAATTTGCAAGATTTAGATCCATATTAGCATGCATGTTATAAACATCGAAGAGCATTACACTTAAAACCAGAAGTCAGCTCATTTTACCCTGCAAGTATTGTCATTTTTTTTTCTCTCTTATAGTCTTTGTGCTCAAACTCAGAAGTCTAGCTTTACATTTAACATTTACTTTAATTATATATGAAGTTGTTCACATGTTTTATTTTCCCTAGTTACTAATGGAGAAAAGTGGTATCTTCTTCCCTAAATGTTACCAGTGCTGTTAAATCTCCTACCACTGCAGCAAAACAATCTTATCTCCCTGATAAATTTTAAAAAATATCTTAACTCAGAAAACACTTCTGCTTTCCAAAAAAAGCCCAAACAAAAAACCCCTAAGTTACACTTTTTTATCACAAAAAAATCAGTTCTAATTCATAGCTTTAGATATAGCATAAGCCAATTACACAGTCCTCAAGGTGTATATTTGATAATCATTCCCTGCCTACTTGATATATTTATTCCAATTCACTTAAAGAAAGAAAATTTCTGTTCTTAATTGCACCCACCTAAATCCACAGTAACTCCTCTGATTTCCTTATTTAGCTGTCAGAGTTTCAGCAGTCAAGGTTCACATCACACTGTTACTTACAACTAACCTTATTCTTTGTTTCAGAACAAATGTGGAGTTTTTATATTTTGTAATGAACAAGAAACTGTCATTTCATTATGAGCCAATCGTTGCCTCGTGTGTAATGCCATCATCCCCAAATCATGCCAAAAAACCCTTTCTACCACACTAAACCGTCCAAGAACAATACCTGGGTTGTTTACCTTTACTGGAGATTACTGTATAATTCAGTTTTATTTATTTACTTGCTTTCTTACCTCACTTGGGCAATAACTTGACATATTATCCAGGCGAAAAAAAAAGCATAGGCAAAAGGAAGCATTTATCCCTGTTTTTTCTGCAAGTATGTTGTCTGACCTAGTACACGCTTTATAGAGGACATTGTAATGGTATTTTTCCATCTCAATGAGGTTTGAAATTCAGCCTTTTTGTGAATCTGCATTTTATGCAACTCATGACATGGCACAAACAGCCCAAGCAGTAGAAAATCCCTTTTTAATATTATCACAAAATACTGCTGTTATATTTACATTCTGCATTCTCCCAAAACTGCCACAAGAAGTGAACAGTGCAAAGAGTACTTAAGTGAACCACACACAAACTGCACTTGCCTGCTCTCAGCCTAGCAGTGATAAGAAAAAAACAAGCATTTTACTAATCCTTCTCATTCTGCACTGAGCACATCAGCAGACGGCCTTGGGCTTCCCTGTGTCCGTGTGCCTGGGGTGGGAAGCGCATCCGTGTGCCTGTGCCCCAAAGGCACCCTCCTTGCCCCAAGAGCAGTCCCCCTTGCCCCCCTGCCTGGCTCAGGACGGTAACACCGTGGCTCTCAGCACATATTTCATAGACACTCAGGGAAGGCCCCGTCCACTTTCTTGCGCACTGAAACCTCTCGCTGCCTTGCACACCCAGCGTGCAGGGAACTTAGGGTCTCTAATAATTTACTGTATCTGCTGTACTCTTGGTTCCAGGAGAAGGAGATATTAAATACAATGAATTAAATTCCTGTTACTACAAGGAGTAGCAGATTTAGTATAAACTTGAATTTTGTCTGGAATGAAAAGTAAAAATCATAGCTGCACCATGAAAAGCAAACTCCTTTTTGTCCTGAGTGTTTTTTCCCAGCTGACTAAATTAAGCAGCCTCTATTTGTTATTAAATATGCACCTACCTTTCAAGCTCACCAGAATCGTAGGCATTTTGAGATGTGCCATAGTTTACAGGCTGTCCCATGAGGGATGCAAGAGAGGTGTTACAACAGAAATACACTAATAACATAATTAGTCTAAGAAGAGGCATTATAACCCAGCTATTTTATCGTGGTATATTATTGATAGCTGAAAAGGTATGATGTATGCCTTTGAAGTACATCAAAAGTTTAGGCTAAAAAATAATATACACTGTTTTTAAACACAAGACAATGTGGGTAAGTTACACATTTCGATGCAGACATTTTTGCAGTGTTTCATATTTCCGATATTTTTTCTGGTTAATAGTAAAGCATTATAAATTATCCTCTTATTAATCTAATTGCACATTGCCTACCTCGCAAGAATATCTTCCCTATCATTTTCTACCACGGATTAGTGCAAATTGGATATTACCATTGCAATTATTTTGTCCAATAAGGTTACCACACTGAAAAACCAAAATGTCTCCCCCAATTCTCAAGACACGTTCCATTCCAGATCCCCACCAGCATTTACTCAGCCTGAGTAGCTGACCAGTCCTGGGCTGGTGGCTGCAGCCCAGCGCTCGTGCCCACGCTGCTCTGCCCTGCAGCCCACCGCAGAGGCCAATACCTCCGGGCACAGAGAGGCCCGCAGGGGCTCTGCCGGACCGCGACCACTCTGATGACGTCATCAGCAGAAATAACAGCAACATTTCCTCAACACTCCCTTGATGCTTTTGGAAGTGTGTCGCGGTGCTCCGGGCGCCCGATTGCACAGGGAGTTTCTGATGGGGAGAGGTGTCTGACAGAGCTGGGCTGGCCAGATTTTCATCAAAAACGCCAGAGCATTTCAGCGACTTTTAAAAGCATTTTTAGTGGATGACATAACTTTAATCATTACTCCATGTCCTGGGCATGTGCTTAGGCTACTCCTCATCACTAAGTTTCAATCAGGTTTTATGTTATTTCCTAAAGACGTGCACACAGAACAACAAGCACCAGCCCAACATGAGAAGCGAACAAAACGGAGGGGGACAACACTGCTCTGCACAATTTTGCCAAGTTCACATGATGAACAATTGCACTGATGACTGTAATGACAGTCTGGAGCTCCTCAGTCAAAAAGAAAACCCAAAAGGCTGAATACAAACATCATCTTCCTGCAAACGGCTGTTACCCACTCTGCACACAGCAGAATCTGGGAGCTCAAGTCACCTCTTGCACCATGGATCCTGCCTACATTCCACAGCCTGCGCTCACAGCAGACAGGCGCTCGCTCACTCCAGAAGAAAAACAACATTCACAAAAATGGGAAGCTTTTGTCTTATTTTTAATAAGAAATGCAACTGAACTGAGAAATATCAGTCTCAGTATTACACTCATGTGAAAGAATTTCTCCACTCTGGAGAGACACATCCCTACAGCAACGAGGCTTTGCAGCATTTTCTTTCTTTCCTGCGAGGTACATGCTGCTCCATGTTGCTCGTACGTAGAAAAAAAGCCCAGGCACCGACAAGAAAGGACTCAAAAGATAGAGAACAGTACAAAGACACACCAGAAACACAGGGTAAATATTTCTCAATAGCATCCAGTAAGGATGCTGAAACAAAGTCTGATGTACTTTGAGGAATCTGACAAAAATCTAAATATTTCTTTTTTGAAGCAAAACTTAAAATGCATTAATGGAAATATCTGAAATAGCAACTGCAGTTGTTTGCTACCCTGTCCCTTGAATACATAGCCTCTTTCACAGCCTTTATTTCCAAAGCTAGATCAGGAATGTGGCTCTTTCTAGAAAATGTATGCATTTCTTACAGATGAAATATATAACCTGAAACATTTTTTCATAACATATCTTTTTGTTTTAATCAGCAATAACTGCGGCAAATTGTTATGTAACACTGAGAAGACAAAAACAAACCAGAAAAGCACAATCACAAAAAAAATATACAAATGGGTAAGAAATGTAGTATTTATAATTACCAATGTTTCAAATCAGGAAGCACTGTTATGAGTGGCGCAATAAATAAATTCATTTAAGCAAAGAACCGGAACATAACTACCGCAAAACTCCTATTTTTGATAAACATACACTCTGAAGGTTTCCGTTTGTTGGAAAGAAAACTTCTTTCAAAGGAAAAGAAGTGTAAATGTGGGGTTCCAAACACACAACAATCCTGCAACTGGGCAAAACTCTCATTAAAATCAGAGATCCTGTTTGACTTGGGTTTGGGAGAGACAGCCTCCCTGCTGCCACTGTACTGCTCAATTTTTTTTCCCCTTAAAAACCTTCCGATCAAATGTACCTGCAAACCTAAACCCCTGAAATTTTAGCAAAATAAGCACTTTGAATTAAATCAAACAATCAGGATGTACTCATGCAAAAATTTGTTGAACCATTTGTATAAAAAGAGTCCGAAATACAGGAACGAAGAGCAGCCTAGATGCTGGTCCTACTGGTGTACCAATATTTTTGTGATAAATTACACTTATCATGCACCTCTGACTACTTCAAACTGTTCTTAGACCACTAATCCATCTCCCCCAGGATTTATTCGAGCATTCCAAGCATACGGTTAGCTTCAAACAGCCAACATCTTTATGAAAAAAAAAAAGAAGGAAGAAAAATGTTTTCACTCTTCCCCCTAATGTGAAATACCCTCACCCCGGGATGGGCAGCAATCAGTCCTGACCCAGCGAAAGGTTTAAGGTCTGATATCTGACCCATCAGAAGCTTGCTTTCATTAGAAAGACGAGACATGAGTTTTCCAAAGATACACACACACACCACTTGATTACAGTCCTGGGAGTTCTGGAGAAATCTGACCTTTCAATTACATTACTACGTACAAAAAAATCTATTTAAAGCAAATTTCAGTAACTAAGATATTTAAGTAATCTTTATTCTCCCTCTTTTTTTTTTCCACAGGTATCTGTAAACAGGACTCAGGATAACAAAAAGCAGCTGATTTTACAGATAGCCCTGTTCCTCGGCACCAACCCTGCTCCCTCTCACACTGCAGCACACGCTGGCTCAGTGCACAGGCTCGCACTCCGGGACGACGGCTGCCCCAGGATGCTGCAGGGGACTTGCACGACTTGCTCATGGCTCCACTTCTCCCTTCACACCCTCACTGATAGTGACGATCATCTGCATCGCACAGCCCATGAGAACTGCTTGCATGTCAGAATAGCTATTTTTATCCTCTAGCTATCATAAAAGAATATTTGTGTCTTTCAGCCTGAAAGGCTGCGGGCAGGGAAGGCACACACACCATGTCAGCGTACTTTCACATGTTTGCTCTTTGGGGCTAATAAAATTTCAGAGAAAACAAATTTTGATTTACCGTATCTCCCCTCCCCTTTCCATGAGCTGCTGCCTCTGTCAGTCCTTGGGGCATGCACAGCAGGTTACCATGTCATGTCACACTAGGTGCTGGGATCCAACAAAGGCAAACATGTTGATATCTTTTTATTGCTCGTCAGCCTGATCACCCCATTTCCCCCCTATACAATTGGATGCCTTTGATAATATGGGAAGCTCTAAAGCGGTGACATTTCTATTTTCAGTCAGAAAAGTATTTTTGGTTTTACAAAGCAATAGTCTATGATCTTGCTTTTTAAGCTGCGAAGCATAAGCCTTTATTTTACAGAAACTAAAGATAGGACTCAGAGGGTACATTTGTTTGGAAAGAATGTAAACATTTACGCTACCAAGCATAGCTTTTTTAGGTCGCCTAAAGAGTGTTCTCAACCACGTCTGAATGAACAAAAATACGTAAGGTGGTACTACCCACAGAGGGCAAAGTTTCACTGATCTACCGCAGCTACCATGGGGTGTTAGTATAAAAGAGCAAGTCTGTGGATATGCTCCCTACACAGGGGGACGAGAAAACAGAGATAATAGTGAATCCCTAGCCCTGCGAGGCCAGGATCCGGTGGCCCTGTCGCGGCAAGCGCCGGGTTATTTTCCCGTGAGCGCCTGGGCCCCATGGAAGACTCTCTGGTGGCATACTGGTGAGGGTTGCAGCATGAAATAACACGTTTTGTTGTAACTCCTAAACAGGGGAACATTTATCTGGACCATTTATACAAGAGTTATAACCCTAACAATATTTATACTCAGCATGTCATGTTAGCATTTACTACCAGTTTCCATGGAGATGGATTTTCATGCTGTAGCTATGAAATGCACATTGTTGCCACTAAGCCACTTCAGGCCTTGCTGGAAGCCTGCTGAATGCCTGACAAAAGTTGATGCAAACCAATAGTTGTTGTTCTTTGTTTGTTGCCAGACTTCTAGCAGAGCCATATTATGTCCTGGTGATTGAAGTGCCCATGTTCGCCCCCCTCCCGGCACAAAAAGGATTCTCAATTTCGGTGACAAGCATGAAGTGGGAGGGAGGCATGAAGCTTGCAGGGGAGGACAAACGCGAAGCGGGGCCGGGGCTCTGTCTCCGCGCTGGGGCGCGGCGCAGCGGGGGGCCGCTCCCGACAAAGCCCGACGCTCGGGGCGAACGCCGGAGTAAGACCGAGCGCGGGTAGCGCCCGGGCCGGGCCAGCGCCCGGCTGCTCCTGCCGCGGACGGCCGCCGGGGCACGGCTGGCGCCAGTCCCTGCTGCCGCGCCCCGCGGGCGCCGCCGCAGCCGCCCGCGCACCCTGCGCGCCCGACGGCTGCTCGGCGGGATGGCGGCGGCCCCGCGCCCGCGCTCGCTCCACCGGGCTGGCCCGCGGCAGCTCGCCGACGGCCCCGCCGAGCACCGCTCGGCCGCCCCGGCCCCTCCGCTCCGCAGGCGGGTCAGCGCCCAGGCGCGGCCGGGGGCTGGCGGCAGGACGAGGCCCGGCCCGGGCAGGAGGACCCAGTGAGGCGGCTCCGAGCGCGGCGCTGCCCGGGCGGCGACAGCCGCTGGCGGGCCAGGCCGAGCTGAAACGAGCCGCCTCGCCGCCGCCGCCCCCCTCCGACGCCGCCGCCGCAAGGTCCCGCACCGAGGCGACCGCAAACGCTGCGGGACCCTGAGGCGGAGGGCAGCTCCCTGCTTGGGACGGGCTCTGTAGCTCAAAGTTTCTCCAGTCCCGCCGGCTGCCGCCCGGCGCCGGAGTCGCCACCCGCAGCACCGCATCCCCCTGGTCCGGCGGGCTCTGCGTGGCGGCGGCCCGCTCGGAAACGCCCCCCAAGCCCAGAGCGGGCCCTGCCGGGCTGGGCCTGTCTCCGGCCGGTGGCGGCACCGCGCCGGGCCCCGCCGAGCCCCTTCGCGCTCTTACTGTTGGTAGTCCTGCTTGCAGTAGAGCTTTCGGTCCCGGAAGTAGCAGCTGGTGGTGAGGGCTTGCTGACACGCCGCGCACTGCAGGCACTCCTCGTGCCAGGAGGACTCGTTCACCCGCATCAGAAACCGGTCCGAGATGGGCCGCTGGCAGCCCTCGCAGACGGCCTGGTGCTGGCAGTCCGACCCTGCGAACGGCAGACAGCGGCGTGAAGCGCCTGCCCCGGCCCCGCTCCCGGCCCCGCTGGCCCCACCCGACCCCGGCCCCGCTCTCCCGGCCCCCGGGTAGCCGACGGGCAGTGCAGCCCAGCCCCGGCCCCGTAGCTCAGCGCCGTTCAGCCCGACGGCCGCCGCCGAAAACGTCGGGGAGAAAGTTCCGCGCCCGCTGGCAGCCCGAGGGGAGGCGGACGAAGCCCGAGGCTGCCCGGCCGGGCCCCGCCAGAGCGCAGCCCCGGGCACCGAGGTGGCTTTTGGCGCAGCCGAGAAGCGAGCGGCAACTCACCCAGCAGCACTCCTAACGTGGCCGGACCCGAGCGCAGAGGGTGGTCTTCCATTTTAATACCGTCCAACATCTTTGAGCAGTCCGACTGGCCCCGCGTAAAGCACCGTTCCAAGGACTCGGGACCTGTTGCGATGTCCATGGGGCGGGCGGCGGCGCTGCCCGGCGCTCCGCGGCGGCGGGGGAGAAGCGCTGCCGGGCGGCGGGGCAAGCTCAGCCCCGCGTCTGGCCGAGCTCGGGGACACTCTGCGGCCGGGAGGAGGGAGTCGCTTTTATTTTTATCTGGGAGACATGAGGAGCGTTTCCTGCCTGCACTTCCAGAGACGGGGGGCAGAGGAAAGAACCGGCGCCGCAGCCCATGGGAGCAGCCCGTGCTACACGGGCGCGCACATGCCGCGCACACGGCGCAGGGCAGCCCGCGGTGTCACCTGCTCGCCGGCGGCGCGGAGCCCCACGCCCTCCGCAGAAGGCCCTCCCGGGGCTGGGCCGGGCCGGGCGGAGCGGCGCGGCGGGGCCGGGCGGGGCGGCGGGGCTTCCCCGGCGCTCCGCAGCCCATGTGCCATGCGGCGTCCCGAGGAGCCGCGCCGTTTAGAGCAGGGGCCACGGCGGAGGAACACACCCCCCGGCGTCTCACCCCTCCTCAAACTTGCTGACATTTGAACTCCATTGGTGCGCGCCGTATCGCTGCGCCGCGGTGATCCGTCTCCTCGACGTCAAATAGTGCCCTGGCCCCGCCGGGCCCCCGCGGCCCCCGAAGCGCGGCGGTGCCCGAGGCGCGGGGCGGGCGGGCTCCGCGCACCCCGAGGCGGCCAAGCGGCAAAGCGGGTGCCGGCAGCGCGGGCCTAGGGCGCGCCCCCGCGGGTCGGGGTCGAGGGGGGGCGGAAAGAGAGCGAGCGCGGCCGCCGAGGATCGTGGGGAAGCGGCGGCCCAGCCGCTCCGCTCCCGGCCCGACGGCAGATCCCGGCTCCCGCCCTGCCCGGGGTAGGTAGCAGCGCGCGTCCCCCGCCAGGCCACGGGCAGGTGGCGGCGGGACCGTCCCTCGGGGCGGCGGCACCGGCGAGGGCGCGGGACGGGGCGCGGGGTTCGCAACCGCGGCCGCGCTTCCTGCCGGGCGGCTGCGCGCCGTCGCGATGCGGCGGCCCGAGAGAGGACCCGGCGGCCCGAGAGAGGACCCGGCGGCGGGCGCGGACCCGGGACAGTGTCCTGCAGCCTGGCGCCCTCCCGCCTGGGCCGAGCAGCGGCGATCGGCGGCGGCCCCGCGTCCGCTGCCGCTCCTTCGGCGTTTAGCGGGAGCGCCGGCGGGGCTGAGCTTTGCGCGTTTAATCGCTAAATCATTTGATCGCGTAGAGGCTCCGTTTGCGTGCGCGGTGCGGCCGTCTTCAAACGCGTCTGGTTGCGGACTCAGCCGCAGTACAGGACCCCGGGCTCGGTCCGCGATGGGGAACCAAAGAGAGAAGCGGAGCGATCCCACTTCGCGCTTCTCTTTCGGTTTTGTTTTTTTGCCGATACCGTTAAAAAATATAAACCCAAGGAAATAAAAATCCGGAAAGGATTCCGTGCAGAGTTTCTTAATGTGACCCCTGATATGCTGTGACCCCGACGAAGGAAGAGAGTTAATTTTGTAATACTCCCAAAATATTGATACTTAATAAGCAGAACAAGTGTTAACTTGAATTACTTCATGCTTTCTTTTTTTTCCTGGGTCTTAAGATAAAGCCTTCTTTTTATGCCATTTTCGTATAGAGCCATCGCTGAATGAAATTCGTGATTATCTTTTAGTTAAATATTTTTGAAAGGGTTTTCGGTAATCGAGCTTATTTGGGTTTTGTTCTGGACAGTACAAATCTGGAAACCTTTGTAGCTAATGCTAAAAAAATAATATATGATTATTTAATTCTGAGATCAAGATAAAAGCTGCTTAGATTTCAAAGTTCAATCAGTGCTGAAAAAGCTTCTCGTTGACATTAATTTTTTATGTTCCCTTCCTATTTTCGTGTCAGTTTCCAGTGTTCTCCATCAAATTCTCTTCTACAATTGCAAGGAATTTGAGAGCTTCTCTTCCCATAGCAGTTTTCATAACTTCTTATTTAAAAGGAAAATGGGGGAGGGAGAAAAAAGACATGAAAGAAAGAAAAAAGAGGAAACAAAAAGGCAACATGGTACGGTGGGACCCCTCCCGAACTCTCTCCCGCAGTGATAATTCAGTCTCTGTTCGTGGGCTTTTAGTCACAAATATCGCACCAAAGATTTCTTGCCTGTTGCCGGGTGTGTGTACGAACACAGCTACGGATAATCGCTATCCGTGCTCCAACCCGAGAACCATTCCATGAGGTGTTATGTTCGGTTTATATAATGCTTTTAACGAAAAACGAAATACAATTAACACACCCACTCGCAAAACCATCACAGAAACAAAACCAAACCAAGACTAACGCGTCCACACCTCCCCGCGGCTTGGGTCTGATTCTCTATTTATTTGCAAGGCAAATCTGTTTGGTTTTAGGTGTTTTGTTTTTATTGTGAGAATCGAGCGAGAAATGCAGCCAGTTATAATTCTGCGTTTCCCAGACAAAGCAGGGGGGAACGAAGCACCGGAATAACCATGAGACGGCCGAGCCCGCCCGCGGAGCCTCTGCGGCCGCCGCCGTCGAACAGAGCGCTTGCACGGCCCCTCCGCTGCGGGCGGCCCTGCGGCGGGACGGCAGCCCCGGTCCCTTTTCCTCGTCTGTCGGTCCTGCGCGGCGCAGACGCGCGCGAGCGCCAGGCGCTGCGGGGGCTTGGCTGAGGGTGCGCTGCGAGACCCTCTCCGCCGTGGGTCTGCAGGCGTGTCCGCGACAGAACCGCCGTGCTCTGCGTTCTCCCGCGTGCCTGCTCGGCACAGCGAGGGGCCCCGCGCTCCTCGGCATCCAGAACAGAGGAACTCCCCACTTTCCGTGCTTAAGGATGCCCTGCCGGGCGGGGCTGCGTGGGTGCCTGCGCGTCCCGCCTGCCTGCACGCGTGTGCAGCCCCGTCTCTGCCCGCGCGTTTGCGTTACCGGCTGCCTGCACGCGGGCAGTCCCGCCGTGCGCAGCGCGGGCTGCCCGCGGTACCATCGAGCATCTCCCGCTCCCCGTTTACGGCGGGCGCGTCCCCGGGGCTGCTGCCCCAGTCGTCGTGCCCGCGCCCCACGGGGTGTCGGGGCACGCCGCTGGCTGCGGGCTTCGCTGCGCTGGTGCGGTGTGCGCGGTCCCGCTGTGCTGCGCGCGCAGCCCGCGGTGCACGCGGCCGGAGCCACGGGTGCGGGAGTGCACGTGGTGGGGAGGGCACAGGGGCTGCGCCACGGCACGGCCTGGCGCGATGCGGTGCGGTGCGGGGCGGCTCCGCGGCGCGGCTGCCCGGTGCGGCGGGGCCTCGGGCGCAGCCTGCCCCCTGCCGGCGCGCGGCGGTACGGACAGGGCTTCCGCGGGCGCGGGGAGCGGGGCCGGGCGCGGGCCGCGGTTAGCCGGGGCGAGCAGCGCTCGAGGGGCGGGCGGCTCGGCCCGAGTGCTGCCCTGTGGCAGCCGGCGGTGCTGCTCGGCCCTGGACAGGGCGGACCGGCCTTCCCCCTCGCCGTATGCAGCCGCCAGTCCTCAGATCCATCTGCGGCGCCACGGCGGCAGGGCGCGGGGAAGCCCCACTAGGCAGCCCCGGGGACACCGGCTCACTGTCATTGTTTTTTTTCTACCCACAGTTCTATTCTGCATCTTGCTGCCCTGCGGAGCCTCGGTCTTCCTCGCCCGCCAGAGGCCGACGTCAAAGCAACGCAGCCCGGGAACCTGCCCGCGGTGGACGGCTCTCGAGGAGCAGGGGGATACCGGCCCGACTGCACGGCGGACGGGGGCCGAGCTTGTAGCGGGTCGGAGACCGTCGGACACCCCTCGAGCAGCCTCGCTGCCGGCGACGCACGGAGCTCCCCGGGCATACCGGCTGCTCTTCAGAACAGCTCCGCAGCCCACGGCCTCGACCAAGCCCCCGGCGGCAGCGCCTGCCGCGCGGTGCCTCCTCGCTCTGCCCCGGGCCACTGCTGCACACTCCCGCGAGGCAGCCGAACCGCCCGGCAGCCTCGGTGGAGCACCCGTCCACCCAGGAGGAGCCGCTGCCGGGTGCGCTCGGCTGTGAGTGATTCAGGCCACTCTCCCTCCCTCAGAAGGATAAATGTAAGCGAGCTGCAAAGTGTAGTTACTAATAACAATAACAATAAATTATCGGACTGCTGCTCACTAGCACAAACAAACGCTTGCCGTGAGCCACGCGGAGCCTCCCAGTGCCTCGTAGCCTCGCCCCTGGGGACCGGACCGGCCACACGCTGGTCCAGTGGCTCATCCCCTTTCGCCAGCAGCCTCATAAACCGGTCCCTGGGCCACGCCGGGGTCGGATCAGTGTCAGGGACCAGGGCCGACCGAGATGCCCGGCAGGGCACAGCCGGTGGGTGGGTGGGCTGGAGCCGGCGGGGTCTGCGCTCCGGGACCTTCAAAGGGGCCGGACCCCGCCCGGGAACCAGGAAACCCCCGCGCCGTCCCTCGGGGAGCCGGGCCGGCAGTCCGTGGTCGGAGCCCGCGCCGCGTACCAGGCGGCGAACCCCGAGCCGGTATTTTAATTAAACAGCGTCTCTTTGATATAGGCAGCCTGATGCTATCTGTGTGCGCTGTTCCCTTCACGGCAGGTTTTGGGTAGGAAAATTGCTGAGAAAGCTGGATCCCGCGGAGCGCCGGGGCCGCGCCGAGAAGCGCCAGGACGCCCCGGGGAAGGCGGCGGGAGCGTGTGTGAGTGCACAGCGCGCTGGGAGTTCCAGCTCTGCTGCGGTGCGCGTTGTGTGCATTTTCGGGGGGCCTGGGGGAACTAGAGTCAATTTACCATGATTAAAGGCACAAGCAAGGAGGCGCCACACATTTGCATGCGCCTTCATCTTTCTTAAGTGGATTTTTGAGGGCAGCGCGGCAGACAGACATGGGCTTCGCGTCCTCCTCTGCCGGCGGAGCCCCTCGCCGTGCGGCCTCGGACCACCTTCGGCTGCCCGAGGGAGCCGCGGGACGGGACGCAGCGCCAAGGCCGCTTCGGGGGCACGCTGCCCTGAAGCAGTACCGCTCGGCCCGCGGTCCGTCCTGCGGCGACAGGCGCGGCTCTGCGCTCTCCCCTCTCTTGCCGCAGGCCCGCGGCCCGGCCGGCGCCGGGAACGACGCGCAAGGGCCGCGCCGGTGGAGCGCACTAGTCGCGCTGACTCCTGTTGTCCAGTGGCCCGGTGCAGCCTCCCCGGTCTGACCTTATCGTGCCCTGCCCAGCATAGCCGGGCGGACAGCTGCGGCCTCGGGGCAGCCGAAACGGACTCCGGGGTCGCGTCTCCTGAATACACCTACAGTTCCGACCAAATCAAAGCGCTCTCGGCCGGCTCGCCTCCCCCACCAGCCTGGCCCACCTTCTCGGGGCTTCCAGCGCTCCCCGCGCGGCAGGGCCCGACGGGGCGGCCGGGGCCGGCCGAGCCCCGGTGGCAGCGGCCTGGCGCGCACATGTGTCCCCGCGGCGGCGGTGCCAGGTGCAGGGCTGGGGGCAGAGTTTACCGCCAGGCTCTGACGGCTCTGCGGGTTTCCCAGCCCGGGGGGCTGGGGGGGGTCTTTTCCCAGTTCAGGACAAATACCTTCGTTTCACTGGAAATTTAACCTCTCCTTGGAGCTGGATCCATTATACGGGTTTAATATCCGCTCTTTTACAGCTCAGCGTTGTAAAGGCAGCAGCCAGGTCTGTGAACTCTGACATGTGCACCCGAGGCGGGGGGGAACCTGCCGCGCGGGGCGCGCCTGCGGGCGCAGCCTTTCATCTGCGGGGCCCCCGCACCGACCCGCCGTCCGGCAGCGGGAGGGGGCGGCGGCGCTCACCGCCCGCGCTCCCACCGCAGCCCGAGGTTCCCCCCCTCCGGGTGCTAGCGGAGCCCCACCGTTCCGCCGGTCCGGAGCGCCCGGCGCGGCGGGAGCCGTGCCCGCACACGGCAGGTGCCCTGTGAGGTGGGGGCGCAGGCCGGGAGCCCAGCTAGGCGGGCCGGGGTTGCCGGCACTGTTTGTCCCGAGGGCTGGCCATACAGCAGGACGCGATCCCTCGGAGCCCCGCTCCAGAGAGTCGCCTCTCCCGCACAGGCGTGAACGGGGCTGTGCGTCGGAGGAATCGGAAGGAACGAGGCGATCCCGAACCTTCCGCTGTTTCTCCCGGGAATCGGCAGGTGCGTGGGGCGGCCCGGGTGAGAGCACCAGCCCAGCGCTGACCGCGGGAACTGGCCAGGCCCTCGCCCGGCGCTAGCCGGCCAAGAAGGACGGTAGGGCTGCGGATCCACGGGCACGGCCAGCCTTTAGCGCCGGCAGTGCTCGGGACGGCGCCGGGAGCCCGCTCCGCCGGTGCGGACGGCCGCACCAGCCTGGCCGGCAGGCTGCCGGTACCCGCGGGTGCAGCCGCCTGCTCCTAGTGCGCCGGGGCCGCGGCCCGGGCGAGGAGCGGGTTCCTGCTCTCCTCAAAGGAGAGCGAGCTGGCCGCTCCTTTACTTTTCCGACGCGCTGTGTGATCATTTCTATGTGTTAAATCGAGGAATCTAATTAAAACTCGATATTCAAGGGGGGAAAAAAAAAAAGTCCAAATTCCAACAACGAAAAATCGTTTCCTCTTGGGGCTGGGCAGCATTGCCGTTACAACTAACGTTTCCCATCGCCATGCCGACACAAATGCGGGCCACAGCCGCCCCAAGCCGTTTTGCTGTTTGCCCCGCAGCGCCGGGGACGGCGGAGCGCGAGCAAGACTGTGCCGGACCTGATCGCAACTGGTTCCATCGTTTGCCCGCCGTTCCGCGCATCCCGCTCTCCCCGCGCGGCGCAGGGCCCCTGTCCCCGCTTCGCCAACCCTTTGGGGCATCCCCTCCCACGTCCTGTCCTGGCAGGCGGCCGAGGCGCAACAGGGGCGAGGGCCCGTTCCAGATGGCAAGGGAACCCAGCTCGGAGCCACGCACCCCGGACGGGGCTGCCCTGCAGCCCCCAGAGCCCCGAGCCCAGCGGGCCGCCAGTGACTCAGGTCCGTGCCAGGATGGACTGAGCCTCACTCTCCCCAAGCGCAGCCTTCTGCTTCTTAACGGGAGAAACGACAAGCAAGAGGACAGGGCTTTGCCTGCAAGACAGTATCTCTTTTTTTTTCTTTTTTGGTAATGATGATAATAGCAGAAAACGCATTCGGCAGGTAATTGTGGTACACTGCACTTTTCTGCCGAAGCTCCCCTGAACTGACTTTATGAATAGAAGCCGATCACGTAAAATGGGGAAATAAATAGTGTTGCTACCTCGCCAGTCTGAGCACCACCTTCGAGAGCGGAGCAGCGCGCTTCTTTCTGGCTTGTATTAGTGATTATTGCACTGCCATTAAGGAGTGCGGGGTGGAAATATTTGCTTCGGGATTCTAAGCACACGCGGTAAGAAAGGGAAGCAATGTGCCCAAGCGTGCGTTCCGCTGAAATAACGCTCAGCAAACGCTGAGAACCCCAGAAGGCTGCGGGAGACCCGCCCGGTGGGGCCGCCCCCGCAGAGCTCACGCCTCGCAGCGCGTCATGCGGAGCGGGTGCGTGATGCAATGACCCTCATTACATTCTCACCTGATACCAACGATGCGCAGAGAGCTGTGGGCTCTTCGGCAGTCAGCTCTTGGCGTCTCTCCTCTCGCATCCCACACGCCGGGTGCTGGCCAGGCGCGACCCCAGCAAGCCCTGGGGGGCTCCGGCGGCCCGGCCCCGGCCTCGCTGCCCGCCCTGCCTCACTCCGGGGCACCAACGGACACGGCCGATTTTCCTCCCATTATCAATAAGCACAAAGCATGCTATTTCTAGTTATCTCGGAACGCACAATAGCATCGGATTGAAGAGGAGTCCCTTCTAAAGGCGTTTTTTCCTAAAAGAGACCCTGGGGCTCAAAGGTTATCAACGGCAATAAACGTTTTAACACTCAGTCGCATTTGGGCAAGGATAGATGAGTCAATTGGACACTCCATCCCACACGATAGACTTGCTCCTCTAATTATTTCATCAGTTTTATTTTTGGCCAGAATCAGGGATGCGCATCCTTTTCCTCGGGGTTGCGGTGCTCGGTTTTGCCTCTATCGCACGTTTTGGTGTCGCGTGTGGAAACCGGGGAATAGTCGGAGGGCAATGAAGCCGAGTTGCCCGCTCCTGGCCCTTGCCTCGGCTCTGCATTTCATGTGAGATTCCCTGCGTATTTCTTAAGTTCAGTTATTTGCGCAACACACGGGGAAAGGTGCTCCCCAGGAGCAGTCAGGTTACCCATAAATGTGTACCGAAACGGTCACATTTTCCACAGGTTTGGAGCGCCTTTTCAACCTGTGCAAAAAGGGTCTGTAAACCAGATCAACACATTACTGGAGCAGTGGGTGGAGAACTTCAAAGTCTGATTTTCAGTGGGATCCCCGCAGAAGCGAATGCATTCGATTGCAGCCTCGGTCACCTGAGAGCTTAGGCGATAGCATGCCACCCCCACCCCGATGATCTCAGGCTTCTGAAGTGGCGAGTTTCACAGCATAAATTCTGATTTGTTCCGTCACTTGTCCGCACAGAGCGAGTTAAAATCTTACTCAACTGCAGCAGTTTTTTAACCTCGATTTAAAAACCAAAACAACTCCCCCCACACACACAACCCCAAGAAGCCCGTCACACAAACTAACAGAAAAATGCCTGCACATTTCTGATTTTGGCCGCAAGAGTAGGATCGGAGCAGCCGGATGAGTGCGGGCGCTCCGCTCCAGGGTCGCGGGCGGGCACCGCACGCTCGCCGGCCGCCCCCCGCGCAGCCCCTCGCCGGCCGCCCCCCGCCCCCGCGCAGCCCCTCGCCGGCCGCCCCCGCGCAGCCCCTCGCCGGCCGCCCCCGCGCAGCCCCTCGCCGGCCGCGGCGCACGGCTCCGCCGGGACAGACACCCGCGGTCGGATTCTTAAAGACCGACAGCTCACGAGTGCCCGGGTCTTAATTTTTACTGGTGTCGAGGAATAAGCCCATTGCTCATAAAAGTGGGGGAAGACCGAGCACGCTGATGTGTTGTTACACCGCTTTTTATACGACAGGTTATAAGATTACTCAAGAGGCCAATGCCGCACGTTAAGGGGCTCTCATGTCCTGTTCTCTTCAGCTGTGAAGGCTGGTGAAGCGATAGGATTAGGGGTCACACGCGTTTAGACTCCCTGTATCCCATGAAGGCATTTCACAGCAGAGCACAAGGAGAGCGGGAACCCTCCGTCAGCTGTTCCCAGGCGATTGTGCAGCACCCGCCACATGAGAGGCTTTTACAATTTTGTTTCTGACACCTTTTATGCTACAGATTCCTTTTCCTGCCTTTGTGTGGGGAGCAGGAGTTGCAATCAAAGATGTTAAGAAAAAGTGTGGCTGATTAGTGAGATTAATACAATTGTAAGTATATAATATATATAATATAATAGTATATTATATATAATATATAATAGTAAGTATAATATAATTACTACGTATTAATACAATAATATTAATCTAAGTCATTGCTAAGATATTAAACTACTGCTGGTAAGTGGGACAAGACAGTTGTGACACTTGTGACTGAATTTTCAAGCTCAGTTTGCTAAAGACGACAGAGAAATGCTGCACAGTGTTAAGGGTTTGTTTGTTTGTTAAGCATCTCTGTTGCTCGAGCAGCCTCTGCTCAGGGAAGCAACTGCTCTTAGTTTCAGCCGTGGCTGGCTCCAGCCTCTGAGGGCAGATGTGATGAACTCGGGCTCCCATCGCCCATAGAAGGAAAGATGTCTCAGTCACAGGAACGAGTGGGACAGCCCGGTGGGGACTGGGCTCCAGACGGAAAGGAGGGCAGACAAAGATGGGCTGAAACTGCCCGAATTTAAACCCTGAAAAGGCTGTGATGAGGCAGGTGATAGGATGTACAAAGGGCAGAACATGGGAAAGATGAAGAGGAATTTTCAAGGTAACATTCTGGTTTCTTTTGGCAAGTGAAGGACAGACAAGGCAGCCAAAATGAGCTTTCAGTGCCCTGAGATACATGTCTGAAAACTATGTATGTCCACCAGCAAGAATGTATGCTTCTAAAATATAATTACCTTGGAAAAAAATAGCATTTTAATTTCAATTACAATTGTTCTATGAGAGACAGATGTGAACTGCTAAAATGTTTATAACATGGCTTAACAGTAAAAAGCCAAATATTAATGAAATGTGTTTCACTGATGAGATTTGATTGGCATGCTGTATTAATTACAGGCCTTTCACCTCTGAAACTGCTATTCTAATCCTGTCAGTGCCCAGGGAAAACAGAGCTTGTTTATATATTCAAAAATGATATAGAATCATATAGGCATCTCTTAAAAAAAAATTTTAAAAGGCTGAATTTCAGCCTTGGTTTCACTACAGTGAAATACTTAAAAAGGAGCATCTGCCAGCATATACATTCAGGTCACCATCCACAACCCCAGTACACTTGGAATGTTTATGGACACTACTATCTGCAAATAATACGTCTCTAATCCATAATTTGGAGGGAAAACGTATTACTGGAACTTCTCTAGCATGGCACAGCTGGGGGTCTCCAGCAGGTGGGGACAGGGACATCCCCATCCTCCACTTGAATAACAAAACGACCCACAGAAGGGCACCTGATTTCAGTATCCCTCAGCCAAAGTATTAAAAATCCATTGTTTAAGTCATAAGAGCAGTTTAAGACCGTGGGATCTTAAACTATCCTCTATTTTTACTGCCAGTGGCTAAAGTAGGAGTACCTCTTGGTCATATTTGTAAGATTTTCTTTGCAGAGAAGAAAGAATGTTCTTACCCTCAGAAGTGAAGTATTACCTGGGGTATTCCTGTACCTAGGGAAAGCCAAACTTCTCCCCACTGAGCATCCTGTGTGGATTCCACACAGAGCAAGAGAAGCCAGACTCACTGTGAATGCTCGCACCCACGGGGCAGCCACAGCACAGCTAACCAGCAATGCTAACCAACCAGTAATGCTAACCAGAAACAGTAACACACAGGGATGAAAGGCAGCACAAGCACCCTAAATCCTGCAGTAATCCACTCTTCAAAACCTCAGCCCTCTCCCTGCTTGTACTGGGGACAGCGTCCTGAGTAACAGAGACCCTCATAAGTGACATCGAGAGAGCAAATAGTCAATCAGCTGGTGCTGAGAAATCCCGGGTGGGACCTCAAAGGGTCAGCATAACTTGTGGGTTGATATAAAACTAAGATAGTTTCCAAATAATAAGGATGTGTTTTTCTCTGTAGAGGAAACAACATTTAAAGCACCATAATGTA
This sequence comes from Colius striatus, assembly GCF_028858725.1. Classification (NCBI taxonomy): domain Eukaryota; kingdom Metazoa; phylum Chordata; class Aves; order Coliiformes; family Coliidae; genus Colius; species Colius striatus. Next base: position 505,585 of record NC_084777.1, read on the forward strand.
GTAAACAATTTAGTGCCTGCATCAAAATGGAAGTGGGAAGGAAAAAAACCTGTAATAGGATAATATTTTGAACTATTTCAATTTTGTTTAGAACCATTTTAGTCTATTCTACATGCTCTATGGCAGGGCATTTTATGTGATTTGGATACAACTCCGCTAGCACATTAAAGTTTATTGTCCTTGAAAAAATAGATGCATTGCCGGTGATAGAAGACAAGACTGGGTGTTACACTGTTGATGCATATTTCATGTGATCTCTGTCTTAAATAAAACTCAAACCTTTGGACTCCGTATAGAGTTGGAGTTAGCCTTTTTCCTGTAATTATTTGGTGTCTTGTTAACATTTTATGAGCGTGTCTGCTTAAATAAACTCATTTGATGTGCATTTGTTTTGGCTGTAGCCTGCTGTATAGGATGGATGTGCCTTTCTCTTTGCCTTTTAAAAGAAATAAAAATAAAACTGAACAATTGAACTGCAAGGGGAATAAATTTAAATATAATGATTGTTTTGTTTAACAACAACGCAATACAGTCAAAATCAAATAGAACTGACAATATTATTTATGAGGATTTAATATTTATATGCTAAGTGTAGAGCATTTGGATAATTACAACTGTAAAGCATTGGTTTGTTTGCAGTGACTGATTTATATTTGAGCACTACTGGCACAATTTGTTTGCAGTAATGGACTGTAAAAAAGGCTGGAGTTTGAGAGGGCTTTTTAAAATCATCCTTCTACTCTTTATTTGCCTTCTGAATACTTTCAGAGAAATAGAATATCCTCAGAATTTTTACCTTTTTGCATGGAAATAACACACTTATTAAATTCTGTCTCTGCAATGATCTCAGAGTGCAGTGAAGAGGTGCCCAGTGAGAAGAGCAAGGCACAGACAGTCCCTCTGGGCCACCTGCACAGCAGCTCCTCCTCACCTCAACGCCTGCACTGAAGAGCCTGGCGTATCCACCCAAATGCTGCTTTCATTAGTCACTAAGCAATGCAGACTTTCCTGACCTCCTGAAATCACCCAATTCTTCTTTTAGGAGATGTGTTGGTCACATACTAAAGGTGTAGAAGTGCGTTGTGTGAGAACTGAGACATGCCTGCCAGCCTCTGACCTCAACCTTCCAACCCGCAGAGTGACCTTGGCCTCATCACACCCAACGCAGCCTCAGAAGGGAGGGAGGCAGGGGACAGCAGAGGAAGTTTGGAAGCAGTTTTTTCTTTCTCTATTCTTTACACACAAAGTATTCCTGGCAAGTTTTTAAGCACTGGATGCTGAAAATAAAACAAATGCAGAAACAGAAAGAACCATGCTAAATTCCATCTTGCCTTTCTTTAACACCTTTCCCCATGTGACACTCAAGAGAACTTGTAAGCAAGCGGAAATGTGTTTGCTGACCACTAGAATGCAGCAACTTCCAAAAGAAACAGCATCTGCGTAGATTCAGCAAGAGCTAAAAACCATTAAGGACTTTAAACAAAGATATATTCTCAGCTTATATAAACTGTAGGGAAGGCTCAGTATTATCTCCTTTACTATTTCAGTTCCAATGACAATACCTTAAACAAACTGCTGTGAGTTGCTCACAGGCAGGGAGGGGCTGGTGGTGTGGTCCCCTCCTCTCCTCTCTTTGCTGACTCGTGTGGTCCACAGTCAGATAATGTTGCATTGCCCTTCATCAACCTCAGTTTGTTCAAACCAGAGGTCCCCTTAGCAAGCTTATGCAAGCCCACTGCAGAGGATAAATTTCACCTTTCATGTACCTCCTGCTATTGCTGTTGAGAAGACAGCTTCTCCAGGAAGAAGCTCTGTGATGGTGGATGATGGCACTGGTGTTGCACTCACTCTCTAAATCTGCTTTCCAGGCTTGTCGCATCAAGAGTGCATCCTCTGAGACACTGAGGATAATCAGTGCCCAGCCAAGTAACTTTCCAGGGCTTGCTAAAGAGGAATGAGTATTTCAGTGCCCAAAACCCTGTTGCTACCCTCACAGGTCACTCCTCTCATCTCTCATGTCCCAGAAAAATAACACAACTATCCTCTTTCTCTTCCACTGTAAACTCAGTCCCTCAGGCTAAACTGCTGCCAAGTCTTTACTTTTCCAAAAGTCACCGTTTTCCACTGGGTATTGTACTGGCAGAGCTGCATGTAACTTCTCCCTGTATTACTTTCAAAGCATCAGGAACTAAATGAGATTTTTATTTTCCTAATCAGGTCAAATCAAGAGCTAAAGCTGTACCGTGGGACAAACAGCAAACACTCGAATCTTTCTTTTCTCACTTAGCTCCATCTACTGACATTACAGCAGATTGCACAGAGCTGCAGAGCTGTGCTACACATACCAGACATGCTCTGTGTTCCATCAGTAATCATTTTAAGGTTATTTCTTCAAGAGATTAGAAAAAAAAAACCCAACCCTGCTATCAAGCGAAAAAGTGCTTGTGTATGTTTACCCTGTGGGGTTTTTGCATCAGAAGTGTGAAGTGAATTACAGGATACGATAACCCACTGGAAAGTTACCTGCTGCTTGGTGAAAAGTGTTCTGGAGCCAGTTCAACAACCCGCCATGGGACCACACATCAGAATTGTATGTATTTAGGGAGCTAATTGAAATGCAGCCTGTAAGGAGGAGCCAACATCTGAGGCAAGATATAGTTAAGATCTGAGAAAAGGTGGTGCTTGTGGGCAGAAACAGCGAGGAGTTTATGTGAGGCCAAATCTGGTAGCCCTCACCCAGGCACAGTTCCCACTGAATGGGATGGGTTGAAGCCACGAGGTGGTTTGCCAGGGAAAGGCTTGTTAACTCAGGCCTCCGGGTGATTTTCCCAGGATGAGATGCAGGTCTGCCTTCACAAGTGCTGGCATTCTCTCTGCCTCTTGGCTCTGCTCAGTACCCTCTCCCTTTTCTGAGAAACTAACCCCCGAGCCACGCACGTCCCCCGCCAGTGAGCCACTCGCACAGGTGACAGCATTCCACATTGTTTGATTATCACTATTTTACTGGTGTGTGCTGCAGGAGGTTCTAAACTTGTTTTTACCAAAGGGGAAAAAAAAGAATGTCAGATTGGAAAAGCCTGTCATTATTTAAACCTGAACAAGCACTTTGGGGCAGACTGCTGAAATCCTTACTCAGAAAAAACCTTCAAAATCAGGCTTAAAATCATTAAGACCAATAAACACGGGTTGAGCTTGCCTCCTGCTCTTGGAGTACCATGAGTTGCACTGTCAGCTCTTGGCTGTGGGCAAGAGCACTAGAATCTCACATTTTAAAGTAAGTGCTGGGACTCCCTTACAGCCTGAGGGCTCCTGGGACGGGGGGCTATAAAGGCAATATTGAATCCCATAACACCTATGATAAAACCCTAAGACTGTATGCAGATAGAGCAGAGACACTCTTTTAAGAAAAGGATGAATAAAAGAGCGAAGGGATCACAAAAAGCTGCATTTTGCCTTCTACTTTCACTTCAGCACTTTGAGGGCTCATACTTTGCAGAATTTGTTTGGAAAACCCACAGTTACTGCAACAAACAGTTTCAAGAAGCAGCAGCCATTGTCAGTCATTTCCCTCCACTGTGGCTCCCTCTTCCCAGCAATGGGCATCTGCCCCAAGGTAAAACTTACACTATCAGCTTAACATAAGTAGAGCAAGTAGCAAAGTCTTTTCCCTTTTGGTTTAAATGAATCCTTGCCACTTAAGTTCATGTTTATTTTTATAATACGGACTCTCTGTCGTTTATTGCTCCCAAAGGGACTCCAAATACCATGATTGTTATGAGTGAACCTGGGAATATACTTCTGAATTGCTTGTGATTTATCCTATTTCTGATGCACCTAATAACACAGCTCTTCCAAAGCCTGTTCAAGGCTTTTAATTATTAATTTCTGTACTTTGTGTGGCACCATGTGACAGTTATTGCTGCTGTGTGTGGGAATTACTGCATCTGTGTTTTCTGGTAACAGCATTGTCACTGGGAATTTTGTATTTCAGGCTAACTGCTGACTGACTTTGGAACAGCTTGAACCTGTCTGCAGCAGTAGAATGAATGTCACTTAAAACAAGGCCCTTTGCAGCACCAGGACACTGAGGACAAGGGAGGTCAAGTGGAAAGATGAGACCCACAGGAAATGTGAAGACACACGGTGGGAGCAGAAGGGCCCCTTGCTCTGTGACCTTGCAGCACAGGATCTGAGTTGCCCCAGACTTCACTGTGCCTCTTACTGAAGATAATACAGGAATAGGATGATTTTACATCCAGTTTCTATTCCTCAGTGCCGGCTGCCAGGAGCTCTAACTCCACGTAATTCTGTCAAAGCCAACACATTCAAACAGGTTGGGCAGGCTGACTGCTTCAGCGTGTCCCCCTGCTCTGAGCAAGTCTCCTGGGCTGTTCAAGGACATTTTGCAGCACTGAAAGAAAGAGCACTGCATGAGCCCATACTGGGAAGCACTCACTCTCCTGAGCCAGAGGACACTGTCTGTCGCAGAGTCTGTGTTGCCCTGCGCAGTTAAACGCCTTTGCCCCGCTCCATGCTGCCCTCCCTGCCTCGTGCACCCACCCAGCTCTTCTCAGGAGAGATGGGGATCTTGCCATCCCAGCCACGCACCGTGCCGGTGCTGCACGTGGGGCTGGGCCTTATACAGCGGGTACCACAGAACCGGGTCTGTGCCCAGGACCTTCGTCAGCAACCAGAGCACAAGCCCTCCCTCCCCCCTTCCTCCTCAGTTACTAAATCTGTTTAAACTAGGGGAGAGGGGTGAGGAAGTGAGACCTTTTGGAGAAGCCACATAGATGTTTGTTTTCCTTGGGAGTTTATATCAACATTGGTCTTGACATTTTGCCTCTTATTATGTGTGGCTCTTTAAAGGGTGAAATAATATTTTCTTTTGCTTGAGAAAAGGACAAAGTTCAGACAAAGCGCTCAACTCAGAATCATTTTCTCCTTTCCCAACAGTTTACACATTGTCTACACTATAGCTCTGTGCAAAGCAGCACTCAGCAAACAGCAGCAGATGGGCAGGGAGCGAGATGCTACTCCCTGGCCCCCAGTGCCCTGGAGCCGGTGCCCTGTCTGCTCTGCAGGTAGAGGACACGCCATCACCTCCCTGGGTACACTTCACAGAGACTCCAGGTTTCATAATTGGCAAAATGTGCTTTGATGTTTGAAGATACAGTTTTTCTCTCTGCCAGTCCAATCTCCCTTCATCTGGCAAAGGTCTATTTCCAGCACAGGCTGTTTATTTGTGCACCCTTGCTGTTGATGAAGTCCCCACTCAAAGCATTTAGTAGCACCCAAGGTAGCATCTTTTTGCACACTGCTCAAAAAGAGATTTCTCTGCCTTTTCCAGCTATGGCCTCAAGCTACACAGGTCTGGAGGGGTTCAGCAGCAGTGACAGGGAAGGGTCAGGCAGGGAGTCTACCTCAGCCCATACTGATGTTTAACTGGGATCAATCTGACTCACTTGGCTCTTCATCTGTATCCCAAAAGACGTAAAAGCAAAAGCTCAGTTAAAATACAGGATTTAAAAAGATTTCTATGGTGCTCCTCACCAAAAAAAAAAAAAGTCACCTGAGCAGGAAACCTCAGCAAAGGACCTTAGTGGCTGCAGAGGCTTAGATATGATTGAGAAGCAAACCAAGTAACATGGGAAATATGTACATATATAAGGAAAACAAAGATGTGAGAAAGTCACTGGCTTCAGGGAGCTGCCAGAGTTTTTGGATAACTTCTCCTGGTGGTTTGAAGTGAAGAGTTGCTATCACATCCTGCCACAGTCCCACAGCCTGCCCTGACCCCAGCCCTGGAGCCAGTCCCTCTCTGCTGGAACAGGGGCTGACAGGGCAGGCTGGCAAGTGGCGCAGACGAGGGGGTAGTCCCTCTGCACTGTGTCAGTGTGGAGGGAAGGAAATAGGGGATCAGAATTAATTTGGTGGGTGAATTCATAAGACAAAGATGCAGAGAGCCCAAGCTAGAGGAAAGCAGGTTTGGGAAGAAGGATGCTGCAGGGCTTAGTGCTATGGGTCATGGTAGGGACATAAAGACCTGTTTCCTTTGCTAACTCATAAACGGAAACACCAGCTCTGTAAGTTGCTGGACCCTTTCTCCTCCCTGCTCTGCTGAAGGTGCTGTAGCAAGGCAAAGGGCTCCTGAAACCATCAGGAATGAGGGTGAATTATTTTCCCAGGTGGCAGTGGAAGGTGGAAGCTGAGGCCAAGCAGCTGCACCACAGTGCACGAGAACCATCTCGGTACAGCTCCAGCTGGAGATCGGGAGCCAAATGGTTCCTGGAAAAGGACCTCAGGGATCACCACGGGTCAGTGGGACTGGGCAGAGCAAGAGGTGCGGGAGAGACATGGGGAGGAGACTGGGCTGGGGTGAAATGGTCTGTGATTGACGATACAGATGGGAAATCAAAGACAAAAGCCTATCCTTGCCACAACAGCCCCTGAACATGGATCACCCTGCAGCACATGTGTCGGGGCATGCTGCCTCACATATGCCCAAAGCCTAAACAAGGCCCCTCTACTACACACCATCAGGCTTTTAGTGTTGTTGCATCTTCCCATATGATCTCAAGTTCAGAAGTATTAACACTTGGGTAAATAAAATTGCCCTTTGTAGACAGATTTGGTTTAGTGAAAGATGCTGGAGTTTGTTTGGTTACATTCAGTAGAAAGCTAAACATAATACTTCCATTGCAACATACTAATTGCTGTAGATTTGGAGCACTGTGTGGTAAATGCAGTACATCACTCATCTGCAAAATTGTTTTGCCTCAATATTTAAATGTAACCTAACAAATCTGCAACATGTGAAATCAGGTGAAAACAGACCCAAACGATAACCCGCAAACCTCTGGCAGCAAATGTGGTTTTTCTGCAACTCAGGCAATCCTATTTCAGATATATTTTTCTTCAACGTTCTCTTTAGGAATGTATTTCAGACAGTCCATCTTCGAGCCATAAAATGTGTATCAACAAAAAGTTAGCAAATACTTTATAGAGTCACATAACTAGTTGTGGTAAGAAACAAGCAGGCAGTGCTGTGCTCCCTAACTGGGATGGACGGGCTGGCCCTGGTAAGTTCACTCACTGTGATGTAACCGACCCAAGTGACTCCAAAGGATGCGACACATTACCATTACCTCAAAACAGCTGTTCAAATGCTGTAGGACATGCAGCAGACCCCCTGACCCACAGGTGAAAAGGGAATGAATGCAAATCATAATTCCCCAATTATTTGGGAGTGAAATGTGACACTGGAGTTAGTGCTCACCAATCAGGTTAACAAGTTAGCTGAAACTTTATCTTTCTGTACTTAAATTACTGGGAAATCATCTTGCTGCCCTGATCGAAGAGATATGGATTACTCCTTGTTTAGAGAAGGGCTGCAAGGGTCGGATGCTGTCTCAACTGCCCCACAGGGCCGCTCCACGCCCGGTGGTTCTAGATGGCATGTGGGAGCTGGAGTGAACATGGCAGCAGCACACCTTGGGTCTCAAGGACTTCTAAGTGATCCTTTTTATTAGGCATTTATCTACAGATGACAAGAGTAGCATGCTGCAAAACAAGATGCTGATGAGAAGCTCTGGAGCTTCCCATATCTCCAACATCTCCATGCCATTGGCACAAGGTCAGCAGCAGGTGGGACAGGAATCCTGCTCCTGAGTGCTCAGACACAGCCCCAGGCCAAGCCCAACTGAATCCCATTGACCCCTTAGGATCATTGTCCCCCAGCCCCATGCACACAAGACCCCTGGGTGCACCTAGCACCCCCAGAACAAACGCCTCCTCCCTTTGATAACTGCACAGTAATTTAAGGGCTCTGTTACAGTTGTAATGGTATTCTGGGTGAAGGCTGAGGCTTCTTTAACAGCTCATGGTAAATATGGTATATGTTGTCAGAGTAAGATTTATCCTTCCCTTTCATTCTACCCGCCATCAAATGTGTTTGATTTTTCTCAAGCTTTGGGTGTAGCAGGAATTTAGCCAATAAATACAACTGATGATGATTTTCACTTTGGTTTCAAGCATCTGCCATTCATAACAAAGCCTGATTAAAAATGCAAGAAGATTATTTTTAGTTTTAGAATGTGGCAGAGCCTCGCTGCAAAACATAGTGTGAGGCATGAATAATTAACTTAAAAACAACCTCAAGGTAAATCAAGCTCCATAAAGCAAATGAGTGAATCCTCCTCAGAGCACTGCCTCGGCTGTGACATATCCTGTGTGCAGAGCTCAGCACAGCAGGAGTGCCTGCTGTGCCACAGCCAGCTCTTCAGCTCATTGAAATATCTGTGCTTTCCGCATTGTCCTGGCAGCAAGTCGCAAGTCAGTGACACCCCGCACTGTGAACGTCTTCCGTGTGGGTTTGAAGCCTGTGAATCCTCTAGAGAGTGATAGGGGAAACACAAGAGCAGCATTCCAGGTAGTGGCAGGAGCCAGCAGACAGGGCTGCTGAAGTTCAGTTTTTATGCTCTCTGTATGGCTCAGTGTTTGCATGGAGAGACTCCCCTTCCTGCTGAGCTGGGCCTGCAGAAATGTGGCTTTTGAACGGCATAAATCCCTACTAGCAGCAGCATGCACACACATCCAGTGGGAACCTGGCCCCAAGCCCTGCCGGCATCTCCCCGCTGTGGTTCTGGGACCTGCGGATAAGCCTCCACCTCACTGCTGCTGAACACTCTCTGCCTTTCTCCATTCTCACAGGGTGGATGTTAGAAAGAGCTTTTCCTAGAAACTGTGCAGCAAGTAGGAAGCTGTGGTGCAGAACGGGGACTCACTGTCACTCCACATCTGCACCGGGAGCCCGTGGGCAATCCCACGGCAGCACACAGATGATGGAAGAAGAGGAGGGAAGGTGATACAGCTGCAGGCCCCGACTCTGGCAGTGGTCGCTCTCATGCCTGTCATCCTAAACATTCAGGAGTTCACTGTACATGAAGATGTAAATAATGAGGAGTGGTTGTTTTAGGGATTCACTTACTCTTATGTTACAAACCCACCTCTAGTCTCTTGGAAGGAATTGACATTGACAGGACTGAATTGTCTGACAATAAATTTATCAAGATGTTAATGATCATCAGCTTCTCTGTGTACTACTTGGCAAAATCACTGCAGGTCTTCCTATTAGCTGGAACTGCTACCCATTTAGGGTTTGCTTTGAAATTTTATCTTTCCATCTTGTTTTCTGTTTCCTCCTTTTTTTTCCCCCTTTTTTTCAGAGACCTCATCTGTTTGCCAGCATTCTCTGATCAGCATCTCTCATGTGTTTCCTATTAAGGCTATGATGTGTCTAGCCATTTTACTTCTCCTGCCCTTTTAAGTGGTGTCAGTCTTTTTGCTTTGCTACTAGTTGCCTTTTATCTCTGCAGTCTCAAATTCTCAGCGCACATCATTACCTAACTCTTGAACTATCTTTTTCTTACTCAGTGTGACAAGTCTCAGAGGCCTGTGGCAAGCCCTTGCCAGGATATAGCTAATGATGCCTGACTGACCATCAGCAGAGGTGGCTTTCCGTGAAAAGCCAGAATCTCCCTGCTTTCACGATCTCAGCTGGGGATGTGTGTGTCTGCCAGGCATCTCTGGTGTTGGGCATCATTTCAGCACAAGACACTCTGCCAAACTGGAGCAGAATTCTATTGGGACCATAGCACAGGACCCCAAGTTCCTTCTGCCAAGTGAGGCTCCGTGGGCACTGCACCCAGCCAGAGGCTGTGCCTGATGTGGGCACCTGGCCCGGCCCTTGGCCCCTCGAGCTGGGTGGGATCTGCATTCAGCACCGTGTGGCAGCGCTCATGGCTGTGGGGGAGCCCCAGATGCACCTGAAGGCTCGTGCTGGAGCCTCCACAGAAAGCCTTGCTCAAAAAGGGAAACTCATCAAGTGTTACCCAGTGTTGATCAGAGTGCTCCATATGGCCCTGGGAGCTCTCCGAGTATGAGAATTTGCTTGTGAGAATTGGAGGTGTCTGTTTTGGCTAGTCTCTGTGCTTTCACCGTTATTGTTTTTCCTTCAGGATTACTCTTTCTAGCTGTTTTCCTGCATAGTACACAGGCAACACCACAGAACCTCAATCTGTAACTAACTCTGGATTACGTTATCCTACACTGCTACTAAGAATAGCTTCCAAATATATAACCAAGGCCCAGACACCAGGCTCTCCCTCATCTCAAGTGACAGGTAATCTTCCCCATCCCAGCTGTCACAGCCCTTCTAGTGTCGTTCTGACACTGTGGGGACTGTCCCTGTGCTCACCAAGGCTGCTCCAGCGCTACCCGATACTCTCTGCTGTAAGGACAAAGCTATTACAGGGTTCATGTGCAGACAGTGGACACATATTATACCCAGCTGCCATCTCTGTAAGTTATGGGACGGACTTGCCAGAAAATTCAGACAGGACCTTTCCACAGGTCGGAGCTGCCCGGAGTGACTGCTGCCTTCCTGCTCGGCCCCAACCGTGCAGCCACGTGCCGCCGCCTCGTGTGCTCCGGTGACGCTGCTGCTGCTGCAGGGAGGCCACAGGTGAACCCCAAGGATTGAAAGGCTTGTGTTGCTCTGGGCTGTTTATTTGCACAAGTCCTTCTAAAAGCAAGGACTTTCCCTGCTGTCTGTAGCTGTACAGGAGCTCTCCCCCCGTAAACCAGTCACCACTGAGGCTGTCACCACTTGCGCAGCAGCAGCTCCAGGCCATGCTGCACCTGGGGGAGTCGTTGCAGCAGTGTTAGCAACTTGTAGCTCTCAGCAATACCTGGCTGCCCTGGGAAGCGCTGCTCCCAGGGCTTCCCTCCCGCACACAGGGACACCTGAGAGGACCAGCCTGCAAAGCCTCATCACTCAGGGCCGACAGGTCTGTCTCGTTCAGCGGAGAGCTTGGAGAAACTGCAGGCTTTGCCAGGACCTGCACTGCCAGCCCTGCAGCCATGGGGGAGCCTGGCCGGACACCCCAGCCCCAGCATGCCTGCCCACCCAGCTCCCTGCACACCCTGCAGCAGGAGGCTGGAAGAGTCCGTACTTCTGCCTCACAAGCGTTTCGTGCTGGCACCACCATTCAGGAGCCCCAAAAACTGCCTCTGGAAAGCACAGAGCGCCACAACAACGTGCCACCTCACCTGGTGCCCTGTGCCGCTGGCACCTTCCTGGGAACTCGCCAAACCTGTGCTTTAAGGATTCACGGGTACTAAAGCAGTAATTGGAGCAAATGCACAGAGCTGCTTTTGCCCTAGATAGAAGAAAACCTACTTGTTTCTCCATGAAAAAATCCAAAAGCTTTTTATTTTTGTAAGAATAAGAGTAAGTGACGCAGAAGGCAGTGAACAGTCTCCTTGCACAGCTCTGTCTTCAGTGGACAAGTGCTCTTGGTTTTGCCATGCACCTGGGCATGAAAAGCCTCTGGCATTTCTCACAAAATGCCACAGGAGGGGCTGCACAGTGACACCAACAATGCTGAGAAATCACAAGACAGTCCTCATTTTTCCAAGTGCAAAGTGAGCGATAACTGTTTAAGAATTCAGTCCTGTATGTTGAACCAGAAAGGTGTTCCAGCTCAGTTTTCCAGGGGTATGAAAAGGATTTCCTGCAGTGTTGTTCATTCAACTCACTTTTCATAAGCTAGTTTTCAACAACATCATCCAAAAGCCATTAGTTTCATTGTATGTATCACACAGCGTTATTTAGTAGGTCAGAAGGAAAATTTAAATGGACAGGTGCTTTAAATTACAAGATGGTGGAGGTGGTTATTAAAAAAATACTAGAAAACATTGGTAACCTTATTTTGGGCTTGAAGTGGGTTCTGTAACTGATGGGCAAATGGCTTGGAGAAACACTGAGATCTGTCAGAAGTGGTAGGTTCAAAATGCCTTCAGGAAATCAAGCTGCTCCCTGGAGATCAGAGCACAGTGCAGGCTTCCCAGACATTATGCACCTTTAAAACTATTTATTTCCTCTTGGATATTTGCACCATGGGGACAATTAATTACATAACACAAATGTCCTAGATGTGTGACACAGAAAAACCTCAAAACACTTCTATGTCTTGTCATGACCTGAAAAGTGTGAGAACCACGATGGGCTGCCTCCAGGTACACTGCAGCTGACCTGGGGAGAGACCAAACCCACCTCCGCACAGACATGAGGAGAGAGCAGGAGACTGAGGCTCAGATCACTTCAGCTGTAACCTGTAACCCACCTCCAGCCTGCTTGGAGTATCCAGCCTTGTACCAAGACTGTCTAATGGGTCCCACCATCTAACAAGAACTGAGCAAGGGGCTTCTTGCAGCTGAGCATCTGTGGTGTGCACTGGTCACCAGCACTATCTCAAACCTAGCAAATGAGCTCAGCAACATCTTTACAACCTTCTTGCCACAGCTTCACAGGCTGATGCAGCACACAGACACAACACATGAAGTACAAACACAGCACCCCTGGGGTCTTTCAGCAGCCAGGGACCACAGGAGTCACAGCTCATACAACCTCCTCTTGGCCCCTTGCCCGAGTTTGCTGTCACTTACACAGAGACAGAGCAGGGCCGTGACACAGGGACATGGAGAAGACAGTCACACATGGACAGCCAGTCCTACCACATGTGCATGAGGGACTGGAATCACTCAAGAAAGCCTATCCATGTCAGCAAGACAGCTCAGGAAGAGAGGTACTAGCACAAAGGAAAATAACACAGGAAGGATTTAACAGGGAGATGAAGAGGATTTAATTATTTTATACATTGGAGGCTGCTTACAGAGATGTCTACTGAAAGATCAGTGCTTGTAATGCATTTGTGTATCAGCACACAAGAGGGGTGAGTCTGGTTTGTATAACTATTCCCCATCACTACATCTTATCTGATTCCTTTGGCTCGGATCAGGCTGGAAACCTAACGGGAGTCAACTGCTTTCCAAGATGCTTGATATTTCCTAATTATTCCAGGTTGGACACATGTCAGCAGCTAGAACAGAGATGCTTTAGTAACTATTAATTCCTGGCTAAATTCAGACTGTTCCTCTGTTCTTGAAACTCAGGGCACAGGAAGAAAGATGAAGGTAATTAAGTTGTAGGGAAAAGCTACTTGACACAGTGGGCAGTAAGAGGGGACGGGCAAGTCACTGAGGGCATGACTGGCAGCTGAGACAGCAAAAGCTTTGGGCTGCTTCCCACCTGCCTGGGGCAGCTCAGGGCCACAGGGTCCCTCCTGCCATGCACACACCTGCTGAGTGTTCTTGGTCTCCAAATGTGATTCCCTTTCAGGGCTTGAAAGAAAGTTTGTCTTTGTCTTGTCGTGCCAGGCTGCAGAGAGGTTAGCATCTTTAACTAGTTTGATACTGCCCCAATCCGACTGAGCTGTGCCCTTTAGCCACGCCAGACCTTGTCAGGTACTAACTGTACAAGCCTATGTGAGATCCTCAGAGGTCACTCCCCTTACATCAGTAATTCAGTGCCTCTGAACACTGAAAACGTTAAGCTATGCGCCTATAAAGAAGGGGGCAGTACACTATCACTTAAATGCTATTTTACAGTGTCAGGTGTAATCTGAAGGGCCAGTTCCTTTCCATGAGGTCCCCCACACCTGATTTGAACATGAGGATAGCTTCACACTCTGTCTCACTTTGTCACCCAGCAAGGGCTGTGCAGTGGTGCAGGCTGTGTGTGTCCTGCATGTCTCCCGGCCTCGGGGAGCCCCTTGTTCTGGGATGGGAGCCCCAGGAACCCAGAGGCAGCAGCACCAAGGACTCAGCTGCTGCCTTGATGACCTCAAGAGGTGCAGGGGCCTTAACCCTTTCCCCTCCTCAGTTCTACTCAATCACACTAAATGGCCCTCTGATCAAAAAGCTTGAGCTGCTCTCATGATAGCAGTAAACAAGGCACCACAAATGCAGCCAATTATCAGAGAACTGGCAATGCTGTTTGGGAAAACTCCAGCACCTCAGCTGGGCTTGGCTGGCCTATGCCTGTCTTCAGTGCTGATGAACAAGCAAAAGCAGAGTGAAACAACAGCCAGGACACCCACAGGGCTGCCCCAGGCTGTGAGGCCAATACAGTGCAGAGGGGAAAACGCTGTCCTGAGGACAGACCCAGCGCTGGCATTTACAGCCAGGCATCATCCCTCACCCGGTCACAGCATGCCAGAAGCAGCTGAGCCCTTCCCAGCAGCCTCTCTGCACCTGAGGAACCCCAACACCATGAGGATGGCAGGGACTGCCCCGCCTAGGGCCAACAGCAGCAAGAGGCCATGCTCCAGGAGGAGAAACCCAGGGGTGCATCTGCCTGGCCTCAGACTTCAGGAGGGTTTCATTAGTGTGCAGGTATAAAACTGGAGAAGATTACACAGTCCCAGATTCTGTCCTGAGCAGCATCCTGACAGGTTCCAAACTGAGCCTAAACTAACACAGGATCATACATGTGTTTCGAATGTTTTTTGGCATTTCTTTAGCGTGCTTTCAGTGCTTGTACTGCTAAACCACAGCTTCCTTCTTTGGGAAAATAAGAGAGGTCAGAGGAATATCTAATAAACACCAGCACAAAAAGAGGCAAGATGCATTTCACATACTACTGGTATGTAACTGAAACGCTTAAGCTACCAGGAGAATGCAGGTTTGAATACTTGCTCTAGAAGCTGCACAGGAGCCCTTATATGAGGCCAGACATCCTGATCCTGCTCTGCCACTGTCACCATCTGCTGCTGCAACTGCCCAGTTCCAGATGAACATGACCTTTCCTGCAGCCTGAGCAAGGCAGCAGGGCAGCTTCTGCAAGCTGAGAAACCAGGAACGTGAGGAACTGCCCTGTCTGATATAAAAGTGGATTTCTGGAAGCTATTTCATATGGGGTTCAAACATGATCAAGGAAGCTAGGTCTATCACATTTCATATGATATGACACAGGAATTTTTAGTGCCCAGAAAAGAAAGTGTAGAGGCTGATAATTTTTCCTTCAGTTTTATTGTCAGAAGAGCCAACTGGGACAATCTAGCTCGAGTTCTCACTGTTGCCAGTTTCTGCACTGATGTGGATAAGTAACGCTTGCATTAAGGCAAACCTGCACCTCATCCAGACTTAAAACCACCTCAGAGGGCTGCATTTGACTTATCTTTTATTTGCAGAAAAGCTTAATTACTCTTGTAAATAAAAAATTAACACTTTATTCCAGTTTTGTCTTATTTCAGTGTTTAGTGTATTGGGTCTCCTTGCTCAGTGTGCCAGGTAGAAGTTAGTGAAACTCAGGTTAACTAGTTTCATTTTTTTCCCCCTTTGTGGTTAAAACATGTGAGTGTTACATTTAAGTTACAGAAAGAAAACTTTCTGATTTTAGCAAAACATTACTGTGAAATAAATAAGTAGCATTGCTTAAAATGCTGCACTTGTTTATGTTTTGCATTTTCATGCATCCAGTCTCACTTTTACAGTTCTCCCTTTCCACTCTAGTGAAATAGTCTTAAATAAAATAGATGCAAGAGTAGCTGCTATTTCCCTAACTTTTAAAAGCAAGTAAACATCAGAAAAATTATTCCACCTCAGTTTTCCTCAGAGAAAAAGGAATTGAGAAAGTCCTCCTTCCACTTCCTTTTTCCAAGATTCTCCTCCCACTCTAAGAATTCCAAAAGAAGAAAATAAGTAAAAAATACAGTGCAAAAACGTTTTTCTACTGATTTTGAGATGAGAGCTTTACACAAGTTTTATAGTACTAAAGCCCTATGACAAAACTTGTATTTCACACATAAATTGCCTGAATGTAACATGATGCCTTTAAAGAATCAACAACTTTACTACAGTAAATGGTTAGTTGGGAGGTTTTTGGCTGAACAATCAACTTAAGTGGTTTTACTCTAAGCAAAGAGCATCCTCTGCTATTGAGCATCCCCTCTTGTCTGGGTGCCTGCAGATCGAGTGCTGCTGCTGGAGCAGCCACCTGCCCTGTGTGGGGCTTGGGAGCCATCCGCCCCCAAAGCCTCCTTCGTTGCACACCATCCTGCTCCAGCAGCAAGGCCATCTCCTCCACACCCCTGACACCCTGCAGCTCTCTGTGGGTCCTGCTGCTTGTGGCGCTGGGGAAGGGACCCTTCCAGACAGGACGGGGAAGGGGCAGCTTGCTGCCTGGCCAGCCCAGGCAAGGAGAGCTGACACGTCTCCTGCAGAGACAGCGCTCCACAGGCAACTTTATTGCACAAGAAAGCAGCTTTTGTACAAGATACCTTGTCTCTTATTCTAGTACTACTGCAACACTAAAATCACACCTATGAAATTTTATATTAGGTGGATTAAGAGGAATTCACATCAGTAAAACTTCAGGAGAGCAAATCTTGCAGTTTTATGGTGTTCAGTGTGAGTTTGCTGTTCTCTTGATTACCTTTTTCCTGTCCACAGCCAAAGCACAAGCCTGCACTGAGCTGGCACATGACAGTGAAGAAAAACATCACCAGTTTGCTGTGACAGCGCAGGAGCCAACCTTGGGGCACCTCAAGCCAGCAAAGAACATCACAGGTCCTCCAGGGAGAAACACCTCAGTCATCAAATGACCACTTTTCAGTCTGCCTCATTCAAAAAGGCCCCTAAACAGGGAAATCTGGAGCCCTCAGATTTGGTTTTGCATATCAAGCTACAAATAAACCCTCAAATTAAAAAGAAGGATCAAGTGAAATCAGTGAATTTTGCCTGGTTTCCTTCCCGAACCTCAAAGCCACTCGAGGTCATACCAAAACTCACACAGGTTCACCAAGATCTCACCTAGTTTCCAGTTTCATTGCCAAAGTTCTACATAGCTTTATAGGAATCCCAATCAAATCCAGAGCAAATGCCTTGTGAAGCCATAGCTATAGTACTTCTATATTCTGCCTTTTTTTTTAAGTCTATACCCAAACAGCTGCCAACTCAAAAGCATCTATAAGTATTGGAAACACTTCAATTATTTAAGAGTACATGCACAGTGGAGAGTCAGCTAAAATCCCTGATGTGCTTTTTTTTGGTATTGTAAGTGTTTCCATTTGGAAGCAATTCAACTCGAATTCTAGCAAAGCTCTTTGGAGCATATTGAACTGATTTAAGGAGTTTGCATCCAAAAAATTTGAAATTTAAACAATGAAAAAAAGAGGTTAAAAGGCGCATTAGTGGTTGTTTATAAATCATGCCCTCAAATGTTAAGAAAACACACTGCCTTCCTTGTTGGCAGCAGGAGGAAAAGAGAACATACAGTAGATGCACAGATGTGGGCAGGGGATTAGGTGAGGGTTCCCCAGTGCTATGGCAAAATAGACCAGGGCAAAGGCTGCCGGGGCAGGAGGGTGTTGAAGGGCCATGGCCACGCTGGGCAACCCGCAGCCACACGGCCCCTGCGCCATCGCTGCCATCACCGTGCCCCGTCGGGTGGCCTTGCTGAGCCATCACGTGTTTGAAACCAAAATGCTTCTGCTGTTGTCTAACATCTCATTTTTAGACAAGCTGAGAGCCAGCTCCACACAGAGCCCGAACCCCAGGGGACAATGTTACCACACCTGAGCAGTGCTTTCCTTTTTCCTTGCATGCACTTACAAAAAATGAAAGGGATCTGCTTTCATCTGTCTGAAAACAACAATTTCCTATGAAAGATCTTCAGCCCCGAGGGTGCTGTGGGTGTCTGCCCCTCCCCATTCTTTTGCCTGCACAAATGGAAAAAATTGGGGCAGCCCCAAGGCTACTAATACTTCTGCAAAGGTTTCTCTCAAAATAAACCAAAAAAGCAAAAGCATCCCCCCTGCCTCCAGTGACAGAGAATCCAGAGATGTCCCAGAACTGCTCCAAATTCAAAATCCTCTGGGGAAACAGGCCTTGTTTCATAACTAGCTCAGGAGCAGTGACTCCAAAAGGGGTGGAAGCACACCCACAAAGAGATAGAGGAAAAGATGTAGTGCTGAGGGAATTTACCCTCAGGCTGCCAAGGAGAGGGTGAACAGCAGGGAGAGGGCAGGATCACTCACCTGCTCTAGAGCAGATGGTGACTGATACGTGCATGCATCTTCACTCATTCCTCATACCCATAGCCTATGCCCTCCATAGGCACCTTCCTGGAGCCCCCAGGCTTGACCAGCACGTGGCCAGGGGGGCTGGCATGGGGTCAGCACCTACCCTGAGAGCTGGAAACTCACTGCTGCAGGACAGAGGTAGATGGGAGCTGCCCGTGCTCTTAGGAAACAGCAAACACTCTGGTCCATCAGCTGTCTTGGTGCTCTTGCACAAGTGCTGTGGTGCTGCTCAGGTAATTGGGAATTAGGGTCCAAGAACAACTGTGGAATCCCAAAACACTACTTGCCAAAATTAGAGGCAGATGGAAAATGTGCCTGCAGTGAAATAAGTAACTCCCCTGGCAAGCATGGCAAAGCCCCCATCTCCTACCTGTGCCCCTCATGCACACAGTTTGCTTACACACAGCTAGGCTGCTGCTGGGTGCTGACACGTTTGGCTTTGTCCTGCAGAGCTGCATAATTACCTTCCAACAGAAACTTGAAGCAAACTCAATGAGTGTACTGTGGGTTCAGTTCTCTCCCTGTTTGTACAACTACATCTCATTGCACATGAAGACGGGTGCACGGGCAGTCACATCTGCACTGGGTAAAGGAGCCCTGTGTGCCCAGCTGCGCCCCCAGCCCTGCAGCAGGCAGGTGACTGCCTGGGTGCCAATGGCTCCAGTGTGGATTTAGATGGGTCTTCCCAGGCAGAGCAGTTCCCTGCAGCGTTCCCTGTGGTTTCAGTACTTAAAGTTTACTTTTGCAGGTCAATTTAACAATCCAGGGGCCAGGCCCTTAGTAACAGCTCTGTTTACAAAGCAGTTGTGCCATACTCAGGATCAACAAACCAATGGAAACTCTGCCAGGGAGCTCCCTTTGTGGTGAATTTCCAGGGATCCAGTCTCTGACCATCAGATTCCTATAGCGAGTCCTGAAGCCCTCTGTGATTTGGTGTGACAAATGGGGATGGCCACGGAGCTCACATCATCCTCCAGTGCTAGGTGATGCTGCTGTGTGTGCACAGCCCTGCCCAGATGCAGGGGCATCTTGCTGTGCAAGAGCAGCGAGCAAACACTGTGGCTTTGCCTCATCTAGCGCAGCACAGACCTCAGCACTCGGCTCTTTAATCTGTTCCCCTCCTCCTTGCTGTTATTTATAACTGTTTAAAGCACCTATTGAGCCCTGTCTGTAAAAGGCTGGATGCTTTTTGATCGTGCCATGAATCTTTCCCTTGCAGACTTCTCCTGGACCTACACAGTTTTCCTGAAGAGCTGCACACTCTTCTGTTCTCTTCAGAGGAGTCCCAAGCGAGGATTACAGAGCTATAAAAGCGGAAGCAGACTGCTTGGCAGAGCATTCCTTGAGATTTGCCAGCCTAAGCACACAGATGTTTCTCAGATGGGTGAATTTGGAAATGAAGATCTACGTGGCATCTGTCAAAGGGCTAGTGTTTCTGATCTGTGACAAACACTGCACAGGATCCTGTCCGTCCTGCCAGGCTAACGCTGCACACAGCAGATCTACCCATCACTGAGGCTAATCCCAAGTAATTTATTAATCTTCTTGTGCACACTCGTTTGTACCTCATAACTCTCTTGTCCATAATGAAAAATTATCTCTTGCTGCGGTTGTCCTTCCAGAGCTACAGAGGCTGCAGCAAAGGCACCCAAGTGCTTTTTGGATGATGGACCACCCCTTAACTACGTTTGCCACAGTAGTCTTCAAGTGTCCCTGCAGATCCCCTTGGAGGGAGGTGTTTCTGAACCATAACTGCAGGAATATTCTTGCCAATAATCTTGAAGATGATTGGAGCTGACCAAAGCAGAAGAGAGAGCTGGTTGACAGACAATAGCACAGGGCAGAACACTGTCAGCACACTCCAGTGCAGGCTGCTGCAGGAGAGGGAGCTTTTTGGTCTCCAGACACTCCCAAAATTCATTTCACTCAGTGGCCTGTACCTTAGTGAGAATAGGACTCCCCTCAAAGAATGCAAGCGCTGGCTACATTCAAGGCTCACTTCCTTCCATCACTGCTCAGGGCTGATCTGGTGTTCAGGGTCCAGGGCAAGGGCAGTGGGTACAACTGTAAAAACCCCTGTGCTGGACCCATTGTAGTGTTTCCCCATCATCCCAGCACTGCAAATGGATCTGCAAGCTTGCCTGTATGGAGGGCAGCACCTCCCACTGCAGAAGGGCCTGCAGCGCTGCACCTCTCACAAGCACCAGGGCAAAGCAGCTTTGGCAGTGCTGTCCCCTGCAGACAGCAGGAGGGGGCTGCTCCAAACTGGGGCAGCAATGGACGAGGCACAGAAGATGAAAAGGATGTACAAACACCAGAACACATTTGCTCATTGTGAATCCTGAATCATAACCCTTCACTTTGGAGAATGCAATAAAAATCCAACTGCAAAGTGCTTACAGTTGTTGTAATATTCTGTAAATCACGAAAGAAAGAGAAAAGAATTAGGCTACAGGTTTCTGAGGAGTTATGAGTAATGGATTGTCAGGCTCGGTTCAGACCTGTGCTAAAAATCTTTTTAACTAATGCATTAACTCTTTCATTGCTACTGCAGATGAAAGCACTAGGGTCACAAGATGTTAGAGTTTCAACATCCTGCTCCAATTGATCCAGATATATTGTAGGTGCCTGTTGGACCCAACTTCCCTCTCTGCAGGAGTGAGACTGCTGAGAGTGTTAATTAATCATTAGAGTATTGCAGAAAACATAGGGAACTCATGTGCCTACATGAAGTCTGACAAAAGTCATCAGATGAAGAAGCCATGAAAAAGGGAAAGGGATTACTGGTAATCCCTCATGATGACACAAGAAAGAGAATGGTACTGGTGTTCTCCACCCCATCCTGTGTGCTGCCCACCCCATGTGATGGAGCTGCACCAGCAATGGACACAAATCTCTCCTTTCTGGTCCAGAGCTGGAGCAGATCTTGCCCCAAGTGCATAGTTCTATGCTCCTGGCTGGGTGGCACTTTATTTATTGCCTTAATATTGTTCCTCTGCTCTGCTGCTCGAATTCACTTCACAGGGGCTTCCATGATTTCACCTCTACCCTTCAGAGTGTAAAGTTCCTCACTGCTTTGCAGTGAGGGCAGAGGTGTCTGGCACAAAAAGGGACATGGTCTGCTGCTCTGCACAGCTGCATGGGAATGCAGTTAGTTGAGGCACAAGGTTAATAACACAGAGGCTCTGCAAAGGAGGCAAAGTGACACAAAATGCATCACATCCATTCAGCTGCCTTGCACTTTGCTTTGGGATTGCTGCTCCCTTGTTGTCTCCTACTCCACCTTGCTACCACTGACCTCTGCCATTAGGACAACTCAAAGCCCTTTTCTTGACTTGGAGAGAGAGGAACCTGGCTGTAAGCAGGAGGCTCAGCAAACAGGCAACTTCCAGAAGGGGAGCAGATGAGTGCTTTCTAAGGTGCCCTTGCCTGGCTACTTGTTTCTCACTGCTTGAAACCTTCTCAGGCTCTTAGAGTCACTGGAGAACTTGCCTGTTCCCTCTTGGAAGCCAACAGGCACTAGAGCAGCCATTTGAGTAAGAGGAGCAGGCAGGCTGGCTGCCAGGCAGCATACCAGACAGCACGTCTGACTTCAGGAATATTGATTAATATGAGGACATGAATGTCTGCAGAATGTCTAGCAAGGTGCAGCACCAATTTTCATTCATATTCAGTTTTTTTAAAAGACACAGATCCACCTGTGAGCCCACCAAGCCTCAAGCTGCTTTCGTTCCCTCCCCTTCTGCAGCAGTGTGCCTGAGCAACTGGCAGCAGAGAGCTGCTGTCCCCTAGCAGTGACTTTCCTCCAACCACTGAGCACTCCAGCAAGGCCAGCTCTCCAGAAAGTGTATTTACTGACGCCACTGAATACACAAAGTATGAAAATAGTACAATGGCAACAGTAAACAACAATGTTTTGACCTCATACACTGGAGAAAACTATTTCTGAAGAGAATTTAGTGAGGACAGACCCGCCAACGCCAACTGCCTCTGCTCTAGATCACACTGCTTCACAGCTGAAACAACCAAAAACTGTCAGTGTATTCATTTTCTATCTGTGACCCGCTGGAGTTCATTCTGCAGGCGTTATGACGGACCACAGTTAAACTGCGCAGGACACACGTGGCCGATGCTCACAGCCGAGGGCAATGGAAGGCAGAGCACTTGGAGAGGCCACCTCAGCTTGTGGGTCACACAGGACATTCCTCTGCGCTCCCCAGGGAGAGCTGCATGACGAAGCAACGATTCAGGCTGAACGTCTGTCTCTGCTGCTAGTTACAAAATCATTTCTGATTTTAAAGAGTACTTGCGCTGCGATGAAGGCAGCTTTAGAAGCAACTGCTCTGGCTGTCACTAAGGGCTTGACCGCTGCAGCTTGGTAACTTCACACCTCCCACCTGGATCCTCTAACTGACAGCATCCTCTGTCCCAGCACAAGACGCAGCAGAAAGGGGTCGAAGTTACACAGTCTTTCTTATTGCTAGGAACAGGGACCGCGGCGCGTGGATAAAGCCGTCACCGGGCAGGGCCACACACACGGCTCGGGCCGCGGCCGGGCGGTTCGCACCGCAGCAGCACTGCCGGCGCGGCCGTCCCGAGGCAGCTCCCGGCACCGGGCCGCGGGACGCGCAGCGGCGGCGGAGCGGCGGCGCCGGGGCCCATCGGCGGCTCTCCCGGCGGCTCTCCCCGCCGCCCGGCCCCGCCGTCGCCCCCTAGCGGCCGGCGCGAGGCGGCACACGGCCGGCGCTGAGCCGCCCCCGCGCGGCCCGGCCCGGAACGCACCGCACAGCGCGCGCGAAACCGCAGCCCCGCAGCTCCCGCGCCGAGGCGAGGGAAAGGCTCCGGTTCCCTGCTCTCAGCTGCAGGGCAAGCACGGATGTTGTCACCCCCTCAAGCACAGATGTCGGCGTCTTCCCATGCCTGTCGGTCCTACGCAGCACCTTGCACGTGTCCCAGTGCTGTCTGTGCGCTGGGCCAGTTTGGAGCCCCAGTCCAGTTCACACTTGGTCCTTTTGGACGCTGCCATTCTTTGAAGCCCTGCCTGAGCTGAGGCAGCCCAGCTCTGAGCCCAGAGAAGCATCACCAGGGTGTGTGAAGCTGTCCCTTCCTCTGGGGAGACTTTTGCATAGCCAATGAGCATTTCTGCTTTGGGAAGGAGCCGTGTTGCCTGTGGTCACAGAAGGCCAGATGAACTTCAAGCAAGCTTAACATCTCTTGGGCAGTGGGCTAACATGATGTCTTTCAGCCAGAGTTCACCTCCAGCCCGTCCCAGCCTACATGGCCCCACTGGCAGGTGCCAGGCTGTGCCCACCACGTGCAGCAGCCACTGCCCAGCAGCAGCACTCGGGACCAGGTACTGCAGAAAGCGATCCAAGGGGCCACAGATATCATTATTATTATTTGTAGAGTGTCAGAAGCACACATACCACTTCACAGATTAATAAAAGGAAATGTCTTACTAATGTAGTTCACGCGGGTAGAGATTCTCCAGTGGGAATCAGTAGAAATTACTCACACAGTTGATACAGGAGAAAGTAGAAATATGTGTTACACCTGCAGCATAGCATAGTCCCACTAAAGTTACATACTTATCTCTAGGTACAGGTACAGAAGTGTTCCAAGACATTATTCCCTGCAAATGCATCTGCTAGTAAGCATTACAGGGCCACTGTAATTCCCCCCAGACAGGACCAGGACTGGTCCGGTGTCCCCATAGTGGTCAAGACGACTCTCCCTGTTTGTACAAGGTGGAGGTGGCATTTCAAGCTGGAAACTGGCAGCAAGCACAGAACTCCCAGGAACACCAGACATGCAAACCCAAACCAATAAAATATTCCAAAATCAACCTTGCAAACATCAGCAGCTGAAGGTGCAGGGTCTAATCCAGGCTGGCTGTTAATATCAGAGTGAGGCATTGGTCCTCCTTATTCCTTGTGATGTTCATTAGTACCTGGGGAATTCATGACTAAACACATACAGGCTATCCCCATTGTAGCTACTGGAAGAAACAGGCACTTCTGTCCTCAGTTACATATTTTACAACTGTAGTGACATCAGTAAAAGGCATTTTTGGATTGGATTTAAAACTGAAAAAGTCAAGGCAAAGCTTAGATGCCACAGGAACTGCCCCAAATACCTTCGGCAGAGCTGGATATTAAAACCTGTGAGCTTGTTTGGTCAGAGCAAAGCAATAAACCACTATGTTCAATCACATTGGAATGCAAGGGCTGCAGTGAGCATGGGGATGCCTCCGTGCTGCCATGCCCTTTCCAACAGCTGCCTCCTGCAAACTTTTCAGCAAAAAAATATGAAGGAAAAGTAAATTTTGATGCAGAGACTACACAAAAGAATATTGCAAGGAGCAACCAAAAACTAATCATCATGACACTTCGGCATGTATGACCGAAGAACAAGAGACCTGTTGCTGAGAGGCAAAGGGCAGCTGGGCTAAATTAGCTGAGCAAGTTTGAGTCTGGATAGTGTCATTAGGAGAAAAGCAGAACTATGCCATAAACTCTAATGAATGCATTAATGGATGGCTTGTGCCTCTCAAAAGGGGAAAAAACGGTTTAAATAAAGTTATAACACAGCCCACCTGTGTTTGGCTCTTGGACTATGTTGTTTAAATAGCCCATTAACTCTTGGAGTAACTAATCTTGAAAGTGAATATAGCCTTTCTGAAGTAGACATTTAACTGCATTCATATAATTCAATTAGATTGAGCATTCTTACTCCAAAGCCAGTATTCTGTGCTTTCATCTCTAATAATGGCACACAGCAAACTTGGTTAATACGGTGTTAAAAAAAGAATTTGCATTTGTAATGGTAACCAAAAATAAATTGGACTGAACACTACAGTACAACATGCAATCTAAGAGGTATGAGTGAGCATTATTATAACAACACAGAGTTAACTACAACCTCAGCATTCTAAGATCAGCATTACAAAATGAGCAGCGGTTTGCTCTGCCTCAAAGGAAAAGGAAAAGTAATGATTTTTTAAAAAACAGATCTTGATATAAAGTTTCTGTTCTGGGTACCAGAGCACACAGTTAGCAAACAATGCTCTGGACTGCTTCTGCTTGGGGTTTGTGGGGGACAGGGGGTGGCAAGGAAGAAGACGAGAGGGTGAGGAAGAAAAACAAATCGTGGCCTGAACAAGTTCATTCAGTTAATAAATAGTTAAAGCAAATTCATTAGGAAACAGGAATTTTATAGATTTAGTTAAGGGTTTCTTCCTATTTGTGTCACTGAGAAATGATAAAATTCCTTTTATCACTCTACAACTTGTTAATGTTTTACCCCAGGACCACTTCATCTGTAATAAACATCTTAACAAAATATGCATCCCTAGGGAGGAACCGTTAATTTCCTTAAGGCCTCACACATGTAATAGGTTTTTATTGCATGCAGGTGCTTTGTGAAATTGCATTGACTTGTAATAAACGTCCAGTAAAGAGCAGGTAGCACCTAGAAGGGGGAAGTGTTTGTGCACCTGTCTGAAGGGAGACTTAACTCACCCTAATCCTCCGCAGGCTTCTTCGGCTGCACCGAGGCACATCACCAAGCCTCCCCTTCCAGGGCGCCTGCTGCCTCCAATCACCGCAAGGTAAATGCTTCCATTTTACAGTTGTTTAACCAGCT
The DNA here is from genome assembly GCF_028858725.1 of Colius striatus. NCBI lineage: Eukaryota > Metazoa > Chordata > Aves > Coliiformes > Coliidae > Colius > Colius striatus. The sequence continues at coordinate 531,216 of NC_084777.1, forward strand.
TGACAAAGAAATGCTAGGGGAATTTAATATAGATTCAAATATATTTCTTGCTCCTTCGGCTAAAACTGAAGCATAAATTACAACTGATTAAACACTCTAAAGGGTCAGGAAAATAACGCAGGGCAGGTTTGCTTTCCATGCCTTTTTCTTTTTTTCACAGATAACTTCCTGTGTTATCTGTGTCAGGCTTCATGGAATTAATGCATCTTGTTATTCTGTTTAGAATTCAGTATAAAGAAAGTTTAACATAATTCTTAGCAGCAATAACACACCCTAGGAGTTTCAGTGAGGATAGCCTCGCCTCACACTTCTCATTTCAAGAGATTATTTCTGAAAGACCACGTGAACAAAGATGTATCCCTGATCCTCCACGGATGCTCATGGCAGAGGGCTATTTTGCTTCTTGCTAATTAAAAGGAACAAAAAGTGTTTCAAGACAACGCCCATCGGTCAGCAGCAGCAGGTACGTGTCTTGACTCTCCTCATTGTTCAAGTGATTGCTTTGCCAGAGCTGTGGGTTCTGACAAATGCTTGCGGTGCCCAAGCGCTAAGGATCGCTCCCTCCTGTCCTGGGGAGGGCGGGGGGTGGTCTGGAGGACAGCACACATGGAACACCCTGAGTTAATGTTCTGTGTTGCCACTTGAGGTGATACAACAGATTATAGCTTTCAGGAATTCCTAAATGTAGTTAAAGCCCAGAACTTAGCCAAGTTCTTCAGTAAAGCCTCTGCATGCTTCCTGTGCCCCCTCCTCTTTAATCTTTCTTTCTAAAGACAATTTCCCAGTGGTAGGAAGGCAACACAAAACTGCAGCTACAAACCAAATAAACAGCTCTGGAGATAGAGTGGCTCAGATTAGAAATCTTTGAGATGAGATGGGATGAAATGCCTGTGTCTGAAGCTTTTTAAGCTTCACGTGCTCCAGGGAGCCTACAGCCACTTGAAGGGCAATGACACAGTCACTCAACGTGCCCCTTGATGAAATAGAGGACAAACTTTTTAAGTCTCTTGTAACGCTTAAAAATCCAAGTTTAGTTAAAATTTTTACCCAGGCAGGTAGGAGAGCTTTTTGACCTTTGACAGGACTATTGCTAACATATCGAAGATGCTTTTTAATTTCAAATTGGTGCATTTTTAAAAGCCACAACCATACGCAAGATTAAGAACTCAAATCTTTTCCCTAGCCCAGACAGAAAGACGTAAACTTCATAGTCCAAAGCATCCCCTGAAATACTTACATCTGAAGCATTTAAGCTCAGAAGTCTGTAAGACTCTGAAAAGTATTTTAGGTGTGTGTTTAATTAAAAGAAATATTTATTTTTCACCAACACCTTCCCATGACCTCAGTACCTAATGTAAAAACTCCACTGTGATGTTAGTGAAGTCAAGAATAACCACAAATGAATATACTAAAAATGAATCCTGACTTCTGGGGGACACAGGGGAAGGTAAGTGTACTCATTACTGAGTTATAAGAAAACTATTCCTATCAAAGTGTCAGAAAGAGATAAATTCAGAGTCCTCTCTGAATAAATAGTAGAAAAATAACTGAACAACAACAACAAAATAATCTTAAGAGCAAAGACCAAAATTGTGAATTCTGAAGAAAATCTCCCCGAATTTAAAAGGGAGAGAAAAAAAGAAACAATACGTAGCCTCACACCTGAGCTAAGATGGCAAAGAAATAAATGGCACTGCAAAAATCAGGAAAGCATTTAAACACATCAGTCACTTGTACAAGTCCCATTAAGTGCAAAGGGGCTGTGTACAGAGGGCTCTGCCAGAGCCCCGTGCACAGCTCTGACCCCTGTGAAACACCACATGCCCAGGAAGGCTGATGAATTGCATGCACAGCATTGGTGAGGGCTCATTAGAAAATATTGCACCAGGCTGCAAAGGCAGGAGGCGGCTCCAGCACTCAGGGGGTGTCGGCAGGGAGCAGACAGGACATCACGGGAATGCGAGAGGCTTCCGAGTCTCCTGCAGCGGGTGACGGGCACAGGAAGGAGCACGAGGTGCTCCAAGGACCTTCCCTCTGCACCTCAACAGTGCTTGGCACTGCTCCCCAGGCCACTGCTGCCCCAACACTACAACTCTGCATGGCCCAGAGGGAACAGCCAACGGAAGCAGCCTTTTGGGATTTTTAGCCAGGAACATCCAGTGTTGATGATGGGGCTGGGTAAGGGCAGCAGAGATGAACATCCCTGTGCTTGCAGTCCCAGCCTGTCCTGTGACACAAGTGGTGTGGGCGGTATGGTGGGGCAGCAGGTTGTCCCCAGCTTGGAATGATTCCCAGGATTACAGCCGTGATCAGTGGCCACTCAGTCTGAGTACAAGAGATAGCAAGAGGCACTCCTGTGCCTCTCAGGCAGGAACTGGAGGAGAGGACAGTGAACAGAGCTCAGTATCCTCCTTCTCCGAGGGAGCTGCAGTCAGCTTGAACCATACTCTGTGCTGAAGCCCAGCACAGTGTCTTTAACCACAAAGAAACCAGTAGGACTTAATGAGAAAAGGAACACACCCTTACATTTGTCAGGAGGCAGATTCGAGCTTTCTTTTTCCCTACCAAAATGTCTATACAAGTATTTAATTCCACTCAAGCAGCTCCTGGAGGCATCCCCAGGCTGTGCCATGCCAGGGCTTTGCTGCTCACAGGCGCAGGGCATCACTAGCAGGCACCACAGCCCTCTCCTGCACAGAGCCATCTCCCGCCGGCACATGAAGCTCTCCGCAGAGCACCACCAGTCCTTCCAGAAGACCCTGGCCAAGGGGCGAGTTTGTGGGTGGAAAAGATGAGCTGCCACCACAATGAGCAGTTTTCTGTGATTTCTGGTGAGAAAGACTCCCATTCCTGCCAACTTCTCGGATTAAACCCACCTCCTCCCCTGCCCCCAGTTTCGTACAGAACAGCCGTAGGGGACGGGGTCAGAGCGGAGTGATGTTGTGGCTGCGCCCAGCTCTGCGCAGAGGCCTCAGGGATGGGGCGAGAGCGGCAACGCGCGTTTCCTGCGGCCCCGACCGAGCTGCATGTTAGGGAGTTCACAGAGTAGGAACAATCATCTTCAAAGAGAGAGGATTTACAGATGCTGCCAGGCTCTGCCGGCCGGAGCTGTAAGCAGCCAGGCACACGCTTCCTTCGCCTGTTCGCTCAGCCCTGCGCCTCGCCAGGCTGCCCCAAGAGCTGCGACTGCCCAGGGTCAAATATTCCCTCAGAAGCTTCACAGAGCATCTTGAATTTTCAAAGAAAAAAAACCAAACCAAAACAAAACCGAAACCAGGAGAAGGAGCTATCCCCCTCAGTACCAAGGAAAAAAGTAGAGACAGGATACGCAGAGGCAAACATAATTAGGAAACATATGAGAAGATTCAAAAAAGTTCAAAAGAATATGAGAGGAGAAATGTATAAAAGTAAATAAAACACATTGTTTAAAAATGTTTCATATTAGACTTCCCCTATAAACATTTTACTTTTTATTTTATAGATTTCATGCTATTCTAATCAACTTTATTTTTGTAACTTCACAACTGAAACTGCAAACCTTACAGCCTGTTTTCACATTTCTGGTGTGTCCTGTCAGTCTTTTATATCTCTCTAGATGGGGGAAAATAAAGTCGACGAAGTGAGCCAAAAAATTCTAATTTCAAAGCTTTTATAGAAATTTCTCCTGAAGAAACTCAGGCACCACATCATGGAAAGATCATAAAGGTTTGGTGAAAACAGTTCCAACTCCCAGACAAATCAAAGACTAAATAGTTTACTATTGCTTATGAAGAGTATGTAAACTTGTAAAGGATATTAATGAAGGTGTAAACTCTTACTGAGGAAAAACAAGTCTTTACTGTAGAGGACTAGGGTATTAAAATAAAGCAACCACAACACTTCATCTGCCATGCCTTAAACCACACCAGAACACTGGAATTAGAGAGGCCAGGTAATCTAAAAAACAATTTAGAGATGCAAGGCTTTGCTGGCCTGCAGTCATCTGGATGAAGGTCCCATCTCATCTTTACAATCAAAGAGTTAACTCTAATGTCCCAGCACACGAATAAGTAAATGTGGGATAATTAGGAAACAAATTCTGCAAACATCTTGAAAGGGGCTGGAGACCTTTGATCTTTATAGAAAAGAAAACATTACAATACAGTCTTGCTTTTGGGGTCTGCACACATTTTATACCAAGGCAGAGGATGGTATCTTTCTTAAAAATCAAGTAACACCTAATTCCATCATACCCTAATTATCTTAACTGATTTCATATGTCCAAAGGTATTTCACCAAAAGATTAGAGTAGAAAGAGGGACTGACAAAATAATTAAATATGCAATTTGCCAAGCTTGGGCAATATGGCTTTGAAATCACCTTTTCAGGAAGTTTTACAGCTTGTTCATTGACATATATATTGCAGCCTTCAGATTCTTATTTAAGCTCTTTTGATTACTTTAATGGATTAATACCCGAGTACCATCAATGCAAAGTCTAATACTCAAGACTGTTTCTAATTTGCCAAAAGTTGCACTAGTTTCCTTTTGGTGTTAGGATGAGAAAAAAATAATCTGAATCTTTATACTTTAAAAAAAAGCCAACAACATAAAACTCCGTCTTCCAAAATAGCTCTGAATACCAAAACAGGCCTTTATCTAGGGTCCTTTTTCAAGTGCTCTTGGGTTTTCTAAGGTTTTGGTGACTTAACCAACACACACAGAGCCATAAACAACATGTGGGGCGGGGTGTTTTACCAGAAGAGTGCAGAAGTGCTACTTCAACCCTTTCACGTTTATTTTGGGGAAAAAAAAGGTGTAATGAATTCATGTCTGGGGCCTTGGCCATAGTACCATTTTAAGGAGCACAGGCTGGGGCCAGTGTGGCAACATCTGCCCCACTGCCTTCTGTGGAGGCGTTCAGCTCTGTCAGGATCACACATAGTGGTAGGGGTTGGAAGGGACATCTGGAGGTCACCCAGCTCCATGCCCCCTCCCTCCTCATTGCATGTTTCTGGAGCAAACACCCAAGGCAGAGCAGTGCAGCCTGTGGGTGCTTTCTGACACTCCACAGCCCAGCAGTTTTGAGACACAGGTGGTTTTGGTGTCTAACAGCCCTCCACAAACTTCTTCCCCGCAACTTTCACTGCCTGTTTTAACACGTTTCCCAGAATCATGACATGCTGTGGGAAGAACCACCCTCCTCAGCTTGTTTTGCCCAGCACAGCAGAAGGGGCTAACGTGGGCTACGCATCACCACCCTGCTTGGTATTTACAGAGTCAGGGCAAGGCTTTCACCCACGAGACACGGGAGGAACACTGCTGACGTTGAAAGACATTTTCAAAAATAAAATGAAAATACACATCTGAAGTATTAAGCAATTTGCTCATGGACACCCACAAATGCCACCGCTCCACTGCAGTCCAAGCGTGGACCAAACAAGTAATTGCGTAGCAACAGCCAGCTTCGCAGACATGTTAAGCAGTACAATTCACTTTACTGTACATAATTCACCTATTGAAGTTTCTTGTTCTGCCGTACACAGACACAAGCAACCACTCAAAGCTTCATGGGAAGCAAGCCTTCTCCTTCTAACACTTGTTCCATAAGCCTGGGTTCCTCCCTCACTGGCCACACACACTGTAAGGGCTTGTACAGCCCAGAGCCTGACAACCAGGTCCAACCAGCCTTCTGCTCCCACAGCACACACCACCTCTCCAGATTAGGTTTTGTGGAGTCAAAAGAGAAAACAAGCTTTAAATATTTAAATGTAAAAAAAAAAAATCAAGTTTAGAAACACACGAGACTCCAGAAAGGGGAATGGCCTTCAGCCATTTCACCAGAAGCCAACACACACATTCCTTAACAAAGAACAGTTTTTCTTGAGATTTTAACAAAACAATCTAACCCAAAGCAGCACAGCCTTCGCCTCTTCCTGAGGAATTCCAGCCTAATTATAAACTTCCCTTGAAAGATGAAAAAAATAGAGCTGATACTCACAGTTTGGAAGATGCAGCCAGCAGCAGTTCTAACACAGCCATTTTGCAAACATCTCCTAATTGGCTCCACACCTGAAAGACCTCTCCAGGTTGCTGTGGAGGAGAGTGCTGGGTCAAGTCCCTCCTTTTATGGTTGGTCAGAGCCTGGCTTTGCAGACTTGCACCTGTGCAACTTTGTGTGAGGTCACACAGGCTTCAGGGGGACTCCTGGGTGTCTGGTGTGTCAGGGCCCTTCCTCCTCCATAAACAGTCCCAGCTCTAGATTGTTGGGGTTGTTTTCCTACTGACTTTTTTCAGGCTTATTATTTATCTGTTACACATTATCACTTGAAGCCATCAGAAGTGACCCAGGATAGAGGAAGGGCACTTGCTGACCACAACCATGTGTGCAGTGCTCTTGCTTAGAAAGGGTCTCTGTGGGTTACGTGAAGGTCTCAGAGCAGGAGACAGAGAAACTCTGGTCAACTCTGGTCTTTGCTGCCCACAGGACGCTACTCCCCTTCCAGGGCAGAGCAGTGGAGCTGCTGGCGTTGTGGTGCCCGAGTGCTTCTGCCAGGGCTGTACCTCCCACTGAAGTGCCTGTGGCCGAGACTGGGCTGTCCAGGGCTGCAGCCTGGAGCGCTGCTGGCATGGGGGCTCTGGGGCCATCTGCCAGCACCTCTAAGGCCATGTCCCCATCACGGGGTAGCTGGAGTCCGAGGATGCAGGAGCAGCACTGCTGCCTTGAAGCTGCCCACTGCGACTGCCACCATGGCCATGATGGGCGTCTCAGTGTGTGCTGCAGCGTGGGGGGCGGGGGCTGCCAGCAAAGCTTCCCGTCCTTGCCAGCAGCACCAGGGAGGGTGCAGAGGGCTGGAAAAGCAGGAAAAGAATAGTGCTGCTTTGATGCTAAGACACAGTTCAGGGCCTGTTTGTTTATTAGTGTCCATAAAGTTTCACCAAGTGACACATGTTAGGATTAAAAATAGAGAGATGTCAGAAATGTTCCCTGGAAGCCACAGTTCAGCAGATGCCTTTAAAAATAACTAATTGAACCACAACAGAGAGACACCAAACTGACCCAATCCTTTCCATCTTTAAAATCATGTACATACACTATATTTCAGGGTCAATTTATCACAACATGCCCCTTCCTCGCTGGTGCGTAGCAAAAGGGAGTGCACAGGCATATTTATAGCAGTCACTGCTTATCAGATGTTATAAATATGCCCATGCTAAAATAAATCGAGACATGGATGTGAAGCTCAGTGACCCACAGCAAGAAGGAAGTGCTGATGAGCATCTGGCCAGAGTCTCTGCTGTAGGGACAGGGCAGACTGTGGCCCCTTGTGCAGAGCTGCTGGCCTCAACAGCATGGGTCGGGACTGGGAGCACAGGGCACCTGCCTGGGCATTGGCCTTCTCATTTTCTCTCATTCTTGCACCAAGGAGCAGATGGAGAGAAGGAGCCTCCTCTGTATTCTTTTTTTCCAGTTGTCCCTCTGTAGCTGTTTACCTAATCGCATTTTGGATGTAATGAAGTTCCCCAACACAAGGGTTTGTCTCAGCTTGTCCTAGTCGGTCCTAGAACAGCCTCCCCTGCTATTAGGGCATGTCATGCTCCTCTGCTGAGCTTTAGAAATTAAAAAATGCTTTCCCTAAACTTTTAGCTGCTTCTAGTTTAATCTCATTATCACTGTTGTCCAAATCCTAAACATCTCTGCAGCTGAAACCCCTCCAAAAACCTCCCAGATACTATGGGATTAAGAAAAAACCCAACAAAGCAGGTTCCCCATTAGCCACAGCTTTTAGAGGAAGAGGATCTAGTGCTTCCCCAGACACAGAAACAGGCTGGGAGCAAGGTAGTACACAGAGGAGGTGCAGGGAGATTTTTGATTCGTCATTTCTTGCTCACTTGTGCATCATGTATCTCCAACTGCCTTGGGAAACAGCTGAGATTTAAGGTTTGCCAAACTGTGAATACAAATATATTGGTAGGAAGATTGGTTTAACTTTCAAACAGCAAAATGTAATAATTCACAAATCAGCAGCAGCTCTGGCTGCTGGCAGTGGTGCAGAAAGCATTCACAGAAGAATTATAGAGACAGCACAGAACTGTCTGGTTAAGAAGACTACAAATTCAAGCAAACAGTACCAAGATAAAGCTGCTGTGTCCTTACAGCGACCGTTTCAGACAATCCCACTCCCGTGCCTGGACAGTCAGGGCCTTCTAAGAATAAACTGATTAAAGAACATTTTGCAACCTATAAACCTGGTGTAGTTTAAAAGAAGTCTTTTAACCTTGGAGGTCTTATTTTCCTTAATAAGAAGCTGGGAAACCCCTTGCTTTCCCCAGTTTGATCAGCTCATTAACAGACTGACAATATCTCAAGAGCTGCTGATACTCAATGCTTTAATAATAACATCTGCTGACTTCCTCAGGGCCCTTTTCAGAAGAAATTAGGTACAGGTTTGCATGCCAAAGCGAGCAGGGATGTCATGAATCTGCACCCAGCTGGGAAAAGCAGACAGGCTGCAGAATCGCTGCTGTAGCAGCCGCTTCCCTGGGCGCAGCTCCCGGTCCCCCCCGCACCAGGAGCACAACCGCAGCTCCAGCCCCGCGTGTCCCTGCCCCCGCAGCTCCAGCCCCGCGTGTCCCTGCCCCCGTCCCCGCACCGCCAGTCCGGCGTGTCCCTGCTCCCGCAGCTCCAGCCCCGCGTGTCCCTGCCCCCGTCCCCGCACCGCCAGTCCCGCGTGTCACTGCCCCCGCAGCTCCAGCCCCGCGTGTCCCTGCCCCCGTCCCCGCACCGCCAGTCCCGCGTGTCACTGCCCCCGCACCGCCAGCCCCGCGTGTCCCTGCCCCCGCACCGCCAGCCCCGCGTGTCCCTGCCCCCGTCCCCGCACCGCCAGTCCCGCGTGTCCCTGCCCCCGCACCGCCAGCCCCGCGTGTCCCTGCTCCCGCAGCTCCAGCCCCGCGTGTCCCTGTCCCCGCACCGCCAGCCCCGCGTGTCCCCGTCCCGGAACCGCCAGCCCCGCGTGTCCCTGCCCCCGCACCGCCAGCCCCGCGTGTCCCTGTCCCCGCACCGCCAGCCCCGCGTGTCCCTGTCCCCGCACCGCCAGCCCCGCGTGTCACTGCCCCCGTCCCGCACCGCCCCGCGGGATCGAGCGGCCGCCACCGAAACGGCCGCGGACTGCTGGGGGATTTTTTTAATCTAGTTTCCTATGAAAACACGGTTCCTGTGATCCCTGTGTGCTTGTCTGTCTGCCTGTCCTGCCCAATAACTTTGAACTCTTTAGTGATTTAAACCAGATTTCACAGAGAGGTAGAAGTCTCAAGGATAATTAAGTTCCTAAAAGTTTCATATAAGTAGGCATTTGGGCAGAAAAAAAAGGAATTTAGAGTTAGAACAGCAAACAGTTTGCATTAAAGGCTTTGAGTCCATTGACTGACTTCTGCCGACTGCGACAGGTCACTGCTGGGAGGCTGTGGGAAAAGTCTTAGGTGTGGGTGGGAAGAGCAGAAAATCTTTGTGTAATTCAGATAAAAGGTGGTTGCAGGAAACCACCCCCATTACCCCCAGCGCTCGTGAAGCAACGCGCGGCTCACGTGCCCCTGAAGTTTGCACCTCTTGTGTTTTGCTGCCGGTGTGGCCCAATTCCTGGACATGGCGGCTTTTCCCGACTATGGCAAACTCCTTAGTCACTATAAAATAAGCAAATGCAGATTGTGTCTGCAATGCCACCCCTCAGCCCTGCCGCGGGCAGGGAGGGAGGCACAGGGTTATGGTGCTGTGGGGTCTGTGCCATGTGGCTGTGGGTGACTTGGGCTGTTTGTGATCTGGGGGCTTTTTGTCTGGATAAGTGAAGTGCTGTTACAGAAATAAGCCTGATTTATCAGTCTCGGTGTCCTGTCATTGGGTCCTTACATGGTGTATCTTACTGGAGCATTCACACCACATCCAGTACGTGGACCATCACACCCCCCTACCCTGGAGCTGTGCAGGCAGCAGCAGGATCAGGATGCTTGCCTCATTTTTGACCAGGCTCAGACACTCCTGCTGAGGAGATGACCTGAGGTGACCTTAGAGCACGTTGGCTTCTTAGGCTGTGTTTTCTTGACACTTCAGTGACTTTGTAGGTGCCTTCCCCCAGCTGCCAGCAAACCCAAACCACCCAAATCCCAAACCTTTGCCATGACCGTGGGAACAGCCCACTGGAGTGCTCCCAGAGGAAGGGACGTGGTGTCGGGCACCGCAGCACTACCTGCTCAGCTTCACTGCTCCCAACAAGTGCTCAGCAGTGACAGAGCCTCCATGACCCTCCCAGCCCGTGTGTTTCCCTTTTAAGAAGTTCTCTTAATATACACTATAGATTTTCCCTGTTACCATTTAAGCCCAGCAATTTTGGTGCTCCCTATTAAAGGATAGGGCACCCACAAAGGGTTGTGGGTCCCCTGCCAAGGAAGTCCTTCCCTCCTTAGCCCCTTCTGATGCTGCGCTTAGGGCTCTGCTGCCTGCAGTGCCTCCAGCACCATCCTGTGCTCAGGGTGCCCCTGGGCCAGCAGTGCTAAACTTACCACAAATCCTCCCAAACCTGGCCTGAACAAAGATGTGACCCTGTTCATAGAATGGTAGGGGTTGGAAGGGACCTTTAGACATCATCTAGTCCAACCCCCCTGCAGAAGCAGGGTCACCTAGATCAAGTCACATAGGAACATGTCCAGGTGGGTCTTGAAGAAGGAGCCTCCACAACCCCTCTGGGCAGCCTGTTCCACTGCTACGTCACTCTCACAGGGAAATAGTTTTTTCTTATGTTTAAGTGGAACATTTTGTGTTCCAGCTTCATCCCATCACCCCTTGTCCTGTTTCTGGCTGCTATAGAAAAGAGGGATGTCCCAGCCTCCTGACACCCACCCTTTAGATATTTATAAATGTTAATAAGATCTCCCCTCCGTCTCCTCTAGACTAAACAGCCCCAGGTCCCGCAGCCTTTCCTCGTATGAAAGATGTTCCCCTGGTGGCCCTGCGCTGGAATCTTTCCAGAAGTTCTCTGTCCTTCTTGAGCTGTTCCTGGAAAGTACCTGGTAAAACTTTCAAAGGCTGAAAATAAGACTTTGCTTCTTTGCCCAGCTGCCAGTGCAGCTCAATTTGGCTGAAAATCTGTTTTGGACAACTAGTATTCATTTAAATTACAAAGCTATGAACTAGAAGCAAACCAGCAGGCACACTCACATCTGAGATGGGTGTGAAAACCCTCCTAGGAGCACAGCCTCCTGCCACCTGCTTCTGGTCTTTGCTCCAGCAAGAACCCAAGAGCTGCAGGTGATGCCAGGGAGCACGAACTCCGAGGCAGACAGGGCTGCGGCAGCGGCTGGGGCTGAGCCTGGACAGCACTGCGATCTGGGGCAAAGTCCTCTCCATCTCTGCCCTCCGTTTGCCAAATGGCTGCAGAAGTGACAATTTTCTCATGGCAAACCAACATTATTTTCTGCCGATGGAAAGAAACACATGAAGGAAGATGTGTTTTTTCCCCACACGTGGCTGCGGTTGCTGAAGGGCAGAGGGAACACGTGGAGTTTTGCTGCAACATTTTGTTCACAGGCCAGGTTACGATCGCTATGGGAATCAGCGACAGGCTCCCCGGGGCTTCAGGCTGCACTCGCCAGAACCAGCCGCTTCTCTTTCCCACGAGGCTCCCGCTCACGAGGCCTTGGTGGTTGCCACCGCAGCTGCCAGGGCCCCGCGCTGCCGGCTCGGGAAACCACCAGCACTGGCTGTGCCTCCCAGCACAGCACCTCACCTGCTCCAAAGCACCAGCAGCTCTGGATTTTGGGTGAGGCTTCTTCATCCCTTGTGTTCATGTTGGAGGAACCCCTGAGGATCTGCGTCAGTCTTGCTGAATGATGGATGTTAAATCTGCAGCCGGCCTCTCTGAGATAGTCAACTGAGCATGTGGCATTTGATGGCCTATTCTCTAACAGGCCCTCAGAGAGGATGACCTGGAGACTGGTTTTGATTTTAGCAGCTGCCCACGCTGGCGGGTGCAGAGAGCTCCTGGGAACACAGCACCACTGTACGGGCTCCATCCGAAGGGCTGGTGCGGAGAGTGTAACGTAAAATCTGCCAGAGCAGCTGGAAGAATACGCAGTTTAATTTGAGATCCAACACTCACAACTCAAACTACAAAGTGGTCCCACTTGGGGTATTCCTGCAGTTTTTGGCTTATTCGAGAAAAATTCTAGGGGTCAAATTTCACCCTCAGCAGAAGTGTGTTGTGAGACTTCCAGCAGAAGTATGTCAAGAGATTTCCAGCCTTTCTGGTGGCAAAGCCCAGCCCAGAGCCGCTTCCTTGGGAGAACTGTGCTATGGTGTGATCAGGCTTTTCCTCCTTGACACGTCGCCCATTTTATTAACTTCTGCTTTGCTTTAAAGAGAGGCATCTACCGTTTTGCTTCCCTGAAGAAGCTCATAATGTTATAATTCAAGTGTCAGGACAGATTAGGTTAAATGTACTGTGTGATTCCCAAAGGAAAACAAACTTCCAAACATACTCTATTTGCCTTGTTACATGTCATGGACTGCATTAGAGCTGAACATGTAATTCTGTCGCCTAATGTGTTAAAGTTGGCATGAATTCTATTCTCTGTGCAAGGTGAGAAATTACTTAGCTAACAAAACATTTCGCTTCCCCCTCTTTGCGTTCCTTCTTTATGAGATTCTGAATGTGACATTTTCACGAAAAATCCCTGCACTTATTTGTGAAAAATGTATATTAAAACCAAAACACATCAAATGGAAAGAAATCACAGATGGTTTTATTCACAAGCAGTAGAATTAATGGCCTTCCCTACTCTTTATAAATATTGGAAGCAGATGAGTTCATTACTATTTCACTCTAATAGAGAAAACCTGCCTTATTTTGACAAGACATCTACTTATCTAGTGTTTCTACTGAATAGTAAATCTATTTTCTTTGAAAAATAAAGGTTATCAATAATCAGAAGCCTGCCTGGAAGAATTTGCCCATCGAAAAGCCCCAAACGTCTTCATTTCTGACAGTGAAGAGATGGAATTCGAGGGATTTTGAAAATGTCACTAATTTTCAGAATAGAAAGTTTCAAAATGTTTACTTTGTGGTTGTCTTAAATTTTTACATCTTTCAACAAAGCAAGCAGAAAAGTGAAAACATCTGAGAAGGCTTTTGAAAAGAAAAGCGTCAGCACAAGCTGGATAAAGCTGTGGGCTCCTTTATCTTCAAGAAATCTGCACACATGGAGTGGAGTTGAGGACTCTCTTTTTTTAAACTCTGCATTCAAACACTTCCCCGTTCCCAATCCAGGCTACGTCGCATTTGCCAGACTTTCAAAGTACTGCTGGCAGCCTTTCCTGCGCTGGGATAAAACATCCTACCCTGGGGAAGCAAAAGCTGAGTCATTTTTAACCCCAAACAACATTCACTGATGTGGTCACCTTGTTAGTCATGGAAATCTGGTGTTATTTCTATTTATGCTTCTTTCAACACTTATTAACCAAGAAGTGAGGAGGTTTTATTTTAAATGGCAGAAGATGTTTATCCTCTCCAGGGCCATGACAATCAGTTACATGGCTTATCCATCACTGCACAGAAAGGAAAAGATTTTGAGAAACTCCCCAGGCAAGTTAATTTTTAAAGCTGTAGGAGGGAGAGGAGAAAAGAAAACAAACATCACCACCAAAGCCCCAGGCACACAAAGCCCCACACAACCGCCCACCGCCTGGGGACCACGGCCGCTGCCTCCGCCCCGCGCCTGCTGCTGCCCCGGGGACAAAGGGAGGATCTCCCTGGGGCAGGAACAGGCAGGAGGCAGCTCCTGGGGTCCAGAGCACTAAGCAGAGCAAAAGAAATTTGAAATGTTCCTTAGAAAACAAATCCCATGAACGATGGACACCGTAAGCCAGCCCCAGTCGCACCCCACACCCCCAGGGCCGCCCCGGGCAGGGGGATCTGTCCCTGAGCCCAATACCCTTGGGCTCTGCAGCGTGGCACATGCAGCTGAGGCCCTGCGCAGGGCTGGCGGCCGGGGCCCCTCCTGGCACCCTCCTCTCCACTTGCCATCCAACACCCCTTTTCAGATGAATCTAAATTTAGCTTGTGGGACAAGGGGCAAATGCAGGAGAAGGAACTGAGATATCGGAGAATATGGTTCTAGCTGAGGTGGGAAAGAGGGTTCAACAGCTGGAGCTTTATGCTTTCAGAGCAAAAGGAAATGCTGTTCAGGCCTTGGCCTCTGCTGGCACCGAGGGCCATGGCAGGTGAGCCTCTGAAGCTTCTGCCTGTCTGCTTCTGCCATCTGCCAGTCTGTGCTTCTCAACACTGCCCACACTCCAGCTTTGGTCTGGGAGCAAAACACCTCTGGCCAAAGTGTCACACAAGTGTGGGGCACACCGGGATGTCTCCCGGAGCGGGCACGGATGACGGACACCCCCTTCAGCTCATCACTGCCATGGCAGCAACTGTGTGCAGTGTGGCTGTTTCACAAGAAACGCTACAGAAACAGCACAGAGAGTTGATGAAGAATTGTTTTGTTTTTTTTTTTTAACATTCAACAATTATCCAAAAATTTCTCAGCAGTTGAATTAGGAAACCGAAAGACGTGAGGCTGAGCAGAAACGCTGGGATTTTGGTAAAGTCTGGAGTATTTTACCAGCAGAGCAATCCCAGAGGCCTCACAGGGGTTGCTGGTGGAAGGAAGAGCAGCTCATGTCTTAGGAGAGTGAGTGGTCCTGGGCCAATCACAAACAAAAGCAAGGGCTGAGGGACAAGGGTCCCGTGCTGGGAGCTCGGCTGTGCTCGCGGGCAGTGGATGCGCAGCCCTCGCAGCTTCCCCCGCTGCAGACCCAAGCCCATGTCCAGGGACAACAGCTAATTAGGCAGAAGTGGCTTTGATGTCTGCAGGCATCACGGCTCGGCGATGGCCCCGCTCCGCTGCCGTGCCTGTGGCGTGGGAAGCCGTGAGCCGGGCGCGGGACGGCCCACTCTGCTTTATGTTCCCCCCGCGCGGGATATTCAATCAGGTGCCAGTGACGGCTCCCACAGCAGCTCCAAGATGCAGTTTCATAGTTTTTGGTGGAACAAGTGGTACTTGCTTTCAAAAGGAGGTTATAAAAACATGTGCCTGAAGAGAATGTCGGGAACTTGGGTATTAATCTCCTCTAATTCAAAGACCACTCAACATAAGCGAGACAGAAATATTGGCTGGGGTGGGAGAAGATGCCAGAGGTCAGGTTGTGCACCACCAGCTTGGGTCAAGTTCAGAAGAATAATTCAGCACAAACAATAACAGTTTTCAGTCTTACTGGTGTGGCATTAGCCTCTCCCAGGCTGAGAAGCCTGTCTCTTCCCCAGGGGCTGGCTGGTCATGTGGCTACCTGCCTCCCCGTTGTGACGGCCCAGCCGCTGTGGGAAGGGCTCTGCCTCGAGCACAGTGCTGCCCTCACTGCCCTGGCACAGCCCCTCTGGGTTTTTGGCCAGGTTTTGCCCCATCCTGCCCAGCACTGAGGCACCTCCCCGCTGCTGGGAGGCAGCCAAAGGCTCAGCTCCGGCACCGCACGGACACCCGGTGCTCTCTCCTGCGGCTGGGGCCGAGGCCTGTCCCTGCTCGGCCAAGCACGAGCACAGTGGGGCCACGGAGGACAGGCCACCAGTCAACAAAGCACAGCACTCACCTGCTGCAGCCCGAGCCTCCTCCAGCAGCAACACCTGTACAATGAACCTGTGTCACAGCCCGAAACAGCAGCAGTTCCAGGTGTCACAGCTACAACTGATACCTGGCAGCTCTGTTCAGGACAGGCCCTGGCTCGTGTTTCGCTCCTCCTGTGCTTCCACAACACCCATCTGTGGGATCCAACAGCCAGTGCAACGATGGTGCAGAGGGCAAAGTGCAGCTGCTCCCAAGGAATGTCTCTTTCCACGTTCTAGGCTTTTTAAACTCCAGATTTAAAAGACAGAGCACAGATAATAAACTGATTAAAACAAGTTTTATTTAACAAATTATATTAAGAATACAGACTAAGTTATCACACAATGAAACTTCCCTTTGTAAAATACAGGAGGGTCATCTAAAATAAATATAAAACATAGTAACATTCATAAGATTAATGCACAGTAAATCCACTTTCAATAACCCAACAAATGCATAGCATCTTAGAAAAACACTTTGCAACTGCATAAAAGGTTTCTGTCTTCCATTTGCATGATGACATTTAAAACTGTTGCTCTTAGGAAACAATTTCACAATAAATGACCAGAACATCCAACCTGTTTGGTTTCCTTGGGAGTGAATTGTGCAGCCCTTCGCTGCTGGCCACATAACGCCGAGCCCGCTGGCACACAGCAGGGATTCCCATCCACTCCTTGGCCCGAGGCTGAGCGAACTGAAGGCAGGATGTGGCTGCTGCCAGCGCAGATGGGCTCCTGGTCAAGGGAGACAGATCCTGTGGCCCGAGGGCAGGGCAGGGGGTGCTGAAGGCCAAAGTGGAATGGGCCAACTCCAAAGGCACTGCGCCCTGCTTTCCCTCCCCCAAGGAGATGTTTAAGTCCCACTGCAGAGAAGCCCCCACCTGTAGTTGTGCCCATGTGGGGACTTGCTCCAGGCTCCGTGGATGCGGGATCGGTCTGAACTCCTCAGGAAACCAGCAGGGACAGGGGCAAGTGTGAAGCCAAACAACCCCAAAGCTACAGACTACCAACAACCTCTGCCTACGTGGGAGGCTGACAGGGACCCTCTCCTACAGACACTGCAGGCAAACTCCGTGACAGCCAAAGGAAACAAGTCTGACAAAGTTTATTCCTATGGAACTACAGCTACGAGATGCTCCCACAGGGAAGACACAGCTATTACTGTCCACACTTGAATTTTATCACAAAGGTCACACTCTACATTACTTTCTGGACTAGTTTCTTGCCTTTCCATTGTTAACACATGAGACAGCACACCCTGGCCTGGACGGCCCACGAGTCACCTCGGCACACTACCTGCTCTCTGCTGGGAGAAAGCCAGGAAGCAGTGTGTCAGCACTAATTCACATCAGAAGGTATATTTTACAGTAAGCAAACCCCTCACTGCTGCCTTTCTGCCTCTGTTGCAGACATATGATAATTTGGCAAACTAATTGCTCCATCAGCCCCAAGATTACGCTACCTGGAGACTAGTTTTGTTCTAGAAATAGAGGCAAGGTAGCCAAGCACATCTGGTAAAGCTCTGCAAATCCACTTCTCTTGCTTTCCATTGACTCATCCCCTCCTTTTACACTCCAGAAGGCTTCTCTGCAGACAGGCAACATCAGCATCAGGCTCCCTGAATGTTGTCTGGGCCAACACTATGGCAGTCTCCTTTGGGACAGAGCGTGAGATGCTGGCACTGGCTATGTCACATCCAACGGGGAGGGACTTGCTGCATGGCTGCAAGGACCAGCCTTGCAATGAGCTGCTGAGAGTTTTGAAGTTACAGAGCAGCAAATAAAACCTGCCCAAGGTCTTGGGAATTCTGAGTTGCAGTGACAAAGCTTCCTACTGAGAAGAACACCACATGCAGTCAACCACCCTGCACTGTCTGATGTGCTTCCAAGCACTTTGGAAGGCAGTTTTCCAGCCTCCAGTTAGTGGGTCCGAAAGCTCAGCTGGTTCTTGGCTCTTTGCTCAAAATGCCTCCATTGTGTTTGCACCACAAGAGCTGCATTTCTACTACTCACACATTCAGTACAGCATATCCCTGCAGTGCCACAGCGCAGAGACACACCAGGAGGGACAAACTAACCACATCTCTTTTACAGATGCACTCCTGAAGCAGCTCTGCCAGCCTGGTGCAAGAGAGGGAAGAGTGAGAACCAATGACACAAATATATCCTGAAGACTTCTCAGATGCTTGTCCCAGCTGCATGTCCTGCCAGCCTTCTGAGCCATCCAGTGTTTCTTGCAGGTCACTGAAGAGAAGGTTGAGCTACTATCTCTAAGGCTGCTGAGCCAAAGTAACTGTTGCTATACATTTTATCTACTGATGCTCTCTAAGCTATATCTCCTGGAAGGGACTCAAAGCTGGGCAACCACTGTTTCGAGATGCCCCAGGGAACGCAGGGCTCAGCAGCACTCTGAACCTTCTCTCCAGCTGCTGGGCAGGCAGCCCTGCCCATGGCATGGGGAGACACAGCTCAAGGAGGGGCTCTGGGCAGCCACCTCCTCATCTCCCAGCAGCAGGAGCCGCCCCTGGAGCTCTACAGGCTCTGTGCTGGCTGCCCCACAACAGGCCGCAGCCCTCACTCCACCACCACTAACAAGGAAGGTCACCTCTCTGCAGCCCCTCACCCCAAAGCTATGAGGAATGCACTGATGCAGGCGGCTTCTACCTGCCTGCAGTGTCCACTGAGCCACAGGAGAAGCAATAAGCGGATGCCACAGAAAACTACAGAACAAATTACAGGCAGAAAAATAGAAGGACAAAAGATGGATGAGATGGCCACAGTACTGCAGTGTGAAGTGGATTTGAACTTCAAGTGAACCTGAGCCGAATGACCAGGCTGCCACGGTATGTTCATTTGTCGACGCCAGCATCATCAATCCAGCTTTTGTGAAGCCTGGTAGTGAGGTCTGGCTTTGCTTTCCTGCAGGATAAATAGGAACTAAAAACGGTGCTGCAACCTCCAAGTAAACAAGCACTTCCAGGGGGTCACCCGAACCTCCAGAGCTGGTGTGAATGGCACAGCTTTAATTCTTCTGCCCAAATATGACACTCCTGCAAGCAAACTGGCCTCTGCTTCCCAACCACACGGCTTTGCTTTTACAGAGGCAGTTTCAGAAAACAATTTACCTGACTGGAAGAAGTTGAAGGGAAGACTTGGAATCAGCCTGTCCCCGGTGTTACGGCATTTTGTGCTCATTATCGCGGCGATTCGGTAACAGTGCCTCAGAACCAGAAATGAATCTTTGGACAAGAAATATTTTACATATGTACAAATAAAAAATACAAGCTGACAGCACAAAACCCACCGTTAGTCACCGTTCTGTCCAGCTAGAAAACGTGAGATCAATGAAAAGCAGTGCAAAGCAGGTCAGGGCACAGCACAGCCCAGACTGAGCGACAACACTGTTAGCTGTTACCGTGGCGATTGCATCTCGATGGCGTTAGGTAATCAGTACTTTACAATATAAAAAGTTGTATGTTTCAACACTTACTTAAAAATCGCGGTTTTGCTGCCATGACGTAGCTTTGTTCTACAGCAGAAACTTGACAAAACAGCATGGAGTCAGATGGGCACTTCTAAATAACTTATTACAGCAACAGACTTCTCTCTCCAAGACATGCATTTGACTCGGAAGCAAGCTCAGCCCAGCGATCACAAGAAGGCTGAGGTCAGGGTTCAACGTGTCCTGCTCTCGTTCCACACCACACCAGAGTTCAGTGCTTCCCCGGGAGTGCACGAGGGAACACGCACATCTCTTTTGTTTTAGCAGCCAGAGGGGCAAATATTAGGAAACTGTCCAAAGTGACAGGCAGGTGACAGCATCCACGTCATCAGCAAGGCCCCAGGCAGCTCGGCCAGCGGGGCACTGCCCAGGCCCTGGCAGCATCCAGCCCAGAAATAAACACGGGACACTGCCACTCTGGGTCCTGGCGGACACAGCCTGTGCAAAGCAGAGCTGCTCACTGCAGGCACTGCCGTGCAGTCTGTGCTCTCTGCGCCCTGCCAGTGCCCGGTGACAGCCCACAGCAGGTCCAAGCAGGCCGTCATGGCTCCATGTGCTGGGCCTTGCCGGGGGCAGACAGGCTTGGTGCTGCCCACGGGACCAGGCGCTGCAGGGGCCTCCCACCCCGAGGCACTGAGAGCCCGTCAGCCCCAGTCAGCTCGGGCAGGATGCCCAGGGCCATGTGGATTAACCAGCCGCATCTTTTACTCTTCCTTACTTTCAGGGCTCAGTGCTCACTGAAATGCTGATGGTCCGTAAGCTCACGGCTTGCTGTCGGCAGCAGTTTGTTACAGCTCTGGCTTTTGTGACTGTCCTGCAGAGGGTTACGAAGAAGGGACAACCGAGGGGCTGCCGTCGGGCTCCAAGTCACGTACTCACGTGGAGAGGCGTCGGCCGCAGCGAGGGGGTGGGGGCAGCTGCAGGGGCTGCACAGTCCGGCGCGAGGAGTGGCGCGTGCAGGAGGTGGAGCAGCGCGGGGCGGTGGCGACGGCCGAGCTCTGCCGGGACGGCCCCGGCACCGCGTCCCGCTCAGTAGTACGCACGCACACGCTGCTCCAGCGCCGGGGCCTCAGCACGGGGGGCCGGGCGGGCAGCGCGTGGGGCTGGGCGGCAGGCGGGCTGCCGCGCTCTGCTCCGTCCGGAAGCTGTACTCGTACTACGGGTAAAGACAGACAGAGGGAAGAAACAAAAATGAAGTAAGGACTGAGCCTGGCAGCACCATGAGCTGTGACCTCACCCCCCTGCCACAAGCACACTGGGTGAGCCTCCTGGCACCACCTGACCCCACGTCAGCAGCCATCCCAGGCAGGACTCATCCCAGTCCCCTAAACCCTGCTGTTAACACACACATAAAGCAGCTAATCAGAAAGATTCCCTTCTGCAGGCCTCATTTACACAGACCGTTACCACCGTAATTAACACTTTTGGTTTCACAAAGCGGGTGAAAATTCCTGTATAGAGATCCCTGCACCCCACAAAAGTCACTGCAGCTGGGTGGATGCTGCTGCAGCTTGAGCAAAGTCTCTGCAGCCCAGGGACATCCCTGTGCGGTCAGAGGTGTCCGGTGTGGCAGTGCTGTAGCCGTGCCGGAGCAGTGCCATCTCGTGGCACACTGTGCACCGCACCCCCAAAGCCCCAGGCCACCCCTGATGCTACTGTGGCCCCTTGTCGTGCCACGGCAGACCCAGGAGAGGCTGGGGCCACAGTGGCTCTCCCATAGCGGGCAGCGCGACAGTGATCACAGCAGAACGACGCACTGGGTCTGGCATGGCACCCACCATGATGCTCTGGAGACGGCCTGTCCTCCCCCACATGTCCCAGTGTCCTGTCTGTGGCTCCCGGGGTGTCACCAGGACATTCCCCATCCCCTTGGCCCAGGTCTGTGTGCCACCACCCTTCACCAGCCGGCCAGGCACAGGATGTGCTGCCAGTGAGGCGGCCCTGGCAGCTCTGCAGCTTTCGTGGCACCCAGCCCCGGCCATGCACAGACACGGCTGGGTGTGCCATGCCGTGCCGGGCCGTGCCATGCCAGGCAGTGTCGTGCCGTGCCGTGCCAGGCGGGGCCGGGCCGTGCCAGGCGGTGCCGTGCCAGGCGGGGCCGGGCCGTGCCAGGCGGTGCCGTGCCAGGCGGTGCCGGGCCGTGCCGTGCCAGGCGGGGCCGGGCCGTGCCAGGCGGTGCCGTGCCGGGCCGCGGGCCCGCTCCGGCGCGCGCAGCCCCGCGCCCCTGCAGCTCGGCGCGTGGCCGGCAGAGGGCGCGCGGGCACCGCGGGGCTGCGGCGGCGCGCGCGGGACACGGCGGGGCACGGCGCGCGCGGCCCGGCCCGCAGCCGCCCGGCAGCTCCCGGTTCGTTCTACCTCAGTGTCACAATGTCACAGCGGCAGCGCCAGCCCCCAGCTAAATAAGCAATAAGCCTCATTTTTCAAAACGCAAACACATAAAGATGTCAGCTCAAACTGTTTACTAATTAACACTTAAAAAGACACAAATTAGATATGCGTGGCTAAGAGCAATTATAATCAAGACGAATTTCTCTAGTCATTTGGGAACTGAAAAAAATGCCTAATTGCTGGAACCAATGTTTTAAAAACTGAAATCATGCCAGTTAGCAAATATGTTCATTTAAAGAACATTTCATGTGACTGCACTCTGGAGAATTGACGGCAAACATGAGAACAAGGGAAATATTTCTGTATAAAATGAGAATTTTAAGCTCTTTTAGATTTACAACTTCTTCATTAAATGTATTTGCAAGGAGCAGCCCATGAAAACTTGTCGCGATTAAGTGGTTAAATGAACTGCCTTCCTTGTCAGCTGAACAGCAGTGATCAATATTAGATGCTCACTTTGCTAATTAGGCTCTCTCCAGACTTTTCACTCAATGCCAAGCTACTGTGAAGATGAGGTGAACTCTGCCAGCATGGGAGGCCCATGGCAGCACGATGGCAACGGCGCTCAGCAGCCCCGTGGTACCACACACACCGTGGCATCGCACACTCGCGGCACTGCACACCATGGCACCACAGCACCTGCTGCTGCTGCTGCCAAAAGAGCCACCAACAGTCCCGGTGCCGCTGTCGCCTGCACCACACACAAGGCCAAGGCTCATGCCCAGTGACGCTCCTTTGCCAGGGACAGCAGGAGCAGTGAGGACAACTTCCCTTGCAGCCCCACAGGCAGAGCTGGCAGCAGCGGTGCTGCCAGGGCTCTGCTCTCCTCCCTACATGCACCAAATAGCCATCCACCAACAGCACCCTCAGCTTACATCTCCCTCTGCCTGCAGGGACCACTTCTCCATGTGCTCCTTAGGGCACGGCTGTGCAGTCCTGGGGCAGTGAGATGCTGACCTCAGCTGCAGCCTGAGTGTGCAGTACAAGTTTTGGGCCTATTTTCATCATTTTTCCTGAGAGGGTGGAGTCCTTCCATGGAGCTCGCCTTGCAGCTTGGAGGATGGGTGCACACATCTGCAAATCTGGCGACAAAACAATAACTCTTGGAATTCTTTGGGAATACTTTTTGCAAGGCATCTAGCTCCAGGGAACATGTTCTTGCTGCTTTGGAAATCCAGAAGATTTGCTGTAATGGTGCTATTGCTTGCAAGGGAAATAAAGCCATGCAGAAATTCACAATATTTATACGCGTAGCTATCTATGTGCAGACAAGATGCTTCATCAAGGAATATGGGCTGCATAATTATACTTTTCATTACTCTGAAAGGCACACAGCCTGTAAGGGAACACGAGGGTGTGGGGAGAACCGGCAGGTATGGACCTCACCTCCCACGGCCACACAACTGACTCTGGTGCCGGTGTCCCCGCACCCCTGCAGGCAACACCCCGAGCTGCCGAGACCTCTCCCACACCAGGTGAGGGCTGCCAGAAGCAAATCTGACACCACTTTGCTTTCCCTGCAGCCAGTTCCTGGAGAGAGCAGGGGTAGGAGGTGGGCAAGGGCCAGGACCACCAGCCCGCAGCACCTGTGGCTCCCAGCGTGCAAGGCCCTGGTCACAGAGTGGAATCAAAGAGTGGAGACTCCATGAAGAGTCTGGAAGTTCTGCTATCCCATCTTCTTACTCTGCCTTTAACCCAGTTGCTGGGCACAGAAGATGTTTGTCACTGATGGGACCCAAAAAAGCACATCATGCTGAGACAATTTTCCTCCTAGTCTGAGGATTCAGCTGAGAGGCAGCCCTTGCAGAGCAGCTGGCATGCGTGTGCCAAAATGCTCCCTCAGGAACAAGCGACTACTCTCAGTTTGATGGGTGCCTCCTCCTCGAGCTCCTGGAAGACTCTCACTCAGGAAAAGCACAACCTTTTTTTTCTGGTAACAAGTTTCCAGCACCATCAAACTGAAAAATGATGTCGTTTACCTGGCACTGATTATTACTCAAGTTCATCTGCTTCCCTGAGATGCAAGAGGCAACGTAACACAGTGTCCTGCTTGTAATGTATTTTGTTAATAAATAAGAAAGGTTGAATAAGACATCTGGAATTAAACAGAGGGTAGCAGACTTTACCATTGGATTTAGCACCTCAAGCTTTTCCACCCAGCACAGACCACAGAGGACACCTCTAACTCTGAGCTTTCTGTTTGACTCTGCGCTGACTTTCACCACCAGCAGTGACTTGAGTAAGACAAGACAGACTTTTACCATAAGGGAAGGGATTGTGACACTTTTGCTTAGTGCCTGGCAGATACCTACCTCCTTTTCGATTTCTGCAAGGGTTTTGATTGTGATGCCCAAGAGATCAACAGGCTGCATCTGAGAAAGAAAGAAATAAACAGAAATGTCAGATGTTGGGGTTTTGTTTTAAGTCATCAAATACTCTATCACCAGAGATTCTCAGGCACCATCTGTAAATACATAGTCCTGTCTCCCAGTGCCCCATGAGTGAAGCAGCAGAAGGCTGCACTTAGGGGTAGCAGCTCTCCCTATGCAGGGCCCACTGACACTCACCTCACTGTTGCAGAGCTCAGGCAGATCTGTGGCCACCTCCCTGCTGCAGGGTGGCTGTTACTGGAAGGCACTTTGTAACACTCTGTGGATTTCACATGGCTGCAGCACTTTCGTGTGAACAGTATTGGCTGTGGGAAGCCCAGACCAAACTGACCATATGGTGGCAATGGTGTCTAAAGGATCCAAGGGGAGGATTAGCATGACCTAATCTTTCTGCATTTGTCCTCACAGGAGGAACTCCAGCTTTCTGCGAACAACGGCCCATAAACAACCCTTTCAGAAAGCAATGGTTGTGAAAAACCTTCCTGCTGCACAGGCAAGTTGTATCAGCAGGAAGAAGGAAGCACAGAGTGGGAGCAGGAGGTGAAAAATCAGATACAGCTGATGGCTCCCTGTTTGCCTTAACAT
Organism: Colius striatus; assembly: GCF_028858725.1. NCBI lineage: Eukaryota > Metazoa > Chordata > Aves > Coliiformes > Coliidae > Colius > Colius striatus. The sequence goes on from NC_084777.1 coordinate 555,753, forward strand.
CTTCCTGTGAATTGATTTTTAAAGAGACACTGTTTTAGGATGGGATGGATTACAAAACTGGTAATGGGATGCTGAGCCTCTGAGCTGTGGATCACCAGCTGAAACTACCACTGGCCCAGTGAGGCACAGAAGTCACTCTGAATCCACAGAGGGGTTTCCGTTTGGGGTGAGCAGAGCTGCCCTGCCCAGGCCATAGTTGGCACTCTCCATGTCAGGCAGGCAGGATCTGGGGCCCACTCGAGCTCGCCCTGCTGCCGGGCAGGAGCTGTGCCCTGTCAGCACAGGCACACCGAGCAGGATTGCACTTGAGGAGTGAACTCGCTTCGACTATGTGCACTATGCACTATGTGAAAATAACCCAAGCTGTTTTGCTGCTAAACTTGGGACGCTTTGGCTCAGATAATCACCCATGCCAGAGGGCAACAGGAATTTGAAAATCATTTTTCCATCCCCTCTGCAGCTCCCTGGAACCCAGCAGAGGTCCAGCTGCAGCATCATTAGGACACAGCTGCCTCCACAAACTTACCAGGCTGAAACTGGTAAACACGAGGGCACAGACTCCCCACCAAACTGGATTTCAGCCAGTGCAGCCATGGCAATTCTACGACTCCCAGTCAGCTACAGCTCCTCACACTCCATCTGCCAAACCACCAGGGCCCACCAAGACCAAGGAGCTCTGGAAGACCCTTGCCCACATGCCACTGCCTGGCTTGTGCAGGGCACGGAGCCACAGGAGCCTCGCAGCAGCCAACAGCACTGGGCTGCATTCTGCCATCACCATCACCTTCAGCTTCTGGGGTGCAAGAGGAGAGGTGCAGATCCGGCTGCACCGTGTTGTCTCCATGGTTAAATCCAGAGCTGTACATTTGTAGCTTCACAGCCTGTGCTAAGAAATTAGAGATGCTTCCAGCACCAGACAGTCCTATTGCCATTCCTATTTCTGATGGTGATAAACCTTCAGTTCCAGGAACTATTCAGTTCTAGAAGTGATCTGTCAGAAGCCATTCCCACCCTATGGGAAAGTATTGCAAAGCACAACCTCGGTTGACCTCAAGCATTGGGGATAGAAGTGGCCCCTCAGAAGAAACGCTCCCAGAAGCAGGTAATTGTGTCAATGCTTCGCCATCACTCTCCATGAAAAGATGAATTTCAGATGCTGGAAGAACAACCAAGGCAACTCACCCCTTCAGGAGCACAGGCAAACTTCTCTGAAATCATAAAAGGCACTCCATCCATTGCTGAAACGGACAAAAAGAGTAGAACACATCATGTTTCCCACGGACTTTTGACATGCAGCTTCACACATTCCCAGTGACAGAGCAAGTATTCATGGCACTGACACATGACTGATAGCTCACTGAAGTTATCACCAGCCTTCTCCTCCCTCTAACCTGCCAGTGCTTTCTGTTCAAGACACAGGTGGGTTAGTCCCTACCAAATGAGGAATTCAATGAAGACTCACTGCTGTACACATATACAATTTCAGTTTTCAGTATTCCAGTTTGGTTCAGCTATCAAACTGGGACAGTATTGGAAACGGAAAAGAAATACAAGCATTACCCCACAGAACCACCTGCACAAACTCGGTGGTGTCAGAGCAAGAGGATAAGGAACATGCTTCAGGTGACTCGTACCTCCCCAAAGCATCAAGTACTGCTACCTGGGCAGAAGGAAAATGAACACCTGGGGCCAAGCACCCACTCTGGCCTGGCTGCAGCCAGTGCAAGCTCCACAGCAAGCAACGGAGCTCCAACACTTGCAGCCCACACCTGGAAGCCAGTGGAGGGTGAGGACTGACACAAGGATGATGGCACAAGGCACAGATCTGTCTCACTGGGCCAACCTCTCTCTGTAGCACAGTCTTAATGACACTAAGAGGACTGTTAGCTTTTGTATTGTCTTTTGTATTTTTCTTACACAGCACAATGAAGTTCAGTGGTTTTGTTTTGCTATCACCAACTCGGAAACTTCACAGAAAGCCTCCCACAAGACGCCTCAGTACAAGAGACACCATATTTTAAAAAGATGTAGCTCTGCAATTTCCATGCAAGACTGAAAAGGGCCCCACATATAACCCCTTTATTTCAGTTACACTTTTAACATTTTGAATCTTTAAATTTAGTCTCTGAAGGAACTAAACTCAAACTAGAGCACATTTAATCCCCACAATGGCCTCAAACAATTCTCAGTTTCCTGTCACAAAGGACCTGCACCCATGAACCCAGCACCCTGCTGCATCAGCACCAGTGAGTACCACATTGTGATTTAACAAGGGTTCTTTAAGAACATTTAGCATTTTACTTTTGCTTTGTATATTTTTTTACTCAGAAAACCCTTCCATTGCACAGGTCATTATCAAAGGTGCTGTGTGGCAGCCACTGAAACAAAAGGGAATAGATGAAAAGTAGCATCCCCAAATCCAGGAAGTTTTGAACCCCAAGACCATCTGCATTTGTTATCCCAACAGAAACCTGCTTTGATCAGTCACACGGTCGGCTTTTGTAAAGTAGTTTAAGGTCTAAGCAGTGATGAGCCCGCTTGGGCAGCCCCCGCTGAGCGCCTGCGCCCGCCCTTCGGTCTGCGCCCTCCTGGAGCTCACAACTGCAGAGCAAAGCAGCAGATGAAAGCAGGGTGTGCCAAGGGCTCAGCAGCGCAATTAGCACTCTCCTAAACAAACGAGCTTCAACAGAGCTGTAATTAAGCAGGCCTGTAATTAAGTATATGCCCTTTATCATAACGATCATGCTTAAAAATGGCATGATGCATGGAAGTGTGTTATTAATGCTGCACTCCCAAAGCGCGGGAGCGTGCATGGGAGCAGCGTGTCAGGCCCATCACGAGGCTGCTGCTAAAATACATCACAGGAAGAAATCGGAAAACAACAGGCTCTTTCAGCGGCTCTTTTCCCAGCCAGGCTCCTGAGTCACGAGGATTAAATACCCAACAATTCAAGAAACTTCACGGAAATGAAGCCCCAGGCTGACAGAGGCGTCTGCCATCTCCAGAGAAGCACTCTCCAACACACAGCAGCTCATGGGGACTCGCAGGAGAGGGAAGGGGGTGACTGGAGGCAGCGATCTCCAGGGCCAAGGATCGGCAGCAACAGGCTGGAGAGAGCTCCCACCCAGGCCGCCGTCTGCCGCGTGTCCAGCACTGGGGCTGGGTACGGTGCCGTCGCTCTGCCACGCACCGGGAGACAGGACACAACTGCTGCTTACAGCAGCCAGCTGATCTAATAATAAATTTAAGTGAAACCAGAACCATAGGAGGCTTTTAATTCCATGTCCCTCGTTCTGATGTTCTGCTGCAAATACACAGCAGCAGCAGCCCCTGATTCCTCTTTTTTTTCTTCTCCCTGTTGCTTTTGAAGCATTCCTGGCTGACTCTGACAAGCTGAGTGCTGTGCTGAGATCATGCCCAGTGTTACCCATTTTCATGGGCAGTGTCCAGACTCACCAGCCAGGCTTTGGCCTGGAGCAGCAGCTCTTGTTTTAGTCTGGCCAAGAGCTATTCTGCACTCCTCCATGCCAGTTTGTGCCACATTTCAGACCAGCAGACAAAAACACAAAGGGATAAAAGGAATTGGCGCTGGTGAATGAAGAAGTACAGCTCTCCTTCCAAAAGTAACATCTACTGATTCAGGGTGGGCAGGGTTCCATCTTTACAGCATTACCACATCTGTAAGCTCACACACTGACCCACATCTTCAAGAGGTTCTAACCTTAAAATATTTTGAAGGCCTATAAAATCCTTGCACGTTTCACTTGAAGCCTCCTTGCAACTCCCTAAACTAGTGGTTACTTCCTCATTATAATTTACTAAGACATACTCTCAGCCTTTAATGGGCAGGCCACAAAACTGTTCTATAAATACAACTTGTTAGCTTGCTTAGAAATTCTCTCTTTAATCTGAAAAAGTACTGTCACCCTCCTCTAAGCACACGATAGATGCTGCCTTCTGTGCTGTAGACTCCAACTAAATCTCAGTTGTCAAATTAGTAATTCATCTTTCTTGAATAACCATATTTTTAGCAAAGCTACCAGATTTAAATAATCAGACCTGCCAATGCTACCCTAATTTAAACACGCTGACGAACTTTCACAGGCAGCATCAGCCAACATAATGAGTTTCTGGATGACAAAGAACTTCAGCCCGTAGTTCTCTACACTACCCAGCGTAATAAGCACTTGTTCTTTTCGACAATGTGCACATAAAAGAGGAATCTAAATAATAATTGCTGTAATTATCTTGAAAAATATGTGGTGATTAATGGTGATTATGAAAATCTGTATAATTGTTCATTGAAATCTCCAATGATCAGATGCTTTCTTGAAATAGTCATTAATGAAGAACTTTGGAACACAAAAAGCACCGACCCTGGAGCCAAGCTCCGGAGCACACGAGGATGCGACGGCAGCCGCGCCTGCCCCGCTCAGCCCTCCCGTGAACCCTCTGCGCCAGGTTCCGAGATGTCCGTGGTGTGACGCATGTGTCACCGCGGTTCAAAGCACCAGGTTCAACCTGTTATTTATGCAAATAATTAATTACTCTTGTATCCAACTAGCAGTTTGTCATGACACATTAATGACTTGATAGACTTCTATGAACTGGTGAACACAGGACAGCAGAGCGCTTTTATCGTCATTTAATTTAAAAACGATCCTGTGTGAAATTATCTAGTCGTGAGTGATGGAAGCATAAAGAACAGACTCAGCAAAGCTTCTTTTGGATCATTGCTTTATTAATGGTAACGTCAGGGAAATGAAAAATGCTAACATTGTCATATTTAGCTCCTGGGTATAGATGAATAGCTGCCTCAGTGCTTGGCGGGTTCAGTTTGCACACTGCAGTGAGTGCTAATTCTTCACACCACTATTGTGGGGATACACAGTCATGGAAGAGTTTATATACCTCAGCTCCCAGGGAAATAACAGCTGCTTCTGCATTTAAATTCTCACCATAAGGTTTTATAGCTTTGGATTTCTTTATTGCTCCTTTTGCATGGCCTTTTACACTTGAATTTTCAACTGCTGATATTAAAAATATTTAAGTAAACAAATCCCCTGCAAAACATTTTCCTGCTTGACTTTAAAAACTAAGCATTGCTGATCCAAACCAACAAAAAACCCCAATGCTGAACGGGCTACTGTCACCTTTGACATTTAAATTATCTTAGATTTTAGAAAGAGCTTTCTGTAACACTGCAAAAGTCTTTCGGATTTTCCTCAGAGTCAAAACACCAGCAGAGTGCTTATGTTTTACCAAGATGAGTATCTCATAAACCAGCCTACAGCAGCATCACAAAACCAGCAACACTCATCTATTTAGAGCAAGCTTAATTTTCATCTCAATGACACCAGAGGAACCTGGAAGTGGGTAAGAACCAGGGGGCTGTCAGAGAGCATGAGCATGGCGGCACTCAGACTGGGCAGCTACAGCAGCCTGCCCAAGGAAGCCACGATTCGGCTGGAGGGAGGCACGAGGCCCGGTCCTGTGTGGACACCTGGAGCACCCACCAGAAGTGTCCACTGACACTGGCATGCAGCCTGGCTCAAGGGAAGGTCCTTTGAGCACCATCTCTACACCCGCAAGAAAGTACAGTCCACATGTGGGCCTGTCCCCCAGGCTGAGGAGGGTAAGCGACAGCTCTCGCCATCATAAGCAGAGCTCTGCATGGGGTGAGGCTGTGACTCAGCCATGGAGTCACCTCACAGCAGAAGGAGATGGTTTTCTCCGAGGGAACACCCATTCTCTGCAATCGTCACTGTTACCTTGGGGGGACGGCATAAGGCTGCTGGCCTCCCATGGAACAGGACAGGGACCTCCCAAGCCCTTGCAGGGCATGGAGGCCGTATAATGCAGTGCCCATCAGCCCAGCATGGCAGCTCCTGCCAGTGGCACAGCCAGGACTCACATGGCTACCTGGGTCAACTGCCCAGCACTGCAGCCGCCCCAACTCGGCAGCACATGGCTCTGGCTCCCGCTCGTGACTCTCTGCGAGCTCCGCATACCTGAGCCTTTCCAGCCATGTGTGGAGCAGAGCATAGGACACCTGCATGGACCCAGGCATGTTATGTGATTGCAGAACAGGGAAAAGTCATTCAGAAGTATGGAAAAATTGTTTTACAACAGCCTGCAACGCATCAAGAGGATGCAAGCTTTTCAAAATAAACCACACTCTCCATGATGTACAGCTAAGCCCCTACTTCTGTATTTCTGTACACAGCAATTTAAATAGCAGTCTGAATAGTAAACATGTGTGTGTGCTCTCTGTGCTACTGTGCACCAAGTCCCAGATGGAACACCACTACTCTGCATTTCCAAATCAGTAACGATAGCTAAACCTCAGGGGGAACACAAAAGCAAACTCTCCCGTGAGCTCCTGCCAAGCTGGCTGCGATCGGGAATGCTGCGACCGCCCCAGGCTGCACTACCCAGCTGCAGACACCGCCCCCCAAACACACGCTTCTTTCTTTAATAAAGTACCCAAAGAGTAAGACACTGACCCTGTTTCCTCTGGCTCCTCTCCAGTCCCTTTTCAGCCTGTCCAGAGCAGCCTCACAGCAAGGGACTCCTCAGACGAGAGGCAGAGGAGCACAGAGCTGCCCCTAGTCTAGCAGACCACCATAACACAACAAACCAGCCACAGCCCGGCAGCATCTCCAAGACATATTGCAGTTCATGTTGCTCTCAGGCTCACCATCTGTGCTATGCCCACAGAGGACACTGTCGCTGGCTTTGCTCAGGGGATCAGCGTGCTGCCAGCCCAACGTGGCCCCTTGTTAGTTGAATGCGCTGACAAGAGAAGGGCCAGGATGGTCCCTGCGCTCTGCCCAAGCACTGGAGGCTGCAGGCTCTGCCCACACATCGGCCCTGGAGGTGCCTGCAGCAGCCCATGGCTGAGCCCCAGCTCATGAGGCAGCCCCGGAGCACTGCACCCAGCACCGAGGCAGCTGCACTGCTGGTGCTGCAGCTCCTGGGGAGCAGAAGCTCATGTCAGGGAGCGGCAGTGCCTGCAGCCTGGGCCAGGCAGCAGCACCAAACTACACGGCACTCGGTGCGGTGAGCGGGAGAGCAGGGTCTCCTGGGCTGGGAAAGGAAACCTCCATCATGGGAAAGGTTTATAGCTTTCCTGTTCATCTTGAAATGACTTTGATTAAAAAAACAGGTCTGGACTAAATTTTCATTTTTGCTAATTTGACTGTCAGCCTTGATTTTCTCCGTTTCCTGCATAGCTCGCAACACGGCACAATTAGTTCTTTACTGCTAGATCAAGCCACGAAAACACTTAAAACAATAATCCTGGTTTTGATTATTTTCTTTTTAAAATCAAGTGAAGGTTAAGTACTGCATGGTGATGGCTAAGCAGTACCTCAGCGCTGCGCTGTATCAGCACCAGAGAGCATGGAGAGACTTCAAACAAGCTCTTCAAATTGCAAGTGTTTAGGAGCTCTTGATTTTATTATTTTTTAATAAAACGTCCCCTTTGAAGTCTCTGCACCCCACTAAACTTCAAAGATCACACCTAAGCATGTGCTACTTCTAAGCAACAGCCCTTAATTAATTAGAGCAGAGCAGATACAAAACAGGGCACTTGTGCGGGGCCGTGGCAGAGCCGGGGCAGGTCCTGCTTGAGGACAGGAGGCGAAGTGGAGGCACTTCTCCAGCCTCCTACACCGGCCGCTGTGCTGAAGAGAAACACAGACACTTTTCAATTAGTTTCAGCTCCAGCTGTAATGATAGACAGACTCCTTGGAAGTCATTAAACATGTAATGTCTGTCTGCTGCAGAGGCAAGGAGGCGCAGGCAGGCAGGACGCGGGCTGGAGCAAGCAGTTGCAAAAAGCATCTCGGGAAGCACCCACAATAGCTGCAGTGTTCCCTGGCCGGCAGCTGTAAATTTCGCCCTCTTGATGAGAGAAACATCCTGTTGGGTAAGGGCTGCTTCCTCCCAGCTCTGGTACTTTTGCACTTCAGTCATTTCAGCGATGCAGGTTAGGAACAGGGGATATTAAATAAACACACTGCATTTTGTACAGTATCTGGCTCCAGAAGCTTTGTTTTTCTTTTGCTGAGACACCTTCAGATTTGTGATTTTGTACAAGAGGGGCAGAGGGGTTGTCACTGCAAGAGTACTGGGCTCCCCAACTCAAAAAACCTCTGACTAGGGGCCAGGTCACCAGGCAGCGGCAGAAACTCACACTGGCAATGATGGCTGCAGCACTGCACCAAGCGCACGAGCTGTGCATCCAGTGACCATGCCACGGTGCTCCCTGGAGAGATACAGATGCACAGCACCCTCTCTTAACACATTTCTGTTTTAAATGACCATCTCTTTTAAACACAGAGACAGCTTTTTGCTGCCAATGAAAGCAGGGACAGACCCGCTGTCTGAAAAGCACAGTGCTCTCCATACCATGAGCACTCCTCACTGTGAACAGAAAGCAGAAACTCATCACAAGCATGGCTACAAAGCGTGTGGGACTCCTATCTCCTGCCAGGAGCTCGCTCATGCACAGAACACGTGCTCCCACCATCCAGTGATTTAATACTTAACTAGCCAGAAAGGCCTCGACAATGGCCCAAAGCTGAGCTTTTGAGCACAGGAGGGGATGGCAACGTGGCTAGGACGATGTGGTGCTGCTTGGCCGCAGGACGCTGCAAACAGCCCATGGCAGCCGAGCAGGGACAGGGAGAGGTGTCCCCGGCCTCCCAACAGCCACGGCCTGGCAGAGCCAAGAGCTCTTCTGCGGGAGGAGATCCACTGTGCCACTGTGCGGCAGCTCAGGATCCAGATCTCCAAACGTAATTTAATTTTTAAGTGCTTGGAGTCATTAGTGGAGCCACACATTTCTATCAGGTAACTCTCATTTGCATATGCAAATTGCATCTAAATACACTGCACCATTAATATGATCACTAATTACATAATAATAGTCGCCAATCTCCACACAGATCAAACTTACAGTTTTGTAGCTATTAAGGAAATTGTGCTTTGTAATTAAGATAATCCTCATTTCCAGATGCTAATTAACTATATAATAATTAGCTTCTTTTGCTAATGCAAATTAAGTATTTTCATCCTTATTGCTAAAAGTGTTGCTTATCACTTAAAAAAAAAGTTAACTTCGAAATAATCCCTCCTCCCCCTTAAAGGTGAAAAGGTAACTCCATTTTTATCAGTTCCATTTGCAAATGCAAATTAGCCCTGATTAATCAAGTCACAGATAAATGTGCCTGTCTCAGCACGGCTGCCTGGAGCTCCTCCTGCCCTCCAAGGCCCACTGGTGGCCCACTGGCAGCCCACGGGACAGCCGGCGGGCGCAGCTCTGCTGCCCTCGGTGCCGGTGCCATGCTGGCCATGCCGCGCGGCCGCAGGTCCCATCCCGGGAGCAGCTGCCAGCCGCGCTCCTGGACATGCTGCCCGCCAAGTGTGGCACAGGGCCGCTTTCCTGGTGCTGCCCAAACTGGCCGTGGGGCTGGCAAGGCCTCCCTGCTGCCAGACAGGCCGCCTGGGCAGGACCCAGTTGTGGCTGCAGCACATTCATCATCCGCTAAACCAATCCACCCGCTCCGAACCACCATTTGTCATTAATTATGCTAATCAGTAAACCATTACTCTCTGATGACACCACAGCACTTATTAGCTAGTTATGCCTTTTCAAAAGCACAGCTTATTGTGTATGCAAGTGCTGCGCATACATTAGCCTACAGGGAAGAAATGTCCAATTATGAAAAGAAGAAATTTGCTATTATCTCCTTCTAACAAACCAATTTAGTAATTATAAAAGTCTCTGAACTCAGAAGGATTTTTAAGAAGAGCTGAGTGATGAAACTGGAGAAATTTGTTTGCAATAACTTTCTGCGTTGGAACTAAAGCGACAATAAGGGAATGAACAATTTTTATTATCACGATTACCATCCTCGCATCTTAACTTGAGATATCAGAGAGCAGAATCTATCCAAAACCGTGATGCAGTTGGCTCTTTCTTTAAAGTATTTGAATTACTTTAGCGCATATGTGATCAAACCTGCGTAACATGTCAGATTCATGCAGATCGCCCCTGTTCTCAGCCGGTGGTTTGTACAGCCAAGCCCTCGCGAGCCCAGGAGACGAGGCGGTGGTGAGCTGGCCTGACCCGCCTCGTCGGGGCCGGGAGCACGCAGCAGCAGAGCGGGACGCGGCCTGATGCCCTGAGAGCCCGGCGGACTGGAAAAGGGTGTCTGAGGACTCAGCTGAAAAACAGCCTTGTTTTCATTTACAATTCATTTACGATCCCTAAGTTGTTTTGCTCACTGTGAGAGGAATACTACTAGTTTTAGAAGCTTAATATGTGTTAAGAGCTCATTAATATCATCAGAGTAAATGGGCCTATTAAAACATCTTTAAGCAATATCTGAACATAAATCTCCCTAAACTATATTTAATGACTGTACTTAAGATACATTATATGCAAGTCTTAATGAGACATTAGATAGCATTTTGAAGATTAAAATTAGAGAATCCATATCAAGTCTGTCCACTTAATGTAGCCTTAGGCTATGCTGATGAAAAGCATTACTACCAAATTATTACTTCATTAGAACAAATATTTTCTAATCATTTCTGATTTATGCCATTAGTCGTCTTTGTATATACTATTTGCACACATGTAACGGCACACACAAAACAATTTTCTGGTTCCAGAGGAGACGGGAGAGATTCTGAGCTTTCTAATGGCCGAGTTAATTACTTGTCTTTTTTCCACTGAGTTAAAAATAAGTGCTCTTTATAAAAGTCCATTTACTGTATCCTCACTTTTCTAATTTAATTGCAGATTGTAATGCCATTAGCCACAAGGTCATTTATTAAATATTTGCTGTTTTGCTTTGCAAAGATCAGTACAATGTCTTGGGCTTGGCTCCTGACTGTCCCTGCAGCCCTGCCATGGAGGCCTGAGCGTGGTGGGCAGAGGCCTCAGGATGAAGACTGGTCCACGGGATGAGCAGGACCCCGGCAGGGCGAGGCTGCCCGCTGCTTGCTGGCGAAGGCTCCACAACCCCGAGACTGCCTTGGGGGAGGCAAACAGAGCAAATTCAGTCAAGTCTCAGCAGTGCTGCCAGTGTGGAGCACCTCACGACTGCCCGTGGCATGGCAAAGGATGGCTCCGTATGCCACAACTAACCAGGGCCGGACCATACCCCCCGCACAAAGCCACGGTGTGAACACCCATCACGGTACCCGCCTGCTGCAGTGGGACTGAGGGTGGCTACAGGAGCCTCTGCCCTGTGGGACTGGCGCCCGCCGCGACCCGCCACAGCACGGCTCCAGCAACTCTGTCATCACCAAAACGAATCACAATAAAGTTATTAGCAGGAGAGCTTTATGTGTGGCTTACTTTGTATAAACAGCTTTTCATTAGACAAACAAAGCCCAACAACCTTTATAAATGTTTTCAATTACGAAATTACACTATTGAGATATCCGGATGACGATAATCAGGGAAAACACCAGTGACACCTCTTGATAGGAGTCAGAGCGTGCTGCCTGGATGGCTGCTCCTCCCAGCGAGATACAGCCTAGCCACACCAGTCATGTAAAAAAAATCCTTCCTTATTAGAAGAAATCTGTAGCAACAAGACTATTTTCATTTGTTCTGCCCAAGTCTTCCATTCAAAAGAGAGAACATCTCATTGTAACAATTTTGCATTTTTAACTGTGCAAATTAAGCATTCTTCATAAATAACAGCCTGGTTTTCTGCACTAGAACTCCTTTTTATTAGTAGCACAGTAACGAACAATGAGCAATGTCTTCTATTATTCTTTGTCAAATCACAGAATGCTACATTAGAATAACTCTGCTGGTCAATGTAATATAGTAGATTAAATTCAACTTCTGTGCAGAAACCACTGTAAAACAGCATGATAAGAAGGCTATAAAAAATTTAATTTTACTCCAAACTCCATCAGAAAAAAAAAATGGTGTGAAAAGTAATTTTGCATAATCAGTACACGCCATCTGGAACAATTAACCGATTTCTATAGAACTATGAGGATCAGTCATATCTGCTTATTAAAGATCAGAAATTATACAAGTAATAAATCCTTGAAAAAACTAAGCGTACTCCCGCCTGTCAACGCTATTTTAACTTCAAATACTGAAGAACGCCTGATAAGGCTGAAAAGAAGAGATTAATATATGCAAATTACATCCAGCATTTAAAATCCCCAACAACTGTCTCCGGTTTTCTGTCCCTTATTGCCGCCTTTATGTTTTATTCATACACCAACTCACCTGTCACTTCATAAGCTATAATATTATGGGGGTATTATTAAACAGCATAAAGCCGTGCTTTAATTGGAAAGCTTCATTGCATTTTCCAATTATTTGGAGTAAATTAAAAGCAGATGCACATAGTTTAATAAGGAGTCTAATATCAGTTCCGGGAAATCAAAATTCATTGTCATTACTATGCTGTGATAGTTTTGCAAACTGTACTCAATTTCAGAGGTTTTGAAAAGAAAATCTGTCTGTGCAATCTGTTAATTGTCATTTGGTTAATAACTGTTTAAATATCCAAGCCACAGAGCGCCTTCCTATTTGAAAAAAACCTAAACTATGGCACTCGGAAAAGCAAAACAAATACAGCACGGCCCGCCTCAAAGGTTGTGCCCTGCGAGCAACACGTCCTCCTCCAGCAGCCACGCCAGTCCCGCCATGGCGGCTGCTGGGCCCGCGGAGCAAGGGCAGAGCAGCCCCTGGCCCCGGCAGGGCCCGCGTCACCGGCGGGTCCCCTCGGTGCCATCCTCCCTCCGACTCAGTCACCAGCTTCCGGCTGCACCCGACATGCCGGGCCCAGGGTTGCCTGCGTCAACGCCATTGCCACCGCCCACTCGGCAGTACACCTGCTCATGCATAATTCAAGGCCTTGGGGGTGGCAGCCAGATGATCCTCTCGGCTCAGATCAACAAGCAGCTTCCTCAGAAGGTGATGTGTGATCTGAGAGAAGCGGGGTCTGAAGTCTGTACGTCTGGTATGTTATGGCAGGAGAAGGCGAGTGCCCACGCCAGCCGGCGGTCCCATGGTGCGGCCGAGGCCAAGGCACGAGGCACCGCACCACAGGCGCACGCCTGCACCAGCACGCACAAGTGAGATGGTGAAGATGAAGAACGCTGCTTCGGCCGGCAGCAGGTTAATCACAAAATCATGTCTGACAAATTATACGGGTGGGAGAACTCACGGCTTCACCTCTCAGCGCCCAGGCCCAGCCTCCTGGCACGCAGTCCCGGTACCCCAGGGTGGAACACCGCAGCAGCGAGCATGCGGGCACCTCTGTGCCACGGATGAGCTCATTTAATAAGAAATAGACTTTTTTGAATCTCATTAAATACAGTATTAAGTAACACCCTTTCTGAAATACGCAGCTGCAGCATTTTACACAAGACTTCAGCCTCCCTGAACTGCTGGATATTAATAGAGCCTTTTATATTTTGAAGATTATCCAGGTCTCTCAGTCCAAAGACTGGAAATTGCAATAGGGTGGCTGACTTTAATCTCAGCCTCAGCAAAGAGGCTTCAATGCAGAATAAAGCTTGTGTCACAACTTGCCTGTTTTTTGGACTGTCCTGATTAAAATTCAAAAAAATACCTTTAGTTCTGCTTCTACTCTGAAGCACAAAGAACAGCACAGGTAGGGATGGGGAGGGGTCAACGGCAAAGCGTGGCACAGGGCCCCCTCCCTTCAGCAAGGAGGAGATGCTAAAACTCTTGAACACAGGAAGGTATTGCAAAACCACCAGAAACTGCGCTGGAAGATGAAGATAAAACCAATTCCTGTGCAGTGATCCAAAAAACAGCATCTTTCTTTTTTTCCAAATTACCTGTTTTAATAAAGCAGACACACTGTGCCAAGTGAACCGTTTAATTATCTACAAAAATGATGAAGCAAAACAATAGTTTTTCAAAAATAAATGACTAACCTCTGATTAAAATGTCTGTCCTCATTACATGCAGATAAAAGATATGCTATCTTTTAAAAGAAAACGTACATTGAAGAGAAGTAAGTGGCAGCTGTGGCACAGATAACCTGACATTTTTCAACCAGAATGAAGCTGACGTCTGGGCACTGAGATGTAATGAAATCCTTAACTTCTCTTCCATTTATTAATCTAGAAAGATCTGCAAAGGGGATTTGTCATTAACTAAAAAAAAAACCAACCCAAATTAAAAAGGGGATCATGCAACAAGGCATTTCCGAGCCCACAGCTCAGCAGGGGCGAGCGAAGCTGCCAGCGCCCAGCCCGGCCCCCAGGCCAGTCCTGCGGGGGCCACTGCTTGGGGCTCCTGCCCAGCCCACAGCCCTGTGCTGCTGGTTTGGAGCAGAACAAATGCAGGGCCCACCGAGCTCCAGAGAGGAAGGAGGAACCTGGAAGCAAACTGCTGCTGTGAGGGCAGAGTGTGCAATAAATGCCTCCAACAAAGCTGCTCAGACAAACTACAGCTCCCCCCTGCCAAGACCTGCATTAGCCGGCACAGAAAAGCGACTTGAGTTTCCTTTTTGGGAATCCATGTTTCTCCAGATCATTAACATCTGTTTCCACTCTCCCTGCTGCCTCTAGAGATATAGACTTGACACCAGCGTGGAACAAACACCAAACATCACTCTGTTCAAACACAAAATCGGCACAGAGAGGCTCTCATTACTCGGTACACACGTTCTGATGGGGCTGTGCAGAGGTACCTGATATACCCCGTGCAACATGACTTCTGTCTCTACAGTCTGAGAGCAGATCAAGAGAAGGTTCCAGTATTGACTGTCCCATCTTCAAATGATAAGTTTCTATGTTACATCCGACAAACACGTGTCTATCTGCAGCACGACTCAGAAGGTGGCTGCGGCAATATTTCAGGGCCAAAACAAGACAAATCCTACCCAGTGTTGTTCCAAAGCCACGGACAGCTTTGCCCCTGACTTTAGCTGGCTACGGGGAAGCACACAAGCTTGGACCAGCTCTCAAGTTCCCAGAAGTAACAGCCATGACCATGAAAACCGCAAACTCAGCCTCTGCTTCCCAATGCAACATCCTGCCAGGTGCTCTGCAAGGTGTGTTAAACCTTTTTTTTTCCATCCCTAATCCTTTTCCTGAGCCAAGGTGGCTCAGTACATCTCAAACTGGCAGGTTGAAGTGAAATTCTTGAGAGCAAAATCAAAGGTTGGAGCTGGTGCAGGGAGGCTCTGCCAGCATCATGCCCCCTGCAGAGGAGGTCGTGCATGGCTGCCTGTGCAGTCTCTGTGCTGCCGGCCTCGTCCCCAGGCAGGAGACAGCTTTTGCCTGCAATCAGAATTTGAAGAGGGCTTTCAGTGGAAGGTTCTGTAATTCGGAAGGTTTACGTTTCAGTGGCACTTACACAGCAGAAAACTTAACGGGAGGCAAGATTCCCGAGAGGCATCAGCATACTGGTCTGAAACACACTGTTTATTAACTTCAGAGAGAGAGCTGCAGTGGGTTTAGAGCCCATCCAATTAGCGAGGCCTGCAGGAAGATATGCACTCCTGAATCTCTTGGTTTCAGAAAGGGTTAAAGCGTATTATTAGCATATAATTTACAGGTCCTTTCTCCCAGGAAAGAAATAATGCACAGTAAATGCCACATTCATTTTAATAATACATGTTACAGTCTGTGCCCAACATCTGCACAAAGGTAAAGCAGACAGATTTTTTTGACATGTCCCACTCTGCCATCCAAACACAGGCTTTTTGTTTCTTAAGTGACGGAAGGCTTAATCAAGAAAGCAGGCAATTCATCAATCGAAACAAGGCTGCTCACACCGCCCTGACAGCACACACATGGTTTTATACAGAAGAAACCTGGCCACCTGTCAGCAGCACCTTTTACATCAGGATATACAAATACACCGAGTGATCAATCCTCCAGCTCTTCCCATTCATTTCTTCGTTTCCTTATTATATTTTTCTTTATGCTAGATGTTGCCCTCATTCTCTGCAGGGATAGATGGGAGACAAGGCGAGCTATGGCTGTTTATACACTATCATAAAAATTTATATACCCTTAGAGTGACTTATTTCCCTTCTATTTGAGTGCCATTATTATAAATAATTTTTCACTTCATTCAGGAATTTTCCCTGTACGTTATTATCTGTGGCTGCCTGAGAGGGTTCCCTCTCTCCCTCACTGTCCTTGTGCCTCTGATAAGCCAAAGCAATATGCAGCCAGAAGATGCTGAAGTCTGAAATGAAGGCAGTATGTAGTCACAACAACATCTTAATTAAGCTGAAGGCCATGAAGAAAGACTACGCTGTGAAATACTGAGCAGTGTCTGTCGACAGGTCTGTCTGGAGCAAGGCATTCTTCTTCCAGCAGCTGCCTGTTCCAACATGCATATTAAATCTGTCATCTCCTCAGCACTGCGCTCCCAGCAGCACCCAGAGACCTTTTGCAGATCAGCTCAGAAGTAATTGTGTCTTTTGGTCTCGGGTGCACGGCACAGGGTCAGAGCAGGGAGTCTGCTGGGCACAGGGGCTGGTGCTGGCAGCGCTGCGCCACGGTGGCACACGGTGGGGCCCCACTGCCAGACTCCAAGCAGTACTTTCCTGTATGTGCCATGTCAAAGACTGGTTCGTTAGTGTACTGTGCGAAAGAGGAGACTCTGTAACTTTCTGGTCACTCAGAGTTTCAATGCCAAGACTGGGAACGACAGAAGGCTGGTTAAAGACTGTAATTATTACTTTCAGGACCGTTCTTCCTTTGACTCCAGCTCTGAGATCATAATTGCATTACACACCCCGAGGAGTAACAGGACGGCTCCAGTGGGAATATGGATATTTCTGCCAAAATGTATTTTGAGATACAGAGCAGTCTTGACAGCCAAAAATTCATTTTGCCTTCCATAAATAGTCTGAACCCCAGCTGGAAGTGTTTGTGTTCATTGACTATCGAGAAAATCTTGGCTGTTTACAGACAGAGAACCACGCTGCAACAATCAGTTTCACCCTCCTTCCCAGCCTTCCCTTTCCACACGCCCCATCCCGTCCCCACCAGAAGAATTCAGACTAAGCAGATACCAAGACTGGAAGACAAGAGACTGTTCTTAAGGGCTGTTGTTTCCCTGCGCCGGCACCTGGAGACGCTCCATTGTGCCGAGAGCCGAGAGGGGGAGCCCACGGGCTCAGTCACAGACCCCAGTGGGACCAGAAGAGCCCTTCACCTGCCAGAGCCTGGGTGGTGTCTCACCCACCCCATTGGCTGCTTCATCACCACGGCCCGTGAGTCTCCCATGTGCCCACAACTCCCTCGGCACCTCGGGCGTGTGCACGACACACCACAGCATGGTGTGGGAGATGGCGCAGGACACGGCATCCTGCGCACACCATAGTGCATGACAGTGCACAACACAGAGCCAGGACACAGTGCAAGACATGGTGCACAGCACACAGCACAGGATATGATGCACAACACGGCACATGATGCACGCCATGGCACAGGACACAGTGGATAAGTGCATGGCGCACAACACGGCGCAAGACGCACAGTGCATGACTGGCGTATGACACACGATACACAACACAGTGCACTGCACACAACAGAACACACAGCACATGCCACAGCGCATGCCACAGCAACCAATGCACGACACGGCACGTGACACGGCACACGATGCACGACACGGCGCATGCCATGGCACAGAACATGGCACACGATGCACAACACAACGCACGACACGGCGCACAACATGACGCATGACACGCCACGGCGCAGACATGGCACACACAATGGCACACAAGACAGCCCACGCACAACACGGCGTGGTGACATGGCACACAACACAGCACATGATGCATGCCATGGCACGGGACACAGTGGAGAGTGCACAACATGGCACATGACACAGCACTTGGCACGGTGCATAATTTGGCACAGAACATGACACTGACCACTGTGCACGGCACACGCCACAGCGCACAACACAGCACATGGCGCACGACAAAGGACATGGCACATAACATGGCACATGATGCGTGCCATGGCTCAGGACATGGCAGACGGCACACAACACGGCACACTGCACAACATGGTGCACAACACGGCACACGCCACGGTGCAGGACACAGCGCGCAGCACAGGACACACTGTGGGAAATCACATCCCCATGGAGTAATTCGGGACAAGAGTGGTGGCATGTTGATGAATTTCCCACTGCAGAAAGGCACCGGGGGGGCAGCTGCAGCGGCCCCCACCTAAGAGAAAACTTCAGAATGGCTTCCACAGTGCGCCGGGGGCTGGGCCTGCCTCGGCAGCACTGAGGCACGCAAAGGGAATTGTCACAGCACCTCATCACGGCTGCCGAGGACGCAGCAGCGGTCAGGAGCTATGTGTGAAGATACCTGCCAGCGCACGGGATGTTTCATATGACAAGACTCATTCCTCAGGAACGACTCCCAGCTGCAATAGCCATTACAGCACATGTATGCACAGCTGGTGGAATGACGTGTCTGGTGGAGAACGTGCAGCCCGGGAGGCGAAAGACAGAGTTATACAGTTTGACCGAAATGTGCTCATGCAAACGTGGAGAACTGTAACGCCATGTGCAGTTCTGCAGGCCTGTTTTGTGCTTTGCCTGTAGTTATCTAGTAAAGCATTCAGGTTCTTTGCCAAACAGGTCCTCTTTCCAGGTTGCACTGCAAGCAGAGGCAGTCCACAGGAGCAGAGTTGCTCTCAGTAACGTTCACACAGAAGTTTCTGCCTCGCCGTTTATGCATTGATGTTCTCTCATAAGAGAAAGCACAGTGCTCTGAGCTCCCTGCAGGACTGTCTCTCATGAACACAAGAACACGCCTCCCCTTACATCTGTTAGGGCAGGAGAGTAACAAGAAAAACGAGTAGTGACAAGAATTATGCAATTGTTATATTCCATCTATTTAGGAACCTGAAGCTGCAGTTTCAGCCAGAGATTACCTCTTAAATAACCTTTTGATTATGGTACATGAATTAATGCCATGTTCCCATGTTAGAATTGTCACTCACTATTAATAGCAAGAACCTGTGAATGGCACATTTTTGCCATCTTCTCTTCCCTGATTATGCACAAGCACTACCTATTGTACAGCCCACTGAATCCACTGCTGCTTTTTCTGGGCTTCCAAAACGTCCTGAAAATCCCCTTCAGCCAGGTGACACGACTGGGCTTTTGACAGAGTCACAGTTCCAGACTGTATTTTTCCCCTCTTGCAGAAATGGCATAACAAAGAGAAAATTGTGGCTAAGTGAGATTCTGCCATGTCTATCACAGTGTTTGTTCAGGTGTAACAGTACTCAAAAAAACGTTTCTAAGGAAGACTCTCCTGCATCCCAGCACTGCCTAAGCTGAAGCACTGACTCTGAGCCAGCCCCCATAAGAGAAGAGGCAGGTGAAATGCCCTGCTGTGCCACAACCATGCCTGACATTTTTCTTCAGTTTGCAGACCCAAAAGTCCTTTTGCTGTGGTTGGTGAATAGCTTCAGACCACACAGCTCTCGGCCCATCCAGGAGTGACAGAGTCTGTGAGGTACAGCTCCCAGACGCCTTTCTTCCTGGACCCCAAAAAGCAGGCAGCATTCCTTTTTAGCTCACTCCTCCTTCAAGAAAGCAAGCACTTAAAGGCAGGACCTCCTCCAGAGGAGCAGAGCGGTCAGGGACAGCTCACAAGGACACCGGCTCCAAACCAAACCTGCTGTGTGGTCCTGAGGCACAGTAACAAGTACCTGTACCTGCATGGGTGAAGGAAGGGGCTTGATCCTCACCCTTCTATTTAAATACACATTTTCCCTGCAGACTAGTACTAGTGAAAAATAATAATTAAAAAAATCCAGCTAAATTATTTATTGGCAGGTGTTTTTTTCATGCTGACATCTGGAAACTATGACTAGGCTCTAGCACTTGCATGGCAGCCTGGGATGGTGAACAGAGAGAAAGCTGCAGCTAGAGAGATCAAGCATACACGTGCAAGCACTTGGTAAAAACAACACAGAACCCCCCATATACCAACATCTGATTCCAAATTCAACCTAATACAAGACAAAGCTTCCTGTGAGATGAGCAGAGATGTCGCCTTTAATGACTCACCTGTGAAGATGACGACAAAGATGAGGAACAACGTTTGGGTCACTTGCTTTCCATCAGAGCTCTCGTCAGCAGTTCCGTGGCAGCAGCATTCCTCCCCGAGGGTTGCCATCTCCCCAGAGGTCAGCAACGTGTGCTGCTAGTAACGCGTATGCCTGGGCATTTTCTGCTCTCAGCACTGAGATGGCACTGAGGAAAAGCTGGACGTACCTTTCATGGGCATCACCACCCACCCGGCTGTTTGGCCAAGCAGGGTCGCCTTGCTGTTACACTTGTGCTGACTCGGAAAAGCAGAGCGTCACACACGCCTCACTCACCTGAGATGGCATAGAGGTTCGAGTGCTGGTGCTCCAGGTCCAGGCGAGTGCTGTGGCTTTTCCCTCGAAAACTGGCAGGGAGGGTCAGCGAGATGTGCCTAAAGAAGGGAAACGGGAAAGGGAAACAACATCACTACAGAGAAGAGGATGCTCCTGCCTGACGACTGCAGTCAGATTAAGAAGCAAACATCAATTTTAACATTGCTTGTAAAAGCTGGAGTGGGCCCCAGACACCAAGAGGAGACCAAGGTGGTGATTCAGCCACTGCTGTCAACCGCATTTCCTTCAAGGGAGAGAGAGACAACTGCAAGTGCTTTGGTTTTATCTACACAAAAGGCTTCTCAGTATGGTCAGAAATAAGACCTTTGAAGCTCTCTTGATGCTGGCAGCCTGCTCCAGACTGGCTAGAGCACACTGCCAAGGCAGAGCTGACACACACATGGAGCTCCTCTACACCAGACCTCAAGTTGCAGCAGTGACATGTTTTTGCATCCCCCATTGAACTACTCTATAAATAGGAAGAAATGGAGCTCGTGGAAGCAAAGGTGAAACCATGTTCAGTGTCTCAGAGGTTGTCAAATTAAAATCCAGCATGTGGCAAGCCCGGACACTGGCTACAAGATGAGGTTGGGAACCTTCCCAGAAGACGTGTGGGAGGGCAGGATGCACCAGCCTCTGACACTGAGACAGACCCAGTGGCTGTTTGGGGAGGGTACAGGCAGCACCACCTCCCCGTGCGTAGCGGGACACAGCCCCAGGAGGCTGCCCTTTCACACAAGTAAGAGCTGCTGGACATGGCAAGACCCTCAGCATCACGCTCTTGCCAAGGAAAACAAGGCAGCCTTTGTGTCCCCTGACAAACGTTCTACCTGTGAGAAAGGGTCCTGTGTATTCTCCAGCAGAGCATCAAAGCCATGTTCTTACCTAGAAAGTTTAATCTACAGAGCAGATAATCTGGAAATTATCTCCCTTCAAAAACTGGACATATTTTCTGAAGAACTATGCCTTTTTAGCCCCTGATGCAGCTGAAGGAAAAGCAAAGATCAGTGTGAGTCTGCTTGTGCTTCCCAAAGCTATTTCTAACCGAAAAAAGATGGTGTGAAAATATTTTTGAATTTGGCTAACAGTTTGCCATATAAAACACAATCCATATGAGACTGTGAGCAGAGGCAGGGCTGTCATGAACACACTTTAAACCAGAGGGCCACTGCCTGTAGGCATTACATGCTTTTCATTTGTTTTTTAATAGCTGTGTCCAAAAATACTCTCCGAGGCACCAAAACAGCCAACAGAGGACTTGTGAATTTCTCTTGCTCGTACGGGGGACCGCTGTCTTCACCCCAATCAGAACAGCAGGAATCGCGCTGCAAGCAAACAAAGCAGATCTACTTCAGACACGTTTCTGAGCAGGGCATTTTATAGTTTCTGCCACAGGGGAGGCTGGCCCTGCTCCCTCTGGACAGCCCTTTTCCACAACCCACCCGCAAGGTAACCAGGCCACGGCAGGCTGTGCGGGAGGAGACGGGCGTCCCACCAGGCAGACGGCTGCAGGGCCAGGCCCAGCGCTGGCTCACGGCTGCATGGGGAAGGAGCTGCCGACTCCATGAGGGCCCGCAGCAACCCTTCCAGCAAAGCTCCACACCCTTCGTTTGCAAACGGGTTTCTGAACCAAGTCCCCAGCCACTGCCAGCGTGCCTGGCAGCTCGTGCAAGCACCAGGTTTCTCGAGTGCCATATGCTGAAGCGGCGTGCACGTTCCACGCTACGTGTAATTGAAATGAATCGCTCGCCATCCGAGGGCTCTGACCACACACACGCGGACGTGGCGGCAGCAGATGACGCAGCCAGGCCTCGTTGCCTCACTCCGCAGCCTGTCTCCTTTGCTCTCCGTCTCAGATGTGGCACCGAGGTGTTCCCTCGTGGCAGGGGGATTCCGCCGCCACAACTGCTGCCGGGGCTCAAGAGCCGTGAGTGCCCTATTGCCCACTGCCTACGCAGCCACCAGCGCCGGGGGATGGAGCATGGGCTGTGACCAGGCCAACCAGACACCGCAGCCTGTGCCCCAAGGGCATTTCATCTCTGAGACAGGACAAATAGGCATTTCATCAGTCCCACCGAGCTGCACCGAGGACAGACGGGTCTCTCCAAGGACAACACTTAGCTGCAAGACCAGGAGACAGAGGGCAGTGACTGCTGGGAGGAGATCAGCACTCCCCTTCCCCCTTCCCTTTTCTAAAAGCATGATATTTTGGGCAAAAATGGGAAACAAAGCCTCATTTATTTTAAATTAATGCAAA
Source organism: Colius striatus (assembly GCF_028858725.1). Taxonomy (NCBI): domain Eukaryota; kingdom Metazoa; phylum Chordata; class Aves; order Coliiformes; family Coliidae; genus Colius; species Colius striatus. The sequence continues at coordinate 578,464 of NC_084777.1, forward strand.
CTTTGTCCAGGATCAATATAACTTATACCTACTAAGTTGATTGCATAATGCATTTTCCTTATGCGTTGTGAAAGCCAAATCATTTTGCATTGTAGAAGGGAGGGGGGGAAAGAGCCCGCTGTTGAAAAGCAAGAAAATCCCAATTACAAAGTCCCCAAGTTCCTAAACACATATCGTGAAAGTATGTGCAGCTCTGCGGCATATGGCAAATCAATTACTAGTTTAAATTTTAAAACAAAAACATGGTAAATGTGTTGCAGAAATAATCAAGAACAACGGTTTGGTTTAGATTACAGCGGCCACTAGAGTTTTGAACACAATTAATCATCATTCCAGGCAATGGGAAGCCATATTGACACTTATTCCTAATTTGAATATTTAATTAGGGTGAAGTTCTTCATCAAATTATCACAGAACTGGGAGGAAAGCCTAAAAGATTTAAACAATTACTACTTTAACCCTTCACCAACTGCTCACCTGCGAGCACAGGAATCTTTCCCCCATCCTGCAGAGCAAGAAGATGCTCAGGCAATACGGAGAGACAGTATCTAAAGGTCATAACAAATATCCTGGGATAGGCCCATGGACATTTGGCATCCTGCAGAGCTCCTTCAGAGATGCCAGAGTGACACAGGCTTCTGACTGTCCACACTCCTCAACCTTTATCAGAGCAAAGCTTTCAGGCCAGATCTCTATTTTAGCATCACACGTGGTTCCTATGAGAGCTTTTGTGGTTTGTTTTTTGTTGATTTGGGGGTTGTTTGTTTTGGTTTGGTTTTGGGGTTTTTCTTTAAGGCAAAGAGCCTGTCTAGAATCATCTGTCAGGCTGCTGTGCCGAGGGACACTGAGCTGCTGCCCGTGGCCGAGCCTGGCAGCTGTGCCAGTCCCTGCCAGCACCCATGGCTCACTGAAGGGGCTGGACCCACTGCGGCTCCTGCCACAGCCTGGGCATCCTCCCTCCACACAGCTCTGCTCAGATCGCTCAACATCCCTTTAGATGCTCTGTACTAACCCATATAAGAAAATCTCTTTTAATGAGGAGTGATATAGTTATGAACTCTCTAGAGCCATAATTAGAGCAAACTAATTGAAGTTGTGTTTTGACACACTTTCCAAATTCACGGGTACTGCATGACATATTCACAACACTACTGCTGCACAGCCATGGTGACAGCAAAATCATTAGGCTAATAACACTTATTTGCATTCTTATCATGCCAGCAGCATGCCATTAGATACCGCTTCAACCAGTGCTCGTTTACTCTGAAAGTTTCCACTGAAAGATATTAACAGTAATTATTAGTACTTTAGTGGAATCTCTAATGTTAAGGAATGGCAACTCACATTAACTATCCCCATGCCAATTATTTTCCTTTTCAACTGTCACAAAAAATAGCTTTCTTCCTCTCCACCAAATGAAAACAACAAGGTGGATCTGGTGCTGCCAGGAAGGAGGGATGGACACCTGCCCCAGCACCATCAGCCCACAGCACTGAAGTCAAAATCAAACTGTTTCAGAATGGGCCAGAAGGGGTTAAATACAGAAAATATTTTTTCCCAGCATACAATAATTTCCAAGCAATTTAGGATGAAACAACTACAACAGCACAATCCATGACAGGGTAGATTTAATTGCTCTCTTAACTTCAGTTTTTCTTTTAGTCATTAAATCTATGAAACAAGTCTACACACGACAGCAGCAGGAGCAGCACGTGGTGAGAGAGATCCTTCTCATGTTAGGAAAGGCAGCCTGAGGTCTGCACACATCATGGCCACTTTTTGAACAGTTTTGAAGAGAAACTCGCATAAAACAGGCCTAGGAATGCCCAACAGTTCCAAATCAGTTATTAATAACTGTCTGCAGGAAGGTGATGAACTGCGTTTGAAGTTAGGGGGCAAGTACTCATAAAAAGTAACAGAGGATCGCAAGGGGAAATGCCAGATATCAAAGGATGCTTCATAACTCACATCAACAATGCACAGCAAAAGAACAATGCTCATTTTTTGCTTTCCAACTGGAGAAGGTGAGAATGGAAGAGAAATCAGGCAGAACTTTCTAAAACTGCTCCATGTTATCAAATACATTAGAAACCACGCTGCATGCTGCAGACTGGAACTGTCCTGTTCTTTGATGTACTACTGCCATGACTGCCATTTATTTTAAGCAAACTTAAGAACGGTGCCACAAAAACGTCACCTCATGGGAATTCCTTCAAATAAACAGAATCATGATCTTCCATAATCACACGATTATGCACAGCTCACGCCTCATGAAGAGCTGAGGACAGAACAATTAAATTCCAAGCTACAGAAAGCTGAAAACACACCTACAGTAAGTTAATACGCCCTAGTCCTCAAGAAACATAATCCAACTTGAAAGCTTTGCCTATGAAGGGAGGAAAAAGCCCCTAAGAAATAATCTGCTGGAGTTTCTCTGACAGACATCACAGAAGCTCTCAGTAACTGCCTACTCTACCAGAATGCATTTTCCAAGCTGCAGCTTACAGGCAACACCACAGCAGATATCTGTGGCTCCAGTGGTGTCCAGAATCCCATCTACAGTATTTATTCACAGTCTTTAACTTTTACTGTGCTCAGGCATTGCGATGCCAGAACACCTACCTCATACTCCAAAGAACTGCAATGAAAAACAAAACTGTGAGGCAAAAATCACCCTGGGTAATGGACTTCATTCCAGACAATCTATTCTAATCGTGTAAACCAAATATTTAAATACTTTCTAAAACCTTGCTGACCCTTTCCCTAAAACAAGCAACATATGGGCTTTGCAAGCATTTCATCTCATTCCAAGCTACTAAAATATCCTGTTTCCCAAAAAAAAATCAATGAAAGCTGGTGGTGCCAGATTCAGGTTTTATAAAAGCCCAAATGCATGTGAGAATGAACAAGGGAGTGAGCGATTCTTTCCACTTTTAGATTTGCTCATTTAATTTTCCCAGCCGTAGAAAGGGAAGAAGGTCTGTCTGCAGCACAAGGCCCTGCACGGAGTGTGCCTCTGCGCATCCCCTCCGAAACCGCCGCGTCGCGAGGACATGGGAAGTGCTGTTGCACTACTCTGTCAAAACTAAAGCCATCACCAGCTGAACAGAACAAACCCTTACAATGCTAACAAGGCAGCATGATCTACTGCAGACCCAAAATGTAAAGCTTAATGCTGAATGAAGCTCCTGCAGCTTCCTTTATAGAGGGATTAATTTAGATCAGAGGACTTAAGTAACCAGGATAGAACAGCTGCCAAACAATAGAAAAAAACCAACAAGATTAATTTACACTGCTTGGAAGTCTGAGCTGTAGCCCATTAAATTGTTATAGGCAGAGGACTGCATCAAAGAACTAAGACCTCATACTGTAAGCATGAAGTGCTTATGAAGTGGTTGTCTTAGATGAGCAGCGCGGTGTCTCTGGAGGCTGCAGCGGGAAGAGTGCGGCTTTCCACATCCTTCACCAGCTACTCTCCAGAGTCAGAAGTTTTCAGATAATGGAGCAGCAGGGAAAAATTGCCAAACAGCAAAAATACTCCAAAAAGATAAATTACACACGGTGTGAGCTTCCTCGGCTAGGATTTTAAATTCTGTCAAATTAATCAGCACAACAAAGCCGGGGCTCACTGTCAGACAGGAGCATCTCTGCGAGGCCATCCCAGACCCCAGCCTGGCCCCCGTGCAGAGGGGTGCAGCTGGGCAGCCCCTATGGCATGGGGTGCCATGGGCACGGCCTAGTGCACAGTGCCACCGCCTCCGTGGTAACACCTGTTAAATATTTCACTTAAAGACTCATTTGGGAAGAGCACGTTGTCAGCACTTTGGCAGTAATAAATAATGACAATCCAAACACTTTACTAAAAGCAATAAACTCAATAAGTGTTTTGGAAAATGGCGAAAGTGATTGATTTAAAGAAGGAAATATCTGAACACAAGCACATGCACTTCAGGGTGAACGCACAGATTACAAATCAACAGTGGCAGAGATCATATTAAGTAGCAGACAACATAGAAGTTTTAGGGAAAAAACATTCCATTCCCCCACAGGGCTTATTTAACAACTGAGCACATAGTTTCTTTCAATGAATACTTTCAGTTTGTACTTAATGACCCTACACTACACCCTAAAGAAAAACATGCCTCCGGGAATATTACTGTACCAGGAATAGGGCTCCATAAAGAAGTTACTCTAAGGAGATTGAAGCCTCTTCACTCAGAACACTCCCCAGGTTCTTCAATGGGTCCTCAAAATCAGCTAAATCAATCAGACCTCTTCCAACTGCAGTTAACGTCTCTTTCTCAGCTGCTACATGGGATTCTTGTGCCTGGAAACCACTCATATTGTTTAAACATTTTTTCCCAATCATCGTTTTCTACCACTAAAATATACTGGACTGTGACCAATTTTTGCACGTCTTCATCCAGCCGAGTTGGACACATGCCACACGGTCAGTGCAGTTTCATGACAAACTCCTTATGGGAAACAGACTCTGGACAAATGTGTGCCAGCACCCCTTACCCACTCACATGAACCATCGTGTTCAGATTTGCACAGCATACACGCATCACGGACATCGCATCCTCAAATTGTGCCTCACACCACACACAGTGGAAAGGGAAACACTTCCTCCAAGCTTCAACTTATTGTTTCAAGCTCATTGTTCTTTTTACCCATAGCTACTGTGAAGCGAAGCCAGCCTTTGTACCATCCTTGGCCTCCTACAGGGTACAGAGTTTAAAAACTAGGAATGTTGAGCTCTATTGCACAATACAAGTGATTTAAGCATTCAAGCCAAATAACAGGTTTTATTAGCTGTAAATCAGAAAGTAGTTTTACTGTAGAGCTCTTTTGATGAAACAGATTAGAAAATGGAACTCCATTGAGAAGTACTTTGTAGAAAGAATCAGACTGTCAGAGATCCCACTGGCAAAGATACTCAGAGCAGTTTCCAGTCAAACCAGAAACATTCATCTCAAAGTACTCCTTACGTGGTAGCATTTGGTTCAGACGAGTGACTTCAAGGTAGACCCCCCCACCACTCTGAAAGCATCCTGGCCATCACCGGTGGCATCTGCCTCAGGCCCACGGCAGCTTTCAGACTTTGTTCTGTATCAGACCAGAAAAGCACTGAAACTCTGGAGCCCTTTCCTCTAGAGATTCTTTATAAAATCTATTTTAAATGTCTTAAAGAAAAAAAATACACAGTTATTTCTAAATAACATTGTTGCTACTTGGAAAACAGGGAAGGTAAAAGGCTTCCCACCTCCCTTCTGCACAGAGTGAGACAGGATTATCATCAGGCCACGTTCAGGTCTCCACCACACAGGCTTGTTGGTGCTTTATTAGCTGCCACCTATGGCACATCATCAGCCTCCAGCAGAAAGCCCCACGCTGATCACTTTCCAAGCTTACACGACAAAGTTCAAACACCATTAATAAATCAATGTGAAAAATCGGGCTTCTCTGCCTGGAAAGGAAATTCTTACATTCCTTAACATTAAGCTTCACTGGGAGCAGAGGAACAGGAGCAAATAATTTTCCTTTCCTAAAGAGGGGTAGTTTTAACTATTTAAAAGGTAATTGGGAGCACGGGAGGAAAATTTACACATCTTGCTCTTATTTCAGGGGTTTAAGTAGGGCAATTGCTATCTTCTTGTCAAAACCAGAGCTGCACTTCCCTGGTGCAATGCTCCTGCCAGATCAGTATTTCAAGACCTGAGGACTTGGTAGCACGGGCCTGCTGTGCTGGGAGCACAGTGAGGGTGCAGGGAGGGACCTGCCAACCACATTGCAGACCCACAGCTGCGAGAGGCAGCACAAAAGAGCTCTTTCTGCAGCTTAATTAGCCATGTGGATCAGGCAGGAGTTACAAGCACAGCAGATGTATGCTGAGGCCCTGGGTCTGGCATGGTGTGCAGCCCCTCTCTGCAGAAGACCAGACCCCTGGACATCAGGGAGAGGCACACGTGCTGCTCTGTCCCTGGGCACTGCTCCTGCACTGGACTAGAGTCCAGAGGGACAGCCTCCGAGCCACAGTGCCCTCATCATCGCTGGCCTCTCCTGCACAGGCCAGGTATCCCACTGGCTCTGCCACCTCTCCTGGTCACCAGCCACACTTTGCAGCTTTGGCACTTGGGGCCAACACCTTTTACCCATTCGTGTGCCACTCTGATCAGTCCTGAGCATTAGCAGCCAACTTGTGGCTCAGCCTCCTGGATGGCAGCAGCACTGTGAGGCCCATCAAGACCTGACGGTTGGGCTTACACCCTGCCCCAGCATCTCCCCTCTCCCCTGTCTGCCTCTGTGGCTCTCCATCAGACACACCACAGGCATCCCAGACAGGCAGCCAGAGGAAACCTGCCCTTTCAAACCCGATCACCGAGAGCACTGCCATGCTAAGGCACAGTATGAATACCAGTGGGTTGTGGCAAGATCTTCCTCCCCCGTTAAGCCTTTAACCTTTTGGATGACAGCCCTGCAAACTAAATGACTGAATGATTCCCAGGGTCAGCACAACTCTACATTTTCAAAACCTGACATCAACAAGTAAAAGTTGTGACTGAATCCCAGTCTCTCTGAGAGGAAGATTAAACGCCTCTGACACATCATCTGCAATCAGAGTGTGCCATTTCCCAAAGTATCCATCACAGATTGATAACATCCATGCAAAAAGTTAAGTGCAATTATGTCTGTCACTGTAAAACACACTTCAGCAGCACTGACTGACATCTTGCTTGCAGCTGACAAATGGTGAGAGGGCTGTTTGAATGATGGTGGTAGAGACTCCTGGAGCACCTCGGGAAGGGATGTGAAACACACTCCCGAACCACAGAAGCCAGACATGCTCACAAAGCACCATGGCTGCTCAAGTTGGCTCTGCATGCATTCACAAAAGTCAGACACTTGCTCCCAAAAGGCTGGAACTTAGGAAGGAGAACATCACATAAAATCCTGCTTTAGCAGATCTCTAGCAGAAAATCTGCTCCAACAGAGCTCAAGGTGTGGAGAGGCTGCGCCCCAAGACACTGCTCAAATGCTCATGACATACTTTTCCCCAAGTCCCCGGCCCACACAATGGGCTATCCACAGGCTGGGTGAAGTACAAGTGTACAAAGAGCCAGGCGAATTACCTGTTACTAGCACTTTTTTGGGGGAAGATCACCTTCTTATTCCCCAAAGTGATGTCACCATGCAGCACTAGAGAGTGCAAGCCTTGAACACACAGGAGAGGTACTGAGGAACGTTAGCTTAAATTCCCACTGGTGACTCAAGTCAACAAAAGCAGTTCTTTAGTAGCAGCCTTCTAGGATGGGAAACTGCAAGTGCATTTCTCCAGACTGCCATTAGTGCCAAGAAGCTGTCGCAGAATTTGGAGAGGAAAGACAGTAAAGCAGCTTGATGCCTTGCACAATAGCACGGCTGTGCTCCACAGCACAGCGTGCCACCCTCACCGGGATGCACCAGGGAAGCCGTTAGAGACCATTAAGCCAGATGCCTGCAGTAGGAAATACCAAGGAGAAGAAATATCTGGAAAATAACACATGCAGTCCAGCATGAATATCAAACGAAGCATCCTCTTGTGCAGCTCTGACTGCGAGCAGTGACCCCGCGACACAAGCAGCGGAAGCAGCACTGCTGACGTGCAGCAAGCTGTGCAGGTCAAACCTCTGACACATGACAGAACTTCAACTGCCACTATCCACTGCCATCAATGACTTACATCATGGATCAGAGGAGGAAACAAGGCTGGTGCAGTAAAGTCCTTCCATTTAGGGAAGTTTTGCGGTTCAGAAGCTGGTTTGGTTTATGTTTGGTGTTAGCAATTGCTCTGAAGCACCCAAGCATACCCTCTTCATTTAATATTATTTTATAATGCTAGACAGCAACTGAAGAGAACAGCTTACATATCCAACCAGCCTGATGGCAGAACCTCCACAGTGCTCTCTGTTCAGCACTGCTCACCCATTTCCTCTCAGCACTCACGGCAGCATCGGAACAATTTGCTGCTGCTCCCATCAGGATATATCCACATGGAATAAAATAGCAAACCAGCTACCAGTGTAATCTCATCTCTCTGTGGTGACATAAAAATAAGAGGTTACTTGTGACTCCAATCTTCCACAAGCATTAAGTGTGGAGTAACTTACCACATTCCCGATAAAGTACTGGAAAAGGCTTTCAGGTACGTTGTGTTCCCCGTAACAGTGAAATATTTGCAGGATGGACCTTTATATACATTTCTATTTCTTAAAAAATATATTGGATAATAAATAATCAGAGTAAAAAAACCACACACATGAAAGATGTTTTGAATGATCAGGCTGGTGGTGTAAAAGTTACCTGTAAATCACACACAGGGCATGAGCACGGAGGTGGCTACAGACAGGTGGTTTTTACTAGGAGGCATTAATGTAACATTCAATTATTCCACTGCATACTGGCTGTTTTAACTCAGCCAAATTAGAATACATTTTATATTGACTATTTTGACATTTGCTTTATTTGGCAAGTAAAACAAAACTGATCCAATTTCCTTGCAGCCATTGTAAACCATAAACTGTACAACAAGAGGTTATAAAATATATAAGCCTTGTAAACACTTTCTTTTCAGACTGTCACTGATGCTCTGAGCTCTAATTTTGGCTCCATTCCCAACAGCTCCAAAGCTGCTCTGCAGCCTTCCCTGCTAGGCCATAAAGTGACCCTTCCAGCTTCGTGATTAAGGACTGTCATTGACATTCTCTTGCTATGGTAATTTTTTCTCTTTATTGTGGAAATCTGCCCAGACAGGAATTTCTTGCAGACAGAAAATTAAGATCTGTGCTCTGAAATCAAGACATCTTTTTCTCTGATCTCACATGGCCTGTGCTAGCACGTAGTTTATGTACAGCAGAGCTTCAAAACAGTGGATCAGCTCCTGGTGGGACAGGCTGAAACCTCCACAATACCACTGGCTTTTCATCTCTTTTGCCTTGTCTGTTTTGAGAAGGAAGACAGTACCTCTCCCTGCAGCACACCTGACAGTACAGGACAACAAGCAGCATGCCATGGCATGGCAGGCAACTGAGCAAACCTCAGAGAAAGAAACGCCCAAATGCTTTGGAGAGCTCCAGAAGCCACCACAGAGCAGCAGATTTATGTCTGCGTCAGAAGTGAAGGCTCCAATGTACACATCCACCTTAGAAAGATACCCGATAGCTTTTTCAGGAACAGCTTACAGCAGTTTAAAAGCATCCTCTGTAATGACCTGCAAATCAAGACTCTGAAGGACACGAGTATTTTCCACCCATACAATGACCTTTGTATACAAACCGATCCCTCTGGAACTCCCCTCTGCTGCCTCCTTCGAAATTCTAGCTCTCAACAGTTACTGTAATACTGTACACGTATCTGCAGTATATCAAATGTTACTGCAAAAATGTATGTTCATTTAATTAAGTAAAAGCCCAAAGGGACCTGCAGAGAACGTGCTGTCCCCTGGCACAGTCCGGCCCAGAGTTCAGTCGATGAGCCCTGTCTGTAGCAGCCCATCTTACACTGGATGTTGCGCTTTCACAGCAAATGCCAGGCGAAGAAAGTGCTCAGTCTAACCTCTGTCTGGGTTAGTTTGTTGCTCAACAACACTCTGTTTTGCCCAGAGAAATCCATCAAGCAAGCTGTCAGTTCAGGACTACCGTTCTATGCAAATATACACACACGTGCACACGTTTATACACAGGCAAATGCTGCCCACAGCACAGGGAAAAATATGTGGACAGACACTACGTCAGCGTCTGCCCAGAAGTGCTGCTCCTGCCAGTCACTGCAGGATGAGCAGTCTGCTCTGCTCTGCACACATGTCAACTGCAAGACAGGAGCACTGTAGTTCGATCCAAGAAACAAACAACTAGGGCCAGTACTACAAATCATGAATGGACTGATTCTGGAGAATGAGCAAAAACTTGTCTCCCTGTGCATTAAAATCTGTATGATGACTTCACCTTCCCTTTGGCCAAGGAGAGAAATCATCTTGGACACTGTTCTGGCCCATCCTCCAAGGGAGACCCACACATACTTGTTGGAAACTACAACATCCCACACAGTTTAAAGCAAAGCAAAAGCACAGATTGCCATTTTGCTGCTTCTGTTTGCTTTCCATTCTTCCAACTTCTTCACACGGACATCTTTATACAATAGCCAAAGGAACATCCAGAAGGCAAATACTTGAAAGAACAACATCCTCCATCCTTATCAGATAATGCCACGTAATCATTCATCCTGATGTGGGACCCTGGCCTTGATTCCCTCAGGCAAGGTTAGTAACAATACACCATGCAGCATGGAGCAGAAGAGGCTGGAAAGCACAAAACTTACCTTGGCAGGTTAGGAGCTGGTGTCGAAGATGGGACTTGGGAAGGAGGAGTCACGGGCTGTGAAGATTCATGGTTGCGTGGAACTCTGCCCATCCGGTACCAAATGCCCATGTTGTTCAACTCTCTGTGTAATCAACACAGAAGACATCAATGCTACAAGCAAATGCTGCACACATGCACAAGTATCAAGCACTGACGTGTTTCACAAACACCTTGGCTAATGAGAACCAATCTAACTGGGGGAAAAAAGGGGTTCATTAATTCCTACATCAAACTCAGCAACACTTGTACTTATGCAGACTTTTCTAATGACAGGCTTCAGCTCTAACAAACTACTACTTGGTAATTACAGGAAACCAGGATGCTCAGCCTTGGTACAACTGAATGTATGACAACAGCTTCTGGAGTGAGGGGTACTTACCCTATGAACGTGTACTGAGGAGGGGCTTGTTTAGATCTACCCAGGATTCGGATATCACAGATCGCTGCCTCTGTAGAATCTCGAGGGATGAATTTAATGCACAGTCTCTTCTTTCTGAAAGCTATTTCTTCTGCAAAACAACCCAAGACACAGGGTGGTTTTTATGCAAGATTAGGGTATAAATGTTATTTATTGTCTCTCCAGATATTAGGCAGATAATTATGGCAGGAACTGGAGCCAAAGAACAGATATATGTCAGCAAACCAGACAGTGCAGTGCCATTCAGTGACTGGGGAAATTTTCTATCAGGAGCTCTTTGTACACTGTGTGAGATTTGTTATTAGGAACTGTGATAAACCAATACTCCCTACTACCCTCTGCAGAGAAGATAAGACATCATGTATGCCACAGAGTACTGCACTACAGAACAGAAATGGCAGGGGATTTTTCCACTTCCACATACTCGTAGTCACTTTCTCTTTCCAAGGTAGTGTTTGCCCTCCCAACCTGGACAGTCACATCTAAATATTCCTCCCACAAGTATTGCTCCTAGGAACATACCTGGAAGCTGCTGAGAAAACCAGTTTATTCTGACAAGTGTTTCCAAGCAGCCAAATGAACCAAGAGGAGGAGTAGGCAGAAAAACAGACTGCCATGCAGAGTGGCTTACTGTAAAAGCTGTCTGCCCAAATCCCAGGCACCTGAAGTGTTAATGACCTCTCCTGACTCACTCAGCAAGCACTGAAAGGATGCTCCCATCCTGTTTGCCTGGTATCTTTGTAGGGATAAACCAGTTTTACAAAGCAGTAATTGCTGAGACCTCCTATGAGGCCACTGCACTGCACTGCTCTGTCGTCAGAGGATGGGTGAATCGGCTGCATGGCCCTCTCCTGCTACACATCACACAGCAATTTCACCTGCTCCTGTGCTCTCCATCCAGAAAAATTCAAGACCATCAGAGTTCAGGCTTATCTGTATAAAGAGTTCATGTATATGCACGCTGCCTGTCCACATGCAGATACAACCCACATCCAGCTCCAGGTCAGACGCATGACAGCTGGTGCTACTGGCACACAGACAGACTTGCCATGCCTGGCAACCATTGCTTTATCTCACCCTACACGAGAGTCCCAATGTGAGCAAGCTGAGGCTTCTATTTGTGAATGCAGGCACTTGAAAGACATGACAGAAGTCTATTGATAAACTGAAAATCTAAAGTGCAGACACTGAATGAAAATCTGGAAACAACCAACAACTACAAGCAAGTGCCTGCAAAATAGAAACTCTTGTGTTTAATATGAATAAATATCCTCCTCCAGCTAAAAAATATGCTCTCATTTCAACAGATGGCAAGCAGCCCTGTCTCTCCAGGCTCCTCCTGTTTTGTAATCTGCACCTTGGAGAAAGTAATCCATTCCTGCTTCTGAAATGTGCTGTCACACCAGCACCAATAAATGCACAGACAGTGCGAGGTGTGTCACAATGCAGCATCTGTGTGTGCAGCTTTGCAGCTACCATGCTGCTTTTTAGAGATGTCAAATTCTTATGTCTCTGAAGTCTAGTCTTCTCCTGCTTTGAAAAAGTGAGGGTTGTATTTGAAGTGCCTAAAACTCTTTTTAGTAGCCCGGGACTAAGGCTTCCACGTGTGAAAGTTTTCTCAGAACCCAGTAAAACGTGCCGTATTTAATGTATGTACAGGTCAGCTGTCAGAGAAGAGCCCAGAAACATGTGACCACAAATTTATCGCTGAACTAAAACGATGACTCTTATTTGACTTTTACAGTAAGTACAAAGCTGACAACCTGCTTTTGTCTTTGGTCTCTCTCACACTTGGCTAGAGCCTGCAGTCTGTAGCAAACTTGGTTCAGAAGCTGGACTCATTAATTACAGACGCCTAACCAGAATTAATTTTAAGTAAACATAAACAGTCAATTGAAATGTGTTCATTCATGCTAATGGAGACAGGGATATGCACCACTTCATTAATACAGACGGTGCCTCTGCTTTCAAGATTGTATGGGCTGCAATCCAATGCATTTTAAACTAATGATGAAGTCTCCTTCCACCTTTCCACCAGGACTTCCACAAAAATTACAGCAGCACATAGTAAGTGCCCAGCACTCCCTGAGGTATCTCCCCCACTTGTGCCCAGGAATTCTCCAGGGAAAGGGGGCAACCCAGGGAAATGTAAAATGGGCTGCAGAGCCTTTCACTTCTAGGTCACCAGTTCAAATGAGAACCAGGTCAGCAGTGACTGAAAAACCACCCTCATCTGCTGCAGACCCGGATGAATTACTCTTTGCAAAGCGGGCCCTTACTAGCTCCTTTCTACTCATAACTAGGCTGGATTTCATTACTGATGAGCACTGGTACCAGTCCTGCTCTTAAGCAGCAGCTGTACACCAGCCCCCAGCATCCTGCAGCCTTTGCACACTCTGCTCCTATGGGACTCGCCTCTGGCGCCCTCAGCTCCGTGCCTGCACTGCCGCTGCCTCCGGTACACACCGCTCCCGCTGCCAGTCTCAGGGGATCCAAACACAGTTTAGGAACTGCAGGCTTAACGCTGCAGCAAAGCAATTTCTGCCCTGCAGAAACAAGGATGGTATTTTCCCTGCACATTCCACTCGTGCCTTCTCTCAGCAAGCGCAAACATAACCCATCGTCCTCAGCACTGCTCGGCAGGACACAGGCCTTCATTTGTTCATGGTGGGAGGGATAAAGCAGGTGTGCAAACACAGCAACCACAAGCACATGCCCTTCCTTTTGGTACTCATTTCTGAACATCCCTCAGCACATCAGCTCTGCTCCTGCTAGGTCTAGTCCCCCCTTGCAAAATGAAATAAAAGCTCTTCCTTCCTGCCCCAGGGCTGTGCTGCTGTAGCAGGTGTGCTGGCGACAGGCAGCAGTATTATAAGGCCTGAGGAGTACAAGAACACCAAAGGCTGTTTTACTGCAGCGCACAGTTACCCACAAACACACAGATGCAACCCCAGAGAGCAGCAGTGGTGAGAGCATCCCTCTGCCTGGGACACTGTCCTCCACCACCCAACCCACAGGCACCAGAATAGCAGCTGATCCTGAGGCACAAGACTGAAGAACAGACACCAACTTACGTGTATCAATGGTCTCCTGGATGGGGATGAAGCCCACAGGTAAAGTGTCTTTGATATCAATGAGCTTCATATCAACCAAGACGTTGCCTAAATGACTCTTCGGAGAGGGAAAAAAAACAGCTGACTATGACAATGTCACCAAGCTCAAACCCAGCTTTTCTCACCCACTGAACCCCAAGATGTCTTGTCATTGTATCTGACCACTGACTTTAAAAATGGCAAGGAGGCATCAAGTCAACACTTGCAACTGTTCCCTCTGCAGGAACCACAAGACGATGGACTAGGAGGCTGTGGATAACTTTCAGCATTTACAGATTCTTACACCTCATCCACTGCCAGACTTCTGGATCCTTGGAAGCACAATCACTTCCTTCCCTTTGGAAACATGGCAGTTCAAAGCATTACCTCCATCAACCCACTCAGTAAGCAGGTCACCTTATTCTCACACACTCTACAACAGCAACATAACACTGTGACAGTAGCAGCAGAAAGCATTACGGGAAGATGGTTCATGCAGACACAGCCAAAGTTATTACATGCATTAGCTAATTAGTACTGAACAGACATGGTTCTAGCTCCAAATGCAGGCTCACTCCAGAAGAGCAGGCCATTTGGAATGAAGGACTTCATTTCGAGTCCATCTGAATTCTGAACTGATGCCTCATCCTATTAATCAAGGCTTGAAGAGCTCAAAACACAATTCAGAATGACAGCCTCCACAATTGTTTAGAGACCAGATTTTCTTCGCAGTTCTCGTTAAAGCCAGCACTGCTGCCAATAATCTGGATTCACGTATGGAAGAAAAACACATTTTAGTTACTGCATGGTCTTTATAAACAGAAATGCAATACACAACAATTAAAATTTCATCCTAAGCCATCAAACCATGTTACTGTGTTTTACTGTTACTGATTGCTAAGTAGCTCCTTTAATCCGGCAGCCTACTTCAGGCAAACCCCTACTCGCTGGTTATTATACTGAAGTGTTTAAAAACATATTAAAATTTGCAGCTCTGAAATAAGGGGAGATCAGGTCTGATTTTTTTTTTTGGAGGTCCTGTATTTCATGGTCAATCCCTGACCAGAAGGGCCACCACATCTGCAGGCCTGTTCCACCTCACACAAGTGTGGTCACACAAGTGTGGCACACGCCCTTTGCTCACACAAAGAGGCTGAGGCTGAGCAGCCGCCAGATGCCTTCATCCCTACTTTGGCCAGGCCATCTTGAAGCAAGCAATGCTGGATGCTGCAAGGCCTGAATGTATCAGTTAATGTGGTCCTGGCACAGCAAATAGTAGATGAAGTGGTCGTTGCTGATTCATCTTTCATGTTTTGTTTATCCAAACTGTCTGGCTGTGTTACACCAGCAGGCAACTTTCAGCTGAACCAACAATCACTTCTCCATCAAGAGCAGACAGGCAGGAGAGATGCCTCTGATAAGTTTGTTAGCTGCTGAAACACTGGGAGTCAGTGCTGGTGCTCTGCCATACACATACACAGGGAAAAAAGGGCAGAAAGCCTCTCCCTTTGGAGAAGCACCATGTGGGGCCTCCTCACCGTGACACTCAAACACCAGCAGTGTACTCATAATCTGTCAAACACTGTAAGCTGTTGAGAATAATGATTCTGATAGAGAGATACTACAGGCTGTCTCTGTTTTGAACGTGGTATCTGAGGTGCATTAACTCTGCTAACTACAACACGTTCTTCAGGACCAATAGCTCCCAGTGATTTTTTAAAACCAAAAGAACCCTGAGTGGTAAAACATCCAACCCCAAGTGCAGCAACACATCAACATCCAGGGCTGGGGCTGGCAGTTGTCCCCCAAACTCGCTCCTCATCAATATGACGAACATATTCCCAAACTGTGCTGAGTAGAGGATTCATGCCAGAAGCCCAACAGGCGCTGGTGAGGGCATTTACACTGTCTCTGGTAGCCAGCAGTTGCTACTATCCCGTAATTACTTCTGACAACCTTGCATTTAAAGTAGCCACAGATAAACTTAACATTCAAATCAACACAAATCTTTCTGTTTGCCTACTCTGGGGCTATTATTCCTGCTACTGCAGGTACTCAAGGATGAAAGGCATAATTATTGTCCATCCACCCCAGGAAGCAATATTTCCCATAGCTCTGGAGCTTTATTTTAATCTAGAGGCAGGCAGAGAAGTGAATGGAATAAAGGTCAAATGCTGGAAATTGGCAGCTCCTGGCTTTCCTGTCAGGACCTCTGATGAGCTTCTGAAGTCACAGTCACTTTTCTGTTCCTGTCACTGCTGAAAGCACAATTACAAAATGGTATCTCCATACCCTGACAAGCGAGCCACTGTGAATATCCAAAACGGGACGAAAAGCAAGATTACCCACTAGATGGAGTGCATTCATTGTAGAATTAAATAGTTCCTCCAGAAAAGAGGAAGTTTTCACACTAGCCTAAACCAAAACCACAGTAGAAGATATCAGGCTCTCAATGCACACGGTCTCCTCTCCTCCTTGGAAGGTGTGGGCAGAAAACTGCCACTAATCAGAAATTAGCTTGAGCTTAACAGCCACACTAGAAGATTACAAGAACAAGGTAGCATATACACAATGTGAGCAAATTCTCATGAATCAGCACCAAACCAAGAAATGATCTATGATGTGCTTGGATCCTGAAACTAACATTTCCTTCATTAACACTACCTGCAGCATTTGCTTCTCTAGGTAATTAGAAACTCATCAGGATCATAAGCATGCCGTGACCACTGGCAACAACAGTGTGAGGGGGCTGCTGAAACGCAGGCATTCCCTTTTCTGCTGCTTTTATTGAAGGTCTTTCCAGAGATTTCTTTCCATGAAGAACACAGACAAAATGCAAATATCTAGCCGTTGCACTTTGCCTCCTGACTCACACAAAACCACTGAAATGCCTGAATTTATAATCTGCTCCATAAAATGAATCATCTTATGGGTACCAAGCACAGATGCAAATCATGCAGACACTCAGCAAACGGACTTACATTTTCTTTTGAAAACGATCTCGTGAAGCACAGGTATCGTGTGACCTTGGATTTAAACAAGCCATCTTTCCAGAGGTCAGCATCCAAGCCATCTGCTGTTTGTGCAACCTGGAAAGAAAAGACAGAGGGAGAGAGAAGACGTGTAAGCCAAGATAAAGTTAATATATGTGCAATACTTCTTCCTCAGACCTCTTCTAATTAACGGTAGCCCGAACTCTCACAGCAGCTCATTAGCTTCTTCACAAGGTACAGCGCAAAGAACTTCCAAGAGGAGGTATAAAAAGAAGTTCTAAAAATGTTGTCTCTTGGGAGTACATTGATTAAAGATGTTCTGACAAAGGCTATTCTAACGAGGAAACAGCAACCTTGGATACAGTCTCCAAACAATAGGTTGGAAAAGTCAGCATGTAGAGGCTCTCATTACCACCCTACACGCGAGGGTGCTCTGGGGCAAGCTGTGAGGAGGGGTGCACATAGACAAAGCACAGAACCTGCTCAGTCTCAGTGTTATTTTAACAGAAAAGCCACTGAGGCATTCTGGCTCCCATGCCAAAAAGCTGCTTCCAGCAGCTGAGGAGAGCTCTGGTTACTCGCAGGCTTTAGCAGCAGTGCCACATGCGAGGACGCACTCCGCAGAGGTCCCTCTCCAATCAACCCTGAGTCTGGTTGAATCTGCGGCAGACACCCGGTGGAGGGCAAAGGAAATGGACCCAGGGCTCTCCACTGAAGAGACAGAGGCAGGTGCAAGAGGAATAAGGCAGGAGAAGATCTCACCTTCCAGCTGATAAAAGGACTGGTGATGAGGCAGTACCAGGCTCAGGGGAAGGGCTCTGCTGTATCAGTGGCTGGTTACATGCCATGCACAGTGTGAGCTGGCAAGAGCTCCTACCCCAAAGGGTTTGTTGCTGAATAAGAGAAGGTGGCAGACACAAGGAGAAGGGCAGCAGAAATGAGAGAATCCCACCAGGCTAACACCCGACTAATGGCTCCCAATAGGAGGCTGAAACTACGCAGGAACACAGCTGAACTTCTGCCTAATGCCTCTCAGATGGGGGCAAACCACTCCACTGCAGCTCTTCCAAATCTAATCTTATTGAATTGAGCAAGGCCTTGGCCCCAGAACAGCCTGATAACCAAGAGCTGAAATTTGTTGTTACTGTTTGCACCCATGTTTTGCCAAGCACGGCAGGGAGGCACAGCAGTCCAGGCTGACCCTGCACTCCCCTTCCCACTCCTACCCCTGCAGCACCAGTCTGGCCCTTGTCTCCTGGGAGCCTGCAGTGCCAGGCCTGGCCCACAGTGCTGCCCCTTGGGCCCCTCCAACGCTCCTCCAGGCAGCTGAGCAGCACCAAGGGGACTGCCATCGTGCTGCCTGCAGAGCCTCGCAGGAGGATGCAAGTGGCAGAGCAGAGGATGGCAAGTGCTGCCAGCCCCAGGGCCCCAGGCAAAACGATTTCTCATTCTGCCAAAACGCAATAGTTGCAGGTGACATCCCCAGCAATTAACCCTGAGCGCTCTGCCTCCGCACCATCCTGCTGACGGCCTTTTCCAAGCCTGGAGAAGGTAAGCATGCATTAACTTGTCAGAGAAGTCATGGGGAAAGAAAACACAGCAATATAAACAGGAAACTTCTTACATCACCTGCTGGGCTCCTGCAGGCAAGGAGGATCCCCAGTAGCTCCTGAAGCAGAGCTGTGCCTGAGCAGCACTGCTTCACGATGGCAGTGTGCCCACGGGCAGCACAGGACAGGAGCCGGGCCTGGCAGGATGGGCAGCGTGCAGCCCCTGCTCAGAGCCTCTGCTTGGCTGGGGCAAGGAGCCTGTGGGTCTTGGGCCCTTGGCACCCAGAGTCCCAGGCAGTGGGAATGGTCCTTCTCCTGGATCTGGGGGAAGATGCTCCTTCAAGCATGTGCTACAAACAGATGCACTTGATGGAGCGGTGTCCAGTGAGGAAGGGGTCTCCTAGCCTACCCTGGTGGGCAAGTGACCTGCAGGGAGATCTGTCTGCTGCCCAGCACTCAGTACAGGGTTCTGCTAGAAACAAGACAAGTCTTCAGCAAACAGGTCCACTAAACTGCCTGCCCCATGGATGCTGTACAGGGCTGTCTCTGCTCCATCATCTGTGGGCTCTCACCCCAGAGCAAACCCCACTGTGGAGCTGGTGTTCACCTCACAGCAAGGAACATGCTGCACGGGAACCACACCTCTCTCCCTACCTCCCACCTCTCCTCCCTTTTCACCCCCACCCATATGCTCAGCCTTGCCAGTTTGGGCAGATTTTCAGGAACCTGAGTTCAGACACACTCTGTACATTTTGGCAAAATCAAGTCTTTGGTGCTTCAGCTGTTGAAAGACCTGGCTCGTCATTACAAGCGTCAGCAGCTGTTTTATAAGCAGACACAAAGGCAATGAAGATTTCTGAGTAATTAAAAAACTACTGAGGGAAGAAAGATCTCTGACCCATTTGCCAAGATTCCCCTGGTCTGGTACTCTGGGCCCTGCCACCTCCAGCCAGGCACACGCCGAACCTGGGCTCTATGCCAGCCTGGGTGTTTAACTTACACCTGGACTGAAAGCATCCACGCCTTTTCTTGTTAGCTTTAAAGAGGAACAAAGGGAAAGGAAGCAAGAGAATATGGCAATGGTTGTTTATGAGGGAAAGGACATGAATGAAAGGGAAACTGCATACAGCCTATTAATAACATTGCTATCTCAGAACAAAAGAATTGGGTACAACATCATCACTAAAGTCAAAACCATCAGTGAACTACACAGTGTCAAATTTATCACTAGTAAGAAGAAATACTTTCCTATGCCACTCCAAATCCACTTGTGGAACCAAACGTTGCAGGATGCTGTAGCAAAAGGCAAAACAATCAGATCCCTAAAGGGACTACAAAAGATGAAGAGCAGTTCTGCTTTTGAGGGTGCAGTTTGAACCTCTACTAGGGGCTTTAGGGAGTACACTCCTGGGATGGAGATGGCACAGCTGTCTTCATCAATGCTTTACACCCTGAAGCAACCGTCGGTGTCTCAGTAGGGAAATCGCATATCTGGAGAAACAGAGAGTCTGAGAGCGCCCAAGTCTGCACCTTGGCCACGTCTCAGATTTCCTCCTCTGCACTGAGAAGTGCACTTCAGCATACTCAACTCCATGCCTTCAGACAGGACTGATGGGGTTTCAGAGAGGCCACAGGGAAGTGGCTGCTCCCCACACCACAGCAGAGCCCTGACTTGTATAGAGCCACCACTGCGTGCTACTGTCCCATGGGTTTGGGCACCAGGACATCCTGTTACACCAGGGCAGTAGCCCGAGCGGCCCCATCACAGCAAGTGCTGTGGGGTGGAAAGGAGACCGACTACAGCTCACAGCATCCAGGCACAGAGTTGGGCTGCTCACTGCCATACATGTGGCTGAAGCAGCAGTGGGGAAGTCATGCGTAGGTGGGACAACTGCAGGCAGCAGACACTCCCCAGAGCCTGCAGCTGGGACTGCTGCCCCACAGTCAGCCAAGAGCTCCTTCTGCACAAAAAGGAAGGCAGAAGAACCAGAGGAAAGGCAGCCTCCTCTCTGTCCCCCTAGGAGAGAGCGACCCACATTCACAAGCATTATTACACCACCACTGTAATTGGATTAAGCCACGGGAAGACTCTTTTATCTTGTTTAGCTTAAACTGTGTTAGGGCTGAAGCTCCCTATTAAACCACAGACAGGCTATCTGGGGTGAGCGCTCTCTCTGCCCAGTCATTTAGGCAGAATGCAATTCTGTTATCGCAAGTCTCACATTGTCCCATGCTCTTTTATCAGGGCAAGCAGCTAATTACACAGCCTGGCTCACGCAGGTAATGAGCACTCAGAAAAATGCAGTAAATGCAAAAACCTTCAAGGTCTTTAAGAAGCCTTTTCAAAATTCTCTCCCTTGTGTCCTTACTTCAGCCTGATCCATTTTCCTCCTTCTCACACTGAACAGGGTATGCAATGATCCAGAGTTGGAGAGGTGTGGCTCAAACCAACTGGTCACCACTACCACACATGCTGTGCAATTCTGAAAACCCAAGGTGTGATGTAGCACAGTTGAAGCAGGACAGACAAAAAGGTGAGCAGATGGACTATGGGCCAAATCTTTCCATACAGAGCTCTGTAACATCAGTGTTTTATGATATTTCACTGTTTGGGACACCAATCTATGGGGACAAATATGCTGTTGGTTACAGAGCAACTAACCCAAGGAACAAGCAGCTGTTAAACAGTGACTTTCCTTTTATCCAGACACACAGTCATCTCCGTTGTATCCAGTTGTCTTTTCCTGCTTCCCAGTCTCCTGCCAAAGCTTAGTTTAGAGGTTTGCATTCTGTCCATCAAAATCATCCTTGCAATTTCAGCTGGATGCGAAACTCTCTGCTTCCCCTTCTGGAGCTTCTCATCATTATTGCGCAGTGTTGATATGTGGGATTAAACAGCTGATGCAGGACACATTTACTCAGAGACACAATTTGTGCAATACTTAGGACTCCTTCAGGATGGACGTTACTAGTATTATTAAATGTGCATGCTACAGTGGCCAGATGCTTCTAAAACCCCTCCTCCAGGTAATTATCTTCCTCTGGAGTGGCACAGATGAAGTAGCACAATTGCACCCACAAATCTCCACTGAGAGAAAGCACTAAGTGCTGTGGGCTGAGAGGTGGGCAGCTGGATATCAAATTACTTCTTAAAGCAGATGTCTGAAAGTAAGTCCTCTCTGGAAGGGATGCTGCTCCCAGCAAGGTAAAACCTCACTAGTGCAGAACCAAAGCATTAGCAACAGCAGCTGAAATAGTTCTACTTACTACATCATAACCTGTCGGTGCTCGGTTCCGGGATGCAACCACACCAACACCTGTGATGGGATCCATTGGCAAGTCGGGCAAGGCATCAGAGAGGTCTCGCACTTCAGGCATTATGGACTGATCCTGAAAGAAAGGAGCAGAATCAAAGGGCTGCTCAAGCAGCATAACCCAGCAGAAGATAGAGAGCCCCAAGAGCTTGCATGCATGCCACAGTGCCTGTGCTGACACACCACAGACTGCCAAGTTAAACAGAGGATTAGGCCAGACACACCTTCTGCACTTTCATTTGCTTTTGATAACAGGGTATGTTTGTGCAATGCCCAATAGGTTTGGAATTTGGGCCAGCAGCCTCTTCCGAGATTAATTTTGTTGTTTCCAGGATGCTTGTCATGGGCTGGTGCCCGTCCAGCAACGATGGGAAAACCCAGGCTCGTTCACTTCCCTCCCAAACGACGAGCAAATTTCATCCCCGAGTCAGGCTGGTTGGAGCAGATCTGCCATTTTAAGCAGCAAGAAATCTGCTCCTAATGGCTTCGCTACCAGGTTTCCCATCCACTACAGGTGTCAGACACGCTGGGGGTTCCCCTGCGAATCTTCAGTCCCATCGCACCCTCCTGGGCCAGACTGCTCACGGAGCAGCACAGATGTATCTGGCGCTGTGTGCGAAACCACGTTGACTACAGAGAGCCTCGACACTGGGGAACACAGACAAAGCAGCACAGGATGGTCTGATGCAAAGCGGACAGAGGCCTTGAAGAGGCCTGAGCATCTTCCAGGAGAAGGGAGACATCGCTGAATACTTCATGGGAGGGGGATACGCAAAGAGGGGTAGAAGCAGGTAAGACCAACCAATTTGGAGAGATGCTGTTGCAGGAAGCAGGAAGCAAGGATCAGAGAGCTGCTGAAACAACTCGCTGAGGAGGAGGATGGGGAAAGGTGCCACTGCCTCAGCATGTGGTCTCCTGCAGAGGCAGCCAGTTAGGGCAAGTCTTCTCTGGCTTTCAGGCAGGAATGCCCCAGGAAACCACCCCCCACGCACCCCGAGATAAAAGGGCAGTGCTTTGTGTAAACAAGCGTCACTGCTGTGCAGCCAGACAAGCCGTGAACCAGAGCTACCTAATTCAATTCCCTCCTCAGAGCAATTAAACCCCAGCATTTCTAGGCCATGTAGACAGCTGATTACTTACTGCTTCTAGAAAAGGCAGAGGTGAGTGCTGGTGCCAGTGGGACCTGGGTTTACACTTCACAATGCCCAGTCTGAACAAACATCGTGCTGCAGGCAATAAAAAAGAGCAAGTCCGGGCCCTATGTAAATAATAAAAATGTCATACGAACAGCCAGACTACCTTAGGAGTCCAAAACAACAGATACTAGTGACCACTAATGGCGCAAACACTATTGCCAGCGAACTAAACCCAGGACAGAGCTCTGCTTCAGCACCTAGACAAGCATCCAGCACACACAGCACAAAGCAGATCCACCTTGCTCCCTGCACAGTTTAAGCCTCCAAAGCGCAACTAAAAGTGCACCCTGGGCCACATCAGCTCACCCTCCCTCCCAATGGGCTCCCTGTCCTTGGGGTGGGACAGGACCCTGAGGCAGGAGCGGTGGTGGCACCCAGCACAGCCCAGACAAACCCTGTGCTGCGGTGCTGCTGCACTGGCTCAGCCAGACATCTTGCAAACAGTCCACAACCCATCGCCTAAAACACGCAGCACTGAGCAAACCTAATGTGAATCCAACACAGAACTTACAATCTGTTCCTCACACAGATGCACGTCTTCTGAAACTTTTCCAAGTCACTCTCAATAACGTGATGACTTGTTATTACGCATAGGGAGGAGCTGGGAGATAATGAATGCTGACACGAGCTTCTCTTAGGCCATTTTGAACTGAAATCCAGGTAAGACGCAATATTTCCCAGCACGCTAAGAACACCACAGCTGCACCAAAAGGAAACAGACCTGCTGCTCCAGCACTTCTGGCCTCCACTAAACCTGCCCTAATGATGTGCCAGCTCACTCGGCAGAGGTGGGGGGAGCAGTAGCAGCTGGGCTGGCACTGACAGCTCGCCTCCAGGGCAGGGGGAAGCAGAGGGGCCGTGTCCCCTCTCAGGCATTGGGAGAGTCCAGGCATGCAGGGAGCCCATGGCACTCATTCCTCTTCCACAGCAGTAATGGCAGGGTGAGGGTTAACACAGGGACCTGCTGAAGAGTACACGCTGCCCAGTCCCTGGCCCACCACGCCGGAGCCTGCTGCGGTGAGGCCCAGCTGCCCCAGCAGGAACCCCAGCAACAGCAGCACCAGCCTGGGAGAGGCCAAGGACAGAGCTTTGGGGGTCTCTGGCATCACTGCAGAAGGGGGTGGGTGCCTTCACCCGCAGCACGATGCTGCTGGGCAGACCCCCTCAGTCTGACCACACTCAGTCCTTGCTTGGCAGGACGAAGAAGGGCACCTTTGTCAAAGCCGTCAGCACGTCAGGGGGAGGGGAAACAGCATCAATCCTCACTTTGTGCTGGCTCACACAAAGCCCCTCTATGGCAGCACCAGCGGCTGAGCACGGAGAACCGGGCTTTCCGCCTCGAGAGGGCGGGAGGCAGAAGCTATGGAGACGTGATGCAGCACCAGCACAGGGCCTGCAATATGGCACAGGGCTGGAGCAGCAGCGGCACAGGGCCTGGAGTGGCATCCTGCAACAGTGAGGACTCAGGACTCAGTTGAGCTCTCCATGCTCACCACAGGTGCACAGCACTCACCAAACCTGGCTCTTTCCACAGCCTGAAGCTCTTACCACAGCCCTTGCCTACACCTGACAGAGATGAGTGGGCAAAGCATCTGCCCATAAAACAAACATCCAGGTCTCTGGGCAGCACAGTGCACCCTGCTCCACGGGGGGCTGGGGCAGCAGTGCTCAAAGGTGGCTGGTGCCAGCACCAGGCCAACAAGGCACAACGGGACTCTGCCACGCCGTGCCACACAACACGGTGAGGCTCTGCATGCCAGGCCAGCCACTTGGCACAGCTTCCTGTGGTGCGGGTGGCATCAAGGTCGCATCTGGAACAGATAGGGAGCAGCAGCAATCCATTTACACACTTGGATAAATGTTTTTGTGAACTCTGTATAGGTCAGAGGAGAGTCTCTGGCTGGGAAATCATACAGACAATTAGTTACATTGCATTTCTCCCCCAGGGCATCTGCAAAGTTTGGTTTCTTTCTATCATGCCTTTGAACGTAAAAATGAAAAAACAAACAGTGAATGGACAGATTAAATTAAGGAGCAGGATTATAAAAATACTCCTATCAGACAGCTTGTTATTTTAATGAAGTTCTCTGTAAACAACATGAGTTTGACCTATATGGGGCTGCCTAACATCATGGTGGCTGAGAACTCCAACCAGCTGACCAGGAGATGCCTTTCGCCATCCTGTGCTACGCAGCGTCTGCTGAACTCTGCCGAGGGGCCTACGCTGCTCGCCAGCTGCTGGGTTATTTTGGGAACAGCCCTGGACATTTTTCCCATTAGCTGGGAACACAGTCCCTGGAGACCGTCCTCACAGCAGGGCCACATTCAGCCCCCTGCGGGCCCAGGCAGAGAGGGGAAGTCGGATGCGAGCCCTGGGGCAGGAAGAAGCTTCAAAACACCATGGGGCTGCTTGGACAACACGTGCCTCCACTTGAGAAAGTCACAGCACATCCTGGACCCAAACGGCACGTGGCAGAGGGGCGGGATGGCCGCAGGACAAGATGCAGAGAACGGGCTCTTGGCACGCAGCTGCCACGCTGCTGGCTTTACGCCAAATGCTACCCGCCACCTCGAACTGGCCACGGCATGGGGCAGGATCCTGCAGATCTAAATGTTTGGCTGCAGGAGAGGCCTTCAGGGACTCTGATCGCCTCTGCCACAGCCTTCTGCCCTCCACCAAGGCCCTGCTTTATCTTCTTTGCCACGTCCTGCCCAGGGTTTTGAGGGCAGCAACCAACTCAGGCCCAGCTCAGCCCAGCCAGAACCAGACTGGCCTCAACATGCACATGGCCGAGGACAGTTCATCACCGCAGAGGAGATCATCTTACAGCCCATGACTGCAGACACACACCCCTCCTCTACTCCCATCACTCCCAAGATTGTCTGTTTACATCCTTTTCACTCACTCTCACCCATTTTCCTGCTAGGTCCTCTCTGCTTTTATCAGTTTATCCTAGCTGTACGTACTTCTCTGCTGGCTTCGCTCTCTGAAGTATTCCACTTAGGTGACTGACCACACACACTACTGGGCTTTGTCTGGGACATATATATATAGCAAATGGATATGTTTTCACAAATCAATGTATTGTTGGGAGTTCGTAGAGCATTTTTCCCCTCTTGATGTTCCTTTTCAACAAGTTAGGCAAGTTCAAGAGCTGGTGGGTACATGATCACATCAGGCCCGATGATGTATTTGCTACAGACGCATCACGCTGCCAGCAAAGCAGGTCAAGTTCTCAAGTTAAAGAGTAAGGGACTTATTGAGAGAAAATGGTCTTATTGTTTCCTCCTTCAACCACCAGCCCTGCACTTTGACACTGACTTGCTCTTCCCACAGGCAGAAATGCATGAGCTAAGGCAAAATTGGAAAAAAGTTATCATCTCACTGTGTTCCTGTACCTTGGGAAATAATCCCAAGCAGACACACTGCTAAACCCCCTGCTCACATGCTCAGGTTAATCCCACCATCATTCTGGAAAGGTGGTAGGTACAGTTGGCACAACACGGGTTGCTCAGAAGTTACACTGACGTACTTGTCCACACACCCATCCTTCCCACCGCATCCGGGAACAGGACATGACCTCGGCCAATTTCCTATTTCTGTTCATAGAATAGTACTTAGTTTCAATCAGAAAAACAGGAGACCACGGCAGGACATGGGGTCAGGGCCCCGGAGGCCTCCCCTGCAAGCAGGCTGAATTTCAGTTTCATGTTTCTCCCCAAACAAAGGTACTTTTGGAATCACTCCTGCACCCAGGCTCCCATCGTCCAGGCAGCTGCCCCACACCAGCTGCAACATCTCTACAGTTTGTGACTGAACTGGATGGAAACAGGAACTCAAGTCGGAGAATGAGCAAAACTGAGATCTTGTATTGCTTCACAGCTCTTCTGACTATGGGCATGCATTTGTGAAGAGTGTCCTATTTCAAACCAAAATTGGTCTCCATCCACACACAACCTTGTATCAGGGCAGCAAAATTTAGATCACATTCAGTTCAGTTATTTCTGTCTTGGCACATGTATGAACCAATCCCTGGGGGCTACAGGAACCCATGAGCCTGGTATTCACTGCATCTGAGCAGCACATGCTACAAGACTAAGATGTTGTATGGTTTATTTCACAGCTCCAGAAGCTCAAACTATGTCTCTGCCCCAGTATGCAGAGAAAAGCTAGCAGGTAAGGCTATCTCAGCAAAAAATTACAGGGATGACAGTCAACTTTCTACACAACACACAAGCTCCACTATGGTACACATTAGCATCTTCTCAGCTAAAACACAAGATGGAGAAACCCATGTTTAAGCCCAATGAGCTGAACACCTCCTGAAGCCCACTCTGTCTTGTTTCAGCTGAAGGACTCTGTTCGTATTACAGTGACCATGCTGTGAACACCCCAGCTCAGAGAATGCCCAGAAAATACGGGAGCTTGGTGGATCTTTGAGAATCTCTCCAGAAACCAGAGCGAAAGCTCACTGTCCTCAATAACACAAGACGCAAGAGAGGCAGAAAAAGCCGAGAACAGGCGAGAAAAACGGGCAGTCCAGTAAGCCCACGCTGTAAATACCTGCGGCAAACGCGCACGTGAAGCACAGGCCTTTCTGTTATTCTCTCCAATCAGTCACTAATAAAATTCGCAGTAAAATCCTGAGCAGGTTAAGGTCACCGGGCTCAGCCCCACGGCTGGTGGCCGCAGCCGTTCGCGCAGCTGAGCGCCCGCCCCAGCACAGCGCGGCCGGAGGACAGGAGGCAGCTCGGGGCCGGGCGGGCAGCGCAGCCGGGGCGCGGCCTCCCCGCACCGCACCGGCGGGCCCCGCCCGAGCCCGCGCACCCCACCGAACCCACAGCCGCCGGCGCCCGGGCGCTGCGGGGGCCCCGGCAGGCTCTGCCCCGGCGCGCTGCCGGGCCCCGGGGCCGCTCCGAGCGTGTGCGGGACTCCGGCCCGCCCGCACCAGCGGCACCCCCACCGCCGCGAGCCGGCATCCGGGCCGGGTCCCGCTCTCGGCCGCGCCGCCCCGCGCACGAGCCCCGAGCGCCCGCAGACCCGGCCCCGCGCTCGGCAGCGGGACGGCCGCGTCGGGCCGGGCCGCGAGGCCGCGGCGACACTTAACTGTTGCCCGTGCGGCGGGCGGCGGGTCGCGGCTCCCCCGGCGCAGGCAGAAGCAGCTCCTCATCGCCCGGCGGGGCCGGCGCAGCGCGACGCGGCCCGGCGGGAGGAGCGGCGGCGGCGGGGGAGCGGCCTGCGGGCCCGGGCGGAGCGGGGCGGGGAGCAGCGGGCAAGGCCGCGGCCCGGCCCCGCGCGGAGCCTCAGCGCCGCAGCGAGCCGTGCCGGGGCCGCCCCGCGCCCACACCGCGGCACGCAGGGCCCAGAGCCCGCCCCGCACCGGCCCCCCGCAGCGAGCCGGGTCGCCCGGCTCTCCCCGCCGCGGCCCGTCCCCGGGGACCACTCACCGTGGCGGCCGCGCACGGCCGCCGCCCGGGCACGGCCCCGGCCCCCCGCAGCCGCGGCCCCGGCCCTGCCGCCGCGGCCCGCCACAAGTCAGCCGTTCATCGAGCAGGTTCCGCCGCTGCCCTCCACTGCAGCGGGAGCTTCTCCACAGCTCCCCTGGGTAGGCGGCTGCCCTGCAGGGCAGGGAGGAAGAGGCAGACAATGGCAATTAGGTTAGTGGGACCTCAGCGGTCCTTCTGAAACAAGCTACATCTGGGAGATGGGCAGCAGCTGCTGTGGACCGAGGAAGGTCAAAATCTGTCAATCCAAGTGAGTTCTCTTCATGAGAAAACGGTCCCTGGGGTTTGGGGATGAGCAGATTTGGGAGCTCCCTTGACCTCAGTAAGATATTTGATTCCCTGTTTTTTCCCCTCTCTTCCGTTCTTTGTTTGCTGAGATTTGGCCTCTTGAGGAGCCCTGTGCAGCCTGTTCCCTTCACACCTGGACAACTGTTTGCTTCTGCCATCCAACTTGGACCCTCTATGAATACCCCTTTAGCCAGGCTGAACTGAGCAGGAGCAGCCCTTCTCTTTCCTTCCAGGAGGTCTGCAGGCTGGTTTCACAGCTATCTTGCTGTCTCTGAGGTAGGTAGGAGCTCGGCTGACCAAGAGTTTCCCACAGGCCCAGCTGTGTCTGGTTGAGTTTGAGTTAGTGAGATGCCTGCAGAGTTGTGTGCAGCTGAGGACCAGGGGAGTTCTTGGGTTTGATCCTCAGGGTTGTTCCCGTTCCTCTCCCTTGATCTTGGCATGGTCAGACTTGCTGCCAAGAGAAACACTATAAGCTTTGATTAGTTAAGTGTTGGAGAAGCTTGTCTGCAGAGCAACACACACATTAATGTTTTCATATTCCTGTCTGTGAAAGCAAAGTGTTCTGCAACAGCAGAATCTTGGCGTCCCACTTGCTCTTGGATACAACCCTGGACTGGGACCTGCAGGAAGGCATTTTAGGAACCACAGTAATAACTAGGTACTCTGAACTACAGCTGTTCCCTCACAGTTCAACCAAGGCTTTCTGGCTTCTACCATACACAGACCTGATGGCTGGTAGCTGATTTTGGGTACAAAGACTAAAAAGTATATATATATATATATATGTATGTTTTGAGCAATAAGGAGTACTGCATTTTTTTTATTTGGAGAGTAATTTAGAGAGAAGGAAAGATGATGCCTGGTGGAAATGAGGAATATATGTCCCATACATAATATATGCCCCAAATGCCCCATTACAAATACAAGAAGATTTCCTGAAGTGGAGCGGTTGTTACACATTACAGCGTGCTAATACTCCCCCACGGAGATGCTGATACTGAGAGAGTCTTTAGTGTAATAATATTAAAAATCCTGGAGTTTCAATAAGATCCTCCCCGCTACCATGGCGGTAGGAAATGAATTGATTCCAAAGGAAAACTCTAATTGCTGCTTAGTATCCACAAAATATTCTAAGATTCACTGCAAACATATATCCCAACGTGTCTTGGCGTGATCTGCAATAACATTTTTTCCAAAGAGTCACTTCCCATCGCAGCTTAGCTGCTGCTTCAGTTCTGCCCTCAGAGAAGCTGCCCAAGGAGCGAAGGGCACTGCTGCAGCTGAGCAGACCAGGCTGCTCAGAGGGCTCTCAGCCTGTTGAAGCCTCTAAACCCTGGCCAAGGCTGCGGAAGGCACCACTGCGATCTTTCACAGGGCATAAGCACAGGCTCCGAATCAGCAAATACTTGCATGCTGGGTATTAGGTACATAAGTAACTATACTGGAGGTGGTTAAACTAGCAGTGAAAAGTTACTCAAAAGCGTAAGTATTTGCAAGTGTAATGTTTTGCTCTGAATATTTGACATAAATCTTTTTCAAAATGCATTAATTTCCTTCTGTTTATTCAGAGCATGTCTTTTCTCGTCATGTACGTGCTGCCCAGTTCGTACAATTGTCTTGTTTACAGGGCACTGAATGGGAGGAATTTAAGTCAGTCTTGGCTGAGTGAGCACAGCTCAGTCATCCTTGAGAGGATGGATGCCAGAATTCGTACCCTATGGGACACTGAGGCCCATAACTCTGTGTGCTAGCCGGGTTTGTTGGCAGCACAGGGCATGCTCTGTTGGTTACCCTGCTCTGGCTACAGCAGCACAGCTTTGCTGGGAGGGTGGCAAGTGCTGGTGCCACTTCTTGGGGCTCAATGCTGAGGACAGCACAGCTTCACACCTCAGTGGGTTGCTGGCAGCATTTGCAGCAGTGATAAAGGTACTGAGGAGCCTTTCCCACAGCCACTCTGGAGGAAGGCCAATGCTGTGGCTGGCAAGCTCATCCCCTCCAGCACTGGCCCCACTGAGGTCCTGCCCACTGCACCTGCAGTTTATGCTCTCCAAGGGGAGAGCACTGTGGAAGGGCCTGCACATGCAGGAGGGCAGAGCCCAAGCCGTGGTGTCTCCAGCCTAAGAGGACCTCAAGAGAGCAGCTAAATCTGCTACTAGTGAGAGGCTGGAGTGAGATGAGACTGCAGTTGAGCCCCACCACGCTCTTTACGTTTCAGGCATATCGTAACATCTGCCCATTCCCAGATCACACCCCAGAAGAGCAGCATGGCACTGGTTTCTACATTTCCAGCACAGAACAGATAAAAGAGAGAGTCCTCAGTTATTATAAGCAAACTTTGTGCTGGGTTGCAGTCTGCAATGCACCACTCCCAGCTCACTTGGTAAGGCAAGCACAGCATCCTGGTGCCAGGATGGGGACGTGCAGTGCTGTGGGCTGGCACAGGGCTCTGGCCCAGCTCTTCTTCAGTTCTGCTTCCACCGGGGCACAGGAACTCTTGGCAAGTGCTGCTTGGGCTTTGCTGTCAAAAAAGATCCCAATTTGCAGGGGGAAACATTATGACAACCTGTAAAGGATTCTGCATCCTCATGCTGACTGTAAGCTCAAGCTCTTGTTTGTTTAAAATCCTTTATGCTGCAGGAATTCATCCCTCTCTGTAGCCACATTTAGCACAGCAGTGAAATACTGCTGCACATACCATATTTTCCATGCCTGCCTTTAGAGAAAAATCATCCCAGAGCTTAATTTTGTGCTGCAGCTGCTGCAGGTTGAGGCTCAGCTGCTGCCCAGTTTTAAGGTTTCTTGGAGGTAAGTTTGACCTCCTGCCTGTAAGAGTGCACCAGAACGTCCCTTTGTATCTACAGCTTCCCTTCCGTGTTTCTATTTTAAATCTTGATTATTCTAAGAGAAATGAGAAGGTTTTATCTCCTTTAATTCAGCCACCTCTAAGTGTGAAAAGTGTAGCTGTCACACACATCTTCCCCTAATTGCTGGGGCATCTTGAAGGACAGCAACAGATCGGGAGAACGAGGGAAGTGCACTGCTGCACACCAGAGAGAACGCTCTGGGTGGTTTTGCCTGTAATGACACACAGGCAAGGTTTGTCAGAAACCCTGAGAGTTACTGAACCTCCATCCTTCTCAGAGATACCCAGAACCTGGGGTGTAGCCTTGCCCTGGCAGAAGACGGAGAACAATACATCTAAACCCCCAGCTTTGAAATAGTGGTAAGTCCTTAAGTAAAGCAAAGAAGCCATTCCAAAGGTTTTGAAGACCTGCGAGCTCTGCAATAAGCACCTGCTTTCTACTGGGAGTTCCTTTCTAATAGAGATCCCAAAGCATTGGGACCTGATTCCAAGAAGAGACATAGGGATATTTCGGGATCTCTCTGCAGTCAGAAAGCCTCAGATCACCCACCAAGTTCCATACTTTTGCATTTCATTGTACTTGGAGTTTAATCCCTTCTTCTTGTTCAACAAGGCCATGTAATATTTCCTGCAGGGAAAATAGCTCACAATTTTACTACTGCAGTCTGCATTTTTGACTGTCTGATGCACCTTGGTGCACACTGGGGCTGGCAGGCTGGGCAGAGCTTCTCACCAGATAGACCAGGCACAGCACAGCCGGGCAGATCCTTTGCTGCAAGTCCGGCAGCCCTTGCCTCTGAGCTGTGCCTCTGGCTCCTTGCCACAGCAACACTGACACTTTTATTTGGTCCCTTTCATTTTGGTCTGGCCACAATACACAGGAAGTGTGTGGCTTCAGCAGAGGTTACAAGCTGTAATTTCTGAATTTAAGCTGAAGAGTAAAGTATCACAGCATCACCACATCCTGGGTTTGAGGCACCACACACAAGTCTCAGGCCTGAGTGCAGGGCTGGCTGCACAGCTCCTGGATCTGCTGGCACTCCATGGCTGGGGGCTGCAACTCAGCAAGTGCATCCTGAGACCCCATGGTAGGGTGGAAGGGCATTTTCAGAAGTGCTGAGTATCTGTGCAAGGCCATGGCCTGCAGACACCTTCAGTGCAGGAGTGCAGCATGCATGGGGCTCTTTACAGCGCAAAGCAGCAGCACTTGGCCCACTATTTATATATTATGGATCATAATATTTAAGTGGTCTGGCTATAACCCTGTAACTAGTTTTCCTTGACAGAATGAATATTGCTCAGCACATACTAACAGCTGTCTGTAAAACACATTTATGAATTGTCTATAAATTTCTCCCCAGTGGCAAACCCAGTGCTGAGGCCACATGCTGCTCCCAGAGCCCTTGTCTCCTCCTGCCACCCAGGCAGCGCTGGCACCGCCAGCACCCAGCAGCGAGGAGCCCAGGCTGGCCCTGCGGAACAGGAGCTGTGGGGCTGGGGCAGGGTCCCTCCTGCCAGGCCCTGAGCACACTCAAGCAGACCCCTGACAGGGAAGGCTACCCCAAGGAGGGCTCATCCAGTCAGGGTTATCAGCACAGAGATCAACCCTGCTCTCAGAGCATCAGTGTGTGTTCTGACTCGTCCTACCTGGGAAAACGAGGTTTGAACACAAATAGGAGGTGGAAGGCTCCAGTGCTCAGTCTCTCGTGCTTGTGTTTCAGCTCCTGAGGCAGCTATCCAGTCTAAAGAGATGCTGCAGCTCACATATGAGCCTTCCTACAAAAGGAAAATGCAGTATTTAGTGTTATCAGCTCCTCACTTAGCCTTGGGTCAGCAAAGCACTAAAACCAAGTGTTCAGTCTCAAGCACATGCTTAACCAGCTCCTGAATTAGAGGAACGGCTGCAGGGTCAGTGACTCAATGGCAGCCCCAAAGGAAGGAGCCTGTGCATCTGCTCCTTGCAGTCCCACAGCCCCAACAAGCAGAGAAGCTGCTTCCACAGGCTCCCGTGGGAGGACAGATCCCAGGGGCACACAGCAGCAGGGGCACCTTGGGGCCGGACACCCTCACCACAGGTGGGGAGCTTCAGAACACGGCACTGGGGCTTGCCATGCACAGCAAGGTCCTGGACTGACAGCTCCCACTCCTCTCCCTAACAAGAGGATCAGCAGCAGACCCAAGACACATTTGCTGTGGGGTCAGGGAAGGCAGTCACTGGCTTGCACAGCTTGGGGGCCTGCTGGTGCCTGTAAGCAGTTTCCAGTTTGCACAGAAACCAGCCCTGGCTGGCAGACAACTTCCTCCACTCCTGACATGTTCAGGAAAAGATTGTCTGCAAGCATATTCACTACCTGCAGCATCACACTCACAGGACAAGAGTGAGCAATGCCTGGAAAGTTACCAAAATATCCTTTGCAGCAAATTGCTCTGAACCATTGATTCAGGGATCTACTCTGGAACAGACAGTGTGAGCTGGAAAAGGCAGTATTTCTTGCTTTACTTCCCATTTATTTTCCTATCCCATAGCTGTTCCTAAATAGCACTGATGCTGTAGAGTTAAGTCCTCACATATTACAGTCCCTATTTCAGCTGTGATGCACAGAATACCAATATACAACACTGCCAGTGATAAATGTGATTTCCACAGCACCCAGTGGCTGCTGTACCCAGGACAAGCACTCAGCCTTACCTGGAAAGGGACTCAAGGAATGAGGAGATGGTCCAGGAGGAGAGACTTCCACCAGCTCCCTCCTAGGACAAGGAAACCAGGGCCCAAAGCATCCTGTGACCTGCCTGCGTGGCAGCAAGCCACTGGCACCATTTAATGGCACAAGGCTGAAATCTATATTTGTGAGCCCCGTTTCAAGGCCCTGCAGCCAGGATCAGCCCTGGGTGGCTCCGAGGTACCACTGCTGTTCCACACAGATGGATATCAGAAAACACTCCATGTGGCTTAATTACCAAGGAGAGCCACACATCCAGATTCTCAGATTATGAATAATAGCCAGAGCGAGATGGAAACCTTTGCTTGAATAGTTTTGAACGATGAACACATTTGAGGAAATAATGTTTTCTTTGCAGACCTCGTCTGATGAAATGCCACTGCTTGCCTTGGTTCCTCCCTGGAGACGGGCACCGTGCCAGTGCTGTTCCCCAGCCTGCCCCACCGCGCTGCCCACCGCTGCCCCTGCCCTGCCAACACCTGCAGGGAAAACACACCAGCCCTGGCTATCAGGGCTGCAAAGCTGCTGTCCCAGGAACACGCTGGCAGCAAACAGCATTCAGATGACCTAGTGTTTGCTCAAAGGAATGTCAGTAAGTTAATAGGTGACCGCTGGGAGTCGGTCACGGTTCAGCTGCCTTTGCAAGGCATTCTCTAGGTGCAGCCTCTTTTCCATGTAGCCACACAGGACCTCAGAAAAACAGTTCTATATTAAAACATATACAAAACGTGGTTTTCGGACTCCCCAAAGCAAGGCCACAGCCAACACCCTTGATTCCTCTTCAACCAAAGGACATAATTTACACCCTGGTTAAACTGCTGCAGACAAAGAATTAACATCCCCCTTCCAGTCCGAAGCCATCCTGTCTGTCCTGCTTCCCACCATTGCCATGCATGCAGGAATGCAGCAGCACAAGGTAACACCACGTCACAATTCCCAGGCCAGCTGGCAGCTTTAGGCCCCGCTGCTTGGCTCCTTGGCTACTGCAGCTTGTGCATATTAACACCCCAGCGAGTTTCCCATCGTCTGACAGGACTCAGTGTGGATAACGATGCCAAAGTCAGTCATAACTGGACTATTACAGTATCACTGAGAGAAAAACTGCAATCCAAATATCCTTAGTGATGAGGCAGCAGGAGCAGCAAGAGGCTCCCCAGCCTGGCCTGGCTGTGCCCAGGCACACAGGCACTGCCCCACGGGCATCACAGCGCCTTGGGTAAAGGATCTGGCCAGATGAATTACACGGCTAAGGCTCAGGACCAGAAGTGGGGGTACAGGCTCAGAAATGGGGTCTCCATAAAAAACCCTCCCCCCCACAGCAGGAGTTGAAGCCAAAGCCTCGACTGTGCCGAGCGGTTCCAAGTGCTGGCCGCCCGCAGAGCCCCCGCACAGGCGGCTGCGTGCTCAGAGCCCTCCCAGCTTCACTGATACTTGCAACAACACATCTGTAGGATCCCTTTAGGGAAACACACATAACACTCCTTACAAAGACAGAGATAAAACCAAAATTAAGTGCACCAGCCAGTTCCCTCAAAGAGACTTCTGCCTTGCTGGGAAGTACAAGAGGATGGGTATGGGGTGATGGGAGAATCTACATATCACCCAGCATCACTAATGAGAAGCCATTCTCTGAATATATAATTTGACATCCCATTTTATTGTCTTTCCAGCTTTGAGTTTACTCCCAGGTAAGTTTTAAGGGTTTTGTTCTGCAATTACAGGCCTGCAGCTCTCTCAAAGGACATCCTGAGAGCACAGACACCTCTGAAGCAGGCCCACTCCCCTGCTGCCAAAGCCATCAACGTCTTGCTAGCCAAAGGGAGGTTCAACACAGAGTGCCTTTGCTTTCAGGGTGTATAATGTGCCTCAACAACGTGATAATGAGCTGACATTAGAAAGAGAAGGGCTCTTCCAGCTCCTTTCTAGCCAAGAGGATGCTTGTGCCAAGCACAGCTTTCATATGGAAAGTGCTGCGTTTCTTAATGTAAATATTTTAACAACAGTGTTTTATAAGCAGAGAAAAAAGTCTCACCTGAGTTTAACAGGAAGGCCTGTTGACAGAGCTCCTTCCTTTTGTGTCAAAGATCTCATTGTCTGATGCCTGTTCTTGGGTAATTGTAGCATTCACTGCAGTAACTCCTCTGGAGTTTCACTTCTTGGCTGATGTGTTTCTGCTGCGGTTCTTCCCTGCCCTCCAAGGCAGGGAGAGCCGGGGTGCCCACAACAGGCACCAACAAGCCTCTTCCCAGGGCTGGGCTGGGGGAGCAGGTCCCTCAGCCCTGGGGCAGAGCTGTAGTCTCAGCAGTGTAGCGAGGGCTTGTGTGGGTACATGTGGAGGGTCTGGGGCTCTGCCAAGGCAGCAGGACAGCTGGTCAGGGCCTGGACCCACAGAGTCAACAGGGCACAAGCCTACACCTCTAAGAGCATAACCGGTCGGGAGCTGGGAGCCCACAGCTGGGCTTAAATGGGCTCCTGGGCCTGGGGGCAGGGGGCTCAGATGGGGCTTGTCAGGGCCATTAGGGCAATTAGGGCTCTGGGGGAAACCTTCCTGAAGCACTGTTTTCTCCCACAGGTGTGATGACCTGTGCCTGTTCTCAGCAGGACAGAGGCTGTTGGGTGCTGCTGTGAGAGCCCACCGAAGGAATGCCAGTTGCAGCCATGCTCACGACCCCCTGCCCACCCTCTTCAGAGACACAGGGACTGAGACTGACTCCATGTAAAGACCACGTAGATCTCATCTGAAACAGACACCTGTGGTTTCCCAGTGGTCAGGAATCCCACTGTGCCCGCCGGCACCAGCTCAGGGCTGGGCAGTGACTGGAGCCTGGACCACTGCCCTGCACTGGGCTGGAGCCTGGACCACTGCCCTGCGCTGGGCTGGAGCCTGGACCACTGCCCTGCGCTGGGCTGGGGCTGCCTGAGCACGAGTCCCAGGGACCGAGCAGAGGACACGGCCGTGCAGTGATGTCCCTGTGCTCGACGGGCTGCCCTCCTCCCACCCAGGCAGCTCACACTCCTGGACAGCAGGAGAAAGGGCTGAGAAATGCCTTGTCCTATCCTGCCCTGTCTATTGCTGTTCTCATCCTAAAAGTGATAGTAAAACAGCATCCATATTACGGTGACATTAGCGGAATAGCTGCCACAGGGTTGCCTCCTGCTTTATGCTTTTCAGGCAGAGGCCAGCAGCAAGTGATCAAAAACTGTTTTTATGTTGCTTCAGAGCTCTGTCAGCTCAATGAGCCAACAAACCCTGCAGTGCCTGCACGTCCTGCTCACTGCTTAGCACTCAGAGCAGTAAATTATTGACAGGATGCTGCCTGTGAACCTGCAGCACTCCTGACCCAGATACCCGTCGTCACTAAACCTGGAAGACACAAGTCTCCAAAATGTCAAATTTGCTGAAATATTCATGCTGTAAATACAGATGGTATAAATTCTCCAGCGAGGTTACAGCCCGCGTATTTACTTGTGTCAGCTCCACTACCCAGAGCCAGTGAGTCACAGCCGCTTTACTGAATCCACACACAGTGGCAAGGAAGGCAATGCAGGATGTTAAATGGGCTTTAGGTGACACCAGCTCCTTGCATATATTACTGCTTCCAAGAAAAGACATTCCTCTCTTCTCCCTGCTCTGACATGATATTAACTCTGCTTTCTCCATTGCCCTGCTGGAAGCAAGTCAAAGCTGCAGCATTAGTTCCACAACAGAAGGTGCAACAAGCAAATGGGCATTAATCCTGAATAATGGATGCAGCAATGCCAGGGACAAGCTTTTCCTAGTCATGGGGAATGCAAAATCCTGGAGAAGGCAGGGCCCTGGCCAAGGCAGCTGAACTGTCCTTTTGGAGGAGTTAAATTCAGTTCTGTCATGGGGCAAGAGCCTCTGTCCCAGGAGGATGGATGCGAGGGAAAGGCCAGCCAGGACTCTGGCAGCTTTCTGAACCAGCTTCTTGAGGAGCACATGCAGTTGCCTCCTGACCTCGAGCTCCACAAGCTGGGTCACAGTGCACAAGCAGCAGTGCTTTCCCTGGTAGACCTCCACCCCCAACACGTGTAGAGATGCATCTCCCTCTGTGACCCGACTCCCACCGTTAGCCAGAAACCTCACATTTGGGGGAAGCACAATGTTCCCTAAACCACATCCTCAGCTGTCAGAATAGGTGAGCTGATTTCAAGCTTTCCTGTTCAGAGCCTGTAGCTTCCTTTACTGCTCCTGTTTGGGCAGGAGAATCAGTGGATCTGTTGTTTCTCAGGCATAATGACAGTGTAAAGTGGAGAAGGACCTCCTTGACCATGGGCTGTCCCCTTAACCCCTGCAAACATCCCGCAGGGGATGGCCCGTGTGCACAAATGCACAATTAAGCCCCCAGTCCATGGGTGCACGGGGGGCACAGCATCCAGGCAGCATTCCCATGCAAGGAACAGTGTGAAACCTTTTCCTGCCTGCAAGCAGAGGGTACAAAAGGAAGCACTCCAGCTGCCTGTGCCTTGCTGCCCTTGTGCAGTTGTCTGCCAGTTGTGTGTGCCGATTGCTATGAATGCCACCATCTGGTGTGCCACGTGGACATCATAATCTTTTCTTAATTACATTAGCAGTGCAATCAGTTACTGCATTACAAGGCCGGCGATGAGCTTTTAAATCTTGGTGGAAATCATAAATAATTGCACTAAGTACCAGGCGCCAGATGTGAGTGCCAACTTCAGTTGCTCTAGATAAATAGTAACCTTACAACAGTGTTAGATAACGGTCCAGTCGCTGCTTTTCATGGCTTAACAGTGGCTGCACTCCCATTTTTTTTCCAGGCAGGCTCTATCCCCAGCGGTAGATTTAAAAAAAACACAAACCACAAACAGGATTTTTCAAAGTGTTCAGAATAACAGGAACATGGAAGGAAAATATGTTCCAGTTTAACAGAGCAGAGTGGGTGGGTGCCAGGCAGCCCCCACCCCACCGTGAGCCTCTCCTGCCGCTGTTGGGGCCGGATGGGGGTCACCTGAAATCTGGTGGAACAGGAGACACCTGGAATAGAGCCACAGCAATGGGGCCTCTCACCTGACAGCAGCCACAGTGGGACGGCCCCCCCAGGCTACCCAGGGGTGAGCCAGGCTGGCCACGGGGCCAGGCTCGACTCTGGGCCAGCTGAGCTGGGACTGTGTGCCACAAAGCCTTCTAATGCCAGGAAAACTTGGCTTTTTTTTGTTTGTACAAAGGGAATGTCTGAATCACTGACAAACTTTTTTTGCCAACTTCTTTGGAGCCAGGAAATTCACTCAAGTGATGCTGCCTGTAAGTAACACGGGACCCAAAGGAGGAGCCTTCATCACTCCAGCAGAAGAGCCTCACAGGACTACCCCCCGCCTTGTGAAGGAGCTGCCGTGCCCGTGGCTGCCCTGCTCCCGGGCATGAGCCTGCACTGCTCTGCCACAGCTGTGCCACGGCTCTGCCTGCGCCCGGGCACCGGGCAGAGGGGAATCGTCTCCTTGTCAGTGACTGTGGGATCCCCAAGCTGTGAGTGCAGCCGCTCAGAATCCACCCGGTGCCTGGTCGCTCTGCAGGGAGCTGCTGTCTCCCTGCTCTGCCCAGCTCCGCGCCAGCCCCGCTCGCACCCGCCGCAGGACAAGGGGCCGTCGCGTTTCCACTATGGCTGGGAGAGGGCAGAACGCAGCACGGCTGTGGCGGTGACATGGGCACGGGCCCCAGCACTGCCATCCCCCTGGAGCTGGGGTGGGCAGGATGCTCAGCCCTCCACTGCATCCCTGGGGCAGCACATCGGGATCCCTCCGGAAGGAGAACAGGAGTCGATCCCTTTGCAGTGTTTAAATAAGCAAAGTTTTTGTGCAAAGCAGAGGTTAATGTACTTTATTGTTCAATGTCATGTTTATAGTGGATTGTTGCAGGAAAAAAATGTGATTAATTGCCCAGAAACCCACGGATCTACAATTATTTGGTTGTTGTGAACAAATAAAGGGCTACAGTATTCATCATATTCAAATGAGGCAGTAAAATAAATGATGGCATGCCGTTTATGAACAAAACCTAGCCGTGTTCCCTCACAATCTGAAAATGTACTCGAAAAATTGTAAATGAGATACAGCCATTGTCGAGGGCTCACTGGTGATTTGTCTTTGTGTAATGTTTTGCAGTGCTGACCCATCACTTGCCTGTTTTAATTTATGTCACAATATGCACCTTCATTATGCACTTTATGAAAACGAAGTGCCAATTTGTAATAAAGACTTGTTTTCAATGAAATCTCCTCTTTTTGGTAGGTGTTCTGCTTTTCATTAGCACCCATTTCACCAGGCCTAGTTAAAGAGCACAGGTACAGACTAAATATGTCCGATCATTCATCATAATTTTGCTTTCCACTTTGTCACAGCTTGGGTATTTAAGGAAGATAGATGATACAAGATGTTGTCTCCTTTTCAGACTCTTTATGCTCTGGTAAGTGTGTCCGATGCAGAATTATTTTGCCACTTTATTATTTTCTAGTGAGTGTTTGTCACAGCCCAGTCTGCCTCTCGCTGCGGCGCCGGCGCTTGCTGTCACTCACCGCCGTCTCGCCGGCGTGGCGGAGCTTGTGGCAGGGCTCGTGGCAGGGCTTGTCGCAGAGCTCATGCAGGGCTCGTGGCAGGGCTTGTAGCCACAGTGCCTCTCGCTGTCAGCGGCTGCCTGCAGAGCTCAGCACGGCCTGGGAGATGGCAGGGCTGAGGGAGCGCAGGGTGCCAGCACCAAGGGAGCTGGATGCCTCGTGGCCAGGCGCTGGCCCGCTGGCTGCTGGCACGGCCCGGTCGTCACCCTGCTGAGGGTGCTGCCAGGAACAGCTGAGTCCCTGGCACTCACGGGGGAGGTTTCGCCTTTGATGTTGCTCTATGACAGCTGAGCATCAATGGGGAATGTAAAGGCACTCCACGACTCTCTGATCATGCGCTGCTTTGCTCCAGAGCGCTGCACCGTGTCTGTACATGTGGCTTCCGTGTCCTTTTGCGTTGTTGGCATGTTCCCAGGCAAGGACTCTCCTCGGAGTCTGCACTGCCTCTTGCTCTTGGTGAGCATCCTCAGGGGATGGACCCAAATCCCACACCTCCCTCAGATGTCTCTGGCTCTTGAGGGAGCAGCTGGGTCTGCTTTCCACTCCTTGGTGGATGATGACCGCAAAGGGGGAGGGGGAGCAAGCTCATCTCCAGGCTGCTGCCCCAGGAGCACTGTCAGTGCCTGGTGCCTGGCTGGGGGAGCAGGGCAGCCACCTGCCTGTGCCCTCCCACAGCCCCTGAGCAGCTCCAGAGCTGGAGTGCTAACAAGCTAACAAACGTCTCACAGGTTTAGATAATGAGCTGCATGGCCAAGCCAAAGTCCTGCTCCCTCTGCCCACACCTCTCTCTGACTCGGGCCCCACACAGGCGCCATGGCACAGCCCCTGCCCTGATACTGGGACGGGATGCATCTGGGCAGAGTGAGCTCCAAAAGCTCTCCCACCCTCTCAGACCAGGGAATGCTTTTGTCCTCAGCTGCCAAGCAGTGTGTTGTGCATAGCAGGAGCTTGGGCGGACGATGGCTGCGGATGTTGCCCGATGGTGGGGCTGGCTCTTCCCTCAGCTGGCACACAGCAGCACAGATGTGTGAGTGCAGATAGAGCTGGAGAGCAGAGATGCCAAGAGGCTGATGGCTGTGCCAGGGCTCAGTGTGGTGCTGCAGGGGTAGCTGGGAGGTGTCACTGCCCATCAGCTGACGCTGGTTCAGGCAGCTTTCTGTCTTTAATCTGCTTGTGGACACGTTCCTCTATCTGGTCCTTCCCAGCTTCTGTGTCCCTGGCACATGTACACAGGCTCATCAAGGCTCATGATGTAGCACCAGGCATTTTCACACATTCCTGTTATCACCAGAGCGTTTATGTTCTAGGGACTATGACTTTGCACATACAGGGGCTCCCCCCGATCAGCAGAAGCAGAAGGGGAGAGAGCTGACGCTTCCCAAAGGATCCTTCTTGTGTCTGGAGCCCTCCTTGATATCTAGGCACTCCCCAGCAGATGCACAGGCAGTGACCAGGACTCCCAGGCAGGGAACATCGTTCACTGCACAGCAGGAAGGAGAATAACTGCCCATGCTTGGTCTGCAAAACCCAAGAGATTCGTGTTTAAACTCCTGAGCCTGTCAGCGATGAACAAATACAGCCCCACCAGCCTGGGGAAATCCCCAGCCCACGCAGCACTCCAGGGTCATGAGGCTGTGCTTTTCCCTGCAGTAGCTGTGGGGGTTCCCAGCCCACTGTGGTGAGGGGCCCCCTGCCCACGCTGCTTGCCATGGCCACAGACCCCAGAGCCCCGGCTGCTCAGAGGAAGCGGGTCTTTAACATGATGCTTTGATCTGGGACAGGAGTCACATGGGGAGCGGGGCTGGTACCGACCTTCAGGACAGGTTGGCCCCTGTAGCTCCCGTAGCGCTCTCATGAGCCGAGCACAGACCATGAACATGTTAATTCCATCTCTAAAAAAACCCATCAATACAGCTTCCAGTTCTGCTTTTTAAGTGTCACGTAAGTTAGATTAACAGATATTTTGCAGATGCCCCTGCACTTGACAAGATGTAATTATTTTTAACAAGAAAAAGTTGGTTTTTTCACCTGTTCTTTGAATGTGAGGCTGTTCCCCAGCAGCGGCCGTGCCACGTGCTGCTGCTGAGACCCACGCTTGCAGCACCACGCCTGCAGCACCAAGCCAGCAGCAGCACCAAGCCAGCAGCAGCAGCACCACAGCTGCAGCAGCAGCATGCTTGCAGCAGCACCTCGGCAGCTCCTTTTCCACCTGCACGTGGCATTTGTGCGAGCCATGGAGGCTCTGGGGCTGCTCCTGACAAGACTGCGCCGTCTGCTCTGAGGCAAACCAGACCGTCCCCAGCCAGCCTCAGCGGCGCGTTGGTCGCTCAGCCACAGATGGGAGGTGGGAGCGGGCACAGGAGACGCTGCCAGGCGGCGGCTGGGGCTGTGTCGCGTGTCCCCCCGTGTCCGCGCCGCGCCCAGCAATGTCCACCAGGCGGCGCTGTGGGAGCCCGGTGTGCGCCCGGCGCTGCGGGACCCCCGGGACCCCCCGGCAGCGCCGCTGGGCAGAGCCCCCCGGGACCCCCCCGGCAGCGCCGCTGGGCAGAGCCCCCTGGGACCCCCGGGACCCCCCAGCAGCGCCGCTGGGCAGAGCCCCCTGGGACCCCCGGGACCCCCCAGCAGCGCCGCTGGGCAGCGCCCCCGGGACCCCCGGGACCCCCCGGCAGCACACGTGTTCCCACTGCCAGAGCCAGGCCAGGACCCCGCGAGGCTGGGGACACCCCAGCTATGCACTGGCCACACACATCCCGTCCCACCCCGACCTGTCCCCCCGAGTTCCACCTGCCTGCACTCACCGTAGATCCCTACAGGCAAAAATTATTCTGCTTTCGGCGCAATTAACAGCCCAGAAGTTGTGCTTCAATAGCACTGTGCTGCATGGGCCAGGACCTGCCCTGACGGGCACCGTGATGCTCGCCTCCTGCCCCTGCCCATCCCCCTGCCCCTGCCGCCCACCCGTCCCGTCCCCTCCGTGCTGCACAGACACAAGGGCAGCGACACTGGGTCTTTTTTTTCCCGAGGAGAGCAGTTTTCCACCAAGGAGAGCATTTCCACTGGGATAGAAGTACTCGTGGGATGTTAGTTTTGATGACACCTTTGATGGGAGAAGATTAAATATTTTTTTTTATACATTTGGCTGAGAATTGCAATTTGATGAGGTAAAATATTAAAAATAAACACATTCACTGTTCTTACTTAAATTACTTTTGCTTAAATTTGCATATAGTATTAAATATTTAGCACTGTAATATATAGCATGTTGTATTTGATAATGTATTTGTGTACAGAATGAAACAATTCGATATTACCAAGAAAGCAGCTGAGATGCTTTGAAATTAAGCTGGTTGAGGGTTTTTTTCCTTACCCTATGGTGAATATTTAGGTTTTGTTCCAATTTGAGAGGTACATCTGTTTCAAAGTGCCAGTATGTTCCATAGACCAGAACCACTGTTCTCTGACCATTCAAAATCCCAGCTTCTCCTTTG
Organism: Colius striatus; assembly: GCF_028858725.1. Lineage (NCBI taxonomy): Eukaryota > Metazoa > Chordata > Aves > Coliiformes > Coliidae > Colius > Colius striatus. The sequence goes on from NC_084777.1 coordinate 622,884, forward strand.
GTTTTTGGGATGATGTGGCTTCTGAGGCTGCAGCAGCCTGACCCATGGGCACAGTCTCCGCAGTGGGGCTTGTGTCCCCCCCATTTCAGCACATGGCAGACTAAGGAGTAATGTTATGCAGAATGATCTCAAACCATTGCTTATTAATAATCATGTATTATGTGAGATGCACAGTATTGATTTAAACCCACGGGGCAGCTTTGGGAAGAGAAGGTTTAATTTATAGAAACACTGATGTCTGATAGCAATAAATAATTAGGGCGATTGCAAAAAAAGGGTTCATAGGGCACTGCCCTCCAACTCCAGCTGGCTGCTCTTGTCCTGCTAATAAATTGGTTAATAAAAGGAGAAAGAGAAAGCCCGGATTCTGGGGTTATAAAAACAAATGACATTTTTATGTTTAGTGGACAGGAAAGAAACGGGGAGGCAGAGAAGTCAGCCGGGTGCACCAGGAATCACTTTGTGGTTCGCAGTCTGAATTCCTTAATGACATTCTCATTAAAAGTTCTTGCTGCCAAATGCTGTTTGCTTTCGCCTTCAGAACTGTCTGCATTAATAATGAGTAACTCTGCTTGGAAGTTATTTACATAAAGTATTGTTCTCCTGTCACTGCACCGACAGCCGCGCCGGGCGCGGGGAGCGCGGCACCCAGCCACCGCACAGAGACTGGCACCGGCCATGCGGGAGCCGGTGAGGACCAGCTCCCAGTGAGGGATGAGCACAGGGCTCCAAACCCACCTGAGCCCAAGCTCCCGGCTCTCGCTTGCCCCTGGCTTCCCAGGCAGGTGCAGCACCCGGCTTTCCCCCTGCACTGAGATTTACGGGTGTGGAATCACAGAAGACCATGAGAGGTAACTCCTGCACTCTTGGGGATCCCAGCCAGAGAGGCAATTTCTTACTCTCCACAACAAAATTACATTACTCTTTTCATATGCAAACTGCAGACATTCTTCAGGGGGTGCTGCACTGCCCAGGGCTCCTGCACCTCTGTCCTGCCTCACTCCCCAGAGCACCGCTCCCCTCCCACCCTGCAGCCATCCCTGGCTGGTGCCCACGCTGCCACACGCTGTCCCCAGCCGCTGCAGTCGCCTCATGTCAGCCTAAGCCCTGGGTCCCTGTGCTGGCTGGGCAGAGAGCAGCCATCAGCCTTTGCCCTCTGCCCGTGTCCTCTGGTCTCGGCTGCTCGCTCTCACTCGCTGGCAGGGAGTCCCCGTGTCCTGCCCGCAGCTTCCCGTGAGTCAGACAGCGCGTGGTGCAATAGCTGTGCGCCGCCTTGGAACCGAACCCAAGCGCGTGGCACCTTGGCCACCGGCCCTGTGGGTTTTGGACAGCGGGCAGCCAGACGCTGTGGTTTGCTCACGTGCTGGAGCAGCCGTGCTTAGCTGCTCTATGTGTTCACCGTAGCTTTTTACTTGGGAGAGGATCTCTGTGTCAGAGGCTTTTTAGCAATGTCCTCAGGCTCCTTCTGCCTGTCAGCCTGAAGGATGCTGGTCCACCCCAATGGGAACATTTTTGGGTGAATGTGTGACCACAGCACTCGGTGGGACACGGAGGAGCTGAGCTGGTTGGGCAAAGTGGCCTGTGGTCCAGCTGCAGCACAGCAGCACTGATGGGGTTAATGGCTTTAATCCTGAGAACGTTAGAATCAGCTCTGCCTGCTAAGTATAGAAACTTTTTAATTTAATGGAAAGTTTTGAAGGTTCTTTAATGGATAGAGATTTGTAATTGGAAGCTGGAGCAGTGAGGGCTGTGGGCACACCGTGCACTCCCCTACTCCAGGAGACAGACGTGATGGATGCCAACAGCTGCCCACAGTAATGCCCCGTCTGCAGTCACCACGCTGGAAAGTCACCAGAGTGGGCACAGAGCAGCAAACAAAGCGATTTCAGGAATTATCAGACAACATCCCTGCCTGCCACTGAAGAAGCCACCCCTTCGAAGTGCCCGAGCCACCCACGCAGGACGCGCCGCGCACCCGGCCCCTGGCACAGCCCCTGTGCGTGCTGAGCCGGCACCGTGCTGCGGCTGCACCCACCAGCAGGGCAGAACACTCCTCTGGCCACTTCTAGGGAGAGTGTCCTGTACCCTGAAATTATAGCAGGGGACAGCACTACACAAGCCTCCTTTTATCAGAGAATGCCAACAGCTACTGGCACTGTGGGATCCTCACCCCGGGGAGCTGCAGGCAGCTGAGGCTGAAGCACTGCACAGGCTGCATCCCTCCCCATCACAAGTGCCATTCCAGCTGGGGCTCGTGTGTCTCAATAATATCATCATGTATTATTAGAAATCATGTTACATTACAGTAAAACCAGGAAGCCCCATGGGCAGTGGGAGACCCTTCCACCAGGCAACAAACCAGCGCAAAACAGAAAGCTGCCCCTCACCATCCGAGAGCAGTTAAAGGGGGCTGCAAGAGGAGCTGGTTCCTGAACAGGAGGAGATGAGACCATTCTGGAATCTTCTGTGGCACATTATTGTGTGAAAAGTCTAATTGCAGGTCAACAGCAATTACTTGCTTTAGGATAATTTAAACATTTAATTACAATTTTCTATTTTATTCACAACTTTGGTACAAAGTTGAACTGAAACATCAAGCTGGAGAACTGAGAGTTCTGCTCTGAAAAGCTGAGGCTGAATGTTTTGACCTTATCAGGAAAACTCCCCCCACATCTCCAATTTTTCTTTTGAAACAAGTTTTCATCAAAGGAAGCCGCACATTCCTACACAGCAAGTACACAGCATGTGTCCTCTGCTCAGCTGGTGCCCCAGAGCTTCCAAACACATCCCCTTGGTTTAGCAGTGCCTTTTACCTTTCCCTGCAAACCTGGCCCTGCCTCAGAGACATGAGCAGACAGAAGACACCCCTTCATTGGTGCTGGGGTCTGTGAGGCCTTTCTGAACACCATGCCCATCAGAGCCCAACCACGACCGGCACCAGCCCTGCTGCCCCAGAGCCGACTCACCCGCAGCCGTGCCAGGCTCCTCCGCCGCGCGCTGCCCCGGTGACGGTGACCTGCCAAACTGGCCCCTGCTCCAGCAGATGTTTGAGACGTTAATTCCCTGTAAATTTTGATGCATTATGTTTACTCCTGGTCTGACTGGCAGAGTCGTGCCCATCCCTGTGGCACTGTTGTGAATCACCTCGAGCACTGTGACTCTGGCTGCTGGTGCCTCAGCTACAGCTGAGCGTTGTTGCTGCCTCCCCAGCTGCCACACAGAGCCAAGAAATCCCCTTCTGAGCTCCACAGGTGTTTTCACTCCTGCTTATGGCTCGTGGTGCCTGACTGCCCAAGCCACTGCACACTTCCCAGCCATTGCCCCAGCACAGCCATAGCCCTGCAGTGCTGCCAGACACACATGGCCCCAGGGGCCCTTTCATAACCACAGCCTGGGGATTTGCCATTTCAGTTCCTTGTGATGCCGTCAGCTTACCCGTGGCATTGAGGGCACTGCTGGGCTGCTGGTGCTGTGCATAGTATAAGGCTTCACAGATCAGAAGTGGATGACCTGTGGTTCTGAGCAGAGAGGCACAGAGCCAGCTGCCAGTCACACGAGGGCTGGGGAAGTGCCTTGTGTGCCTGCACGCTGCGCCCTGTGCTTACACTGACCTGTGCCTGCACACCGTGCCCTTTTCCTGCATGCTGTGCCCCGTGCTTGCATGCTGTGCCCTGTGCTTGCATGCTGCATTGTGCACTCACAGCTGTGAGCAGCTGTCCCAGGTGTGTGACTGCAGCCCTGGCAGTGCCCAGTGGGTGACCCCGAGGGGCTGCAGCCACACAGAGGCCCAGGCCCTGGGGCAGCCGGGGCACACGCTGCCACATGCACACACATGTGGTGGCACAGCCTGGCTTCCCCAGAGGCGTGGGCTGCCTGGTAGCCTCTCTGGCTCTGCTGATTCCCGAGCCTTGTCGTGGCTCTGCTCTCCCTCTCCTGTCAGAAGGCTGCACACAAAGGGCCATAAGAAATCACCCAGATGCAGTGAAAGATTTTCATGGCAAGAAATCAAATAAAATGCTCATAGTGATGAAGTGAAAAATAAAACATGCTTTCAGAAAATGGTCCTTTTCTTCTCTGTGCCTGGGAGGGGGGGCCTGGGGGGAACACAGACAAAGGTGCCGAAGGTCTCAATCATCTCACGGCTTAATTATTCCATCTCTCAGAAGGCATCTCCAGGCAATTAGAATAATCATTCATGCCTGTGCTTTAGCAGGGACTCTTGCATTCTTCCTGTGAAGCATCAGAGCTGGAGTGTATTTTTTTTTTAACTTTAGCGGTGACCTGCAACTAAAGGAAAAATAAAAGTTTTTTGAAATATTAGTTTAATAAGACATGAGAATAATATTAAGGATATGAGCCTCCCTTATTTATTATTTATATGTATACTGTGATTTAGAGATGCACTTGAACCAAACAAGTCACTACCAAAGAGTGGATCTATCTCTCTCTATATATATTAAAAAAACCTACAATATTCGCCTGGAGATTCTGTCCACATATTCGGAGATTGTGATTTAACATACACAGTTTATCAAGGCTGGTGTGCTGCACGGAGAGACTGGGGTTTTATGTAAGGGTATAAATAATCAATGCACATAGCAACTTTAAATTACTGCTAATGTGTTTTACTTATGTTCCCACTAGAACGATATGTGAAATAACAGGGAGTTGCTAGGCACACACTTGACAAATAATATCCATGACTTTCCATTTTTATTATTTTTATACATTTCTTATTAAACCAAGTGGTGGAGTTCAGCCCGTGCTGCCAGCCCTCGCTGCCGGAGCGCAGCGGCCGTGCGACTGCGGCACCGTGGCACCGCCTGCCCCCGGCACCCGCCTGGCTTGGCACCCGCCTGACCTGGCACAGCCCAGCCCAGCCGTGCGGCTGCAGACCCCAGCAGCCCGGCCCTGGCCCCGCTCGCAGCAGCTGCTGCTCCCACTCACAGGGGAGGACGCGGCTGCGCAGCTCCACGCGCTCGGGCTGCAGCCTCCGCGGCATTTCAGTGGGGTCCAGCCCGTGCAGCTGCTGCTGCTGCCTGCACATGGCCCTGATAATGTCTGTGTTGCACTCATAGCTAAAAACAGTGATTTATTTTAATTTCATTTTAAAAAACTGTGACTTTTGCACCTTTCCTCCCAGGCTGGGGCTCAGGGGCTGCCTGCTCGGTGCAAGCCCCTGCGTTTGAGGGATCTGTGGAGAAGTCACTGCAGCTGTGAGATCCATCACTTTATTTTTGCTTTATTTTGCCTCCAAATTGGGCAGCAGGCACCAGCCAGCCCGTGGCTGCACTACAGACTGGCAGTTGCCAGCGCCGAGGGGTTGCTGGTGTCTGGGAACTGCCCACTCTGCATCCGCAGCAGCCCTGAGCCCCCAGGAGGGAGCTTTCCTGTTTTCCATTCCAACTGTTTAGCAAAAAATAACTATTTATTTGTAAACAAATCCTTAAGTGTTTATTACTATGTCACCATCAAACCCCTATAGCTCTGCAGTGTGTTTAACTGAAGAAAATTAACTGTTTTAGAAACCACTTCGCTAAGAAATGCTGAAATGGTGAATGGGTTTCCCAGGGCTGGCAGGCTGGGGCCGTCCCTGGCTGGCTGGGAGCACACAGGTGCCTCTGCTGACATCGCCATGACCCATTCCTGTGACACAAACACCTCCTTGCCATGCAAATAAGCAATAAAGAAACATCAGCCCTTGCACAACACACTCACTCACAGGCCAAATGTTGTTCTTTGCAGGGAGAACAGAGCCCAGTCCCACACTACTGTTAATTGAAAAACTTGCATTAACCTCAGCGAGCACACACAGACCCATAAATACGAGACCGAAATTAAATGATTGTCATATGAGACTTGTAGCTTGCAGGTCCTTTTCCTCATGGGTGACCTAACAGCTGCCAATAAAGGGTGTAGCTGGGCCGTGGCACTGGGAGCAAGAATATTAATTTGGTCAGTGTGACTGTCAAGATTATCCTTAAAATGCATCTCCAAAGAGTGAGCAGCTGTGACTGTCCACAACAGCGAAGGGTTGTCCACTGGGCGAGCAGCGGCACGGAACCGGCTGCTCAGGCCAAGCCTGGGCAGTGACACCGGCTAACGCCAGAGCCCCGGCTGCTGCCACTGTCCCTGGCTAACGCCAGAGCCCAGCGGGGCTGTGGGCACCCAGGGCTGGCGGCAGCGGCTCCTGCCCGGTGCACACGCGCTCGTGCACAGGCAGAGCAGAGGGAATCATCACCAGCACTGAATTCGGAGCGGGGCGGGACACACACACCCTATTCCAGAGAAAAGCAGCTTTGGATCTTTAATTAAAAAACAGGGTTCACAGCACCCGGGCATTGACTTCCACTAGTTAATCTCCATCACTTCATTTCACCACCAACTTCCATACTCTACAAAACTGCTGGAGACAATTTTTATTGATTGCTCTTCAAGCCGTCAAAAGCGTCCCTGGCTGATCATATGTTACCCCCAGACACCTTGTGCATTTCAGATAATAACTTGGTGCTCTAGAGAAGAAATGAATTGGATGTGCAGTCAGTAACTGTCCAAGTGAATCATGTTACTATATGTCAGCGGCCCAGGCTCTGACTATCATTTTAACAGAGAGAAATCCGCTATTTTCATGGCTGTTTGAAATTATTTTCCAGATGAATAAGATATAACAACAACTACTTACAGTAAAGAATAATATGGGGAATCTATTTGCTACTTGGAAACAAATCTTTCAAGTGTAATACTGTTTAATGTTATTTAATCTGTAACTACAAACATGAAATTCTGAAACTAGCATTCGTGTAGTACAAAAATGTTGCGATGTGCGAGTGGGAAGCTGATGCTGGTGTGGGTGCTGGGTGGTATTTTGTATGCCATGATTGCAAACGTAACAATTGCTGGAGGAAATGGAACATTACTAAAATACTGTCAACAAAGACGCACACCAACACCAAACATCGGCAGCCACAGCTGACTTTGCATAAACAACTACCATGTACCAAGATCATTCTGTTTTCAGGTGTATGGTTTGCTCAGAATTGCTACAAATACCTGAAAATGGATTTTGTGCAGTTAAAAGCAAATAATTTAGAAGCTCTTACCAAACTGGTAACTCACCTTCTAGAGCTGTATTAACACCGTTTGCTCAGGTTTCACGTGGTTCTGGTGACTTCCCTTTGTGCTCTGCTGGTAGATGCTGCTGCACCAGCTTCCAAAGAGTGTTGAAAATGACCTGTGACATTTCCAAGGCCGCCGTTCTGGGGGTGCCCGGACGCCTCACCAGGCTGTGCCTGTGTGCTGCAGTGCCATCAGGCAGCTGCGTGTCACTGCATCAGCCCCCACTTGACAGCCTCTCTGTAAAAGCACTTTTAAGACAGACATTCATGTATCACAGAATGGGAACCACACAGAGAAATACCTACATTAAATAATGCAACCTGTGACCTGCATTACCTCTGCCCAGCATGGCAGGGGCAGCCTGTGGTCCCTGCAGGGTTTGCTGGGTGCTGGCACAGGGCAGCTGGCCTCAGGGGGACTCTGGCTCGTGGGTGGTGAAGCTGTAGGGTTGTGGCATGCTCGGGAGCAGGAGCAGGCACTGCCCATGGGGGACTCCGAGCACCCGCTTGGCACCCCAGGCCCCTCCTGGGGCAGGAAGAGCTCTCTGGCTCAGGGACTGTGTACCCAGAGCCCCGGCGTGCAGGGGTGAGTGGCGGAACACTGGTGCTGCCTGGGGCTCAGGGCACAGCCCCGCTGCACAGGGAGGACCATGAAGCTGCTGACAGAGCTGGACCCACTCATACTGTGGGACCCTTCCCCTGTGAAAGTCCTCTGGCACTGACAGATCAGCTGCAGAGCCCCCCACACCCCCAGTCGAAGGAGCAGCTGTCCCTTTCACTGCCTTATCTCCTGCTTTACAGAAGACTAATGAGAGGGATTATTTGACTGACTCCAGCCTGCTTTCCCTGGCCATCACGTGTGGTTTCCCTTCCAAGGGCTACAGACTTCCTGAACTGCTTTGCATACCCCTCGCAGGCAGCTGCCTGCAGGCTCCTGACTGCCCCATCCCGCCCTGACTTTTCACGGGGAACAGGTCCAAAAAGGATGTTTCCTTGGGACACAACTCCCCAGGCACTCCTGCAGAGCCCCCTGAGGGGCTGAGCCCCTGGGCAGGACTGGACCCCCCTGCCCAGCTGCAAACCCCACTAACCCCACTCTGCCCTGGGGAAATCTGCCAGACTGCCCCAGGCCAGGGCAGCTGGCTGAGGCTGGGCAACTTCATGTAGGGATGTTTTCACAGATGTGTCACACCTGTGTATGAAAAGAGCACAAGTGTGGTTTGGTGACTTGGAGGAGGTCCGGCAGTGACTGCAGCTATTGCCAGCAGGGACACGGGTCACGGCCACTTTTAATTACCGTTGTGTATTAGCTCATCATTTCTATTACTGTTGAGTTATTATACTGAAATGAGTAAATACATCATGAGATGTAACTGTTGAAAAAGAGCAATTTATTCTTTCGATGGATGAAAAAAAAGTTGAGGCAAACTGTATTTATTCTGATGAGTTCTGGGGTTTTTATGAGCCCAGAGACCAGGATTTATTGGCACACAGATTTGCATCTTCAATGTGAAAGCAGCCATCCCAACTGAGTACCAGGAGCAATTAGCCATTCCTTACTGGCACAGTCCAAGACCAGTTCAAGACCCTGTACCTTGGAGTGGTTACACCCCCTGAGCCTGGCTGCGTTGCTGCAGGGCACGGCCAAGCAGATACACATCTTCCTCCTTCCACAGTGCCCGTCCAGCACCCTGCTCAGCCCCTGCCTGGTGGGACGGAGGCGGTGGGATGGCCCACCACGTGCCAGAAGTGTTTTGGACTTGGCACAATGGAATGCCAGCACCTTCCCTCCTTCCCCTGTCAATCTGTTCCCCGGCTTCTCTACTTCCTGTGCTGGTCCCTGATGCTCTGTCACAGGCTCCCCGTGGGAGCTGGGAGCAGAAAATGCTCCTGCCACTCGTGCCGGCTAAGCCTGCTCGTGTTCCAGCTGGTAAGTCATAAAGCAATGGTAAAACACAACCCCCTCAGGGCTGCTGGGAGCTGGATCGAGTTTTTCCATCTCTCCCCAGAGACGGCTCTTTATTCGCACACTGACAAAACTAATGGCCTCGCCGGGTCCGACAGTGACAGAGCAGGCGGCAGCGACGGCCCCACCAGCGCGGTGTCACACATGACGGGGCCGGGCCCTGTCCCAGTCTGGGGTCCGTGTCCCAGCTCTCTGCCCATGCCCCCCTGCATCCTCACAGCTAGAGACCATGTTCCAGATAAATATTTAATTTTAGAGAATGAAATCTTAATTACTACACCAGGTTTCACAGTGAGAGTGTCATGCAGGTGCCCTCCCCCGCTGCTCGCTCAGGCACAGGTGGCTGGGACCCCAGAACCCACCCAGCCCCGCTGCAGCATCCCCCCCAGCAGCCCCCACCGGTCACCGTGGCATTTGGGGTCTGCATTGTGGGGGCCCAGGAGGAGCCAAGCAGGTGCCCACTGCTGCCAGGGAGGCACTGTCTTTGCCTCTCAAGGCTCCTGCACCCCACAGGTTTGTGCTGGTGCCACTCAGCGAGGCCAGGCAGGGGGATGCCGGCACATAGCGTGCTCCTCCATCATTTAATCTGGAGTGATGCATATAGAAATTTAGATCAGGCAGCTTGACATTCCTGACTGCTGAGGCTGTGAATCGATGGCCTCTCTACTCCCTGCCGGGGAGATCGATTCCCCAAGCACAATGGATTGGTTTCATCACTTTGGTTTCACCTTGTCAAAGTCATGTCTGATTTACTTTAGTCTGGAGGGCAGATTTTAAGTATTTCATTGCATTTGGTAATCTGGCCTTGTCTCGCTAATTGCCCTGCCCTCCACGGGCAGCGTGCCTGGCACCCGGACGGAGCCCAGCACCCAGGAATGCTGCCGCCCTTTTCCAGGGAATGAGCACGCCGCGGCTCACCAGCGCTGCCGCGGTGCTGCCCACCCGGCACAGGGATGTCTCGTAGCCCTGGCGGGGAGGGCAGATGCTGGGGCCACTGCACCGCTGCAGAGCAGGGGGTTTGGTCTCGGTGTGTGCTTCCCTCATGGATGAGGAGTGAGGAACAAAGCCCTTGGTCCAGGCAGGGCCAGGTCACAGCACCCCTGGGAGTCAGAAGCAAAATACTGCCAAGACTCAGAAGTGGGGAAGCCTCCGTGGGGTCGGCGTGTCCCCGTGGGGAGTCCCAGGGCTGCAGAAGGAGGCTCAGTCCGGATGGACTGTTCGGTCTGGTCAGAAAATGAAAGTTTTGCATCCTTCACCAAAAGGGATAAAAGTAAAGAATGTTCCTTCAGGCAGCGTGGCTGTAAACTCACCCTGGGATAGATGGCAGCCAGTCCCACGAGCTTCCTAATAGCTTGTTGTTAGCAAAATTATTTTCCCAGTGCTTGGTTTGGCCCAAATTCTGTTTTGTGCAATTACACTCCTGGGCGAGTTTCCTGAATGTAAGTATTGATCACTCTTCAGACAGATTTTCTGTCTGTTCTGTACCTCTGCTCTTCTTCAGGTAATCAATTATATTTTTATAGCTATGGGTATTAATCAATATACAGTAGCTATCTTAATTGATTTGTCTAAGGCCTTTGATCCGCAGCCCGTCCGTTGCCCGGGCGGGCGCAGGGCGGGTGTCCCGGGAGGGGAGGTGCTGAGGGACCCTTCCCAAACACCTGCCGGCATCCTCCCAAGGCCCTCTCAGCCATCGCCACCGCGACTCCCTCCCCGCTGCTCAGGATCGTTATTTATCTGTGTTACAGCTGCTTCTGGAGGCCACAGGAAGGGTCAGGGAACATTCGTATGGAGAATTAGCAGTAATATTTCAGGGGGAAATATAGATCTCCTGTTTTAAACTGAGCTAGCAGGGGTGAGTGGGCTGGAAGCTTCTCCCTCACCCTGTCCATCCCTCACCCCATGGCTCCCCAGCACTGTCTCACAGTGCTGGCACTTTAACTGATGTTCTTTAAATGGGTGACTTGAAGTTTGACACTCATATGGGCAACAGTAAACAGTCACGACTGGAAAAGACCCTGACTTGCCCCTGCTGTCCCGGGGCCGTGGGAGCAGGCAGCCCTGTGGCTCTGCCCTGGCAGCCAGGCAGGCCGTGAGCGCTGGGTGGGAACCAGGCTGGAGCCACGTGGGCACGTGAGGGTTAATTTGGGAAGATCTGTGTTGATAATAAAGCTGCTTTTTCCCTGCGATGATATGATCGGAGCAGGGTTGCTATGGCAACGGTGGCTCTAGAAACCCCCGACTGATGGCAGTGGCTGCCGGGTGCTCCCTGGCCGGGATGTGCCCACTGCCCCATCCCCTGCCCACTGCCCCATCCTGCACCCCTGCTCCACCTCCTGCCCCGCACCCCGCCTCACACCTCCCCAGGCCCCGCTCAGTCCCAGGGATGCTGGGGTACTGGCCATCCCCCATGGCATGAGTGGTGGGACAGAGCCTGCACTGCAGCTCTGCTGCCATCGCTTCCCCCTGTCCTGCCCCCCAAACCGAGCTCAGGCACGGCCCCTCTCCAGAGGGCCAGGCTCTGCTGCCTCTGCCCCGCAGGCACTGGTAGGGTCCCCAAGGGGTCTGCGGTGCCCATGGCAGCCCCAGGAGCCCTCAGTGTTGGTAGGTGGGAGCTGCCCAGGACCCGCAGTTCCCCAATGGTGCCCCCACATGTAGCCGGCTCTGGCGCCGAGCCCATGGGGGCTGTGGAGCCGGCGTTGCCAGCGGGGTCTGTGCCCATTGCCATGGGGGCTCAGCACGGGCTGCGCTCGGCCCTGGGTCCGGCTGGTGCTGGTGCTGACACGGTCCGTGCCACGCTGCCCGCTAAATCACACAGCCTCCTTCCTCCTCTCTCTCCCTCCTTCGCCCATTAATGAAATGAAATAAATTTTCCGTTTTTAAACATGAAGTTTTTAAAAACAGCTTCAGTTGTGCGCACAAGCAATTCCCAGCGGGAGGGGAGAGCAGGAGCGGGGCTTGCGCTAAATACAGAACAAAGCCTTCTGTCTGAAAATACCTATGAGGAGCTAACAAATGCTAATGACAAAATAATGTATGGGGGGTTTAACGCTGGATGCTTTTTAACAGCAAATTAGCACAGTTATTATGCTGTAAATGCATTTAACAATAATTTGTTTCAATAACTGTAGAACTGGTATTTTAAAAAATATACACCATATTTAGAGCACTTCATCCATGAAGGACCATTATTGTTTTTTTCCTCCCAAGAGAGTTATAAAGGTCTCTCTTACAAGTGAAAGAAATACAATCATCACCCTTCACAGTTCAGTTATTCTCTTTTATTTTATTCAGAGCCATTTAAAGTTTGTATTTTTAAAGGAAAAAGAGAGACTGTCTTTAAAGGGTCAAGGCTGGAGAGGGCTTGGGGACCCATGTGCTGTGCTGGGCTTCAATGTGATTGCTGGAGCTGCTAGTTGGGGTGAGCTGGCAGCACTGCAGAGTGGGTGCTGGCACAGGCCTGGGGCAGCCAACACTCGCTGGCACCTCGGGGCTCCCCAGGGCTCTGCCACCATCGCCACTCACCTGGCGCCACGCCAGCGGCCACCACTCCACAGCCAGGTCTCCAGAGCAGGAGCAATTTCTGGGCAGATCACATGGGCACATGGTCCTGCCCACACTTTGGTGTCTGGGCCTTGCTGCCCGTGGGGCTCAGGGCATGGCTGCAGCAGGATGGTGGCTGGGGCCCTGCTGAGGTCCCCAGTGAGGTCTCCTCCTGCAGCACTCAAAGCCAGCAGGAGGGGCATCCCCTGGCAGAAGAGCAGGAAGGAGCAGAGCAGCTTGGCTGCAGACAGGAATTTGTATGAACTGTTGCTATAAAGAACCTTAAATGTCAAGGTCAGCTTATTGCACGGGCTGTGCAGGTGGGCGATCACCAGGCTGCTGCAGCCAGGATGTCCTGCAGCCCCTTACAGTGCTGCTAGGCTGGAGCTTCTTGTTTATAGCCTGGCTCTTCAGTCACAAACCATTAAGGAAGAGAAACAGCTACATAGACACTTGTGGAGAAATGGATTCATGTGTAAATCAGCTGCTTTTAAAATTTCACTGAGCATGAAAGTTCACCTTTAAAATCTACATAAACCGCAGCTGTTCCCAGGGCATCCGCAGCAATCCCGTGCAGGAGAGCAAACATTTACATGTTTAACTCAAGTACAGCATTGTCAGAAGCTGAGCTGGTATCTGCACTTTTAAACCCCTTTTTGCACTGGGGGTGCAGGAGGCAGCACGGGCCATGGCACCCAGCAGCAGGCAGCCCTGTGCCACGGCCTCCAAGCCACTGTTGGGCCAGGGCCGGCTGGGCTGGCTGGCCACGTGCCACAGGAACGGGTCTGGAGGCTGCACCATGATCTGGAAGCCAGTCAGAAAAGGCTGCACAGTTTGGCTTTCTGGGAGGTAAGAAAGAGGCTTCTGGTTGCTGTTGGGCTGCTGTGGCTGCTTCTCCATCAGCAAGGCCATGCCAGGAGCGCCTCGGAAACACGGCCCCAGGAACACGGCACATCCTCGGGCCTCAGGGCGGGTTTGGCTGTGCTCTTGCTGCAGAGCCAGCTCTGCTCTTACCTCACCCTGGCAAGCACTGCTGATTTATAAAATCAAACAATAACTTTCAGGACAGTCTACTCACACCATAAACACCTGAAAGAAAATCCATCTCTTCTCCATGCAAAACCACTGATGAGTTCATGAACTGTACTGTGCAATAAATCAGTTTTGCTTGTGCAGGAGAGTTGAGGTTTTTTAGGTTCCTAATAGGCACTCTGACAATGTGATTGCTCCATATTTCTTTGTAGCTGTCACCTTTGCAGGCCTGTCAATGCTCCTAATCTTTTTTCATTGCGATGTCAAGTTTTGGTAAGTGAAGAGGTGGGAGGTGGGATGGGATGTGACTGATACTGGGACCAGTTCCCTGAGTCACTGCTGAAGCCTTGTCCATCCTGGCAGAAGCCCACTAGTGGGCCACTGCCCTGTGGAGGGGGCAGAGTCACCTGCCCCAGGGTCCCCCTGCTCCTCAGTTGCCTTCCCTTCTCCCTGTCCTCCTCCTTCCCCTGCTCCTGCCAGATGCAGAAGTGCTGTTCCTGTGACAAGACAGCAGCTCTAAACTACTAATGCATACAAGAAAACATACTTTTAATATTCAGCATCTCAATAGACAATGAAAACTGGGACAAATAATCTAGTTGAGGCAATTACCTTAGCATAAATGTATATATAATTTATAAATGGTTTTGAATATATAAATAATATTGATAAAATTTGCATGAGTAAAAAGAGACATAATTACCAAATGATGCCTCAGAGCAGTGGATCCTGCTGGCTGCTTGCTGCCCCTGTTCTCATCCTGGGGGATGCTGCTCCAGCTCTCTTTTGGTGCTAAAAATATGATATGTACATTAAGCTGTGCTAAAAACCAGAATCTAAACTAAGTAAACCAGTTTAGAAAAGTCAGTGGTGCCCACAAGGCCTGGCTGGGTTTGAGCGTGAGTTCAGAACGAGGCATTGCCCGGGACTGCAGTTCAGGACAGGTGCCACAGCTCTGCAGCACTGAAAGCCCCTGCTCTGGCAGCCTGGGTGTGTGGGGCTGAGCCCTGTGTCCAGCAGCCTGGATGTGGCACTGCGGCGGGGCCCACGATGGCCACGCTCACCCACTCACCCGCCACCACTTGCTCCCACAGCCGTTATCCCTGAGCAGCCCCTACCTGCTCTCCCAGTTCTCTTCACTAAATGACCAGCAAATGCTACAGGCCTGTACTGCTTTCCAGCTTTCACTGAAACTCACCAAGAGCTGATGTAAAGTTAAATTCACCAGTAAAGTGCAAACATGACTGAGAAGGAGCCAAGTCCTTGCCTGGTTTCTGAGCTGCTGCTGGATGAAGTTGTCTGAGCCTGGCGCGTCCCATCACCACACACGGCTCTTTAATAAAATTGGCTGAGATTTGTTGATAAGCCTGAAGCAAAGTCAATGTGAAGTGTCAATCCTGCCGTTTGCAGGAGCCTTCGGGGGTCAAGCTGCTTCCTCGGTATGATCGTCGTATCAAAGATATGTCAGGCGCGCGTTAACTGTTTTCTTATGAATCGCGCTCGAGATCAGACATGAGACGCAGATAAACGAAAGCAAAGGCTCTGCAGCTGAGTTGTGCTTCGCCAGCTGGGGCTCCTGTTGGCCCATGGGGCCTCTCCAGTCTCCGACCTGCGGCTGCCCCAGCCAGACCCGGGCAGCAAAGGCCAGCCAGTGGCATGGGATGTGCTGGGGGGGATGAGTGAGGAGGGTGGCAGATGCCAAATCCCACCGAGCCCCATGGGTGCCACTGCATGTGCCAGGCTGCCCTTTGTGGGATGAGCATCTAATGGTTGCACAGTCCACACTAAGCAAAGCTGAAAGAGAAGAAATCAAAAGGAGTGGGGTTTAATTAAGTACCAACCGAGATTTATGCAACTTTCTCTTCCCATCATAAATATTAATAAGGAGCAAGCAGTGGCTCCGTACGGCAGGCACTGCCAGGCCATGATGGGATGTTAATTCCAGGCTCTTTGAGATGGACTAAGCGTGACACAGAGCCTCTTTGATTTGGAATATTCCTTGGGTTTAAAAGTTAAATAACATGAAGGGGGATTTAGTGGGTAGTAAACCATTAGTGAGTCCTGAATTTAAACTCCAGTACGCGTGTAGCGTATTTCACGATTGCCAAACTGATTAATGGAAGCATTGCTGGAGGAGCTCTGTCGCCAGTGCTGGGTGCTTGCTGCGGGCAGGCTCTGCATGGCTGGGCACCCTGGGCACAGGAAGGGCATCTCCGGACAGAGAGCAGCAGCCGGGGCACATGGGGCCAGCCCCATCCTGCACAACCCACAGGCAGTTATTAAAGGTGACACAGCCAGCCTAAGTAAGGACCTGCAGAGCCCACTAAATCTCTAGCCAACCCTTAAATAAAACTTTATGCTGGCTAATAAATTTTAATGCCACTTGTCAGTGCTTGATAACTGCAATCATTTAAGGGAGGAGGAGAATCCCTGGTGCAGGAGCGTGGCGGCTGTGCCGTGCGTGGTGCCCGCGGTGCTGCCCCTTGAGTGGCTGTGCACTGTGTCCACCCAGCAAACAAGAAATCCTACCAGTTCCCTCCCTCCTGGCAGCAAATTAGCCCTTCCCAGTGTGCACTGGGAACAGACATCTTCCAGGGCTGGAAAACAGCAGCCAAACAGCAGTGGAGCAAAGGGCTCTGCAGGTGACGTTCACAATGAAGCTTCATGACAGCAACACCAGTGTGACACAGCTCACTGTTCCACACGCACCAGGGCTGCTCACTCCATGTCTTGATTTGCTCATCCTCAGACTGCACTGTCTGCTGCAGTTAGGAAGTCTGCTGTCAGCCCACAATTTCGGTGCCATGGTGGTGTCCATTTGAGGTCTGGAAATGTAAGAAGTGTGTCTGTGAGGGTGAGGCCTGTCCCCAGTGCACAGTGGGGCTCTGGCCCTTGGCTGCAGCTGCTCAGCCACACCGCAATAATCAATAATGATAATAATTATTAACAGGAGCAGCATGAATTTCCTATCAAATTAAATCACACAATGAATGATTTCCATGTTTTATTAAACAAAAGTCTCTCTCTGAGGAGTTCTGAAGGTGCCACAGTGACTTTGGTTTGCCACAGCAGGGCATTGTTAGGGCATTGTGAGCATAAGTCTGCTTTGCAGGGATGGGTACATGGACACCCTCTGCTTCTCAGCTTTCCTGTGCATGTGATGTGGCCAAGGGCTGGGTAGACCCTGAGGCAGGCACAGGGACACTGCTGGACCCCTCAGGCAGAGACGAGTGGATTCTCCCCCACATTCCTCTGCGTTTCGCAGGGCACTATGGAAGCTCCATTGGGGAATGGCGGCTTCCCTGTGCCAGTGGCTGCGGCCTGGACCAGGATCTGGCCACAGCCCAGAGACCTTCTTAGCCATGCCTACGAAATCCAGGTCTCAGCACAGCTTTAAGCTGGTTTGAATTAGCGAGGCTTTGACCTACTCATCCTCTAGCCATCTATTTTTAGGAAATATCTAAAGCTAGGTAGAAAATATCCCTACATGGCCTCATGGCTGAGTGGCCCGACAGCAGCTCGGCTCTGGCCCTCACCGTGCCAGCCTGGGGCCTGCACCCAGCCAGGAGTACACGCTGCTCTCGCTCCAGGGGCATCTGTTTTTGTCTGCACTGCCCCGTGCCACCACGGCGGTGGGTGGCTGCAGGGCCTGCCCAGCCAAACGAGAGAGAGGGGTAACCTCTGAGGGTGGGGTGTGGGAATAAATGGGGTTTAACTCACTGGACAGGGCAGAGTCAGGCAGGCACACCCGTGTGGAAGGGATCTGCTCGTTTTCATGGCAGCGTTGCCTTCCTGTGCTCGCCGCACATGCCGCCGTGCAGCACGGCTGCACACTGAGATTTCATGTAATTTTGTTTTAGTGCAGAATTTAATGTTAAGTTTAAATATGTAATTATCTTTAATTGAAATTACATCCATGCTTTTCATTAACAAGATGCAAAGAGTGAGCGGTATAAGGCAGCGAGATGTGAGCTCCAGGCTGCTCGGCGCCGGGCCCGGCGGTGGCTTCGCCTCAGCCCGGGACAAGGCCCGAACACCCGCCCGGAAGTTTCCCGCCGGCTTTGCCGGGACCTGTCGCAGCCCCCGCCCGGCCTCGGCGGAGCGCCGGCACCCAATCGTTGCCCGGGCGGGTGGCCCGCGCACGGCCCGCGGCCCAGGGCGACTCTGGCCGCTCCCCACGCAGCCCCCGCACTCGCGGGCCCGGGGCTGCGCCCCCGCCGCGGCCTGTTCCCGCGCTGCCCCGCGGCAGAGGCGCGATCGCGGCGGGGCCGGGGCCGGGCCGGGCCGGGGCCGGGGCCGCGGGGCGGTGTGAGGCGCGGCGCGCACCGCGGCGGTCACCAGGGGGTAGCAGCGGCTCGGCGCTGCCGCCGCGCACAAAGGCTCCGGGCGGCCGCCGCGCCGGGGCCGCGCTCAGGACGCGCTCGGACGGCTCTGCAGAGCGGCGGAGGAACAGCCCCTTTCCGTAAGCCGACGTACAGCTGCGTTTAGAGGCGAGCACAGCCACTCTGTCACATCGCGTGGGAAGAATCATCTGTTTCTAGATTCAATCCCTTTCGGACCCCGAGGTCAGTGATTCAAGTGGACGTTAAACTAATACAGCCAGGCAACATCGTTACAATTGTCTGGTGGCTCTTCTGCAGACCTCTTGGTCCTTTCCCATTCTCGTACCTCACAGAGAGACAGCTCGAGGCTCCCCAGCACACCTGCCAACACCAGGCTGGTTCATGGGGGTGCTTCTGATGGGATAATCCAGCCCCTCACCTGGCACGGGCTGAAGGGGTGACGCAGTCCCATCACAGCAGAGGGGTTCCAGGTGGTGGCTATTACGTAGAGGCCCTGCTTTGTGTGAAGAGAAGGCTCGTCAGAGCTGTATCTCAGCAGCCAGTGCTTGCCACAGACCTTTGTTCAGGCTGGGAAAAGCATTCTACATTTTTGATGTAATGTTTCCTAATGTTTCACCCAGCAACCCATAAATTTCACAAGAACAAGCCTATAAAGGGTTTGTTTGAGGAGAAAAGGACAGATTGCTACAGGCTGTAACTCTGCAGAGTGAGAGGCCTTTAAAGAAGCTCTTGACAAACGGCAAAAGAAGTGCTACACATGCAGAGCAGCGTCCGTCAGGAGACGGCGCTGGATCCTGCCCTCCCCACTCCAGGCTGGAGGGGAAACTGGGACAGATCCTCTGTCCGCATCACCCCCACGGCAGTGGCAGTGCTTGGATAATGCACCTCCTGGGGACAAACAGGGCAGTGTAGAAATGGCACTGTTGCCTCATGGGTGCTCCCTGAGCTGAGCAGAGTATATTGCTAGAGCAACCAATTTGAGGGCACTTCTTGCCCCACCCAATCAGCTAAATTTAAATGTCTCTAAACAATTATTTTAAAAGCAAGGAGAAGGACCCTTCTGTGAGAGTAACTGTACTGTCAACTCAGCTCTTTGTTGCCACCAAAGCAGTTTCTGCACCTTTTGCCCACACAGTTCCTATGGATTGATACTAAATGTGCTTCAGACTTGTTAGTAGCAGTCAGCAAGACAATCAGCACATGCTAAAGTCCTGCTCTGACAGTGCAATCAATTAAATATCAATTAATCAGTTCATCAGTATAGAGGATACACAGCACAACGTCAGTGATGGCTATTTTCTAACCCTGAACATTTCAGGCCTGTTCCACGTATGTAGCTTGACAGGTACATTATTTTTTTGTGAAGGAGTTTCAGACAGTGGGATTCCAATCTGCAGGCAGAGCTGGACCAGTGCCGCAAATGCTTTCCCACATGTACTCATTAGAACAGCTGAATAACTCCCTTCCTCCGCATCACCCGCGTTTGCATCTTCTGCCACGGTCATTTTCAGCCAATATCCTTGCAAGGGAAATCTAGTAATGCTCATGAAAAGCGCTTTTTAAACTCAAATATCCTCATAACTCCATGACAGATTATCAGCGTGAAGTTGACACTCAGATGCATAATTGTAATGCTGAGGTGGGAGGAATGAGAAGCAAACCATGCGTCCTGCATAACTCAACACCCGGCAGGAATTCCCAGTGCTGACCTCAGGCTTTCCTGTCCTGCAGAGCCAAGGCTGTATCGCTGCAGAAAATCACAGGCAACTTGGGGAAAAAAAGTTAAAGAATTTAGGAGTTTGCTTCTGAATAGGAAGAAAGTAAATTTGCCATGGACACTGTGACAAATTCCTCTTCCAGCTGTGGCGACAGGAAAGATCCTGGCATGCCAGTCCTCTGCCTTTCCTGCTGGGGAGGGCTCCTCCTGCCCCTGGGATTCTGGTGCCCGTGGTTGTGTGAAACAGTTTCTCAGCACTGGCATTTGTGGCACTGGTGCTTCAGCCCTGGGGAAGCTGCTTGAACGGTTCTGTTTCTAGAGCACCCCATCTTGCTCTTCCTTCCTCCTCCAGTCCATGACTGTTCACGCTAGAAAGTCTCCCCATCTGCATCCTTTTGCTCTGCGAACCCCTCGGACGCTTCTCACGGTAAGGCCAGGACAGATGGGCCTGGAGACCTTTTCACCTGGGGCAGGTCCTGCGTGTGCCATAACCCACTTTGGATGTGTCTGCGATGTGAGTGATACACCTACCCAGAGCCTGAGACCTCCAGAAGCCACTGCTCGTTTCCATAGACCCCCATAAATGGATAACTGGCTCTTTTAATCTTGTTACTAAATTGTAATGGAATTATCCCTCTAATCCTTTGGAGCAAGAGCAGAACTCAGCCACCAATATAAAATTAAAAAACCCTACAGTAATCATAGATTTTAAAAGTATTTATTTTGTGCTGCTCTCAGATAGGCTGTGTATAAAATTTTATTTCAGAGGAATAATGCCATGTAGTGCACTTTGTGGCTGCACTGTGATTAAGTCCTTTTTAATCTGCTGTGGATGTTGAGGTGCAGTGCTCTTCCAGCACAGCTCCTGCCGTGCCAGACTCCCTAGTAATGGGGTTACTGGCTTATCGGAACGAGGCAGAATTACCAGGCTCTGGGAGGTTTTTCCTCTGATCTGCTTAGGAACCTGGGCCATTTCAGGGCAGGCAGGGCTCAGGGGTGCTAAGCCTGTTTTGTCCTCAAGACCATGTGCCCCTCACTGCTCTGTTTTTTTGCAAGGAACTTTCTAGCTTGTAAATCTGTTTGAGTGATTGGTTCCTGCTGCTGCTCTGTCTGCCTCCCCACAGGCAGTAACCAACACTGCTGGCTCTGGGGAAGCAAAGATGGAGGCAGCAGACAGGTCAGCAAGTGCCTGGTAGCTGAGGTTGCCCAGGCACAGCTGTGGCACAACAAAAGTGTGTTTGATGAAAGAAATAATCAGCAATAGGCTGGAGAAATGCAGTTGGCTCCAGAGCCCAGCGTACCTGGTGCCATCAGGAAAAGGCAGCTGGTGCTGTCACGGTGCAGTGCACGGAGCCATCCTGCCTGTAACCTGCTGCAGCCTCTTGCTCCTTGACAGCATTTTGCAGTAACAGGTCCTCTTCATTCCTTTACAACCATAGCTCCCAAATCTTGGCTCTGAAAACATAAAAAACTGTGGCTCCCAAATCAGAGAGATGGAGACCAGGGTGGTGGGGCTGCGGGCTGGACAAGCAGAGCACAGCGGGAAGGGCTTTCCTTCATGCAGCAAAACCCCAGCGTCTGTAGGGGCATGAGGAAAATCATTGGTCTGATGCAAAAGCATCCTCTGGAAGCAGATGGGGTTACGGTCAGAGCATGTCCCTGTCTGCGTGGCGTGGGGCGTGTGGCGATGTGAAGGAACGTGGGCGCGATGGCTCTCTGGCCCCGGTTTGCTCTGCAGGGGCGCGGTGGGTGGCAAGGAGCGAGAACAGAGCGGGTTAGGGATGTGCTTGCGTCTTGTCACAAAGCATTTGCTGACCTTTCTGTAGATATTTCTCAGAAAAGGCTAAATGCCCGGCTCAGCTCAGAGGGTGCCATGCTGGGATCAGCACTTTGCCCGGGGCCGCGGCCACGGCTGCCTTTGACAAATAGCAGTTGACCCGCACGGCTGCGGGCGCGGGGCAGCCCGGGCATGAGGGCAAGTCAGAGGTGAGCTGGGCACAGGGGCAAACTGGGCGAGGCAGCATGTAGCCCCACTCAGACGCCATATGTGCCGCTTCAGGGTCACTGCTGATGGCCAGAACCTTGTGTGCTGGGCAGAGCAGCCCTGGGCCCTGCGTGCACTGCCCTGGCTGCGCCTGGGAGTGAGCGTCTGTGGGGAGGGAGGCCGGAAAAAGCCTCCTTGCACAAGGGAGCCCTCAGCATGCTTTCCTTTTCATGCCAGGTACCTGGCATACCAGTGCTTTCCTGAGCTATCTTCTGTTCCCACTCTGACCCAAATGCTGCCTGTAACTGTGTGTGACTGCTGCCTGCTCTCGCTCGCCCCCGGCACAACCTATGCCTGCTAACATCCCTCTCCTGCATACTGGAGATGCAGACAGAGAGGGAATTTGCTAAAGGTGGTGTCAGAAGTTCAACATTTGCTGGAGAAATGTTCAGGAGGTAGACATGAAGGCCAAGGACTGGGCACATGTCCCTGCTCTGACACAGATGGCTCCAGGAGTGAGTGTGCACAGGGGCTGTTCCATTACGGGTGTGCGCAGGAATGTGTGTGCATGTGTACATGGGAATGCCCCAGGCCCCAGCCTGCAGAGATTTATGTACGTGCTTAACTCTTAGCAGATGAGAAATCCCATTGAGACTATGCATGTGCTACAGGTTAAAGACAGGCATAAAGCTCTGAAGAGTCTAAATCTTAGATTATAAAGATTATAAATTTGAGGAGGACAAGGACAGCCTCTGTATGGTGACAGTGTCCTGAAGGATGAGGGACAGCTTCTGCCTGCACTTGCACTGCCTCACCTCCATCTCTGTGATGGAATGGGCCCAGCAGGACTGCAGTAGCATGTGGCTCCTGTGGGTGCTAGGCATGGCTGGGGCAGGGTCTGGGCAGGCTAGTGGTCATTGTGTGGGTGTAGGGGAATGCATTTCTCAATGCACTGCCTCCAGCAACTTGAAGGAAGAGAATGCAATGACAAACAGATGATACATCTATTCTTCTCTTGGCACTGGAGGCTCCACACCCATAAACAGGACTGTAGAGGAAGTCACAGGCTGCTGGTGATGCCCAGGAGAGCCTGCCTGGCCCAGAGGTCTTTGTAGGCTTCAGCCCCTCACGTGCTGCCTTAGCAAGACCATGAGGAGTTGATGTGGTGAATAAAAATAGAGGCTCGTGTCTGAGCTTTGCCAGAGCAGCTGAGCTCAGGTAGGGCTGGTGCTGGGTGGCAGGGCCTGTGGTGCATGGTCAGGGTCTCCCAGCGACACATCCCTGTCTCAGGATGGCAGTGGCACCACTCCTCTGCTTTTGCTTGATATAGTTTTAAAAAGACAGGGCAAGAGGAAACTACTTCCTGCTACTCTGTATTTTTAATTCATGTTTTCACAGCTCTGCCTGTCCTAAATCCCAAGCAGATGGTGCAGCTCAGCCCATCTCCTCCAGCAAGGATGATCCCTGGGGGCCTCCTGCAGAGAGTGTACCTTTCAAAGGATAATTCCACCAGTACTTCTTACCCTGATCCGGAACCTTCTGAGCAACCGTATACTTCATGACTCTTCACACAGATCTGCCCCTGCCTTACACCACCTCCCACTGGGGTTTCCTTTGCTCTTTTAGAAGATAAGCACAGTCACAAGCTCTTAGACGGGGCCTTGGAAGCAAGGGTAGCTATTAAATGTGAGAAGCGAAAGTAAAAAGACAAAAAAGAAAACAAAGAAGGAAAATCCCTGCACCACTTCCCCGATTTATGCTACAAAGATGGGAATAGTTCGTCCACCTTCCAGCATGGAGGTGACCCTGACCTCACAGAAGCAGGCACAAGGGAAGCCCTTTACAAAGCAGCCCCTTCCCCACACCCGCTGCACCTTTTTGTGCTCGAGAAGCATTTCTGCACTAACAAATCCCGTTTGATAATTGTGTTGCAAAAGCCTCACTCTGAATATTTAATAGAATTATTGCTAGTTATCAGCAGAAGCAGGCGATAAATCACGGGCGCTGTTCCCCGGCAGCAGCAGAGCCATTAGGGGGTTTCCATCACGTTTCCCACCCTGCCCCTGTGTCAGAATGACCATGAATTAAACACAAAACCAAACAAACAACCTGCCCCACCTCCCCTCGTTGCATTCCTTGAAAAAATGAAAAGGTAAAGAAGCACTTGTGTGCCCTGGCCCGGGCCCAGCCGTCCCCAAGTGCCACAAGCCCAACTTTTGGTGGCGGCGCTGCCTCTGCGCGCCTCCCCGGCAGCGGCCTCCGGCACGGCCCCTCTGCAGCACATGAATGAGGTGATCTTTTAGCTGCCCTTTGTCTTGGAAAAAAATTAATTCTCATTTGCATTACCTCGACTAAATGTCACCCACCGATATTTTGTTAGACATTAGCAATGCTGGCAGAGAGGGGCACAGGATAATTGCGTTCTGCTGGCGCTGGGATTTACATAATTTCAGACAGCAATTAAAGAATCCCTGGGAAATTTTTTTTTCCTTTCCAACCTCTCCTACAAAGAAAGTGTTCGTTTACATTAAGCGCTCAGCTCCTCGCTGTTCATTTGCATAAAATTAAAGGTTTTTGTGTTCTGGAACAGCAGGGTAACATTTAAAATTCCGTTTCAAAAAGCTCACCTTAGAATAATAAAATGTTAATATCATTTCACGGGCTGGAGAAGGTTGCCAGATGCCTTTCACTCCAAACTTTTGCCCAATACTGACTGTTTGGGTGGCTGAGATTATTAATTTTTTTTTTTTTGGTTAAGATATAAACTTTCTTGAAAAAGTGCAGGGATGTAAATGTGCCTATGGATGGGTCTCTGCAGGGCTACTCCAGAGCAGAATGTTTGTTTACTCCATAGTTTTTTAATTAAAAAATCATGCAAAAGAGCAGCAGTGGAATATTACAGGCTTTAGAGTGCCGTCATACTCTAGACTAGGAGAGGAAATGCAATTTGGATCAAACCCCTTTCATTTGCTCTCATGGAGAGGGAAGCAGCACTCCAAGGCAAGTCTGTATCATGAGATAACTCCCTGAGACTCATCTCCATGCCCAGGGCCAGGCCCGGTGCCGGGGCGGGCAGCGAGGCAGGAGGTGTAGGCCACAAAGGTGGCATCGTGGAGAGAGCTGAGACTCATCTGCGGGCTCCCAAGGCTGTCGGGGTCCCCCCAGGCCCCCTCCCTGCTGCAGGCTCGCCTGGAGCCCAGGAGTGGATGGGCCAGTGAGGAGCAGCTCTCACCCGGCTCTCGGGACTCGGTGCTCCCACAGCCTCACGCTGCGGGTCCCCCAGACACCACAGCCAACAGTCCCTGCTCCTGCCAGGAAGGAGCGATGGCAGCTCAGAGGAGTTCCATGCCACCTTGTCCCAGGAAGGGGCTGGCAGCAGAGGCAGGAGCTTATCTGAGCTGTGGCTCTTGCAGCCATCAGCTGCCTTTATTCTGAGCACTCTATCGGTACTGAATAATAAAAAATGACATTACCATTTGAGGATGACACTGTTGAGGTCCCTGAATAACCTTTCTCATATCACCAGGGCCTTTTGTGCCTGGGGAGCTGTCAGCAGCATTGCCCATGCCATGCAGGCCAGATGCAGCCCCAGCCAGGCAGCTCACGGCAGGCTGTGCAGGCCCTGCAGGGCTCTCCCACCACGGCCGCTGTGCCCAGGCAGCATCACCCCTCTGGCTGGTGGCCACCACCAGTGACACAGCCCCTGTGCCCCTGCACAAGCCCTAGGACGGGGACCCTCTCCTCTCCCCCATCTACCCTGGGTAGAAGGGGTTCAGCAGCAGTCCCTCTGATAGCTTCTTTAAGTCAGTGTGCCAAAAGCACCCTCTCAGCCTCTGCCTTGACCCGGCAGGTGCCACCAAGACTGCAGCAGGCAGAGGGTGAGCGGTATCAGGCTGCCTTGCCCCATTCCCCAGCACTTGTGAGGTCAGGGAGTGCCTGCAGCACCCACACTCTGTCATCCTCAGCTCTTTGCCAGCACTGACACAGCTCCTCTGTGGCCACTGCGGCTGCCCCTCGCCCCCTCCCACCTCATCCTTCCCCAGCGCCACGGCACCTCGTGGCCATTGCTGGGGGTTCCCTCACTGAGGAGCTCATGAAGCAGCTGAGGCAGGAGGAGATCTTCCACCTGGCAGTCCTCTTATCTGCCACCATTTGGGGCTGCTGTAGGATTGTTGCAAAAAGTATTTCATTAAAAATGAATCTGAATCCCAGCGCTGTGTTATCTGACTGGTGCATAGGCAGGAGAACATCGAGCACAGTTTACAGTCCCTGGTGCCCATGTTTGATTCCTGCTATAGTCTCCAGGCCACAAACTCCTACCTGCCTGCCAGCAAGTGTCTTTTTTTTTTTCCCTTAATGATTTGCATAGGGAATCTACACCTTTGCAGCTACACTGGACAAAAGCACAGGGCAGGCTCTTGCTTGTAAGCACCCAGCTCACCAGTGACCCATTAGAAATGTTTTCCAAACTGTTTTGTGTCTCTGGGAGGTGAGAATTATCATTGTATCCCTGTAAGAATGAATATAAATTAGGATCAGCATGCTGTATACTTCACATGAGAAGCTCACGAGTAAAACATGTGCCAGTTTGGTGTCAGTCAGCATTTTCATCACCCGTGTCGCCTTCTCTGCCAGGACGCATCCTCCTTCTCCAGGGTGTTCTGTGCTCTCCACACACTCCTCTGGAGAGATTTTAAAAGCCAGCACAAAACCTGGCTATTGTGGGTGAGCACAGCAATGAGCAGACAGCAAAGCAGGGCATGAGGACTAACAAGTTTTACTTGAGGGAAAAAGTGAAGTAAGCCACCTCCTCCATGAGTGACCAAAGAGGTGGCAGCTGAGCTGGGAGGTGCTGGGCAGAGACCCCCAAATTGCGGAGCAGGGCACCCCAAAGATAGCAGCCACATACCCACTATGCCCAAATGCCCCAGCCCTGCAGCTGAAAGGACCAGAAAGGACTTGGAAAGCAGACATTCAGTATTTCCTTTCACTATGCTTTTAACACTTTGTGACTATTTTTCACATCAGTTGCAGCAGGACTAGCAGGGCTGATGTTCTGCTCTACAGGCCCAGCTGGGGCTGCTGCCCCTCAGCATGATGTGCCAGCACGTCCTCGGCCCTCTTGCTCCTGCATCCTGAGTGTTGTGTGCAGCACCACGGCCGCTGCTGCAGTGGGCACATGGGTGCCACCAGGAGCAACCTTGACACTGAGGAGCGAGTGCTGGGCTTGTGAGCTGCTCAAAACCCACAGCCCCATCCTGACAGGACACATTGCCCCTCAGAAGCTGTATGCCTTCCTGATAAAACTGCAACCACTTCTTAGAAATGGAAATGCAGGAGATCTGCTGGGGAATTTCTCTTAGGAAAAGTCATTAATTCATTGTAAAATTTTTCATTTCAAAATTTGTTTTCATTACTTTTACATTATTTTATGACATCAGTAGTAGCGCATAATATGACCTGTCATATCATGTCAAGTCATGTCATAGTATGCATAATAGTAGTAGAAGTGCATAATATTAGATGTCATATTGACATAATCAGAATATTCTATTATTATTGACTTTGTCAAACTAATTACAACACAGACAGGAAATACTTTGCTCTAGAAAATAAGATTAAAGAGGTGTGACCCATAAAATAATGAGTTATTGTGCTTTGCGACCACAGTTTCAGGGATTTTCAATGTACTTGTATAAAAATATTTGGAGTGGTATCTTACATCATGTAATGCACTGCAACATATAATTCCACAAAGTACTGGACTAAGAAAAATTAAGCCAGCCCAAGTAAAAATTTCTGTTTGAAACGATTTTAGTTTTTCATATAAACAATTCTCAAAACAAAAGTTGGCAAATCGCTCTGTTTATGGAATACTGACGTGAACAGCTCTGCAAACAAAACTTTGCACGTCCAAAGAAGGGCAGTGGAGCTGGGGAAGGATCTGGAGCACAACTCTGTGGAGGAAGGGCTGAGGGAATAGGGGTGTTCAGCCTGGAGAACAGGAGGCTGAGGGGAGACCTTCTCACTTTTGGTAAAGCGTGGCTGTGTCTGTTTCACCAGAGCTGCCCCTTCCTCGCCTGGGCCTCCACTGAGCCCCCCGGGATTTCTAATTGACTTGACATGTTATAAATTGCCCAAGTTGGTTGTGATTGCTGTGAAGAATGGTACTGTAAAGGACTCAATATCTGTATATCTCCCTTTGATAAACATTGGCTTGCTGAGCTTAGATCTTATTTATTTACCCTTGGAGCAGGTTCATTACTATGTATTAGGTAGATATGACATATTTATGGAAATATGGGGACTCTTTGTGGAATATATTAAGATTAAGTAAATCATTGACTATGTGGTCAAGAACTACAGCAATCCTGATGAATGATTCCATGATTTTTTTTGATCCTTGTATAATTTTAAGATCCATCCCCTTTGTCTTTCTGGACTCCTGCAGAATTTCCCACCCCAGCCCTAATGCACTGGGAGACGCAAGATGTGCACTTTTGCTTGGGAAGAAATACCCAGGTCCTACGTGGCCTATGCCCTGTGTGAAGGGCTGGGGAAGGCAGCTGGAAGACCCTCAGTGTCCCAACTCCAAAACCCAGGACCCTGCTTAGCACACTGAGAAATGGTTCCCATTTCGTTATCCTACGTCATCTCACTGACTGTGATCTGCTGCATGCATCCATTAGCCAATGAATTTGCATATCCAATGGAGCATTTTCACAAATTAGTGGTGATTACATTTAAAACAGCTATTTTGGTACAAATCAATGAGAGCCATGGCTAATGACATAAATGCTATTTCCTGTGTCCCTTGGCCTCATTACAAACATCAGAGGGATACGCAGAGCACACACTGCAGAGTAGCACTGCAAAGCCACCAACAGACTCCAACCAAAAGGCTCTTCTGGTCGGCATAAACTTACCCCTGAACAAACACAGCGACCACGAAGGCCTCACAGGCACATGGCACAGAGCACTGCGGCAGGGCATCTGCCTTGTCTTCCCTTTGGCTCAGGACAGCTCATGAAAGCCTGTAAATACTGGGGGTTCTTCGGGATAGTTAAGTAGCAAACTATCTGTTGATAATAAAATTTGCTTGCTTCTCACAGATACCCAATTTGCCTGCTATCCAAAGAAAGGAATTGGGTGTCTGCTTCCTAAATTGTTTTAATCTCTGGCAAAGAGTGCTTCTGGCCGAGTCCCTCAGCTGGAAAATAGGAAATGAGTTAGAAACAATAGACAAACGTGAATAATAGAGCTTGAGATATCTGATCTTGATCTTGAGAAGTGATGTTTAAATAGATTCATCAATTCTCCTGTGTGTGACCACCCTGGGAAGGAGAGGCCCCTTCCTGGGGAGGAGCAGGACGCGGTGTCAGGTCTGGCAGCAGCGCGTGCTGCCACATGCTGCCCGGCTCAGGGGCACATGGGGATGTGTCTCCACAGGGAGAGGGACTGTGCTGCCTCGCCAGGCACAGGCAGGTGCCCAGGCCACCCGGGACTGCTGTGGTAGTGTGGGTGTCAGCAGCTTGCCCAGGCTTTAAGGCAAGTGATCTTTTTTCTTAATCTTCCGTTCTGAGGCATTTATGTGCACTCAGTGCTCTGCCCTCCGGACGCCGGGCAGTGCTGGTGCTGCCTGTGCGGGTCCATGTGTGCTGCAGTGCCACCCGCACGCTGGGTGCCTGCAGCGCCCTCACCCCTGCTCCTGCCACTCGCATGTCTCTGCTGCCAGGCTGCATCTTTGCTTTATCTTCATGAATATTTACTCTGTAGACCTGCAAACACCTATCCCTGATAGTCTTAAAGGATTTTAAGAAATCTTAAAATCCTGGGGGAAAAATAACCTCCATCATACCTCCCAGCAGTCTCTCTCCTGTAACGCTGTTGCTAACAGCCATATCACTGTGACATTGATTGAGTTTTTCTGTGCAAAGAGTCCCTGGGCAGAAAATGGCCTCTGTGCACACCAGGCCAGCTCCTGGGGCAGCCTCTTCCCCAGGCCACTCGTGTGCCCCGGAGTTGAGCTTTGGTCTGTACGGAGACTGTATGGCACCTGTGGAGCTCACCTCCAAACGCTGCCTGAGCCATCACCCGCTGCGGGACCCTCCCAAGCCCGCATCCCAGTTTTGTAATGGGTACTGTACTCCTAACCACGACCTTTTGTGAGGACAGTGCTCTGGGTGTCGCAGGCGGGCGCTGCGAGCTGCCCTGCACGCTAACAGGCAATGAATGCTCTTCCCTGCTGCACTAAGTGAAACAATTCAAACCGGGAAAATCTTGATAAAAGTTTAATTAGGAAAACGGACTCCATCTGTAACATATCCCCGGTCTCCCCATGTATTAACCCTTTTGCCATAAATCTGCCACCCTTGAAGAAACCTGCCTTCCTCACAAAACCTACTCAGGGTTCACATTATTTTAATCAGTTAGAGGGGTTTAATACATTATTGATTTTTAGGAGAATTGAAAAAGCTCCCGTATTAAGTCCAGGTTGCTTATTCTTTCTGTATATGACATTCAGGTACTTGTGAAAAATTATACCAATTATGAAATCAGCCATTTACTGCTTCAAAGTGCAATCAGTTGTCACACTGGAAAGCACTTGCTCCTGAATATTATTAGTTGGGCTATGTGCACAGGAAAGTGCTGAGAGGAAAGACTTTAACCAAAGGGCAATTGCATGAAATTTACTTAGAAATAGCTATTTATCACCCTTGGATTTCCTACTGTTCAAATCCACTGCAGACACTTTATGGAATGAAACAGCCATCTCACCAACGTAACTCAGCCAACTGAGGGGGTTTTTTCCTCACTGACATTAAATGAAAAATTTAGAAGTCATTGTAACAGCTTAAAGATGCATTATCCTTTTTGATGTGCAATTTTAGCTTCATATCAAAAGCCATATAAAATAACCCCCGCACAAACACAAAAAAGGAACTTTTAAAAGTTTTATGACATGTAGTTCATCTTACCTTTTATACATCTAACAGGCACCGCTTCTCCCGCTGTTCTCAGGGACCATTGCATGATTACCACTATGGGGGAGAAAATATTGCCATAGCAGCAGCAAGAGCAGCCGAAGGAAGGATTAGTCTCTGGAGCCTGGGAAATGGAGGGGGAGAAGCTGAGCACCACAATGCCAGCAAATTCCTCCGAAGCCAGAGTGCGGTGGAATTGCGGGAGAGCTGCCCATTAGAGAAGCCTTCAGTTGTGTCACAAACTGCCACCTTTAATGGGTTTTGCTGCAGGCAATGAAGTGAGAGGGAACATAAATTAAAGAGGGTACATTCAAGGGAAATTTCGAGCTCAGTAAAGATGTCTTGTCCACTTGTTTTCCAGAGTGGACAAGAATTTTAGAAGGCAAGGTCAACTTGTCAAGGTAGGGATGGGGCTGGTGGGCCCGGGCGTGCAGGGATAACGTGTTTGTGGCTGACAGATGTGACCACTGCTCTTGTGCATCTCCCTGGGCTGCGGTGCACAGCACAGAGCCAGCACTGCTGCCTCACTGCTGTGCACACCCTGCTTCCTCCTCTTCTGATGGCTCTGGGTAAAAACCACTATAGAACAACTGAGCAATTGCCTTCTTGGAAGCATGGACGCAGAGCCAGTCACTTTGGGAATACAAATGGTGTTCCCATAGGAACACTGGGTCCTGAAGAGCTAAACCAGGAGCAGTGAAGCCCCTGTACCTTTGAGTACTACTGGCTCAAACATAGCAACAGTGGCCAAGCCAGCCCAAGTGTTAGGGGACAATGCAAGGTGCTTCCTGCCTTCAGATCTGTCCCAGCTCCTCTCTGGAGAAGGTCAAATATGGGAACCAGTCTCATTCTCCTATACACAGTAATCAGGCCTCCTGGCAGGGGGATCAGGGTTGTGTTGGTCCCACTGGTGAGGGCCAGACACCCACTGCTCATTGTCTGAGCCATGCTGGAGGAGCTGAGGTGCTGCAGGGATTGTTTCTGCCCAGGTCAGACACAAGTCGCCTTTCTGCAGCTCCCCAAGACAAATCCAAACAGGCTTCCTGCCAGTTGGGGAAGTCTCACTCCCCGCTTCCTACTGGGCCTGGGCATGTGCCACCTTTGCTGGAGAAGCCAAACATACAATCACAGACAGGGTTCGTCTTATTTGCACAGCCAAACCCCATGATCCAGGAAACAGGCAACTTCAAAATTATTCTATTCTAGAATTTCAGGTCCAAGAAAGGGGAGAGGAGGTGCTGAAACAAGATGCCTTTCTGACCCCCTTCAGCGTGGTGTGCCTCAGATGTCTAAGACACAGCATGTTACAAAATGCACCAACAATAACCTTAACAAGTGACAGCAACCAAGGTCTAATAGTCTGCTTTAGAGCACAGAAATCATGCAAAACCAGAACACTTGCTACATTTTAACTTAGCAAAAGCATTGTTATAATACCATTTAATTTAATAAATAGTAAAGTATTTATAAATGAACCATTTCATAAAGTGTTACCAATTTCTCCACACACAATAATATGATTTGCACAAACGTTTGTCCTTGAGGCAATAGAAATTTTCTTTGCAAATCAATCCTTACCAGGATTGTAATTAGTATCCGTTAAGGCAGCTAGCAGTACCTGTGGCTGTATTTCTCCCATAAAAGCCCTGATTGCAGCGAGCTCTCACAGAAAGCTAACGACACAGAAGGAAAATGCACATGTCGTCTAGACTATTCATTTTAATCAGGCAAGAGTGATTTTTTGTGGCCCATTTGATATGACTTTTACACAAGATACAACCTCGCTCCACAGGGGCTGGCGGAAAAGGTCAACACTGCTGTATAAAAATACATTTAAAAAAGGGGTTTAGAAAAGTGAAAACTACAGATAAGGGCCAGCACTGCTGAGGCAGTTGTAGGCGTTACATCCACCCAGTGATTTCTGAGAAACTGATAAGTTTACTAGTCTGTTTTAAATGCTCAAAAATTACCAAGTCAGGAGCTTATTTGCCATTGGCTTCTTTCCTTAGTGCTGGGATGCAGAGGAGAATTGCTGTCTGATGGTACATGTTTAAGTTAAGGTGGGTTTTACAACCAAAAGCAAGTCCAGCACAAACCCCTGTACCCTGCCTGGCCCAGTTGGGAGGGCAGACACCCCACAGCCTTGGCAAGAGGCATTCAAGGTTGCCCTCTCCCAGCACTGGGTGCTCATGCCCTGTGAGGTGACTGAGCTGCCTGCAGAGCCCTAGGAAGGTGGCTGCTGGCCAAGGAACACCATCCCCAGGGACTCAGCCTCTTAGGGAATGCTCAGGTCTCCAGCTCCCCCTGGCCAGCATTGGCAGGTCAGGGTGCCAGGAACTCGCATGAGTAGACATTGCCTGATACCTTATGCCGAAGCACAACCATGTTCAAGGGGACCTGGATTATGGTGAGCAGGAGACATGGCTCAACATGCTTGGGGTTAGGGTGTCCTGGGGCCATGGCTGCAGCCAGCCCGAGGCTGCTGGCCCACTGACATGCTCTCAGCACAGCAGCACGCAGCCAGGCCAGCAACCTCACACCTTCAATCAATGCTTTCCAGACTGCCATTATTACACACTGCTCCAGAGCAGTGTTTTTCTGGGTGCAGTTTAGCTAATACTACTCTTAATGATTAGTGCTAGTGCAAAATAAAACCAGCAACCCTCCCGTGGCCAGCAGGAACAACACGAGCTGTCCCTGTGGAGCTGGAGCTGCTCAGAGCAGCAGCACACAACAAAGGCAGCCCTGCACTGCACGTTGTCTCCTGCTTCCCATGCTAATTAATTCCCATGCCAGGGCTCTGCAAACTGGCTGGCAAGGGCAGGCTGTCCAGGAATCCCTCCTTCCCAGGATGCAGAGATGAAAGCCGCCACCCAGCAGTCTCTGCTCTGGAGCATCCCCTGGCCGTTGCAGGACAGGGCCCCCCCCAGCACAGCCACAGCCTGGTTGGCAGCAGCTCCCAACTGAGCTGGATGTGGAGCAGGAGCCCCGTGATCCCCAGAACGTGGGTGTGAGTCAGGGCTGTCTGCCCATCAGGGGGTCGCCCAGAGCACCTCAGTACTTTTGACTGCACTCTGAGTGCCACCAAAAAGCACAGCAGGGGCTGGATTATTCTGTGAATAGGTCTAAAATTCCAGCTTTAGGTCCAAGTTTCAGCATTAATCATGCCATTCATCATCATTACCCACAGTCACTCCACTCACTGCCCCAAAGGCAGCAGCAGGGGCAGGGGCTGACACACTTTGTTCCCTTCTCCCTCCAAAGAAGAGGAGGCCAGACATCAGCAAGATCATTGATCTGGAACATTTGCCTGTCCTCCTGAGCAAAAAGGAGGTTAATTTATCACAGGATGGAAAAAACCCAGTCTTTAAATTCCCTGCTTGCTCTTAATTAAACAAAAACCTATGTTTGCTAAGCCTCGCTCTGAGGACCCAGCTGTAGTGGCTCTGTAGCAGAGTACAGGCATCCTGTCTTCCAGGCAAACGGCACCAAACTCACCCCTCCTTCAGCTTCTGGACCCGCATACTCTCCAAAAGGCATTAGTCTGCATAGAAAAGTACATGTAAGAGGGAGGTGGTACTTCAGAAATGACAGCTCTTTTGCATAGAGAGAAAATACAGCCTGAAGCCCAGCACTCAGCAGAATCTGGTGGCTTCTGAGTGACAGAGCACTGGCTGCCCTGTTGTGGGATGGGGACCAGCGGCCACACAGGGTGCTGGGACAGTGCTGCAGCTGCCAGAGGAGCACTACCCACCGTGTCGTGCCATGCTACGCCATGCCATGCTGCTGGCAGGCTCAGAGCCTGCCAAGCAGGTGTCTCCTGCTCAGGCATCCCAATAAGTGCCAGGCAGGAGGGTGCTGCAGCACATGCTGGGTGCTACAGGAGCCAAGCAGGCCCATGCCAGGGAGCAGTGCTGCAGAACAAAGATGAGCATGGTGAGGTTTCGGGTGCCAGCTGGGGCCCTGACACTGCAGAGCTCCTTCAAGCTCTCCTGCCAGAGCGGGGCGCAGCCCAGCTGGCTGCCATTCAAGGCCACTCCGAGGGCAGGACGATGTCTCTGGCAGCTGGATGTAGTCAGACGCAGCTGGAAACAAAACCATCACTTGGACTTCCTCTCACAAGGGCTTTGAGGGTTGAAGGAGCACCCCAGGCCCAGCACCCACCACACAAGAGGAGCAGGGCCCTGGCCAAGCCCTGTGCCTGGCTGCTGCCATCACCCCACAGCTGCAGGTGCTGCTGCACTCAGCGCTCCCGGGAGCACGAACAGCCAAGTCCATCACAAACCTGGCTGCGAGGCTGCCTGGAGATCTCCTTGGCAGGCTCCAAGAGGTATGAGTGGAAGATTAATCTTAATAATTACTGTCCTCAGCTTGCCTGGCCCCGTCCAAGCTCAGGCCTCCCTTGGACATGAAACCCGAGCGGGTCTGCCCACATGCCCCAGCTTCTTCCTTGTGCAGGGCTGTGCTGGGGGGGCTGTGCTCAGTCTGCAGAGCAAATCCATGTCCCCACTGCCAGGCTCAGCAGTACCTTGAGGCTCTTCCCCTCCAGTCCACAAAGTAAATGAAGTGGGGAGAGTAATACAGTGCACTCTCGCCCAGACCAACAAGCCTCTGCCTCTCCTGGAGCCGCTGTGCTGGTATTAAACAGACAAGACAAGCTTGCAGTCAGTTATCAGCCAAAAAATAATGAAGGAACAAGTCAGCAGAGCAAAGCCAAGTCACCCAGACCAGCCAAGTGGAGAATTCAATTTCTCGCAGGTTCCCCAGCAGTGAAGTGTCTCTGTGCTGTGGCCCTGCACACGCCAGCAGCTCTGCCACAGCCGCCACAGCCACGCCGGTGCCCGTGGGAACAGGCAGACAGCGGGGAAGGGGCTGCCCTGGTCTCATTTCTAGAGCAGAGCTCAGCCATCACAGGTGTCAGAGGGTGGTGTTACCCATTGCTGTGGTACTCCAGGCTCAGCACTTGATGCCAGAGACCCAGGAGCACTTTCAGCCCAACAGCAGAAGAGCTGAGGGCGTGAAGGTCCCAAGAGATGCCTGGTCCTGCACCCACAGCAGGGCAGAGAGGCTCCGGCACTGTGGGGCCCCCCACAGCAGCCCTGCACCTGGGCTGCATCAGGGAGCTGGGAGGCTCATGCCCCAGACAGGGAAAATGTGGTGTCCTAGTCCTGCTTCTGAAGCCACACGCATTCCTTCAGTTTGCAAAGAGGCTGAGATGTTGCAGGAAATTAAATGGTAAAGAGACCCTGATGCTGATAGAGCCGCCTGGACCAATTCTGGGCTCCTTCCATTTGAGTCCTTTTCTATCCCTTTGCTTCCAAAAACCACTTCTGGGAACTCATCCATGGTGTCAGTGCTCTGAACGCAGTGTCACAAACAAGTCTGGATAAACAGTCAGTGGTCTGGGACAGCCCCAACAATAAAACACACATGCAGCAGTGGAGGGAATAAATCAGCTTCCAGAGAGGGTAAACATGCTGTCTCCTGGTGCAGGTTAAGCACAGGTACCCATCTTCTCAGTTACTTCTTGTAGGGGTGGAAATGTGGGTCTGAGCTGTAAACCAGCTGGGAATTGGCTTTAGTCTCTTTGTCTGTTCCAGCACGTGCTGCAGAATTTGTTTTCTGTTTGTTTGGGTTTTTAATTCACATGATCACAAGTGCAGTCTTGATGAGAAGAAAGCCTACACTGCACTTACCGTGGGATGACCATCAGGGTACCACAGCTTGGCCAAACACACATCTCTCTGAGCTGAGGAACAAATTCCAGATCCATTTTTGGAAGCATTTTTAAGTTTACTCTGTCAAAGGGGAAGAGGCAAGATGCTTTAAGCACAATAGATCTTTTAGAAGATGTAGGCGAGAAGTGACTAAGTGAAACTTGTAGCCATTGGGCTGATGAAGGTCAGGGCTCGTGTGGGCAGCAGCTCCCCAGGCCCAGGTGCCCTGGCTCATGGAGTGGCTGCACCAGGACACTGCTCCCCATGCCATGGAGGAGCTTTGCTCTTTGCCATGCTGCTGACAGCACCTGAGCAAGGTGACATGGTAACAAATGGGCTGAACCAGCCAGCTTCTGCCTGGGAGAAATCATGCAACAATTTTCATCTCCACACAAACATTTACAGCCAAGTTATAAACTCCTGTAAAATGCTGACAGACCCTTCGCCACGGCAGTGCTAGCAGGTGCCCCATAATGAATGTGCTGAATGACCTACCAAGCAAAGTTATTGAGGCAAAAAGCACCGCGGTCATTCCACAAACAATTAGAGAGTGTCCTGGTGGGGACAGCATACTAACGAGGGAAGGAGCCTGAAGAGCTGAGTAAGCATCCTGCCTTCCCCCCAAATTCCTCCTCTTTCCAGCCTGGGCTCTGATCTATAGCGTGACTCGCTGGAGCTCCAATAAAGCTTCAGAGATTGTTATGCTAAATGAGAAAAAAAGTAATTGCCTTTCCCCCATCTAGAACTCCAGATATATAACTTGGAGAAATATAATTAGCTGCTAACTTCAAAGATGCATTGGAATTTTTGTAATGGGCATTGAGACCCCATATTAAAAAAAACTAAAAGAAAAATGATACACTCCTTCTTGTAAATGGAATAAGACTTACAGGTTTAATTAGGATTCACTATGCATCTGCAGGATGGAAAACAGGAACAATACTCTGGTAGTATCTCACTGTTTAACACACACACTGGGCAGGAAGCTTTCTGCAAAATTAATTGTGTGACACACTTCTGTCTTATGAAGACCAATCATTTATTACTTGTAATCATTTAATTTTAAGTAGATTGAATGTTTGTATTTTTTTCACAGAAAGGGAAGTGTTTGCCACAGGAACCTGGGGCACTGCCCTGTGCTGAGTGGGGAACTGTCACGCGGCGTGTCCGGGCTGGGCTGGGGGCTGCTGGCAGGGCCTGCAGGGAAACTGCAGCATCTCTGGTGTTTCATCTTGCTTCTAGGGGCTACAGTAGCTCTCTAGTGTTTAGCATATGGGCTTGGTTTTGTTCCTGCACTCTGTATTGTGGAAAAAAAGCTCAATTAATCTCCTGAAGAAATAAGGTTAGTCGAGTCTAGATTTTGGCTTTTGTGTAAGCTTAAACTAGATTGCAGGAAAACAGTGTAAGAGGTGACTATTACTGAACTATACAGACTTGGTTTTCTTGTTTCTGCTTACAGAGAAGGTGTTCAGGCTTTGAAGTCCTCCACTGCTACAGCCCTGCATCTCCTCCCTTTGGGGACACCAAACCATAGAAGAAAACGTGTGTTCTCCTGCTGCTTGACTGTTAATAAATCTGTATAGGCTAAGTCTTTATTTACTGCTTAGGCTTTGGTAGCAGGAGCACATCAGTTACCTGAGCACTTGCTGGTTTGTCTCAAGGAGCAGAGAAACACTGACGTTCTTCCTGACTTGAGGATGAAGCTCTGAACTGCTGACTTGCAAAGACTTTCTGTGTCTACATCAGGAGAAGCAGAAAGTAGTTGTCACTTGACTTACTCGCAAGCAAACTGGAATAGCTGGAGAATGATGAAGTGTTACTCAGGGTCTCCATTCCCAGCTGTAACTTCAGAGCTGGAAAAGGAACTCAGTTCATTAGCTGGTGAGGGGACACTTGTGAGAGCTCACCTGTGTGCATCTGAGAGGAAACACAACAGCAAATTCCTCTCAAATAATTAGAAAGCTGCCAGCTCAATGGCTAATTGGCACTGGGAAGTCAAGCTATGGGAGCTGAAGCCTTCAAATTTCAACATGTTCTTAATGTGGGGAGCTTGTGGGAGATAGGTGTGCGCTGGCTGTCCTGCCCTGGGACGGTCCCAGCAACGTAAGGAAGAGGCTGAGCTGCTGCAGGAAGGGTCTGTGGGAGGGAGCTCTGCCACACTCCCGTGTCCCTAGCAGGGCCTCGGGGCTTCTTCTGCTAAGGGATGGCTCCTTCTTTGATGCTGCAGATTATAATTTATCTTGTGTTTGGTCGCTTGTTGGACTGGGCCTTGATGAATTGTTGATAAACTGTGATACAGGCTGTTGCCTTTAATGAATTTTTGTGGTGTAGAGTGACCATTTGAGGTCCTGCAGGGAGAGATGAGGCTGTGCTGGGAGAAAGAGGGTGTACTCATAGGGAAGAAAGGGATTGTTAGTTTTTAGCTAGCCTGAGCTGCTTTTTCATTTTTAAGGACTTCCAGGTACATGTTTTCTACTATGAAATAATGAATTACTTCTTGATGTGTTCCTTGCATAATACTAACCACGAGCTCATCTCTAATCTGAGCTACACAGGAGCTCATCACCACAGAGCTCAAGAAATCCTTTATTGTATATGCATGGGCAAGCACATTATAAATACAGAACTTGGCAATAACTCCCAGCCTGCCTGACAGCCTGCAGAGGGGCCGTGGGCTGCGGTGGGAAGGCAGCTCTCACCTCTGGGGCAGCCCCTCGCCCTGGGGCACAGCTGAGGGGTCCTGATGTCTCTCTGCATCCCAGGGCCATGCAGCAAGTCCAGTGCACCAGCTTGGGCACTGCTGCTGCTGCCGTGCAAGGTGCCAGATGTGTGTTAGGGGTAGCAGGGCAGCTGTGTCGCACCCAGGGCACGCGGCGTGACAGTGTCCAGGGTCTCAGAGTGCTCTGTACAGCTGGTTTTCCCCGTTAACCGGGGTATGACAACATAAGCAGATGCTGAAGTGTGAGGAGGTGGTTGGGAGGGATAGGTTGGACAAGGGCTCTGCTACCCCAGGGCAGCAGAGCTTCCTACACCAGCCTCTGCTTTAACACTCATATGGCTCTATTGCTATTATGTACTTTTGTTTATATTGGTCTTAATTGTACTTGATGAACACCGTGAACTCTTTTCTCATGATTCCTGAACTCATTACCTGCGTGGAGGGCCCTGGAGATGGGCTGGAGCAAGGCAGGAGTTGGCAGCGCTGGCGCTGCTTGGGTGGCAGTCAGGATTTTTGATCAGTGTGAGGGTGAGAGAAGGAGAAGGGCCCAAATTGCTCCAGCTAGTCCCCTTTTGTCCTGTAGATCCCTGTGGAAGTGGAATGATGGACGCATGCCAGAGCTGGTGTATCTGAGCAGCCGGTGAGGCCTCCAGGCAGCAGTGGCAAGGCTGGGCTGCGGCTGCAGCTCGGGACCCTCACACAGCTCCAGAAATGACTGACAAATGTGGCTGCTCCTGTCCAGCCCAAGGAGCTGAGGGGCTCCTGGGAGGAGGTCTCGCCCTGCTGCAGCGGGAGCTGGTCCCCAGCAGCGCTGGCAAGGAGCTGCTGCCCATCTGTGTGCCTGGTGTGAGGGGACAATGCCGAGCACTGGTAATACAATTTATTTCCACTAGAGAGTGAATTGCCCATAATTCATGACAAGCAGAGCCTCGAGTGATGATGAAGGTCAGCCCATCAGATCTGGAAATAAATTGTATCTTATTACAGTCTCCTATTAGGGGTCTATTTATAGCAGGGACTTGCAAACTCCTGGAAGTTTGGAGGATTTTTTGTTGGGATTTTCTGCTTTGGGTAGTGAGGGTATGAGGACGTGAACAACTGATGTAAAACAAGCACATGTACTGCTTGATGTAAACCAGTCTGTCACAGAGCAGAGCTTGTCCAGAGAGATTCTGGGTCCTGAATGACCACAAGGGACTTGTGGGGTCTTGGGGTTGCAGGAACTGTGTGTCCAGCCAAGGGGCAGGGATGGGAGGGCAGAATCCTGGTTGTTTTGATGAGGCTTGCTATCTGCTCTAGAAAACACTGTTATGCTTTCATACTGGCAGCATGGCTTATTTCTGCAGACAGAAAAGCAGTGCCTTTCTCCTGTATTTACCCCTTCTATTTACCATGCCACCATAATCCCCAGTTGATAGATAACGTGCAGGATGTGGTTTGCCATGGAAACAGAGCCCTAGTTCTTTACATTTTTAAAAAGATTAATATTTCTCAGCTTGGTTTCATTATTCTGATATTAAAAATCATTAGTTATGTACCATTTCACAGCCTTCACAGGCCATAATGTACCTTTTTTGGGCACAATCTTTCCTCCAGGCAAAATCTGGGAAGCCCCCTGGGGCTGGCAGGGCCTGGGAAAAGCTGCTGTGCCACCACTTGGGCTGCAGCATCTCTCTCCAGCGCCTCTGGCTGTCACCACCCACGGCGTGACACCTCAGGCTTTGACAGTACTCTGGATGGGAAAAAATGGAGCTGCTTCTAAAATCCCACATATGAGCACGCAAGTTTGCTTGCCTCTCACTTGAGTCCCAGATGTAGAGGCAGGAAGCGTGGTGACGATCCTTCAAAGCCTGTTAAACGCAGGAGAATCTCACCACTGGCATATGAGAGAAGTTACAGATTTTAATGTTGTCCTCTTTCTCATTGAAAAATATTTAAACCTCCAAAGGATTTGGGACAGAGGAAAATTGCTGGGAATTATATTGCCTAATTCCATTGAAGAACATGGGGAAAAAAGAGGCTGCATATGAGGAAGTGAAACTGCTTTTGTTCCCAGCAATGGCAGCGATGTCTCCTTGTCCAGTGCATGTGGGGCAGATGCAGAGCTGTCTAATTACTTGCTCAGGTTAAGACGTGTGATTCACTCATGCTGGAAAATGGCTGGAAGTTTAGTTCCTTAAAGGCAAAATAAGAACAGCAGCTGTCTTTTAAACCTCATAAATCTGTACAGTAAAGGTTTTGGGCAAAAATATGTTTTATTGTTTTTGCTGTCAGAAATGCAAAGAATTAAGGGCCATGTGACTTGGTAATTGCTGTGGACTTTTTTTCTGACAATAAACATTAAACTTAAAACTGTATTAAAATCATTTGACAATTTTTATGCTGTAACAGCTGAGAGTGAATAATGTTTTTTGCATATAAAATACTTTCTCTTGTCAGCCTATAAAACTGTCAGAAATAAATTCATCAAAAAAGATTATATAATTAAAATCACTTCTTTTCTTTCTCTAGTTTAGTTGGAATTATTTGTTTGTCACTTTTTCAGGACTAAATTACTGCATTCAGAGACA
Source organism: Colius striatus (assembly GCF_028858725.1). NCBI lineage: Eukaryota > Metazoa > Chordata > Aves > Coliiformes > Coliidae > Colius > Colius striatus. The sequence goes on from NC_084777.1 coordinate 664,574, forward strand.
ACTTTCTTTGTTAAGACTATGAAATGTTCGAATCTCACAAAAGGAGCCCAACTTTCTCCTAATGTATCAATTCAATATCACTTTTCAGAAAATACATTTAGATGGTACTCCTTTTGAAAAGCTATTTTATTCTGAAGATGAACAGGAGCAGTAATGGAAAGCATCCAAATGTAGAAATGGTATTTTTATTATTGAGCTGTACATAATTTATGGAAAATTGCTGAATTAATTTTTTAGCAAAGTAAATTGTTAGCACTTCAACTTGCAAATTCGCACTTATAGCCAAACAGGTGTTTAAAAGCTAAAAGTAGCAATATTGATTTTTTGTCTCATGGTAATCAGGAGAAGGTGCAGGGCAGCACTTTTGGGAGGCACGAGGGCCCCCAGCCCAGGGCAGCGGTGTGGGGGGTGGAAGGGCTGTCCTGCAGGACAGGTGGGTCTTTCAGGAGTGATGTCCTCACAGGTGTGATCCTCAGGGTTCATCCCCCGTGGAGAAGCGCACAGGGAGTGCCTTTACCTGCTATGCTGGAAGACTCAGTGCCTTGTGGGAGAGGAGGGGGTGCTGGTGTTGGGGAGGGGGGATGGAGGGAGCGAGCCCCTCACCACCCTCACTGCAGGAAAGGATGTTCTGACAGCACAGATTCTTTTAACAAATTGCCTCTGCTCTTTAGTGATGAGAAACTGTGAACTTATCAGAGCTGGGTAGATTTGGGGGTGACTGTATTTTCAAGGCTGGAGGGTGATAATGGTTTATTGATCTGTTATTAAGTTATTGGAGCCTTAATGGAGGCAATAAACCAATAGTGCACATTGCTATCACACGGCCACATAAGCTGGGAGAGTAATTAAGCAAATCTTCCTTGGCATGCAAAAGAGGAGGTTTGTGGTGGCTGCCTGCATGGTGACCCTCAGGCATGGAGCCTTTCCCCTGGAAGCCAGTGCAGGGGCATTTCACCATGCTGGCAGATGCTCTGCAGCCTCCTCTCCTCCCTGAGCTCTGCCCGGCGGTGCAGAGGTGCCGGTGAAGGTTCTGCCTTGTGCTGAGCCAGGCTCACTGCTGGGGTTTTCATGGCTCATCCAAAATGCGCTGGTGTGAAATACTGCGCTGCTGGTCAAATCTGTCCTACAAGGTCCTGTTATTGGCTCCCAAGGAGTACTTGGCTGCATTTTGTAGGGTTTTAGTGCTCTACAGACAAAATGGGCCCCTGCACAGAGCCCTGTTAGACAAGCAGCTGCAAAGGTGCTGCAGTAAGTGGGAGCAGAAGGTTAAAGGGATGCTGAGCCTCGCATAGGGCTGGGGATTTGCTGGCTTGGTGCCATGTTTCTGATCTGGTAAGTCATGAAATCTGGATTTATTGTGAGTGATGATTTAATAAATGGCGTGGGGGTTCATGGTAGGATGCATTGCCACCGCTGTTTCCCCTCGTTTCGGTAGGTCCTGTTTGCCCAGGAGCTGGGAGGCAAGGCTGATCTGCTGGAAGTGTTATCTCTTGGTGTGGTAATTATTATCCATGATTAATCCTGCTCATGCTGAAGAACAGTGCGAGCCTTTTCCGGAGGGTTCCTCCTCACGTTTGCCTCTGCTGTTCATGCGTAATGTCAGCTGACGTGAGCTATTGTTGAAGGGAGATAGACGGAGGTGTCTGTGTGAAGGAGGTTTTTAACAGCAGGCTGGGATGACTAGAAATGTCCTGGCAGAAGATGACATCCCACAGAGTTGTGGGGCAGAGTGTGATTCAGGTGCTCTTCAGGGTGCCTGCACTGCAGCTGCCTTGCAATAGGGTTAATGAAGTCCAGCTTTCCTTCCCCTTCACCCCACTGCCCACCCAGCACTTGTGCTCAGAGAGGAGCATTTGTGCCACAGCCACCAGCCCTTTGCGCCTGTGAGCATCTGTAACTGTCCTGCTGTGAGGGGCTGTGGCCATCCTCAGCAAAGGGAGCTTGGCATCCTGAAGCTCTCATGGGCAAGGTTCACTTGGAAGAATTTGTCCACAGGTGTCTGTGAGCCACAGACTGAGGTGCCCATTTGCTGCGGTGCCTGGAGCTCGGCCCGGGGCTGAGCTCTCTGCTTGTGGAGCATCTACCTGCAGCCCTCAGCGGGCAGCCAGAAAATCCTCCTGCTGGTGTGGCATAAATATTTATTTGTGAAAAGCTGAAAATACCTTTGAAATTCTCTGGACCCTCAATAGCTCCACAGTCATAATTTAGGCAGGTTCATGCTCCATTAAAAACAGTTATTTAATACAATAATCATTCAATTAAAAAACTCTTGAAGCGGCTGCCAGAGCCTATTTGTATCAATACAATATTTTAATTGTAAAAAGGCTAAGTACAGAGATCTGCCAACTGCAATTGTCAAGAAAATGTTACTGAAATGAGTGTTCAGTTTCAGGGAGGACCTGGCAATGGAGCAGGTCCTTGGGCAAGAGCTGAGGGCAGCTGCCCTGGACAAGGAGCATCCTTCCAGCCACCCCAAGCTGCGGAGATGCCGGCCATGGCAGCACCTGCCTCCCTGGGACCAAAGCCCCTGGGTCCAGCTTCTTGTGGAGGCAAAACACTGGCCCTTACGTGGAGGTTGTGTTGTGTGGGAACAGCCTGGGTAGGAGGAGCAAGACAGGACACCCACTGCTGTCACCACACGATCTGAATTGACCAGGAAAGCTGCAGTGCTTGGTGGATGCTTCCAAATGCTGAGGTGCCAGGGCAGTGAAGGGATTCCCAGCACACCTGCCTTGAGGGCAAGCAGAGGCAGCAGTCCAGCTTTTTTGTGCTTTGCCTAAAGAGACTATGACAGCTGTTTCCAGGTGCAGAAGCTCCAAGATTCAGAATAACTGGTGCTTTGATGAGACTTATCAAAGAGGAGGGAAGGAAGGAAGGGAATGTCAGTCCAAATTTCTGCGTGATGGGCTTTGCCAAAGCTCCCTGGTGACAAAGATCACGGCCTCAGCTGGTCAGGGGCCTCAGCGCAGCAGGAGAGAAGCTGGAAACCTCTGTGTGGGATTCCTGCTGGCATGTGCATAGTCCCACATCCTGCATTTTGCCTCATTACATAGGTGCCATCACATAAATATTCCAGTCACTATCGCTTACTGTCAGACCCAATTTAGAAAAGTACCTGTCTGTTACAAATATTTTATAGTACTTGAATATGCAATTTATGTAACATGCCCAGCAAAAGAAATCCATTACACGGGTTTGTCTGATTGAAATGCTGGCATCGTCACAGTAGGAAAAAATTAAATTATTCGAGAAAGTTGCAGTCCATTATGAAGATCTGACTGCTCTTCTCAGAGAGCAAGCCCATGCTCCCTCAGCGCTGCCACTGCCGTGACTCGAGCACTGCGGACCCTGGCTTCATTTCCACACTGCCCAAGGAAAACTGGGCTTCCTTGAGCAAAGTGAGGGTGTTGTTCCCTCCTGCTGCTGCTCCCCAGCTCCCTGCAGCCCCGGGCACTGGCAGAGAACTGGGTCTGCCCGGGATAACTGGTAATGTCCCAGTGGGAGGGCTCTCCCTGTGCCAGCCTTTGCTGACCTGTTGAGCACAGCTGCCTGTTTGCTTTTGCTCAGACCTCGGGGGGTCAGCCCTGCTCCTATGAAAGGCTCTGCTCTGGCAGAAAAGAAAAGCCTTTGCACCACGTGAGGCCAAACTTGATCACCCACATCTGCTGGGCGAGTGGGCTCCCTTCTGCCCCTGCCTTCCCCACAGGTGCTAGCAGTTCAGCAAATGACCACCTGCTGGAGGTAGCTTTGCTTTCCCAGCTGGAGTGGAGGATGGTCTTGCTCAGGCTTGTGCTGTTGGAAGCATTGGGACTTGTCCAGGCAGGAGAGGATCTGTGCAGGTCAGTACTGCGGCGTGTGGGGTGCAGGGTAGAGAGGCTGTTGGATTCCCAGCTGAGCATCCTGCTTTTGCAGCTTTGCAGGGCAAGAGGAAGGAGTTCCTCTCTACTCACCCACTATTCCAAGCAGCTGGAATTAAGGGCAGCTAATGGTTCTGCTGCTCTTATGCAGGCTGCCATTGAATTCCCATTACTTGTATCTCTGGCTTCAGGTTCATTTACATTTTGCAAAGTTGCCTCTCTTTTCTCTTGGTCTGATTAGTTCTGTCGGAAGTAAATTACTGAGCTCATTGATCTGAGCAGTTTTATTTCAATTGGGGTGAAACACACCCAGGGTGTGGAAGTGACCATGTTCCCAGCCCTGCAGCTCCCCCGGGAGCATCCCCTCAGCCGGGGGAAGGTGCAGTACTACAGGAAAGTGTTTGAAATTGATGTCCACTCCTGTCTTCACGTGTGTTTTGGGAAGAAAAACCAGGTCAGAGTACAGCAGAGAGTATTTATTTCCTCTGAGACTGTGTTACTTGTGGTATGTTTTATGGATAGAGTCAGTCCCATATGTCTTGGGAAGGTGTTTGGCAAAGCACTGTGTTAGCAGTTAGTGTGCTAAGGAGCCATTGTTTGGGTACTTTAGTTTTGACATTTAAATGCATTTTTCAAATGGGGAGAGATGAACGTGGTGTCACTGGGGAGTCGCAGAGGACTCTCCAGCATAAAAACAGACATGCTGGTTTTAATCTTTAACAGTGCACTGGCCTCGTGTCCCCAAAGGTCTCCTCAGCAGAAGCTGTGTTGTGCTTTTGGTACCCAGAATATCGGGGGTTTATCCACATATGACACTCTATAGGAAAGAAAAATGTGTGTAATGCAAAAGGGATATTTAGTGCCACTCAGACCTTATTTTGTTTGACCATGGGAAATCTGGAGGTTAAACATCTTTGTGAGCTCTGGCAACAGGCAGTGGGTAGAACATAAAATAGGCCTGGGCTCAAATCTGTATTTCTATTGATGTGTGACTTCTAGAGAATATGAGGGGTTTCTGGTTTTTGAGGAGTGTGAGGGATGGTGATGCATCTGCTCCTTACCTGTGCTTTTAACAGACTGAGGACTGGAGAACTGCCTCTTTGCTGGAACTCAGTGGAGTTCACTGGTCACCCCAGAGATTAATTTGTCCTTTGTCTTGTATTCTACTGAGACTACCCATGGCTTTCATTTTTAAATATTAATGGAGAACAGGAGTTTTTCCACTGGGGAGGATTCACTGTGGAAATGTAGAAGTATCTCTGACAGTTAACCCTTTGAAAACTGTGGATGCAGCTGGCTGTATATTCGGTAGGATGTGGATGTATTTGCAAGTGTTCAGGGGATTTTCCTGAGTGACCAGAGCTGTGGTAGCTTTGTCTGTGTTGAATCTCCTGGGCAGGGAGCTGTGGGGCCACTGCAGTGCAGAGGTGGCCCCAGGCTGGCACCCACTGCAGGACCAGTAACCTGCCCGGTGCCCACATGCTTCTTCCTGCTGTCTGCATCCCAGGCAAAGGCAGATAGACGTGAGCATGAGCTTAGTCCTGTTACCCTGGTACCTCACATAGATGACAGTGTTTTACTTATTTCAGTGAGTTCCTTTACATTGACATCTTTCCATTTTGGAAACATCTGTAGATTGTGGTTTTCAGAGGGTTTTATCTTCAGGGAAAGATTACAGATAAACACAAGCAGGCTTTTAATTACAAGATACTGATTGTTGGTTTACACAGCAATATTTGTTCAGTAAATTGCTAATTAATGCAAAGAAAACACCATGTGACTTCAAATATTTGCTTCCATTTACACTACAAAAATATCTTGTTTTTCACGATGATGACAGTAAATGAGATTTGTGAGGACAGGCGGACAGGGACGAGGAGGGGGAGTCGTACGGCGATGCTGTTGGTAGGGGCTGAAGGTCTGAACCTGCCCCATCTCTCCAGGAGATCTGCATTAACTTTTTTGTGTTCTGAAAACTGTGAAACCATCCTGATATGAATCCTCTATGTTGGCTGTTTGCCTCGACCTTGATAAACATTTTGGGCACTCATGGTCCTGCCCTGAGGGAATGCTTTCCGTCTGGCAGCCCCTGCCCCACTGCAGGGAGGGCACAGCTTCCCCGGGCACTTGGGCTGGGACACAGCTTGGGAACGTTTTGGAGATGAAGCAGCAGCTCCATTCAAGGGAGGCTGCCAGCACTTGTCACACTTGCAGATTTTGGTGAGGGAATTTGGACTGGCAGAGATGTCGGGTGACCAGTGCCTCTCTTTGGGTAATAAGATGAACGTTTTTCTGCTTCGCATGGAAAGTCTTTTAATTTTCTTGTGATGGTTCTCGGAGAAAAGAACTTGGGTAATTCTGGCAGCACCGTGACAGTACCAAGCAACGTCTCTGGTGTGTGCTGGCAACTGCTGCCTCACTCCTGAGAGAACAGAATAAGCAGTTGAAATTCCAGGAAGAGCTTTTAAAGCTCCAAGTGACCAACTGTCACCTCGGTCCTGAGCAGCTGCCCCATGGCTCTGGCAGATCAATTTCCACGCAGGCTGCCACCAGTTAGCTAAAAAGCATTGGTAAATAGGCAGAAGTAAGGAAATGTTATGAGAAGAGACCTTTGCAACAACTGTGGAGAAGACTTGCTTGATCTTGAGGACAAAGAAGTGCCTGAGCAGTTTTTGATAATGATAGCCACAGCAAGAAGTTCCAAAAGGTTTATCTGTCGTTGTTCAGTTGACCTGCAGCTGCCCTGTTGATGCATAGCAATTCATACACATGCTGAAAAGCCTAGATTTATACCCTGATCATAGGAGAGAAATGCTAGTACATAAAATTGGCAGTACCTTTTGCAGTATATACCTAAATCTTTAATTTTTATAGCAGCTAAGAGAAAAATAAGCTTGCATATGGTACACACAGCATAAACTGACTGTAAATCCTCACCCCGGGGAGAGCCGTGGAGAGGAGGTGGCCAATGCCTGTCCAGGCTGTTTGCAGAAGTGCTGTAGCTGAAACAACAGGTTTCCTTCCCTCTTTCTCTTAACTGAAACTGGAAATACTGGTCTTGGTTGTGCTGATGTAAAAATGTGAAACAGACCTTGATTTGGGCTCAGCTCAGCAGGAGCTGTGGGGTCCCTGAGGATATACAGAGTGATTCTGTCCTATTGCAGGATAAACTGTAAATGAAAATGTTTATTTTCAAACAATGTTCAATTTAACTGTCAACATGAAGGGATTTTTTTCAGTGCTTTAACTATTTTTTAAGGCAAAAATAAGTGACTGTGCTCAGGTCTTCCTGACCAGTGTCATTCCCTCTGACTCATCAGTAAATTACTTATTTGTTGAAGAAATTAACTAAATTAATTCTCTGAAAATAAAATAAATTTCCAGGCCATCTGGCTATCTACTTCCCTTCATTGCATCTTGAGCCTGGCAGCAGAGTATCCAACTGCTCTTTCAAGAGACTTCAGAATTGGGAGTCAGACTTTGGTGACTTGCACAGATTGTGTTAGACTGTAAAGACTTTGTAAAAAAACCAAATCCACAACTACTTAAGGTCCCAACAGAGCTGTGGGATGAGTGTGAAGATTTGGATGAGGAAAGGGAAAGATGGAAATTAATTCAAAATACGGCAAATGTGTCAAAGAGGATTTGGGTTCTTTTTTTTTTCCTGCAGTGGTTCCTGGTTCTCAGCTGTGGCAAGAAGCTGTGGCCAGGCTGGGTTATGGCAGGGCTGCCGTGCCCAGGGCTGTGCTGGAGCCATCCTGCAGTGCCGGGAACTGAGACAGCACCGAGCCCTTGGCTCTGGGAAAGCACTTTCCAAGGAAATTCAAGAAACACTTGGAATGCCTCTGTCTATTAAAGAGTGACATTTAGTGTTGTACTTTGAAATATGTTTAAAGTACCACACAGCATAAAGACCCTAAGGGGACCCATGAGCCAAATGAGATTTCCATGTCAGCACCAGTCACGACCTTTCCTTTACTGCATCTGCTTAAATACAGAAAACATGGTTTTGTTATAAAGTCAAGTCAAAACAGGGATTCAGAGTAAAATATAATATATACTTAGGGCTGCCCTCAGGGACCTTTTTAATGGTTTCATATAAAACAATATTCTTTTACTGTGACATATGTCTCTGCTGAGCACACCCTGCCCTGCTCTCGGGGCTCCTGCGAGGGCTCCGCAGCGGCAGCCCGGGGTACCCTGGCTCGCAGGACCTGCTTGGCCCCAGTGGCTGGACACAGACCTGATTCCTTGCTGGTTTTATCTTTAAACTCCCATCAGGCACAGAGGTCAGCATGACCATGGTGGAGGGAGTTCAGAAAGGCTGGCAGCTCAGTCCTTGGAGGGCTGCGGAGGGTCTCCATGCAGTTGTCACCCCAGGGACAGGCTGTGTGCTCAGCTGCCCACAGGACAGCATGGTTCTGCCCTAGGTTCATGGAAAACATTGGCAAAGCTAATGTGGGAAGCTGCCTGTGTTACAAGCTGCTGCCCTGAGGTCTCTATGTGTGATTTTCCTGATGTTTTGGGAGCAGAGGGGCTCGAGGCATCTGGGGTGTGATGCAGTCAGCACCCTCCAGTCTCTTCCTTGCTTGGGGAGGGCATTTGCAGCATCTGCAGCATTTTCCATTGCTCAGATCCAGCTTGCTCTCCAGGTTAATACCCCGGAAAACTCTCCTTGGGAAAAGACATCTTTTCTGGAGCTGAAGTTTGTCAGGCACAATGGGAGAGGTAAGGCCCTGCCTCTTACAAAGTAAAACAAACAAAGTGCTAATTGTAAAATGTTTGAGCTTGGTATCCATAAAATTACTTAGTAAGCACTTTGCCTGAGGCACAAAAGACTGGCACAAAGTCTCTTCCAGGCCATTGAATTCCTGTCAAAAGAAATCCCACACCCATTAATTACCCTCTGACAGGTGCAGTGCTCAGAACAGGGAGCAGCAGGGCACTGTGGCTGTGGCAGGATAGGAGCTGCAGGATTAAGGCAAACCTTTCCTGCTCAGCATTCCTTGCTGAAGGCTGGGAAGCTGTTGGGACTCTGGTGGGAGATGAGACCCCAGAGGGTGGAGGTTTCAGTCAGTGGAGGCTGTCTAATGACTTTGATCTTGTGCACCGTGGCAGAGGCATGTCATTGCCTCCCAGGCCACCTATCAAGCTGAAGCTCTGAGCCTGCACCAGTGACCTGAATTGTCCAGGTGTGGAATTGTCCAGGGGACAGTGGCAGAGATCTTTTTGGTTTCTACACTAAGTCAACATGAAGGATAGAAGATGAACTCATATGTGATTTTACTGAGGCTGCAGGTTGCCCTCCCTCAGACCGTGAGCTGCTGCTGGCCCTGACATTAGGTATTCCAGCGGCTGCTGGACGCTGGGAAATGTTTGTGATGCCTCCCAATTACAAAACACTTTAGTGGAACGACTCTTTGTCAAAAAACATGTACCTGCTATGCATTATTTGGCATTATCTTGTTTAAAAAAAAATAAAATCATGGAGCCAGAGAGAAGTGACACCATGTCAGAGGAGTGACTGCCTGCACATATGCAGAGCAAAGGGCAACTCCTCCTCGAGCACAGCTGTGTCTGGTCAGCCTCTCTGGAGCCAGCACAGCTCGTGGTCTTAAGTGGAGAAGCCTAAAATCAGACTTTTATATCCACTTTGACCACTCATGTAAGAATCTAATGGTCAAACATGCTTCATGTTCTCCAGAAGAGTCTTGGTGTGCTCAAAGCAACCCTGGGCTGTGAGGTGAGGAGTGATCTGGGAGGACTGGAGCTGCCCAAGTTAGCAGAGTGGGGTTCCCACAGCTCCACAGTCACCAGTTCCAAGTCCCTCACGGATCTCTCACTGCTGGGCTGCAGAGAAGGCTCTCCCCTTCCTGGAGCTGGGGGTGCTTCGTTGAACATAGGGGCATCAGAGGAATGTGGGCTCTGTCTGATTCAGTCACCTCTCAGGAACTGCCTGGAAAAACAGGGTGTGCTGTCCCATGGGGTTTACGGAGATGTTAACACTGACAATGGCCATCGATGAGCTCCTTCTGTTATTGATGCTGTGGTGAGTCTTGCTGATCTCTGTAATCCACTTGTCAAATGACATTTCTGTGCAGACACGTGTTTGCTCTCCAAAGCAGTTAGTTAGAGGTGGGTATGTTGTGAGTGTGTTAAAGTTCAGTAAATGATGCGTTTAGCTACATGGAGTTTATACATCATGAATGATTTATTCATTTATAAATACTCCAAGCTCCACATACATATTCTTCTGGCTGTTTAGTTTCTTGTAATTTATTGGTTCATTATTATTTAATATGCAAGTTATGTCGTCCAAGAAGTTAAAATACTTTTTCCATCTGCTTTGTTCAGTGTTCAAAGCCGTGAGTTGAGCTGCAGCTGCCCCGTGGCAGTGCTGGGGTCTGGACTACCCCGTTCTGCCCAGATTTTCCTCTGGCTCGCCAGAGAGAGGACATGGCATGACCCCTGGTTTTGTAAGTGCCCCTGGAAAGCATCAGGAGAATGTGCCAGGGGCATAAATAGTGTGGTGATTGTCCCACTCCCCATAAGGCAGAATTTGGACCTCATGGCCCCGGGCCTGGCAGCCCTGTGGTGCTGCCGGAGAGGACGGTGCTGCCAGCACTCCTGCAGCCGGATGGAGAGGAACTGACACTGGCAATTCTTTCATGTACTGTTAGTGAACTGCCATCAGAAGACATTGACACTAACTGTGGGCCTTTTAAGAGTGTAATGTATTAGCAACTTGTCTCCTTGAAAGCTAATGACAAATGCCTTGTTTAAAAGGAAGATCAAAACATCAAGAAAAATTAGATTAAATGGTTATGAAACTCCCAGTGGAGGACGCATTTCTCAGAAGTATTCCCTGTTGAACCTTGGAAATCTGTAATTATTTCCCCTGCTTACTGCATTAGGGCTGGGAAAGTGTTTGCATTGCTTCGGCACGTGAGTGCAGCCCTGCTCGGCTCGGCACGGTGAGGCCTGGCCCAGGGGCTCTGTGCCGGCGCGAGCAGGGTGCTGCCGGCTGCGGGTGGCAGGTGGGTGTCCGCAGAACTGATACCACTGGGCAGGCACCACGGTGCTCCAGGCTGGAGCTGTGGTGAAGGCAGAGGCTCCTCCAGGATGGTGGTACATGGGCAGTGAGGGGCACGGTCCCTGCTGTGCCTCTGGAGCAAAACCCCATTAAGAGAGTCCCCAACCAAACCTCTGAGGCATCAACCCGTCGCCTTCCCAGTTACAAATTATTTTAAGAAAATGAAACAGTTTTCCTGGTAATTTTTGTTAGATAAACACATTTGTAGTTTACTGCTGCAAGTAACTGCTGTAGTCATGTGGATTAATACTGAGGTTTGGCACAGAAGTTTAGTGGTGTAATAAGATGGCAAAGCCCTTTCCCTTGCAGAGGATGAGGGCCCGTCTTGCTGAGCGCTATGGGCCTGCTCTAGGAAGGGATGGAGAGATCTGCACCAGCTCTGCTTTGTTTGTAATCAAAGGCAGCTGAATTAGGCTCTTTTTCTCCTATTTCTGTGTACCAATTTGAAGAGCTCAGATGAAAAGTGTTGCATTACACCAGCACCAATAAGTCACACTATCTGTGTTGTGACACACAGAATGTTATTAATTGTCAATCACAAACCACCAGCCTTGTCAAGATGTTCTCTTCTGAACAGGCTGCTTTAGACCTGAAGTGATTTTTAATCAAATGTTAATAACACAGCATCTGTCAGTGGACCATTGGCATCATACAATAATAAAAAGTTAACATATGACATGGCAAATTGTAATGTTTTCATTTTTACTTCTTTCCAATTATCTGTGGAATTTCTGCCAGAATGAGAAGTGTGCTGACATTATTACATGCAAAACACACTGCTGAAAGATGAACATGTCTATTAAAGTCTGCGTTCCCCATCACATGAGCTCCCAAAAGCACCTTTTAATATCTACTCTCGAGGCCTCACCGCCAGAGCTCTCCTGCCCAGGAGCGGGGACTGTGGCCGCTGCTCCTGCTTGGCCTCGCGGGGCCGTGGGGAGGGCTCCTGCCTCCCTCACCCTGCCCACCCCACCACCTCTGGGTGGGAGCATCCCGGGACCTGAAGCCACAGGTCCCCTCCTGGCTCTGGCAGCATCCCAGCAAGCTGGGATGAGGGAGAAGCAAGAGCAGGGAAGAGCCTCCGGCGTGCGGCTGGCGTGGAGCTCAGAGGCTTGCAGGGAGTGTGGGGCTGGCAGCATCGGGGTCCCCCGGGGCTGGGCAGCCCTGGCACTCCTCGCCTGCAGCCACATCCTTCTGAGGTGCGAGGAGTTGCAAAAGCTTTGAAACCCTAACGAGAGAGCTCGGTACAGCGGGGAGTGTGATTATTATTAATGGTTTGTGTTACAGGATAAGCGGTGCATAACAGATCTGCTGCAATATCAAGTCTTCCATCAGAAATTCATCATTTTGAGGACTTTGTCAAAAGTAGGCTGTGTATGCAGTGTATACAAATCTGTATGAGCATAAAGCTATATGGAAGTTCCAAGCACCTGTATATTTAAAATACACTCAATTTCCTTTCCTAAATGCATTGTTTTCACTTGAATACTCCATAACATTCAATGGATTGCAGTTACTTTGTCTATAGATTCAATTTGTGTCTCTGGACAGAGTTTGAATGGACTTATTATATTGAAATGCAATTTTGCAGACATAACCTTATATTTGACCCGTCATTACTTATAATGCTAAACTTTGATATGTTAATTCTGCCTTATGTTTTTATATATTTTACGACACTTGGCTTAAACATTTTTAATCTACATATTGGTTTATGTCCACCTAAATTATTGTTGCTTCCGGGGACAATGTGCACATGAGATCTGGCAATTCATTATGCCAGCCCTGCTTAAATGAATTTCAAAAATTTAATAAAGTTCTCCCCCTCCTTCCATTGTGTTCAAAAGCCTCAGCATAAACACCAGTCCAGTGTTATCAAATCACAGGAGAAGAATAAGGTTAACCTCACGCAGCCCAGCCATAGTGCAGACCCAGGCAAACGTCGCCTTTGATTAACGCTCCCCTCTAAAGCACCACGTGCCGTCCCTGTGCCGCTGCCGCCAGCCGGGAGATCGATGTGCTCCCAAACCGGCTCCTGCCGCCATCCTCCTGCTGCTGATCCGCCGGGGGGGCTGCGGCCGCAAGCGGGGCTGGTGCCTGTTGGCACAGCTGACAGGTGTCATGGCTGTGGCACTGCTGGCAGCGGCCCTGTGCCGTGGTGGGACATGTGGCTGCCGTGGAGGAATCCCCTCGCTCTGCTCCTGCCTGAGATTCTTGGCAGCTGTGACAGGAGCCAGGGCGCACCTGGGAGAGCTGGACCTGGGTGAGCACCCGTGGGCGAGCCACTGGGCCAGTGCTGGTGGGATGTCCCACAGCTCAAGCCTGAGGAGACCATCCCATGTGCCCGGCCCCTGCCTGGGCACGTCCCTCTGTCCCTTGGCCTCTTTCCTGCAACAATGTCATGAATTTTTCATCCTTGATGAACTTCAAAGTCTTTTAATGACTCTTCATGAAAAAGCAGAGGGGCCAAAAGTTGAGCAAAGGGAGATGATTAAAGGACCTTATTAAAAGCAACCTTGTAGAATTCTCCACATGAAAGAGAGCGCCATTATGAGGGCTTATCCTTATAAATGACACTTCGCTTTTGCGAACATGCCGAAACCTGATTAGAGTGACAAGCACTGAGTGATACTGCAAACCTGTTAATAACATGAAAATTAGAAGAGGCTCATGCAAAGAAGGGAGATTAATTTAGCCCGAGTACATCTCGCGCAAATTGCAAAGTTGTGAATATGTTCTCAGATAATGAGCCTTCGCAGTCATCAGCTCACTTGTCATTTTCTGTAATTAATGTTAAGGAAGACTCCTTCCTGATGGTTCGTATTACTCATATACCAAGAAAATTTCTTCAGAGAAATAATTTACATTTATTATCATCGGTCTGTTTGTGTGGTTTATTTCGCTGTGGAGTAATTTATTGCAGCACCGTTTCACTTGCCTTGATTAGTCGCTCGTCAGCCTGAAATGTAATTTTTTTTTCCTGATGGCAACGTCTGAAAATTGACAGTGGTGCAATACTCTTTTTAATCTGAGGATGTGTTTTCTTAACTTAAATAAACTTTTGGGCTGGAAACTGGAGCTACTTCACAAGTTGAATTACTGTTAGAAACTCAAAGCCCTTTGCCAATCCGGGTTCCCGGGCTGCAGCATGGGCTCAGCAGCGCTCCCTGCGTAGGCTTCTCTGGCTGTACATACCACACGCAAACTGCTGCATTCCAGGAACAGGCCAGTCCCTGACTTATTGCTTCAACAGACCAGAAGTGGTGTGTGACGTGTGTTGCCCGTGCTCTGAAGCCAACAAAAGCAATATCAAACCTTATTGTTGTTTTCCCTGGATTTCGACTCTCATTTTTTAATTTGTTTTATTACCAACTTCTTAGTTTTTCCATGTCTTGAAGAAATGGTTTCATTTTCTGGCAGATGCAGCAGTTCAATTTTGCTGTATCTTCTTCTTGACTCTCACTTGGCCGTGCTGGGGCAGATGCTCTTGTCAGAGCCCCCATCCCCTGCAAATCCGGTGCTGGCTGTGTGTGCCCAACAGCTAACCACGAGCACAGCCCCTCCAGACCATCCTGCCACTGCCAGAGCACTTGGGGAGTTTGAGCAGCTCTGCTGCTTTTGGTCATGGGGTGCCAGAGCTGCCCCTGGGCTCAGGCCGTGCCCGTTGCAGGGGGCTCACTGCTCTCTCTGCCAGGACCTGACACTCTGGTACACGCAGGCGCTGGCCTTGCTCACCAGGTACCTGCGGCTCACATGGCTGCTGCAGAGTTCTGCAGGGAGCAGGTTTCTGGCAAATTCCAGGTCAATAACAGATGTTTCACTAAATTCCCCTCCCTTCCCTTTGCCTTGCAAGCCGTCCCTGCACCCTGGGGGCATGCAGCAGACCAGTGCTGAGCCCAGTGCCGCACGCCTGTTCCTGCGGCCCCCCTTCTGCCCGTGGCCCCGCTCCAGGAGACATCTCTAGATCTAAGGAATAAAACTGTGAGATCCTTTTCCTCCCAAACGACACAAACACATAAGCAGTTAAAGTGAATTACTGACCTCTGAGCTGCAAATGAACCAAACATTACTGATTAGGGTTTTTAGGCAGAGATAATGATTTTTTTTATTGGAGGCCTTCATTCCGAACAAGCCTCACGGAACACTATCTGTAGGCAGTGACTGCCTGTGCCAGTTAATGGTAATCCATATTTATAAAACTATAGTCCATCAAAGTGGTATGAATATTTTAAAAGCCATGGACAAATCAAATTGTCTTTGTCAAATTGCACACTCTCCACATTGAATATATTTTATGATTCTTCCTTGTACAAGAGCCAGAGGGTTCCCTGCACTAGCTGAAAGCTGCCTGCCTAATTTTTGCTTCTGTAAACAGGCAAGTCTCTCTGCTGTTTTAAAGAACTCAATGAGCTGTGGAGATTGACATTTAAGCCATAAAATTGTACTTTATTTGATGAACTTAACAAATAATGTATGAAGTAGATTTATTTGATGTCTCTGCAAGAACTAGTTGGTTCATCCTTACAGAAACAAATTGACTGTTTTTGGAGGACTTTTTAAAGATGTGGGCACCACACTGAAGAGCAAAAGCTGGGGTTGCTCAGGCAGATCACAAAGAAGAGAATGAGCTCAGGGGACTCTGGGAGTGGGCAGAGGCTGCCATGGACAGGAGCAAACCCAGATAAGTGCAGGAGCACATGTGCACTGTCCTCAGCCCTCTGTGGACAGGGGAAGGGCTGAGTGAGAAGATGCTGTGATCCACACAGATCCAGAACGGCTCCTTGGTGATGCATCAGAACTGTATTGTCTCTTGATGGAGAAACACTCAAACACAGGAATGTTTCTCAGACTCTTGGCTTTGCCACCACGGATGGGCACAGCACCCTCACACATCTGTGAGATGGACACAGCACCGTGTCTGCAAACGGAGGCCTCTGCAGCTGGACTGGCAGCAAGCGAGAGGCAGGGAGGCTGTTCCCCAACTCTCTGCCTCAATACAAACCAGGACACAGCGGCAGCACCAACAGCAGGCACAAATCTCACTGCAGGGGAACATGGTACACACTCACAAATCAAGCAGGGAGCAGGGAGGTAAAGCAGGAGTGCATGAGTGGGGACACGATGATGAAAACCTGCTAGTGATGGCATTGCAAGTGTCATCCCAGGAAATAAAATGTTGGCATCAAGGCAGACCTCACCTCTTCTGTCGGAATTTAACGCCAAAAAGTTTTGGCACATCTATCTTGTGATGTCAGAGAGACAGGCTGATAGGGCCCAGACAGCTGAGACAGCGCTGGGTTTAGCAGACAAATAAATTTGAGAATCATCTGCATAGAAATGGAAAGCTACTCCATGCTGATGAATAATATAACCCAGTGGCAGCATATAAACACAAAATAACAACGGGCCCAATATAGAGCCCTGGGGAACCTTGGAAACAACTTCACTAATGGAAGATGAAAAATCACCCATCGAAACAAAACGCTGTCTATTTGATAAATAAGATTTGAACCGACTGAGAGCAGTACCGGATAAGCCAAGCAAGCTGCTCATGTGACGATCCAAGGGGATACCTGGAATTGCAGCATCAAGTGAAAAAGACCCAACAGTGTGAGAACAGATCCCAAATTAAGGCTAAACTGTGAGTCTGTTGGGGTCCCTCTTGCTGAACCAGCTTGTCTCAGGCCACTTCCCACTCAGGTAGCCTTGCTGAGCCACGGGAAAGGAGCCCAATGCGGGTGGCACCGGCAGCAGTCTGACACCACGAGCCAGAGGGATGGGGATGGGGATGGAGGCCAAACTGAGCTCACTGGAATGGCAGCACAAATGACATCCTCATGCCAATGTGGTGTTTCCTGAGCCTGCAGACACTGCTCCGGACCAGCTGCTCATCCTGCGCTTCAAGCCTGTCAGGGCTTTGGGGCTGCTTTTAGTGTTTGCTGTTAAAAATGAGAGCTGCCAGTTTCAAGAAGAAAAAATGTTACTGGATGAGCCAAGCTCTTGGTGTTTTCCATCGTGTCGCCACTGCCATGGGCCCTGGCCGAGGGAGGTGAACTTCTTATAAACACTTAGGTTGTTTGAAAATATATTAATAACTCTGTCAGGTGCATTAACGGTGCCCAGTGGTTTCTGACAAATTGACACCTTTTTAGCTGAAAGAAATCCTTATTAGTTTTCATTTTGATGGCTTTTCCTGGAATAACTATAAATTATGTTTATTTCACATAATTTCTCCTGTCAGTAGTTATAAATAACTAGTTCATATGGAAATGATGGTTCTCGCCTGTATATGTGTGTTCCTCAAACACGTGGGGTAATGAATTGCCCGAGACTGCACTGATGGACCTCTCTCTAATTTAAAGAGTGACTAAAAATGTATTTGCCAACAGTCTTCCTATCTTGGTTTTTACCCCTTTAAATACCAACAGCTCTATTGTATCGGTCTTTTCTATACAGCATTTTTCACACAGTGTATCTCAAAGCACTTTGCAGGGCAATTAATTACCTGTGGGAGAGTGACGGGATGCAGGCAGCGGTGACAGCCATTATGCAGGCGGCAGCGTTCCCCACGCCACGCGACGCATTTGCATCGCTGGCACTTAATTTGTGGTGGTATTAATGGGGAGAGAGGGGGAGCAGGGTGGGAGCAGTGCCGGCGTGGCCGCCAGCACCTCGCTTTCCCCTGCTTCTCCATGTCAGGCTGTGGTTTGCTACTGTCCCAGTGTGGGACAGGGGCAGAGGAGGAGGGGCGTTGGCACCAGGGCTTCAGTATGGTGGGAGGTTACAGGGCAGGTGCAGGTCCTCATCCCATCTGTGACCCCTCAGGGCAGAGCCCACCGAAGGGATGCTCCCGGAGGCAGGACTCGGGTTCCGCCGTTGTTGGTTCTGATGGTTCCCATTGTTTCTCAAAATCAGAACAGAGGAACATTTTGAGACCTCCCTGTACCAAGAAAGCAGCTCTTTGGTTTTGCTGGGGTGCTGGGACTCTCCACTTTCCTTTCAGAGTGCAGCTCTTCCAGTATTATTATAAGCATATAAAACCTATTTTATTTTCTGGTAGCAGAGAACCCTCAACTCCAAGGTCTGTAATTTCAATGTAAACACATTTGTTTTCAGTCTTAGTCAACTCTTTGTTCAGTGACTTTATTTCAGGGTTTAAAAAATACAACAAAGAAGGTGACTCTGAACAACAAATGTGAAATCTTTGCAGGAATGCTGCATAGTGGCATTTAAATATTGTCATAATCTAACCACAAATCATGTTTTAAGGGTAATTCTTGCCATTCTTAACCACGTTCCGAACAAATCTTTTCCTTTGGAAAAAAAAGTCAATAACTTTGAATATTCAAAAATATAAACTTGATCAAAACAATTCCTGTTGGGTAAAAGATGTCCATGGGAATTTGTGCCTTCCCAGCTCCTGCAGGTGCCTGTTGCTGCCCCTGCAGCACCACTGAGCCCGGCTGCACAAAATGCACCCAATCAATAGCAGCATCACTCACATTTTAAAACATTGGAGGAGTTTCTTGAGATTTTTGTCCATATGTTTTCATTACAGTTGACTGGATAATTCATAACAAATTGTTTAGACAACACAATTCATCTGGTTTCTTCTCCCCCCACATCTCCTGTCTGCAACGAGGCACTGTGATCCTTCATGTTTATTTATTTTTTTACTCCAGGATTTCTCCAGAAAATAATTCTCTCTGAACCAAAAATGTCGTGGTCCTGCTGATCAAGGCAAAGGATAACCTAACTTTTATTAACTAGCTGGCTAGTTCTTAAAGGTGAACTCGCTTTTGGGCACATATCAACCTGATGAAGAAACCATGCCTCTGAAGCTTGTCCACTTTGTCAGCAATACCGCTTGGTTTAAGACCTCTCCTTGCAGGCTTTGCTTTTTGGGGCTAAAAATGGCATTTCTACAAAGATGTAGACCATTTAGAAATGTAATTTCAGTAAATATTTCCTCATTCAAGTTTAAGCTATTCTCTTGGAGTAGAAAGAACTCAAAACAATTGTAATCAAGAAAACTTTTGGGTTAAACCCAGGAAACCTTTCATACCCTGTTTGTCCAGGACCCTTTCACCTGACTTCCTGAGGCTGGCTCTGCTGAGGTGCTGAGATCTTGCCAAGCAAAAATTGTCATAAAAACATCAGCAACTGACTGGTGGAGGGCAAGTCTGATTGTTTGCCGACTGACTCCAGAAATGAGTTCATGGCACGACAAGGCTTACACTATCGTAGCTGCCAAGGAGGCTAATTGCTCAGGAACAGGCCAGGAAAGCTAAAGCTGGAAGGAAAGGGAGGCCCGTGCCTTGCTGAAGGTCACTGGCGACCTGGCTTGCAGCAGCCATCAATCAGGGTGGTTGGGAGCTCTGCGGAGAGCCTGGCACCACAGAGCCTCCAGCAATGGCTCAAATGGATGACTTAACGATGGCTGCTGGGGTGGCTGATGAGGCAAGGGCTCCGAGCTGTGCTGCAGCAGTTAATTAAGCAGCCAAGACAATGGGGGACATGGAGCTGACAAGGAGGGCACAGGGGGTGAAGGAGAGCCGTGCAGCGGGCAGCCAGGGCACCCTGGCCATGCTCGGCTGCCTGAGAGGACGTTGGTGTGTCTGCGGGTCCTCTGCAAAGCAAGCACCCCAGAGCAGCTGAGAGCTCTCAGGTTCGCTGAGCTCCTGCATTCAAATGGGCCACTGACAGCTGAGGTGTGTGGGCTCAGCATGCAGCAGCTATTCCACTGTCCTGATCTCTCTCAGAAGCACCAGCTGTTGTTTCATCTATCTTTGTGGCCAGCAATCTGCTACCTGAATTGATAGATATCATCCTCCTAGAAATAGCAACAGCAGATTTCAACCTGTCCATGGTAAGAAAATGGTACAGGTAATAAAAGTGTAGCAGGGACCCCCAGCATCCCTGAGCACAGCCCCTGCTCTGGCCCGGGGCAGCAGCCTGGGGCACTCTGTGCCAGCATAGCGAGGCCGGGATGCGGCGACTGCCCCGACACCCCCTTGTGAGAGGAGCCTTGCGCTCCTCTCATTTGCTCAGGGTTTGTCTGAGCACTGGACTGCCAGGCTCCTGCCCTCTGTTTGCCTGGTGCTCCCCAGCCCCACTGTGGCTGCTGCTGTCAGTGTGCCGGCGCTCGCCGGGGGGTGGTTGTGCAGCAGAAAGCACAGGTGGAAACTGCTCTGGAGTTTGGAAAGCTGTCACTGTTCAGCTTGTGCAAGTCAGGGGGTTGCATGGGAATCACCCTGTGATGGATGGGCTGACTCAGTTCCACTGATCCCCGTTGCACACTGGAGAGGTCCTGCCATGCGCACCAGCCCTGCTTCTCGCTACCATTTACGCCGTGGGAAATGGGAGAGATGCTACAGGTTTGGGGCAGCCCTCATGCCTCCAGTGACTTGCCTTCCCTTGCCCAGGAGTTTCACAAATTCCTCTCCCAAAGCAAATGGTTTGTTTAGCAGCTGGCAAAGCCCAGGTCAGAGAGAGACTCAGCCCTGCTCTCAACAGACTGTGCTGGCACAGCAGCCACAGCCAGCACTCAGGGAGCCGTCCTGGGCTGCCACCCACCCCAGCCACCCCCATGCCCCTGCAAGCACAGGTGCCCTTGGGACATGCTCCCAAGAGGCAACACACTCCCCCTGACCCACCTCTCTCCCCAGCCCGTTCCTGCTGCACACGGAGAGCGCAGGCGGGCGGAAAACAAAGGGATCCTGCACTTGGAGCCATATGGATCACACGTATATACAATACACAATAAACAACACATCTTTCAGCCTGGGTCTGTTTGAAACCTTCCGACATATGTTCTGCTAACAGTTTAACAAATTGATTGCTAATGTTATCCTGCTCTGAAATCTGGCATAATGTGCAGGAGGGGAAAGAAACCAAAACAAAAACATCCCTACCTCAACAGAAATTCACAAGAAAAGCCATTAGAAAAGGCTTCAGCATGCCTGACAGGAGAGGATTTCATGCCAATTTGTGTGCTCGTTGGAAAAATCATTTATTAAAAAGAAGATATACCTTCATGTTAGTGAGATGAGGGTGTAAAACTGAGCTGGGTCTCCCACTGCTTCAGCTCTATAACTCAAGTTATATTCATCAGAGGCATATATTTAAATCATAGCTTACTTTGCTTTGTGTTCTGAAATTTATTAGCCTACTACTTAAATGTTTTATTCATTAGGCCATGTAAATAATGCATGGTTGTTTCCATGGCAATTTAACCCCTTCCCTCCGGAACGCCCGCGGATTTCCCATCTCGTGCGCCTGCTTAATTGCTGTGATCAGATTTGCTGTCTTCTGCACGTTGAGGCCATGGCCGTTTTCTCCTTTTCCTGGCAAATTCGTTAGGAGGAAACTTCCCCTTTGACAAGTAAGATGTGCTCAGGCACAAAGAGGGAGTGGGAGGAACCATTTGCCAAGTCATTTAGTGGAGTTTGGGCATAGCTGATGTTGCCAGTTTCTGTTCTTCCTGGGGTTCCACTGTGAGTCCCCGTGCTGCAGCGGTGGTGGGTCCTGGCCTGACACGGGTCCTTCTCCCCTCAGGTCCCTGGCACAGCCTGGGGACTGCAGTCCTGCAGGGAGGAGGCAATGCTTCGCTCCTGGGACACCAGGAGAGGACAGCACTGGCTACTCAAATAAGAGAAAGAGATCCAAGATCCACTAAACAGGGAGCAAAGTCACCAACGGTCCTGTTCCTGTGTACTTTGGCTTTCATTACCTGTCTGTAACCCATCCTCTAAAACCTCTAACACTAACCAGGACATCCTCTTTGGTTTACAGTGATGAAGACTCCCACAGTTGTCTCTGGAGTGGTGCACTCGCAGTTATACAGAGCTCTTTATGGGCAGCAGTAACAGGCTGATTTAATTTACACCAGCAATATGCTTGGAGCCCATTCTTCCCTCTGCCTCTCCCTGGATGGGCTGCCCCCAGGTTTGACCCAGGAAGCCTCTCGTGGGACTGGTGATGCTGCATCCCTGCATCTGCTGCATCCCCGCTGCTCCTGCAGTGCTGCAGCACAGCCAGGCACCGCTGTAGCTCTGCAGCAGCATCTGCAATCCACCAGCCCCATGTGTCCCAAGGAGATGCCATTGCATCTGCCCCAGGGGCCCCCAGCACGGCCCCATGGCTGTCCCAGAGCTCGTCCTGCCCAGACCCCGGACCTGCAGGTCACAAAGCAAAGAGATTTGTGAGTGTTTTGGAAACAGGAGCAGAGTTTAAAATTTGGTCATAGCTTGAAACCAGTTAGGTGCAATTCAATAAAGACAAGCACAGAACAGTTCTATGTGGAAGAGGAAAAATCAAACACAAATGCAGCGTGTGGATCGCTGCTTGAGTCAGCAGAAGATGGGGAGGATCTGGGGTTGGCAGTAACTGCTGCATCTGTCAGCAGTGTGATGCTCTGCTACAGACCCCGTGCCAGCATGCAGGGAGAATGTATCCCACATTTCTAGTCCTAGAGAAAGCTCAGCTTTACTCTTTTTTAAAGAGAAGTAGAACATGGAAGAGAATCCAGAGGCAATGCAAACCCCACAGGTTTAGAAAAAGCAATGCATGATGGAAAACTGGCAGGGCTGGAATTACTGAGTGTAGAGCAGAGCAGCTCTACCCATTGAAGTCTGTGAGTACACAGAAGTTGGAGATGACAAAGATAGTTGTCCCTTTTCTTCTATCACAGGAAGGATGGAAATGTTATGCTGACATTGCAGGAAGGAATGGGACAGGACAGCAACTTCCAAACCATAAGCAAGCTAGGAGTATAGAGCAGATAACAGGCTACAGACAGTCACTGGAGGGTTTTACTGGTTAGGGAAACATCTGCAAGGAATCATCCAGGACTATGTGATCCTGCCTCACTGCAGGGAGATAGATTAGGTGATCTTTTGAGGTCAGTTCCAGTCCTATGTCTCTATAATTCTTTGTATAAAAATGATAATGAATGCCCTAGCTCAGGAAGACAGCTTGTTAATGTCCTACAAATGTGAAGGTGCATGAAGTAGAGGCTTTTCATCCCAGCAGCTCAACCAGGACTTCCTCAGACTGTCTTTGTTCTGCAGGTCAGCAGCAGCAGACAAGCTGCAGTTACTATTGCTGTTCAGCTCCAGGAACATCTGGAGGAAAGCCAGGGCTCAGCCTCCAATTTGATAATTTGTGTGGCTGGTTCAGCACTGCTTGATGACACAGTAGCACCTTCTTTCCCACAGTCACCCTTTGTGCTTCTGCCAAAACGCAGTGTAAGCCCATGAAGCAAACTTCCTGGGAGCAGGGGAGCTCTATGGGCAGCTCTGACGTGCACCTTTGAGCTGCAGGCAGGGATGGACTCAGACTCACCATTTCAGATCCAATTAACTGTATTTTTGAAATGTAAACATTCTACAAGAATCTTTTCTGTGTAAAATACAGCCAGGAACCAGGTAGAGGTTAGGAGAGAGAAATCATTGAGCTCCACAGATCTGAATAGCTGAGATCAATCACCATGAGCCATGGAGATGAGATTTGGGACAACATCTCTGCACAGGCCTTCAGAGGCTTGTAGATCTGCCCAGCCGTGCTCTCGTCCATGATGGATGGTAGGAGAGATCTGCTTTTCCTCAGAATTGGCTTTGACTTAATTCACTCTCGGCATGGAAGGAGGAAAACAAAGGATGAACAATCAGATTTCCCATTTAGCACCTGGCTCTTCCATCGCCGAGCTCCTCCCGAGCTCCGTGGCTCTGCCCTGGCTCTGCTGCCCCAGCCGCAGCTGTAACCTCTGTGACCAGAGAGCTCCCGGGGGTGGGCAGGGGGTGGGCAGGCCCATGCTGCAGCGGTCAGAGGCCAATGGGCTGTCTGGCTGTCCGGCTGTGTGAGGGGAGCTCACCCTTGTCTCTGCAGGGTCTCAGTCCACGGGGCCTCACCCTTGTCCCCTGAGGTCCCATAGGCAAACCACCTCCCTCTTCTCCCACATCTGCTGTTCCAGGAAGGATGCACACCTTGCAGCCCCTCGCAGTGCTCTCCTTCCCCACGGTGCCCGTGGTAGTTCAGTCTGCTCCTGTGATTTCCGCCTAACGCTGTCTGCCCAGAAACTCATTTGTCTCTGTCTCTGATTCCCTCAAACCACCGCTAATTTTAGTTGCTCCTTCACAAGCTCCCTCCCACCATCAGCCCTGTCCCTCGGTGCCTTGGCGTGGGGTGGGCTGGTCTCAGGTGAAGCCCCTGGCTGGGGGGCTGTGCAGTGTGAGCAGAGCGAGACGTCGGCTGTCAGTCGCACCGAGAGGGAGGCAAGCTGTGTGTCATCAGAAAGCCTGGCAAATTCATTGATCTTCCTGAGAACATCAATCTGTCTTTCTAATACCACAATCAGATGTCTCGCAGAACAATTTGCCGAGTGACAACACTCACAAAACCACATTTGCTTCCCTCCCAGCCAGAAACGTCCTCGACAGCACTCCCTGCGTGAGCAGCGCTGGGGACCCTCCTGCCCGGTGTCAAAGCTGCTCAGCGATCAAAAGTTTAAGGTTGGGAGGTCAGTGGCTTCTGCTCTGTGAGGAATGGATCTTGAAAGGCAAAACCAGGAGAGCAACTGTCATGACAACAGCCGATGCCACCCACAAGCGGCACGAAGGTCCCGCTGCTGCTCGTGCAAGTGCTGGGCACGTTCACGTGCATGAATGCTTGCACAAGCTGGCCCCCAGCCAGGCGCCCATGAGACATGGTAGGCTAAATACAACCAAGGAAAAGTGCCAACTGAGTTTATTATATTGCAGCGTCTGCTCCCACAGTCTGTCATTGACTTTCTTAGCAGCTATTTGCTGCAGAAATAAGCATGTATTAAGTTTGCAGGACATACCAAAGCTGGTGACACTGGGCTGCAGAGGCTGCTGCTAGCTGGAGGACTTCAGCAGCACACAGAATAATTCATGTGATTCAAATGGATGTGTTTTATTAACAAGGCCGTGCTGATTGCCTGTTAAGTAGCTCTATGTTAATAACCCACTGCAGATGCCCTTCTTGGGGAGCCATGTTGTACTTGCACAGCAGCTCCTCCAAGCCTGAGCACCCAAGGACACTGTCTCTCCACTGTCCACATCTGCCTGGGAAAGCTCCACAACGCTCCCCAGGCCACCATTGCCTTGGGCTGAGCCTCCAGTGCCCTGGGATCTGCCAGGAAATGGAGCTGTTTGTAATGACCTGGGAGGAGGGCAGAGGGGCAGGAGCGTTACCTCTGTGCTTCAGAGGAACCAGCTCTGAATCCCCTGCCCAAAACATGTGACACCAACGTCCCTTTCTTCTGTGCCTCCATATGTTGGTGGCACCTGGAGCCCAGAGCTGGAGCTCAGAGCTGGTGTTCTCACATGAGCTGTGCTTGATCCATGTCCTCTGTGGCAGCAGCTGAAACACCCCGGTGGGATTTCATCCTCCCGCCAGAGCACAGCGTCCGTTCTCCTGCTTCATTGAGCCCTTCACCTCCACAGCTCCCCTCAAATGCTGCTGGCACGTTTACAATCCTCCCACTCTGCTCTCAGTCAGCCTTGGGGAGGACATGAGAGGTGCTGTCTAGTTTTTGTGTCCATAGAATTATTTTGGTGGAGCCTGTCCAGTGCTTTCAAAGGGAAACGGAGACCTTGTCCCTGCCGCAGGATGCTCAGCAGCCCCGCGTTCCGTCCCTGGCTGGGGAGGAGGGGAAAGGACCTGCAGCCCTCACAGTGCACCCTGGGCAGGCTGCGGTCAGCTTTCCCCTCCAGCCCCACATCGCAGGGAGCAACTTACTGCAAAACAGTTCTGAGAGGGGTTTGGAAAACAAGCAGCTGCATAAAGGGTTAACAGTTTATTATATTTTTTCTGAGTGATTTTATCACTGTCGTTAGAACATTCATTGAACTAAGTGAGAAATCCATCAAGACGTGACAGCAATGTGCAGACTAATGGCTGTTAGATGGTAATAATTTTTAATATGATTTTTATTTCACTTAATTTCATATGTGCTTGACAAAAGGTCCCGTGTCACTAGGGAGCTATGTGGGACTGGGAATACGCTGATGTGAAGGTCTATTAAACCAAGTGCTTCAAGTATTTTTAAGTCCCAACTTCAGAATTCCAGAAAAAACTCTGGCATTTTAACCTTTTTTGGCAAGATGTGACTGAGCAGGGAGGAAGAGAGTGCCAGCTCCGAGGGGCGGATCATCCTCGTGTGCATGCTGTGTATTTCTCATCTCAAACTCATTTCTCTGGGCCCTAAATGCCTGGTGCAAAGACCAGCTGCTGTAGCTCCTTCTGTCTGAGCTTCTGCATGAGTCTGTCTGTGTTAGGGTTAGGAGGTGTGGGGCAAGGCCAGCCCGACGAAGGAAGAGTCCCTGAGATCCTGGGAGGCAGCTCTGCCCAGTGCTCACCTCTGCGCTCTTCCTGCTGCAGCGAGTTGTGGAGTACGATGCTCGTGAGGAAGTTTGTGATCAGCTGCTGACAGGCACTGCTGCAAATTAATAATTAATATGACTGCCAATAAATCCTGTCATAGTTCTGAAGAGCAGAAAGAGAAGAGGCCACTACTGAAGCCACAGCGTCATCCTCTAAAGCTGCATGTCAAAGCTGCTGCAGCTGAGATCTAACCCCACCTCACCCAGCTGGAATCCTGAGAGCACAACCACACGTCTTTCCTGTGTCTTTATCGTGTCGATCTCAAAGGTTAGGAATTTGATGTAAAGCCCAATTGCCAAAGAGGACATTATGCTGACAAAGTGCTTTGTTGTCTGGTGAATACAGAGACAGACTTTTCTTTTGGGCACTTCATGCTGCCACCTGGTAAAGTCAGAATGTCTGTGGACAGCTGAAGACAAACCCATGGCCTGACCTGCACACCGGCCACCAGTGTGAGAGGGATGACAAGGGGCTTTCTAAAGCACAGGACATCGGCCAGGCTTCTCTCACCTGCAGCCTCCTCCAAAAGGAAACATCAGAGGACACTCCAGTGCAGAGGGGAAGGAGCAGAACTGAGGGCTGTTGGGGCGTGAGCAGTGCCAGTGCTGGAAACAAACACCTGAACTAAACATAAAGAAAAATGTTTGATCAGTCGAGGAGTCAAAGGAGTCAGAGACTAAAGCCCTGCTCCAAGGAGCTGAGCACTGAACCCCTGAAGGGTTTGTGCTAATTCCCTCCTGCACCTTGCTCTGAGATCACTGCCAAGGCAGCAATGCCCCATGGTCTGCCCAGACGCTGTCTGTGGGAACCCCCAGCCCTGGTGCCTGCGGGAGCGGCCGCTGCCACTGTGCCTGATGGGCAACACCGGCACAGGGACACGGAGCCCACAGAGGCAGAGCCCGCTGTGTCAGAGCTCCACAACATCCCAATCCATCTGCTTCCCTAAACACAATATTGCTCTGGTTGCTGTGAGTTTAGCAAACCCTCTCATCCGTCATCCTGGCTCCGGACACCAGGATTCGAAACGGAAAGCACAGACCCAGGAAGACTTTTCCCCACAGGTCATATTCTAATTAATGCTGGCAGCCCTGAGAGCACCCTGCAGAGCCCCTCGGTACTAGCTGCAAGAACTCAAAAATACTGCTGTGCCTTTAATACAGAGAGAGGGTGCATGTGTACGGATGCACACGTGCTTAAATATATAAAACATAATATTTGTAGTAAGAGTCAAGTATGGAAGCTATACATTCCCCTGATGAATGGGAGGCTTAATGGAAAAGCCTGAGACAGATTTTACACGGTATGACACTGGTTTAAGGAAGCAATATCAACCATTGTTTAATGTAATAAAAAGCCAGAGGTGTAAGAAATGATGGTAATTCTATTGTAACTGAACTTGAAGATCCCTGTCAAATATGAGTGTGAATGTGGCAGTTATTTTAGGTATGTTTGTAATCTTTGCAGGCGTTTTGTCAAGGAGGCACTGTGATATTAGTAAGAGTGCACAAAGGCTCGGCAATGGTGTCATGCACAATTAATGTCCCCAGGTAGCAACTCCATTAGTCTTATGAAGTGAGCTCACAAATGGGAATACTAATGGGGACGCGCCTTGGGGCATTTGCTGAGCTTACTGCTAGTTTATTTCATACCCTTTATGCTCAACACAAAATTTACCTAGCCTGGATTGAAAATGTGTCTCATTACACAGGCAGCATCCTTTTACTTCAGTGCTCCCCTTTTAACATGCAAGATTTGCAATTCTAATCATATCAAAACCTGACTACTCTTGCTAAAAGGGAAAAAAAGGGATAAATAAATGGAAAAAATAATCTTACGATAAAGACTGTCTGGGGTTTTAATCTCTCCTGACAGGCTTTTCTCACATGTACATCCTGGTAGCACGTGTTGCTGCCGGCAGTGGGGACGCGGAGCTGCAGGCAGCGCAGCCGGGGGTGGTGGGTTTGGGGCAGGGGACAGGGATGTGGCCCCTGGCCGTGGGCAGTGTTGGCATCGCTGCCCAAGGAGGATGCAGCACCCAGCCCGGCATCGCCCCAGCTCCACGCTGCAGGAGCAACGGATGGAAATGGCAGCTTCTGGGCTGGGGCTGCCTGGGAAGAGGCTGCAGGCAGAAAGGGAGGATGCGGGTTGTGTCTGGGCAGCTCTGCCCGGGGGCAAGGTCATTGCCACCCCTCAAGTGTGGCACAGCAGGGAGGTTTTCCTATTACCTGTGCGAGTGCTTGGGTTCTGCCTGGCTAGTTTCCTTCCCCAGCACTTGCAAGGAGTAATGCCAGAATAGTTAGAATCCTGTCGCTTCCTACCTGCAGAAATTGAACAACTGGTTTATGTTAAAGTAAATCTTCTCAGCAAAGAAGCTTTACTGGAAATAATCTGGAGGGACATCACAAAGGCGAAAACAACATCTCGCTCCACTCTTGTTCCACTGCCCACCCAATGTCCTTGGCCAGGGGAGCATCCAGGGCATCCCCATCCCTCTGCAGAGTCATGCCCGTGGGCCAGGGGATGCTGAGCCCTGGGGGTCTGTGTGCCCATTGGCAGAGAGGCTCCTGCCTGCAGAAATCACATCCCAAAGGACGAACTGCTATCCTTGCTTTTAGAGAAGAGAGTGAAATAGTGAAAAATGGCATCTTTTCCAAAAAAATCCAGAGAATTTGGGTTTCAGTCCTACTCTGCCACACATCTGCATGCTCACCCAGTCCTTCCTCTGCTTCTGGGGAGCACAGCATCCTGTTCCCTGCCCAAGGGCTCAGCAGCCTCCCTTGCCTGCAGCTCCCTCCTGAGAAGGGACATCTACTGTGGCAGAAAAACTGCCACGTCACCAAAGTCACCGGCAAACCCTGCGGAGAGCCGAGCCTGACAGGACCGGGATCACCAGCCAATGGCAACAGCTTAAACACCTGTGCACTCAGTCAGTCCAAGTTGGGCAAACCAGGCTCTGCAGCCACCACCTGCTCGCTGGTTAACGGGCGCTGCTCCCAGCCCCGAATGCTGCGGGTCAGCACCGGCGCAGGAGGGCCCAGCCCGCAGCTGCGCCGCAGGGGCAGCGCCTGCCGCCGCCTCTCCTGCACCAAAACACCAGATGAGCCTCGGACAGATTTATTTCCAAATCCTGACTCAATCACAGTATTGGATTTGTAATCACAGGCTCCAATTTTAGTGGAATAAATATACTAACAAAACTAATAGTTTGTTAGCTCCAAGGTAGGGACAATCAAAGTGTCTGAAGTGAAATATGTGGCTCCTCAGGAGAAACCCCTACATGATAAAGACATTTAGAGTTTTATTTTTTAAAATAAATATACAGTGTGGTGTCAAGCTGTTTGCAGCACAGGCTGCTCGCTGTGTGTGCACCCAGTGGGGAGGGAGGCTGCGCAAAGTTCACCGGCACGTAACTGTCTCCAGCCACGGCAGGAGCTGCACCGGGAGAGGACATAAACCAAAATGACTCCTTGGGAACCCAGAGGAGAAGCAGGAACTGTTTGGTGGAGAATTATAGCTATGGGTGAAATTAGATGTACTCAGAGCCCCAAGGCTGAGAGAAATAAAAAGCATTTTAAATGGAGTGTAGAATTCATATTCCTCAGTCACTTCCAATAAATAAATCCTTGACAATTTTTTCTGTAAACAGTGGTTACACTTTGCTCTATTGTCTCCATGTTGCATATTCCAAGCGGGACTTTGGGCTCCCTGCCCCAGCCAGGACAGGCACCCAGCACTGCCCGGGCAGCGGCGGAGGGCTGGCGGTGAGCCCATGTGCCGGCCCAGCAGGGCCTGGGGCTCAGCGTGAGGCTGTGCATCGGGCACCCAACTCCACTGCAGCCTGTACCTTTCCATTGCTTCCTAAAAGTCTGAATGCACACGACGTCCCCTCTCCCTTCGCAATCCTGACACAGGTGGGCAGGGATCCCATGGTGTGGCTGCTGGTGGGGAGGATGCCCATGGTGCCGTGCCCGCCACACCTGGGGCAGCGCCGGCAGCCCTGTGTTCCCCAGGCAGGGAGCGGCAGTGGGGCTGCGCCTCGGGCCGCATGCGGCTGTGCCACGGGACAGCACCGGCTCTGTGCTCCCCGGGGACGCTCTGGGCACCAGCACCTGCTGCCCCTCCGCAGCTTCCCCGTGGCAGGAGCACTGCAAAGCTCCCCTGGCTGGTTACAAGGCAGCACGGGCTGCAAGAGCCCTTGCTCCGACTATTCAGATTTCCATCTCATGAACAAATGAAGCATTTTATACTTTATGACTTCCCCACAATGGCAGTCATCCCATTTCACCTGTCTGGGACAAGCGATGATGGAGGGCAAATGAGAGCGCCGGGCCATTGGCAGCTGCCGCTGAGCACGCGGGAGGACACTTACACATCTTTTATTAGGAAGAGGAATAACTCTTAGGGCAGTAATAGCGGGTCTTCCCCTCTGTGGGGCTGTCAAAACAGGAGGCAAGCTGGGCATACCAGTGCACAATGTGGGGAGTGCCCAGCCATGGCTGAGTCCCCTGTGGCCACCATATCATGGGCAGGAGCAGCCCTGTGTGCACCTCGGGCTGGGGCTGTGGCTGTGGTGTCTGTGCAAGGGCTGTGACACCTGGAGGAGGGGTATGACATGAGGAGCTGCCATTGCCCCGGGGTCTGACTGTGAGAACTCCTGCAAGGACGCCGTGGGCCCCCATCCCAGCCCAGCACTCAGCATCTTGGGTGGCCCCAGATGAAAAGCAGCCCGAGCCTCTCCAGAGGGCACTTGAGCACAGTGAGCAGCTGTGGTGCAGGGTCGCTCCCGGAAACGCCGCGTCCTTGGGTCAATTGCAGGGAATTATGTCTCCCGACCCCCTTATTCACCGGCCAACAAGCCCCCAGAGAGCTGTTGCTGGAGCAGCCAGGCTGGGAGCTCGGGGCTGGGGGATTCCTGTTTGCTGCCGCCGTGTGCTGCTGTGGGGAGGAGGCTGAAGCAGCTCCAATAAAACCCACAGCCGTACGAAAATGACATGAAATGCTTTTCTGCTGAAGGAGGCAGCTTCGCCAAGGCTGAAGGTACTTTACCAGAGGTGGCAAATCCAGCCACGCTGCTGATTTAGAGCTGAAATGCATCACTGTAGTTTTCATTATTGTTTGGAGCAGTTGCACATTATTTTTACCTGATGGAGAATAATTGATCTAAACTGCTGAGTAGTTGTCAGCTTTGTTCAGAATTTCAGTTTGCAGGGAATTTTGATATCCATTTTGACTTTGAAGTATTTGGTAGCTTTCACTTTCTTTTTGAGGGTTTGTCCTGAATCTCATTGGGGAAAGCCACTTGTCCCTGGGGGATTCCTCTGTGTGGAAGAGCAAAGCTCAGGTATCTCTGATGATTTCGGTGATGATTTACAAATTGCTGCTGTAGTAACAGGACCAAGGGGTTGCAGCCAGGTTCACTGTATCACACTGCAGTTCTGGTATGAGATCCTTTCCCCCTGAAAGCCCTGCATCCTGCTGAAGAAAGACTTTTGTGCAGTTAGTACTAAGGGCTCACTTGTGCTGCACTTCAGAGAGGTAATAATGCCACCCCAGTATAATGCCACCACCGTGAATGCAAGCAGTTCTAAAGGGATCTTGGCAAAACAGCAAAGCTGCCAGAGGAGGTGATTCAGGTGTGCTTTCCTTACTTTCCAGAAAGGAGACTTTAAAATTCACTACTAATTTTAAAAGACAGTTGAAATTTCTGCAACATGCTTGTTAGACCATGACTAGCAAAAGAAGATGAAGAACTTGAGATGCAGAGACAATGGATTCAGCCCCACGCTCAGTCATTTATTTTTGGCTAATTAAAAGTGTAAGATTTTTCTCTTTATTATGTCCTATTTGCCAAGTTCATTATTTGCTCACCCATAAATCATCTTCACTAGCCAAAGGTAAATTCCCTCTCTGTGGTGAGGAGACTGTTAGTTTGTGTCACAAACCCCACGTTCACAGAGCTGCTCCTTCCCCTGCGCCAGTGCCAAAGGACCTCTCAGACCCTGGTAGTTCTGCAGGAATTAGAGAGATAACAAGCAAAGCCCTGCTCTTTTCCCCACTCTGGCCTGACCTCCCTAGCCTCTCTGAAGTTAGCTTGGTCTCTGGTAGTTCTTAGCACTCCAAGGAATGCTATGAAAGCCTGTTCTCTACCAGCTCCACTGCCCGATTCACTGTGCTGCTGCCAGTTCCTCACTCAGGTGTGATGGAAAATGCTATGGTTCCCAGATCAGGAGGGTCTCATTTCAGAGCAGGAGCGAGCCATGGAGCTGGTGAGTTGCCTGGAGAAAGATGTGGGAATGATGAGCAGACTTGCCTACACCTTATCGTGGCTTCCAACAAATCTGCTCAGTAGTAAACCCCAAGGGAATAAAAGTACCAGCAGAAACCTGTGATGAAGCAGCAGATTCACCTAAATCTTTCTCTGCAAATGACTCCCAGAAGCATCAGCAGAGCTTTAAATCTTTCAAAAGGGTTGGACAGCTGTCAGTCTGCAGAAGTCCCTGTTTCTCTCCTTCTTTCAGGTCCTTTTTTCCCCAAAGCTCTTTACCATCCCCAGGGATTCAAGAAGCAGG